>NC_134293.1:5273636-5874772 GCF_949628215.1 Phalacrocorax aristotelis | reverse complement strand
ATAATCCCATCTTCATCATCTAGCTGTCCTTCTGATATTCACCTATACAATGTGGTTTGAATGGTTCATACTTCAGGGAGTTGCAGTTTCCTTCCAGTTTTTCTAGTATGTTGGAAAAACACAAAGGGACAAACCTCACAGGCAGCGACAGATAGAAAAGGGAGCTCTGGAGAGGAAGAAATGCTACAAAAACTCTATTGAGAAAGATCCTTTAAAACCTCATAAAAAATGGGGAAGTAATATATTTCTTTTAAACTTAAAATACCTGTCCTTTGTTATAATCACCATTTAAAATGATTTACTGGTCCATACCCTAAAGCTCTATGGTTCTGTAAAATTTCTCCTGAAGTTGCTTACTCTCTTTCTACAGCTGCTAGTTTAATGTATAGGAGAACGACCATCCAGTGACAAAATCTAAGAGTTCTTTAAGGATTTTTTAATTTTATTTTAACATTGCCTGCAAGGTTGCAAAAACTGTTCAGTGTGATACACTGTCCTTATCACTGAGGTCATATAGAAATCAAGGTTGCAGCACACTGTGCAGGAAGGAGGGGATGCTCATAACATCAGGAACTAGTTGCTGCTCTCCCTCCCATCACGCATATTATGTAATAGTGCAGCAGCACATCAGCTACACGCCCTCCGGGTCTGACAGAAATGCGGGTCATTCTGGGATTCCCCTTTCGACCGCTATCTGTGTGTAACCTGGTTCTGGAGTATAAAATGCTTTTGCCTCACAGGAGGGATACAGAGCAGGAGAAATTAAGGAAAGAAACTTTGTCACAGAAGACTGTCTCCTAGTGGGTTTGGAAAAATCTCTCACGAGAGCAGGGTAAGACAGCACTGTGTCTAAGTGTTCAGTTTGTGATTCATGTACTGCGGCTCCAAGTGAAGTAATTATATGGCAAACTTTAGGGTTTTTTCTGTTTTAGGAGTAAAGTGTTGGAATCAGTCTCCTGCTCTGTTTCCAAGCTGTCCTGCTGCTCAGGAAACTTCACCCCCCTTTCTGCTGATTTAAAGGTTTGTGCGTGTAACAGGTAATACTGTAAATGTTACTTAAAGAACCTTGTTGTGGAGAACATGAAAAGCAAGCAAGGTCTTACTCTGAATACCAGTGAATGGAAAATGGGAGTCTTCTCTATTTTCTCTTCTTTCTTTTCCTTTTTTTTTCATCTTTTTTCGTTTCATTTTTTCTCTTTTTTCTTTTTTCTTTTTTCTTTTTTTCTTCTTTTGCTTTTTTTGTGTGTATTTTTTTTCTCTTTTTGGGGGGGTGGGGGTTTCTTTCTTTCACCCCTCCCTTCTCTCTCCCCCCCTTCCCCTTCCCTTCTCTCTTTTCCCTCTCTGTTATATGCAAACTGCAGCATTTTTTTATTGCAGAATAGTAATTTAGATTTGTTTGTATTTTGTAACTGTAGAGAAATTATTATTACACACTATTTCTTTTACTTGGAGTAACAGACAAGTTCTAACACCTTACAAGTTTCTGCAGATAGTTGAATGGATTTCTTTTCTTGTGTGATTTCTACAGCAGACAGCATCTTGGGGCCCCAGCAATATAAACTTTAACTTTTACTGAAAAAGCAATATAAATAACAAAATAATACATCATTTACATCAGCAATATGTGGCAATGTATATTTTCTTTATCTTTAATATTTTTGTAATGTCAGTTTTTGATTTCTGTTATGAACCAGATTCAAATGCTGAGGCTAATTATGCTTTACCTAGCAATTTACTAGTTTGCTCTTTTTCTTCTGTCACACCTCCCGTTGTGCAAAAATCCAATTTAGCATCAGAAATTAGCAGAAAATATGTTAAAATGAATAGCATTAAACTTTGTATGTTCTTATATAAATGCTATATGTTACATTCAAATATGTGCTATGTATATATATCTTACAAAATACAGAATTCAGAATCTCAGAATTCCATTCGTCTCTGGCAGATGAATACATTGCAAAATGTTTTGGTTAATTTACAGACCAATTCGAAATCACAGACCGATTGAAATACTCTTGAAGGTATTTTAGAGTAAGGCATGACTTCAGCATTACACCGTCAAAGAGAACTGTTAGTTTTAATATTACTATTCTAAGAGTCAAGCTGTTATCGTTTTTAAAAACAGGATGTTAATTAGATCAGAACAGTTAGTCTGGTGAGTTTCTGCAAAATTTTAAAGGGAGTTACCTTCTTAGTTAAAAACTGACCTTCGTGGTTTTTTTCCCTCCTCAGAGGTGTACCCACACACCCAAAACAAGATTTCAGCACTGTGAACTAGAATCATAAATAAAGCATACAAAATGATGTGCCCATGGCATTTTGTATTCAAACCTCGTGCTGCTAAGAGCCAGTTCTCTGAAGAGAAGGACATCAATAATAACGTGGAGAAAAATGGGAAGATCCATGGGTAAGAAGTTTGTCTTTTAGTGGTTTCATGGTTTCTCTTTCATTTGAAAAGGGAAGATATTAAGTGAAACCATCTTACTTTCTCTTTCATAGTTTGAAATTTATTTGCTGTGTTATAATGGTTTCATGTATGCCAGAACTTAGGAGGCACATGTATGCTATAAACATTAGCAAAGTGATTATTAATGCTGTAATTAAGTTGGTAAAGTAGTTCTGTGATACAATTCATACAAGATGCTGGGTAAGATAAATTGCACATGCATATTAAACTTCTCTGTTTTCAGGCTGTTATTGATTTCAGTTTTCTATTGCATATCACTTCTTTCTATACCCATTCCTTACCCTTTCCTGTCACTGCTTAAAGTAGTTTATATTCAAATGTGAAGATTCGTGAAGCTGCCTAGTGGAAGTGAGTGATCACATGCTCTGCTAGCTAAAACACATCATTGCCCTCTCCAAACTAAGGGGTTTCTTTGGAGTTTGTGGTCTGGATGCCTCCTGGATGTTTTTGAGCATCTTCTGAAACCTGATATCCAAATGAAAAAGTAGGAGTTCAGAAAGTAAGACAGTGCAGGGAAAAAATGGAAATTAATATAAAAGTATGTTATTTGCTCAGTGGGCTGGAGACTGGACCTAGATGAAATTTTCATGCATTTCCCTGAAGATTTCAACCTCTTTGTTTAATTCCTCGGAGTATTTTCTGGCCAGATCATAATCGTACAGATGTCCTTTGTTTAGCTTACAGCAATGATACTACTCAACCTGTACCATTCCAGGCCATATCTGTTGTTTTCCTTCCCACGTACTGATCTGAAAAGGGTGATTGTAGCTTTACTATTGACTTCTAGTCCACTCTGTCCCTCACGCTGCTGTGAATGGTTGATTGATTGACTCAGGACATCTTTCAGAGACAGCTCTGAGCATCTCCCTACTGATGCTGTGGGTAAAACTATCAAAAACTAAGCACATTGCATTATACTGAATTGTCTTTTTCTCTTTTAAAGCTTAGAAAATGATGATGCCAAATTATATGATCTGAGCAAGAAGCAGACAGAGATGCCGCCTATCATAACTTCAGCAAAGGCCAGCGATGGGAGAGAGGTCAGTTTCTCGTCTCATTGTTTGATATTAACAGCTCACACGGGTGGTGCTTACTGCTCACAACTTCTCAAAGTTCTTATGTGAGGACTAACTGGTTACATGAGGTTATGACTGCTGTGAGATCTTTGGGTGAAATATCCTTTCTGAACAAAAAGGAGCTTTGATAAGACTTAAGGAAAAGATGTGTCCCCCAGGGACTGAAGTGCCTGATTCCTTTATTCTCCTTTGAAAATGCAGCCTTTAGTAACAAATATGTCGTTTCTCTAAAATTGTCTGTTTTCCTGAGACTATGAATATTATATTAAGAGGCCTTATTGAAATCTAAAAGGTGTTTGCAGTGGCAGATATTGTTTGGCTATTAAAAAAATACTTTTCTTTTCCCATTCCATACCAAATTGCGGATTAGGTCAATGGTTTTATATTCAAATGAATAAACACACATGTCAGAGAGGATCACATTTATACCTAGTCTCTTGAATTTAATTTGTAGCATTTTAATGGTCAAATAAAATCAAAAGTGAGGCTTTAAGATATTTGATAGGTCTGAAGACAGTATGTGTTTTTTATCTTTTCTTGTCCAGAACCCTCCCCAAAATTATATCAAAGCTTCAAAGCAAATATCCAGATGTCCAATGCATGTAAAAGTGAGAAACTTGGAAAATGGATCCAGCTTACTGGACACACTACACCTGACAGCAAAGGAGGTAAGATATAGAAGCCTGAACAGTAATTTTTCATAACTTCAAAAAGATACAGAGTACAACATTGGTTTTTGACATTTCATTGTTTTTCAGGTTATCAACTGCCGGACCAAAGCCTGCCAGGGGGCACTCATGACCCCAAAGGGCCTGGTGAGAGGTACTAGAGATGGGCCAGTTCCACCAGCAGAGCTTTTACCTCAGGCAATAGACTTTATCAAACAGTACTACAATTCATTTAAAGAGTAAGCCAACTGCACTTTCATTTTTGGTATAAACGTCCTCTACCTACCTGTCTGTGTGAGACTATAGTGTTTGGTTTCTTTGCAGCTATCAGTAACTATCCCATTACATGGCATGCATTCAAAAAATAGATAAGGACTATTAGAAAAGGTAAATAAAACTATTACTGCACTTCATATCTATATCTGCCAATTCCACGTCTTGGGAATACAGAAATTAACTCTGTACAGTGCATTCCTCAACCCCATCCCTTCTGAGTGTGTTACATTATAGTACATTTATAATAAGCAGCGTGGATAGGACTCTTTTACAGAATCATAGAATCATAGAGTCATTTAGGTTGGAAAAGACCTTTAAGATCATTAAGAATGTTACCTTCCATTTTCCTAACATTCGACATTAAAGGGATTAGCTCCTACTCAGACCAGTCTTAGATGTGAATAATGCAGACGGTGCTTTCTGTTTCTCTGTGTTCTTTTGTTCTCTATTTTGACTCTCAAGGCTTTAGCCAAAGGTTGGAGTGCCAGTCTCTTGCTTCTCAACCTTGCTCTGTGCTATCATCAACATAAGCTTTACTGAGCTTGCTGAGGGGGATGCTCTAGCTTCAGAAAAGAGGTTTGTGTTTTTGCAAAAATGGACATGGTACAGAGACGACTTGTTGCAGGAAATGCTGGAATATCTGGTTGAGGTCCAAGGGTTTGCAGTGACGAAGAATTCACATGGCAAGCTTTCAAGTGACAATTCAATGTTTGGTCATGCCATTATAAAACATTATCAGACTTTCAAAGGGACTCAGCTACATAATGGCTACTTCTTCAGACACTTTGAACTCGTCTACAAAGCTTTCTTCCGTCTGAATCTTTCTGAAAGTCCCTGTCTTACACACAGGCTGTACTCACTTGCCAGCGTATTACATTTGCACATCATTGTGTTTCTGCTCATGGTTATTTGATCACAATGATTTACACTATCTTACATGCTTGCCCTTGATCTTTCATCTTGCTGAAAATGTGAAAACTCTCAGACAGTGCAGGCTATTTTCATTCTGCCTCTAAGCCAACAAAACAATTTTTGTCTGCTGTGATAAATATTTCCTGATGTTTTGACTTCATTCTCTGTTATCAAACTAAAGAATTTTAGAATTGGTTTCCCTGACAAAGGAATTGCTCAGCGCTTCCTTTTAGGAATGAAAGTCCTACTTTGCTCAGAAGAGCTGTGTCCCTGTGAAAATAATAGAATGCTGAGAGGACAGTCACTACAATCTTACTCTTGGGCTGAAGCTAGCCTGTTCTCTCCTTTTCACTTGCTTGTGATTTGACAGTTTTTTTCCAAACCAATCTAGAAAATCCAAATTTAAACTTACACAGAAAAGCTTGTGATGGCTACTTAAATTTCTAGTGTGTTAGTTTGTTCATTAGGC
This sequence comes from Phalacrocorax aristotelis, assembly GCF_949628215.1. Lineage (NCBI taxonomy): Eukaryota > Metazoa > Chordata > Aves > Suliformes > Phalacrocoracidae > Phalacrocorax > Phalacrocorax aristotelis. The sequence goes on along the minus strand of NC_134293.1, from coordinate 5,868,904 downwards.
TAGTAAACTCTGTCATTTGAACTCTAATAAGGACAGTTCCTAAATTCTGAAGCCAGGATAAATTCTCCGCAGCAATCCTCAGTCAGAGTCCTATGTACTTAATTCATCCCTCTACCTAGAATACCCCCTGCTTTCTGATAAAAATCTCAGACCCTAGACTGCTGCAACAGATAACAGCTATGCCTTGGGGACAAAAGTGTGGTGCAATAGAGGGGAGGTGGGCAGGAGATGACGGTGACTTCTCACAGCCAAAGCACAGTGCAGTTGCTGATTTCATGAGGTGATGGATGTTTTAATAAAGGATAGAGTATTTTATGTTGACCTGTTTCACATCCAGAGAGCGTAGATTTGTAACAGGGACAGGTTTCTCAGTGTTTATCCAAACTTGCCGTATCTCAGCCTGCCTGGATGCTAATCCCCTCCCTGGAAATCTGCCTGCATCCTGGCGGATAAAAATCAGCGATGTAAGTAGAAGTCTTCTTGTGCAGAAGGATGCTCAAAAGCTTTATGGCTTCAGCAATGCCTGTGCTCTTCTTGACCCAGAACATAAGAAGAATGTCTGCAGTTTAAATCAGCTCTAAGTAATGAAAATCTGATTGCTTCTTTCCATGGCTGTTTCCTGTTCAAAAGGCCAAAAATAGAAGAACACCTGGACCGACTGGAAACAGTGACCAAGGAGATAGAAACAACAGGAACCTACCATTTGACAAAGGATGAACTGATCTTTGCCGCCAAACTAGCCTGGAGGAACGCGCCTAGGTGTATTGGGAGAATCCAGTGGTCCAATCTACAGGTAACCTATGAGCCTAGACCTTATGGGCCAAATAGTCATCTGCTGTAAATCAGAAGAATGTCCTTTACTTTGGTAAAATATGCCAGTTGCTTCAACTGAGGACTGCTCCCTCCTGTACATATGTACAGTTCATCAACATCTTTTTTTTTAGTTCTCTGCCTCATAGTTGAATGAAAACGTGTAGAGTGCCCACATAGGAACCAACTATGTCATGGAACCAGGTGCACGCCTTGGTCCTTGCAGGATTATTAAGTGTGAAAATGATGCATATAAGAACAATAAAAATGAACCTTTCCTTGTGGAGCTACAATTAAATTGAGAAATATTGATTTTTCATCTCAATTCTTTCCTTAATCTTTCCTTTCCTTAACTGCATAAGAATAATAATGAGCTTATATTACTGCTTCAAAATCAGGTTTTTTCTTTACATTTCTTTTGGAAAACATATAGGTGTTTGATGCACGTGATTGTAAAACAGCGAAGGAAATGTTTGAGCATATCTGTCGCCATATTCAGTATGCCACCAACAATGGAAATATAAGGTAGGTCTCTTTCATTTTAAACAACAAAGATCACATCCAGATCTGGATTCAAAACTATACATAAGACCTGAAATAGTCAATCTGAATATTTTGACAACTTGTCTCTGCTTGCAATTTTCCTGGTACTTATGTGTTCCTCTCATGTGTACCATCAACCGTTTTGAAATTTTGTAATTTTCATTGCTGATGTTGCAAAATCTTTTGAAATTCCTGGGGAAAGAGATGATTTGAAGATTCAGGGAGGTGGGTAGAGAGGATGAATGATTTTATTTCTACTTATGTTTATTTTTGAAATATAATTGCTGTTGGTAACAATTTATGTCTTAATAATTAGAATGTGTTTGATGTGCTGCTGTGGTATAACGGGATTTGATTGTCTCTCTGGGCAGATCAGCCATCACTGTCTTCCCCCAGAGGACTGATGGGAAACACGATTTCCGTGTCTGGAACAGCCAGCTCATCCGATATGCTGGATATCAGATGCCAGATGGGTCTATTATAGGAGACCCTGCCAGTCTGGAGTTCACACAGGTACAGTTCCAAATACAGAATCATAACTGCTTTCCATCTTATTTAACCCATCGGTCTTTTTAATTTTTCTTGTATGATTATGCAGAGTGGGAGGGAAGTGTGGTGCTAAGGAGTGAATGGGATGTTCTGCCCCACGGGTTCTAGGTGCAGGCCGGATAATTTCATACAATCGTGATATAAAAATACACCCCTCCATCTCCACTTAAGCCAGGGACACAATCAGTACTTGAACTTGTCTCAACATTGTTTGGATAAGATAACTTTTATCAGTTAGAATGTGCCTCAGCAGGTTTTAGAGCATTAACATTCTTTTGTCTTCAAATGTGGGGGGGAACCTACAAAACCCAAATGTACTTTATTTATAGTTGTGCATCGAGCTTGGGTGGAAGCCGAAATATGGCCGCTTTGATGTAGTTCCACTTGTTCTCCAAGCAAACGGCCAAGACCCAGAAATATTTGAAATCCCGCCAGAAATTATCCTTGAAGTGCCAATGGAGCATCCAAAGTAAGCACACAAGATTTAGATAATTGCATTTTTGTCTCTGCCTCACCTTGGCAGGTTATTAGCCTGTGCCTGCAGCAGTCATTTTATGATTTCTTTGTTAGGATGAAATTACGGTAAATTGTCCTGAAAGATAAAATGCCTGTTAGAACAATGCTATGAGATTTAAATCAAGGAAGCCTATAGCAGTTTCATTGGAAATCTTTTTTTTCCCAATCTACTTTTCAATCATATTCAGAATTCAATAAATCATAATTTCTTATGCCGGTGTAATACACATGTACATGTACATGTACACATGTACAGCTGCACTCATAACAAAATGTTTGTTGCCTTTCTCTCGTTTTTGTCTTCACGTTTGCATTGAAAGTGGCCTGCAGATTGCAGAACTCTCTAATACTGCTCTGCAGTTTCTTTAGCTGGCAACTCCCAGTTACCACATGGTAAACAAAATCTGCAAGCAAAATGTGCTTTTGCAGACTGTGCTTCATGGCTCATTCCTCCTAGAGGTAGTAGTCTTTCTTTTCTGATTATCGCCTAAAGGAGGAAGACACATAAAGTAATAAATCAAAATGCTTTTTTAACAGGTATGAATGGTTTAAGGAGTTAGACCTGAAGTGGTATGCGCTGCCTGCTGTTGCCAACATGCTTCTTGAGGTGGGAGGCCTAGAATTTACTGGTTGTCCTTTCAATGGCTGGTACATGGGGACAGAGATAGGAGTGCGAGACCTCTGTGATGTTCAGCGATACAACATCCTGAAGGTAATCTTCTGAAGTAGAAGTTTGTTGATTCACGAAGGGAATGAACGTGGTGGGTGGAATGCTTTTGAAAAAGAGAGGCTAACAGTCTTTGCTGGGATGAGCTTGTGTTTACATCATGCTAACACTGCAGTGCTAATCTGACACAATATCCTGACTATCGTGGAACATCTTGAATTCCTGCCAAGATTATGACTGCCAGATTGTATGACTGTGTTTACAGTGTTCTGACAGTATCTGTTCCAAATACCTGGCTGGAATGGTGAAATTGCAATGGTAAAAAAAAATACAGAAAATGCTGTCCACAGGGAATTCTTCCCCAATTTTACCCTGAGTCCTGCTGATACAGAGACTTTTGGTCTCTGTACACTTTCATTAGTGCCCAATGAGAGGACATGGGGCAATGATCACAAGCTGGAACACAGGAAGTTCCACCTCAATATGAGAAAAAACCCCTTTGCTGTGCGGGTGCCAGAGCAGGGGCACAGGCTGCCCAGAGAGGCTGTGGAGTCCCTTCCCTGGACACATTCACACCCTGCCTGGACGCGGTCCTGTGCCCCTGCTCTGGGTGTGCCTGCTCCAGCAGGGGATGGGACAGGATGATCTCCAGAGGTCCCTTCCAACCCCCGCCATTCTATGATTTCTCAGAGGTATATTTATGTCAGTTCCAGTCTGATGTTGATGAGACAGTGGTTGTTAGCTGCAGGTCTCGGGCACCTCATCAGTACAAACTAATAATGTTGAGTTATAATAAGATACTGCCACTTTTTAAACCATTTAGACCAGAGGAGGACCACTCCCTGCTTCACCAAACTGGAATAGCCTCAAGAACCAGAACTCTGTAATTTAAGTTTACCTCTAATCTCAAATGTTTCTGCTGCCATCACTTTCCCAAGCACAAGATTGACTCTTCCCCCTTCTGCAATACTTTTTGCTGCATATTAATGTGATGAGATGGAGAAATCATGATGCTGAAGTCCCATGTAGTAAGTTGCTTTTCCCTTTTCTCTCTCTCTTTTACATGCAGGAGGTAGGAAGAAGAATGGGACTGGAAACAAACAACCTTTCATCATTATGGAAAGACCGAGCTGTTGTAGAGATAAATGTGGCTGTGCTTTATAGCTTCCACGTAAGTCAACACGACTGGTATCTGGAGTGACACTGAATATTGTGTGTCCCTTTTTCCTTTCACTTATAACAGATTTATACAAATACAGTGCCGGTGGACCAATGCTCAATAGAGGTTATCAATGTAATTCCAATAGAGTTATTCTTGATTTACACCTGGGGAGGAGCCCACATTTCCTGTTCTTGCCAGAAAAAGATCTTGGGAGAAGGGAGAGAAAAAGAAAAGGAAGTTAAAGGCGAGATTGTTCATCTTTTTCATACATTTGTCTAAGTGTCACAATCTATGTAAAGCCATTGCATTAATAGATTTTATTTACAATTACAGTTCATTTAACATATCATAACAATATGAAAGATGGGTAAAAATGAATCGGGGGCTTTTCAGCATGCACCCCCAGTGCTGGGGAAAAAAAATGCTGATGCTACAAAAGAACAAAAAGAATCCTCAATCAAAGGTCCATTTCAATCTGTATCTAAATAGTAGTTGCTGACGGTATATATTTGCTGGCATTGTATAAACTCCTTGAAATATTAACCAAAGCAAAAAGATTACTTTATCAGGAAGGAAAGTGGAATGGGCTTTTTAATGTATGTCTGTCTTTTTGCATTTATTCTAGAAACAAAATGTGACTATCATGGATCACCACTCAGCTGCTGAGTCCTTCATGAAGTACATGCAGAATGAGTACCGTGTGCGAGGAGGCTGCCCAGCTGACTGGGTGTGGATTGTACCTCCTATGTCAGGGAGCATAACTCCTGTGTTCCACCAGGAGATGTTGAACTATGTCCTCACTCCATTCTATTACTACCAGGTACACGTTATAAAAAGAAAATATATGATTCTAATAGACAACTTCAGTAGCGCAGATGATTATATGGGACCTGAAGAAGTCTGAATAGCAATAATGAATAATGGGTAGTGAAAGTTCACCAGAGAGATTAATAAACAGCAGGCAGTATCTATTATACTGCGGAAGGTTATGTTAGTTCTGTTGAATTCTCAAGCTGTAACATTCAAGGTCAGGCTGGATGGGGCTCTGAGCAGCCTGACCTAGCTGAAGATCTCCTTGCTCACTGCAGGGGGGTTGGACTAGGTGACCTCTAAAGGTCCCTTCCAACCCAAACCATTCTATGATTCTATGATTGTATATACAGATTCTAGTCAATCTGGCTCTTTCAGAGATACACAAATTGTGCGTTTACTATTTTACATTTCTTACCTGAAGCTTAACTTTTTTTTTTTAAAAGGTGGATGCATGGAAAACACATGTCTGGCATGATGAGACCCGGAGGCCAAGAAAAAATGAAATAAAGTTTAGTGTGTTGGCAAAGTAAGTTGTTCAAATAAAATTATTCATGTTTTTGTCTAACTATTCTAGTCTTGTGATGTTTCTGTTCCACTTTTTTAAAAAAATAATTATTAGAGTAGATACCACTTGAATTGTTTGAATCATAGACTTACATATCCACAGTTAGGTGATACTCATATCTAAGATTCTTATTCAGGGCTATCTATAGTGTATTGTTTCTGAACAATCTTCCAAGGAAAAGCCATGCTCAAATCAGTCTTTCCTAGCTTGTCTGTGAATGAATCTAAATTACTGTGTAGGTATATTAAAAATTATATGTGATAATTTTTTTTCTCAGGGCTGTACTCTTTGCATCTTCACTCATGCGACAAACAATGGCAACCAGGTCCAAGGTCACTGTAATCTATGCAACAGAGACTGGGAAATCTGAAACACTAGCCAACAATCTCTGCAGCTTGTTCAACTGTGCCTTCAACACTAAGGTAAGAGAACATAAATCATCAACGCTAAATGGAGAGAAAGAAGTTTGGCTAGTTTTATCAGCTTCTGCAAGCTTTTTCATTGTCCTAAACCTATGTTTTGAAGGTGCGGTAAATACAAGTTGGACTAGAACTTTGATTTTGTATGGTATAATGCTTTGTAAATTTGGTGAACAGTCATCTGACTATCACAGAGATATCTGATGCTAGTTCTTATGTCTGCCAGCAATTTCTCATGAGCTTCACATCTTCCAGGTTCTGTGCATGGATGAATACAACATCTGTGACCTGGAAAAAGAAACACTTCTTCTGGTGGTTACTAGCACCTTCGGAAATGGAGATTCTCCAAATAATGGAAAGGTACTATTCACCTCAGAAGTATATATGAGGCTTAACTCAAAGACTGAGACCAAAGACAACCCTTTCATTTGTCCCATGTACTTGAGTAAGATATGCTTCAGGGTCTCACTTCTGTTTTTAATCAGAGTATTTTTCTAACCTTAAGTATTGTATGAATTTTTATACAGACCTTGAAGAACTCCTTGCTCACCCTGAAATTGCTGGGAAGAAAAATCAGGTAAAAATACTTTTTAATTTGGTTTGCATGTGATTGAGTCCTTTTGCATTTCATTTAGCATAAAATAGTGATCTTATTTTTATCTTCTTCTGCAGATACGCGGTGTTTGGTTTGGGGTCCAGCATGTATCCAGAGTTCTGTGCCTTTGCTCATACCATTGACCAAAAACTGGCCCAGCTAGGGGCTTCTCAGCTCACTCCAGTAGGTGAAGGAGATGAACTCAATGGGCAAGAAGAAGCCTTTCGCACATGGGCTGTCAGTGCATTCAAGGTGACTATATAAATAATTAGCTCATCTTTTAGTTCGTTCATTCATTCGTTTTACTTCAGTATACACTAGTATCGCATAAAAATGGGGGAAAACGAAGGAAAGTACACATCTGGATTTATATCTGAATGTTGAACTCCCCTCTTTTCTACTGCTGGCCTAAATTGAAGAGGGAACTGAGCCCCTTTTCTATTATTTTTTAATATTCACATAAAGTTCCATGAAACCTTTTGGATAGTGGGGTGCTCAGTATGAACAAGGGTGGTAGCATCAGACAGAATTTTTCGAAATAGAGCTTTTTTAGCTGGACTGGTATAGAAGCAGAACCTTACTGAACTCAATGAACCCCTGTAACATCACTGAACCCAACAGAATCAATAAACAATAGCAATCCATGAAATTCTTATGTCCCCATTAGGATTATGAGAGCACTAAGAATACTTTTTTACCATGAATAGCCTTATTTTTTTCTTTTTTTCTAGACTGCCTGTGACATTTTTAACATCCGTGGGAAAAACAGTATTCAGTTGCCCGAGATATATACCTCTAATGAAAGCTGGGACCCTAAGAATTACAGGATAGTGCATGACTCTCAAACCATGGACTTGGCTAAAGGTATTACCTCCCACCTTCCACTTCCTCTGTCCATTTTGCTTCAGATAGGTCTGAACTGTAAAGGTTTTCTATAAGTAATATTGGTCCTGCAGGATGATAAAATTCATATAGTAAAGTACAGTGATCAGAAAAAAAAACATTGGCTCACATTGCATGAATTATTATCTTTCCAGCACAATAACATCAGAACATGAGAACTAGCACATATTTAGACAACCCCAGAAGAACAGAAGCTGAGATGAACTACTTTTAGTCAGAGGAGGCATGCATATAGGACACAAAACTGACTAAAAGTATATCGCATTCTAGGGCAAGCATGCTTCGGTTCTTTTCTGCATATTATTTGAAGACATTTTAAACAAACCTAATCACAAAAATGCCATGAGTCATGTCCTCTTTTTTCAACAGCTCTTGCAAACATTCATGCCAAGAATATAATTCCCATGAAGCTGACATTCAGACAGAATCTTCAAAGTTTAAAATCCAGGTATGATACCTCACTCTCTTGAATATTGCAATACTACGTTTTACTAATATCTTAATCCTGAAATGCCTGGTTATAAACACCTCCTCCCTGCAGTTATTAAGAACTATATGTGAATTTTGTACCTTCATTAGCAGAAGTAAATCACCCACAAGATTACATACTACAATACAATACCACATACAGTCTTATCTCTGATTTAGACAGGAGCAACTTCCCAGTAGAATCTCTGGTATGCAGGAAACTAAATAACTCCGTGGTATGGCACTTTGACACCTACTAAATGCAGAAGGTCAGGTTCATGTTCCCTCTCCCTTGCTGGGTATGCTACATGCCAGCTAAATGTTTACTTCTTTTAGGGGGAAAATTGCCCCTTAGCAGAAACAAAGAAAAAAAAGGGAAAAGGTATAGTGCAAGAAACCGCTGTATTCAGTTGCACTGCAAAGCAAGCTGAGACAAGACAATACACAGAGAAATACAAAAGGGTAATCAGTGCTAACATCTGTCTTAGAAATAGCATCCGTGAATGCCACTTCAACATCCCCTGGTAGGCCTCTCTCATCCCTGTTCTAAATACAGTCATCTTATGGGAAGTCCTCTGAGCTGGTTTAAGATGTGAGCTATTCAGTCTTCACAGAGCTGCACTTCCTTTCATTGGCTGATTGCAGGCATATTTATTATATCCTGGACAGATCAGGCAGCACTTCAGTATCTTGTTTGTTTTGATACAAGTACTTCACATATCTGGCTATTATCTGTTTAAGCCTCCACAAAGTACTATGCTGATCTGATAATTTGGTTATGAACACAAGTAAGCCTTTGCCAACTGTCACTTCAGATTTATGCCTTTTCTGTGCAATTCAAGGGAAATCCTGTCGACGTAACCAAGGTCTGTCTGATCTCTTTTTTTCTATATCTAGTCGTGTTACCATTCTAGTTAAGCTTTCCTGTGAGACTAATCAGGAAGTGCGCTACCTGCCTGGGGAACATATCGGGATTTTCCCAGGCAACCAGCCAGAATTAGTCCATGGCCTCATTGCACGTGTGAAAGATGCTCCTCCAGCTGATCAGACTATCAGACTTGAAACCCGCACTGATGGTAAGTTGGTTCTCTTTAGACAGAGTAACAGAGGTGTTTGACAGATTTCTCTAAAACTCCTGAGAATTTTTATAGACTGAATTTGATTCTATTTTCCTTTTCTTAAGTTTCAGTAGGTTTTTGCTAGTACTTTTAGTTATTCTTATAATTATCGATTCTGATTTTGCATACTCTGGCAGTCCATGGTATCTTCACTAGTGTGTGTTTGTTTTAGTTATCCTACGTTGACACTGTTTGTAATTCAGTTGCTAAATTGGCCCTGGACCGCAATTAAATTAATCAACAGAATATGTTGCTACGTATCAGAGTCCTAAAATAGATGTACATGTCATAACGGTCTTTTCCATCTAAGTAGGAACAGTCTGCTAAATCAGAGGATTGTGACACACAGAAAGATTATTTCCTCAGGCGAAAGGCTTTGCATTTTAAGTGGTGTTTTGTTATCATGCAATTCTCTGCATCAGATCCTCCCCTTACAAAAAGTTTGAACCCTCACATTAACGCCTTTTCAGAAGGGCCCTGTGGTCTAGACCTGCTGCAACCTAGTCTGAAGTCGTATTTTGAAGGACACTGAGTTTTGCAAAGCTCTACAGCTGTCAAATGCCATGGGAATTGCCAAGTGTTCTTCTATTTCCCTCATTTCCAGGTGGCTACTGGACAAGTGACAAAAAGATTCCAGCCTGCACACTCCCAGAGGCTTTGACATACTTGCTTGATATCACTACTCCACCCTCCCAACAACTGCTAAAAAAACTCTCCCAGCTGGTAACAGCGGAAGGGGACAAACAGAGACTGGAAGTTTTATGTCAGGTCAGTGTAAGGGCTAGGTTTATGTTAGAAGTGCTGTATACTGGGCCACCTGATGCCCTTTTACTGTGTAGCTGAAGCTTAAGAAATTTTTGTAGTGTTGGTGCTTGATTTTTACCCCTCTGCTACATGTTCTGTGTGCTTGTAAAACCAACCACAGTGAGAGAAAGGGTGGTCTTGTGGCTCAGCTTGGGAATCGACCTTTCTTCAGATCTGATGTTTCCTGTGTGGTTCTGGGTGGGTCATTTTGCCTGCCTGTTTCTCTTACCCGCCTCATGGTGGTTTCTGATGGTACACCATTAAAAGACCTTACAGTTTTCAGGTGGAGGGCTGGAGGGGAGCTGGTAGATATTTTTGATACCGTGAGAGTAAGAGGGATGTCACTTTAAGTAACCAATGACTCAGAGGTGTGGTAAGTGCTTGCTTCTCCTGCTGGGTTCAGCAAGGCTCAGTAGGTATCAGGGCCTGGGCCCATACAGTTTTGTGGCTGTCCCACAGCAGGGGGCTGAGAAACAGATTCTGCTTCAGTTACTACATCCTCACCGAGAGAGCCAGTATCTGAGAAAATTATAGTGGGTGTTCTGTACTTCTGTTTTGAAAAATTAAACGATTTCTTAGGAACCCCAGTACTGATCTAGGCCAAGTTTTGAGAATTCCCAGTTCATTTGCCTGCATATTTAATGGAATATAAAGCAGGAATCTTATTTATGAGTGACACTTCAAATATCCCTGCTCTCCTGAACTCAGCATGACCTGGTAACATTGTGATGGTGGCCTTTGCCTTATAGAGCACAGAAGAATACAATAAATGGAAGTTTTACAACAGCCCGAACATCCTGGAGGTCCTGGAAGAGTTTCCTTCTGCTGAGGTCTCAACAGCTTTCTTACTGACTCAGCTGCCATTTCTGAAACCCCGCTACTATTCTGTCAGTTCCTCCTGTGACATGACACCCAGAGAGATTCATCTGACAGTTGCAGTTGTAAACTACAGGACAAGAGGTAATCAATTGTTCTTTTCATTTGTCTCTTAATTAAATGACTTTTAGGCTGCATTGTGGTTCAGAAAAAAACCTGTGTCTGCCTCTTGCCATGAAGCGTGTCTTTAACAAGTTTGTATTGTGATACACGCAGGATAATATACTGCAGTGCAGATGTTCATACTGTGTCAGGATTTGCTGAAATCCTGCATCATCATCAGGGTATCCTTGTTTTACAAATCATTACTAGATATATGCTTATTTAAAAACCATAATTTAAAATATAAATTGTGCTTTTTTAAAAACCTGAGAGCTTGTGAATACTGACAGAGGTATTTTCCTTTGCTCCGATCAGATGGACAAGGGCCTTTGCACCATGGAGTTTGCAGCACATGGCTGAATACAATAGCTCTGAATGAAATAGTCCCATGCTTTATACGCAGGTGAGTGTATGACAGAGAAAAAAGGAAAAAGAAAATAAACCCAAACAGCAGTTCTTAGTTCAGCTTCTTCAGTGGTTTTTTCATTGTTTGCATATGATTTTCAAGTGACTGGTGAGCGCAAGTTAGAATATCTGAGTTTGAGGAGAGGGAACTCCCTGTCTTCCAGAGATGAGACCTGTTACCATGTCCTATGTTGACTAAAATCATAAATCATTAGAAGTTCTGAAAGAATTCTATTCAAATGGCAGCACCTGCACTGTCAGCCTATTCGCTGTAGAGCAGGTAAAGCTAAGGAAACAAGCAACCGTCACCAAGTTAAGCCCCATTACTGTTTTCAAATTGGTATCTTAAGCTGTGCTATTCAAAATCATTCAGGAAACTGACACTGAGGAGTCAGTCATAAACTAATTAACATTTTTTTGCATTTTAGTGCTAATGAATTCCAGCTCCCAGAGGAGCCAACCAAGCCGTGCATTCTGATCGGCCCAGGGACAGGAATTGCTCCCTTCAGAAGTTTCTGGCAGCAGCGTCTCTATGACTTGGAAGAGAAAGGTACTTATGGGCATTGCCACAAGGGGGAGGCCATAACTCATACAGCAGCAGAAGACATCCCTAGTCCTCCAAACAAAATCTCTGCAGATGGAGACACCCAGAAGCATTAGCCAAGTAAACCCCGTAGAGATTTGTAATCCTGAGAATGACTGAACGCTGCACTGAAACAGCTAATCCATCCCACTTGAGACCATTCTGGTGGTCTTGAGGTATTTGGTCACTTGGAGGGAGCAGCCTATGTCTCCTTGGAAGCACTGTATGTTCATTGACTGCCCCAGGAGCTCACACAGGGGCCACAGTCTGGAGAGGAAACGCCTCTGCCTGCCGGTGTTAGCCCATTTGGGGAACCTGCTCCAACAGGTGATTCCACATAGTTCTCCACGGGCTTGGGCAGGTTCAAACCTACTGCAAGACCCTAAAATCACCAGCTGTCACACACAGACACACGCGCTGTCCTTCTCAGGTGTTCAGTGAGAAAGGCTAATTAGAAAGTAGCTGTACAGAGCGCTGTACACAGCAGTTACTGTGACAAAGGGGCCCTCTATGGGGAATAGGCGTAAGAGATAATAGGCCTTACCAGGAAAGATGACCAACTTTCCGATGTTGGTTTCAGGGATCAAAGGTGGTGACATGACATTATTGTTTGGCTGCCGGCAACCAGACATGGATCACATCTACAAAGAAGAAACTGAGGAAATGAAGAGGAAGGGTGTCCTGACAGACATCTACACAGCTTACTCCAGACAACCTGGCCAAGCAAAAGTAAGGCCGGTTCCTTTGTTCTTTGAGGGTTGGCTCCTTTCAGAACGGTCCCTGAAGTTCAGATTCGGGCCCTGTTTAACAATGTTCTTTAAAAAAAGTTAGCATTTTGTTTCAGTGTATTGTGAACAAGTGAGAAAAGACCCCGCTCCTTCAAAATAAAGGAGAATCTCACCAGAACTTCAGTATGAGCGAACTATATAAATATAAAACCCTCACTGCCATATAGAGAGGCGTAACAGACAAATAATCAAAACTTTAAGTGCAAACAGCCTTTGAAACTAGAAGCTGGAACATTTTCAGAAACGTTAAATTTTGCAGGATTTGATTGGCCCATGGGTGAGAGATGAGCTGGCTCTGGCCATTTGTCAGCATTTCAATGACACAGTGACCCTGGAAATTAATTTTGCTTACATGAAATCTTGACTGGAGAAAACAGCAGCACTTACGCTATCTTCTTTTTAGCTATGCTACTCTCCTGGCAAGTTAGGAGACTTTGGCAGTTGTAACTGGCTCTAAAAGAGAAGAGCCTTAGTCTGCTCTAGTTTAATCAGGAGACAGGTCTAGCCTCCAAAGCTGGGGCTTGTAAAGACAGCACAAAGACATTTTTCTTCTCCTTTGCAGTGGTGCAACGCACAGAAGGAATAGACAGGGCATTTAGAACCTTACTACATAGAGCCACGCTGAATTTAGAAAAGCCAATAGCCAAAGTAGCATTTAAGAAACCTGTCTAATGATTCTTTTTCTGTTTCTAAGGTCTACGTTCAAGATATTCTTCAAAGCATGTTGGACACCAAAGTGTGCAACCTCTTGCATAAGGAGGAAGGGCACCTCTATGTCTGCGGAGATGTACGCATGGCCAAGGATGTTGCTCAGACTTTGAAAGGGATGCTTGCAAAAAAACTGAACCTCAATGAGCAGCAGGCAGAGGAGTATTTCTTCCAGCTCAAGGTATGCTGTGATATGCAAGGCATTCTGTCCAGTCAGACAGTGTTCCAGGAGGGGTTACAGAAGTCTTGAAAGCCGCACTCAAGATCTTGCGGGCTGCTGTGAACTTCTCTTCAGCACAATGCATGAGGGAAAAAGCTTTAAGTGATCAGCTTAGTGCACCCACCGTGATTTAAAACACATAGTTTCTGTTTGGTTGGGGTGTAAGACCGACACATCAGGTTCTTCTCTTACATCTACCATTTTCCCCAATGTCTCCCTTTGGTCCTGGACATCAGCTTTGCAGTGTGTCTGGAACATCAAGAGTTTGAGACTTTGTTGTGCCAATGGAGGAAAGTGGGTTTAGGAAGTTAGTGGGCCCGTCACTGCGAACACGGTGCCTGGCTCTGCTGGCTTTTTAGGACCCCTTTGTTACCAGATCTCGTCCTGGAGCACGTGTGTCTGGGATTCAGACAGGTTCCTTTTTTTGACAGTAACACAAGCCCACTATCACAGAACCACTCATACGAATGTAAATGACCTTTTGGTTACTTATCTGTCACATAAGGAGGAGCTAGCAGTAGGTAATTAATCTCTTGGGTTTCCTTTCTTTTTTTGCAGAGCCAAAAGCGATACCATGAAGATATATTTGGGGCTGTATTCCCACATGAAGTCAAAAGAGGTGTAAAAGCTTTGCCACCCACCAGTCCAAGAACAAATCAACTTACGTTTTAGACAATACCTGCACTTTTGTTGTTACTTTCAAAAAACAAGGGGTCAAATCCTCTTTCTTATACATGTTAAATCATGCACGTGTATATGAATGTAGGATTTGATTTTTAAACCTCAGCCTTAGTTAAGAAAAATATTAAATTTAACTTTTGTTGCTATTTATTCTGAGACTACTTTTAATAGATCATCTTAATAGTGAAGATGCAAATTATTTTTTTAATACTGTCTATACTAGTATAAATCTGCTATTTTTTATAAATACAAGGAAAATTTAGAGTTTTTTACTATGTAAGCTAGAACTGAAATCTTTTTTTGACATGTACTGTTTGCCTTTGTGAATTTATTTATATCAGATTGTTTTACTGTGCATATTATCTTTACTTGAAAGGAAATAAATAGATGGTTGAAAATGTAAAGTCACACGCCTTGTTGAGTCTGAAGCAGTATTTGCAAATGATATAATAATGGTTCGTAAGTGCAAATACCTGCTGCACACACTTCAAATGTATACACACGAGGAGGTAGTAGGTTTGAATTCTTCTTTTTGTGGTTCAGGTACTTGAACCCGAATTGTTGTTGTTACTGCCTATGGCAGTAACGTTCAGAAAATTCAAAAGCACTTTGTATATTTGTATTTTATGCTCTGATTTACTTGATTTGATTTGTTTGTAATAAAAGATGCCTTTGTATTGAGACGAACAGGTTGGTCTGGATTAAATGTACCTCTTTTTCCTATTGGCTTCAGCCTGAAAAAGTAAGGCTAGATAAGTAAGTTCTCAGGTTTCAGTGAAGTGGGTTTGGGCTCCAACGAACACTTCTTCTGTAAGTAGAGAGCCCGTCTCCAGGAGTTACGCCGTCTGCCTAAGATGAGTTATATATTTTTGTTACTGCCCAGCAAGCGTGATTGTGTACCACAGATTGTGAGATTGGCTTGCCATCCGCAAGAATAGAACATAGCATTACGAGCAATATATTCTGCGCTAGTTATATTTTGACTTTGGGTCTTTTATGCCTTGGCAGTTATGTCAAAGCTTTTAGTTCTTTCTCTAAGATTACCAGGGCGATATGGTCATATTGAGAAAGCTTAAGGTGAGATTTTCCTGTCATCCCTTGTCTCCAGGAGCTGGAATGTGCTGAAGGAGGAGTTGAGACTCAAAAGTCAACAGTGCCATGTGTGTACAGTGTGTTTCACATGTGCTTCAGGACAGCCTTAGACATAAGACCAAGAATACAGCGTAGATGAAAGAATATGGACAGTGATGGCAGAGAACAGGACGTAGCAGAGAACGGGTACAAAAAGAGTAAAGACAGAGGAGGTTCCTGGCAAGCACAGAGTCCTGATGGGCACCTACTACATAGACACCGTGAGTGTTATTTCGTATTTAGTTTAACTGATGTTTTCTGATTTTAGATTTTTGGGGTGGGAGGGAAATGGAACAAAGTAGTTGCACTTTCCATTAAGAAAGTTCTCCATAAGCCCAAGGCTGAGCGAGTCCTAGGCTTCAAATGAGTCCAACAAAAGTAGGAAACAGAAGTAGTAACTTCTGTACTTCAGAGGGCTAATGTGCTCCGGGCCCTCTGGGAGGTGCGTCACTACACAACCCGTTTTCCACGCACATGACTAAACAGGTGAATTTCCTTGCCAGGACGCTTTCTTTGTACCTCAGGTGTCTTTTTGAAGTAATCGCTTACTTTAAAGCATTACCATAATCCTATATGAATGCTTGCATGTGTACTAAAGGGCCATAGTTCACTTTCATTTGGAGGGTCAGAAATTCAGAAAAAAGAAGTCCTGCTGTGCATACCAAGCTGAGAGCAGGCTGGGTGCCCATAGATATTGCCATGTCCTGAAGACAAAAGACATTAAAAAACTGCTAGCCAGGGGAGCAATAGGTTCCTTCATGGGCCTCTGACAGGTCAGAACAAGAGGCGCAAGCGTTTGTGTATCAGCTCAGAAGTCGCATGAATTTCCATTTATATATTCTAAGTTGATGAGGCAAGTTTTATTGGGGGACCTTTCCATCTTAATTCCACCATTGCAAAAATTTGCCCCTAGCAGAGGGGTGAGAAGGCAGTTAAAGGAAACGATTAAGAAAAGCAGAAATCTGTTTTAATTTTTTGTGAATTTATTTAAACTGGTCCCAACTGTAAGTTAACTTCACTTGCAGCACCGATCTGAAGCTGCGTATAATTGCTTTTTCTACAGAAATAGACGGGGAAGACAAAGCGCAGATGTTAAGGTCAGTGGATAACTATTCTGTTCCAAGATAAAAAATGAAACTTCATTTAAGAAACCAGAGACAAAATATACCTTTTAAAATCCTGAAGATGATCAAATAGCCTGTTCTGCCGTTATTAAAGTGTTCATTACAGCCCCAAGTCAGTTAAAGGATTTAAGCACGTGCATTAGTTTAAGCACTTGAGTAATGCTGCTCGAGGCAGAGGAACTCTTCTGGGCTAAAAGTTACTGAGATGATCATGCACCTCACGGATTTGGGACCTGACTGAGATCAACAGTTTCTGAAGCAATTAGTGGCTTGTTACATTAACACTTAAGCCCAACTACATGGCTGTAATGACATTCAGCATTCAAAATGGGCCACGTGCCAAGGCACTGAAATGCAGACCTTTTCCTTCGCCCGATTCTCTAGCCACTTTTGGTCATTGGTAAAGTTCCCTTGTACTCCCAGTTGCACCAGGTAAATCGGTCCAGCTAAACCGCAGGTCGCCAGGGAGGGCTTTCAGTCCCGTGCTAGTTGGGTAGGTCACTGGGCTTGCAGCAGGTACCCTGACTGCTGCCCTACATCCCATAAACACGCAGGGCTTGGGCAAATGGGTGTGTTTCTGAAATTTGTTGAGCAATCTTACACTGACTGATCGCAATAACAGCCTGTATATACTTTTAACCTGTTTTTAAGTAACATCTATTAACTTAAGCTCTTTCCTTGAGGAAAAGGAAAGGAATACATGGCAGGGGTACATGAGTACATTTTTGCATAGCTGAGAGGTAACAGAAGTTCAAGCCTTGGATTAGGTAAATGCAAGGAAAACTGAAGCGTCTCCAGTTGAAGCAGCTGTGCTGGGTGCGGCGTGCGGAGGGGAGCGGGGCTGAGGGGCCAGGCAGGTGTGACCCGTCAGCCGCTGCTGGGCAGGGTGATGAGGGGCAGCTGAGCCCTGTGGGGCAGAGGAGGAGGAGGGCTAGGGCTAGGGCTAGGGCTAGGGCTAGGGCTAGGGCTAGGGCTAGGGCTAGGGCTAGGGCTAGGGCTAGGGCTAGGGCTAGGGCTAGGGCTAGGGCTAGGGCTAGGGCTAGGGCTAGGGCTAGGGCTAGGGCTAGGGCTAGGGCTAGGGCTAGGGCTAGGGCTAGGGCTAGGGCTAGGGCTAGGGCTAGGGCTAGGGCTAGGGCTAGGGCTAGGGCTAGGGCTAGGGCTAGGGCTAGGGCTAGGGCTAGGGCTAGGGCTAGGGCTAGGGCTAGGGCTAGGGCTAGGGCTAGGGCTAGGGCTAGGGCTAGGGCTAGGGCTAGGGCTAGGGCTAGGGCTAGGGCTAGGGCTAGGGCTAGGGCTAGGGCTAGGGCTAGGGCTAGGGCTAGGGCTAGGGCTAGGGCTAGGGCTAGGGCTAGGGCTAGGGCTAGGGCTAGGGCTAGGGCTAGGGCTAGGGCTAGGGCTAGGGCTAGGGCTAGGGCTAGGGCTAGGGCTAGGGCTAGGGCTAGGGCTAGGGCTAGGGCTAGGGCTAGGGCTAGGGCTAGGGCTAGGGCTGTGTGTTGGGGAGGTGCAGGGCTGATGAACTCTGGGACAAGTTGGGCAGAATGAGTTCAGGTAGGTGAAAGGCTTCTTTATTACTTTTTTTTTTTAATTTAAATTGGTGCATTATATTATAGCTGTGCAGGGGGGTTCCCCTCCCTGAATGTGTATTCTGAAGTACAGGGGGGTCTGGGTGGGTGGGAGACTTGCCTGCCCCAGTAACCCTGCTGGGAAGCCAGGGCCGAGCTGTGAGGAGAGGACTTGAGCTGCTGTGTTCTGTGGGCAAGGACAGGCTGAGCTCTGAGAGAGGATGATTCTGTGATGTGTTGTGTCCAGCTCCCCCAGATCTTGCTTCAGTCAGTTCATTTGTAGCCTGATCTATGTATTGTGGGTTGTTATTTGGTGCCTTCTCTGAATGAAGCGCTGTTTCAGTGGCTGCACTGAGGTGTTTCCCGTGCATGGGGAGGAGTGTTGAATAGCCAGGAAGGTCCAGCAGGGCTGGTAAAATGCTTCACTCTGCTTTTAAGGTCTAAAATGTGATTGAATGTTACACTGCAGCTGTCCGGAGCTACAGATGGTCCCTGTTTGTGCTTGAATTTGTCTCTGTTGAGATGCGAATATTGGTTGCTTCAGAAAAAAAAAGGGGGGGGAAAGCTTTTATTGTCTTTCAGAGAAGAAAAATTTTTTGACTATTCATCAGTAAAAGAGCAATATTACTAAAAGACTTAAAAATCTAAGAATATGATCTAAACAGGAGGAGTACACTGTATTGTATATATCATAGGTTTAAAAGGATTTATGCTTTCAGCAGGAGACAGGTATTTGATTTAAGTTTTTCCTAACAAAATGTGCTTTGACAGGCTTCCTAGATGGCAGCTAATGTTAAGTGATGTCTCACTGTGATATATAATGGCTTGTCAAGCTGCATGTGGGTTCTTGTCTCTAAATCAGAGCCCAGGTCACAGTAACATCTCCAGCTCGAGCATATCAGCCTGCTGCAGACTGGGAACCCAGTAGGTGCAATCGAACTGGTGGTGTCCCTTCGTGGCCACCTTGAAGCACTGGCCATTGCAGTAGATTCACATCTATAAATGGGGAGAGAGCAGCGGGAAATGCCACAGCAAATCTTCCGGGTCAGGGGAAAGCGAAGATTTAATAGGGGGAGCAAGAGGTAGACAGTAAATGCAAATCCTCTCGTCTGTCAAGTCTCTGTGAAGTTGCTCTTGTAAATCTGTTAGTCATTACACGTTAAACAGGCTGGATCCTGTTCAGGATTGCAGCTTTGTCGTGTAGCTCTCGCTGGTTTGCTCTGAGCCTTTGCTTTCCACCTCTGTAATGTAAGCAATCTGGTGCCACTCGTGTCATCTAGCGGGTCCGAGGTAAGGCTCGGCGGGCTGAGACTCGCAGTTGTTAGCATGGCAGCCGCCACTTGTTACTAGAGCGGTTACTAACCTCTGGTCGCTTTGGTGACCCTATCTCCAGCCGGGCTGCGTGTGAAGGGACAGCAAACCACTAGCGCTTGTCAGGTGTTGGAGGTTTTTACCTGATCTCAGAAAATGCCTGGCCGTTCCCTGAAGCATGCTGAGTTCCAGTCTTTGTCCTGGTTAACACATCCCCGCAGATGCCATCCGATCTCCTGTCGTGAACTCGGAAAATGGCTGAGGGGCTCTTGGTGCTTTAGCTCTTAGGCTGTTCCATCACAGCTGCCTCAACCCCGAGGGCTGAGCCCCAGGCCCATCCGAAACTGAACGTCACTTTAGAAAGCCTTGAAATGGGGCCCCCGCGTCGCTCTCTGCTGAGGGGCCTTGGGGACCGTGGGGGCTTTGCCAGGGTCGGCCGGCGCAAAGAGCGGCGATGTAAAATGGCCTTGCTTCGTGGGAAGTCCTGCCCCGGGAGAGTGGCAGATAGGGGCACGCGCTCTTCCTTCCCCCACGAGCGCTTCAGCGAGGTGGTGCGGACTGTGGTTTTCTACCCGAACCCTGGGTTTCGGTGGAGTGCAATCTCTTCGCCTGCCTTCAGACTGATGAGGAACCTAAACCCGCAGATACAAAAATCCTTAGATCAAAGCAAATAAGACCAAAACTTGCTCTAAGTCCTTGACGGGAATAAAGGTGGTGAGGAGGTGTGGGGAGGCACTGTGGGGTTATTTTGGTGGGAATGAGAACTTCCTGCTGCCAGAAGCTGGCAGGGTGACCCAGTGATCAGCAGGGTGCTGCTGCAATGTGCTGCTTGAGCCACTCCATGCGGAGTGAGAGTATCGAAGGGCCTCTTGATCCGAGACAAGCACACTTATGCAGGGAGCTGCCGCCCTACAGGCACTGCTCGTGGTCCCGGTTGCTGGCTGCCTTCGTGCCAGGTTAGCTGCTGCTCATCAGGAGGAGAGGTGCCTTGCTTCAGGTGGACAGGAAGCTGCTGGTGCTTCAGACAACCAGGTTGCAATTGCCTGGATGTAACCATGGGCAGGCAAATACCAAACTCTTCTAGTCCCCAGCTGGTGGAATATAACCTTGGTGCTTGAGGATGTGGTTTTTTGTTTGTGGGGTTTTTTTTGGTTGTTTTTTTTAAAATTAAACGCCCTTGCCCTTCAGGTTTAATGGAGAATTAAATTCATTATTTCTTATTCTTTATGAAAGAGAAAAAAGCTGAACTTATCTTAAGCTTTTTATTGTTTGCATATGAAAGATCTAGATAAGATGGATGAAATGCAAAGCTGCGCTTTCATAATGCCTTGCCCTTTTCCCTGCAGGACAGTACAATGCTGCCGTTGTTTTCAGCGTAAAGCTGCTTGGCAGCAGTGTAATGATCCTGGGATTAATTAACACACTGCAATGTCACTTCCACTGAGGAGAGGAAAGCAGCCCCTGTCCTGCTGGCAGAGCTTTTCCCTGACTGTGTAGGTGAAAAGGCTGTGGTGGGACCTGGGGAGCTCTGGGTGCTCCCCGGGGCTCTGGCGAGGGGCTGAGCAGGTGCCCAGCTCCCTGCAGTGGCACGGGCCGTGCTGGCGTCGCGCGGTGCCCCGGTGACCAGGCCCGCCGAGGTTCGCTGCAGCGGCTGGCGCCGGGAGGGAGGCTACGGAGCTCCTGCCTCGCGGGGGGTGGTGGAAGGGGCGACCACGCGGTGGGGGGACGCCAGGTCTGGTTTATGTGCAGGCAGGGCTATTCTGTGGGCAGCGGCCAGGCTGCGGGCGCTGGTGGGCTGAGGAGGGGGAGAGGTGATGGGGGTCTGAGGGATGGCCTCGAGTGGCATGTGGGTAGGAGGCAGCTTCTCACCATAGTTTATTGCTTCAATAAAACAAAATTATGGAGCTGTTAAACCACGAAATAACTTGACCCATCGTATCCAGGAGGGAAAACTTTGATAATGGCGAATGGACTCAACATCTCTCGAACTGGCTCGCAGAGTGGTTGTGGGGTGGAGAGCGGCAAGGGCCCGGGAGGGACAGACAGACAGAGAGCTGCCCTTAAGGGCGGGAGCCACGAGGAGGTGACCAAACCCCAGGGAAGGGCTGGGGCGGGAGCCTGTGGGCCTGCTGAGAAAGCCCAGCTCTGGCCGCTCTGCTCCCTTTTCTTTTTGATGTGATGTGTTGGAAGAATCCCAGTTAGAGCAAAAAGAAAGCGAACAGGCTGGTGCTTCAGCCCGTCACACAAGCTGAAGAAACAGCTTGCCAGCTGGCCTGTAACTGCAGGCCTCTTCAGTTTGACTTCTAAGAGGAAACAAAATGAGCCATGCTTGCAGAAGAGACACACGCTTGTAATTTCATTTGAGGAAGGATGTCAGTGATTGACAGCTGATATAATGGGAAGGCAGCAAATGGGCTCACGAGCCATAAATTAACAAGTCAATCTGGTGAAAGAAAGCTATAAGACACAGCAAGGGCTATAGACAAAAGCTGTAATGCTGCTTTCTTTTTTTTTTTTTTTTTTTTTTTTTTACATGAGCTAAACCTGACGCTTCTAGAGAGCAAGTCTTATGACATGTTGAGGGAGCTGGGGGGGGTTTAGCCTGGAGAAGAGGAGGCTGAGGGGAGACCTTACTGCTCTCTGCAGCTGCCTGAGAGGAGGTTGTAGCAAGGTCAGTGTTGGTCTCTTCTCCCCAGTCACTACAGATAGGACGAGAGGAAATGGCCTCAAGCTGTGCCAGGGGAGGTTTAGATTGGGTATTAGGAAAAATGTCTTTACTGCAAGAGTGGTCAGGCATTGGAACAGGCTGCCCAGAGAGGTGGAGGAGTCACCATCCCTGGGGGTATTTAAAAGACGTGTAGACGTTGCACTTCAGGACATGGTTTAGGAGACGTGGTAGTGTTGGATTGACAGTTGGACTTGATCCGAGAGGTCTTTTCCAACGTTAATGATTCTATGATTCTGTCACCCTTTGCTTCAGCACATGATTCCAAGAGCTGCAATAGGATTTCTAGGAATGGGACCTGCTTCTGCCACAGCAGCTGCTTATTCTTGCCCGGTTCAGAAAAGAGTTTTTAACGTGCGCTGCCTTCCTGTGTCCCGGCAGGGCCGCCAAGCTCGGCAGGGCAGGACGGCTTTGGCGCAGGCTCTGCAGCAGGCTGTCCCCTGGCCTTGGTGGTGCCTGGGGGGTCAGTACGCTCCCGTGGCTCTCCATGTGCCCCACGGGGGGCTGTGCACCAGGGCGGCCCTCACCCTTCATGAGGGCCCTGCTCTGGTCACTTACTCTCCAAAGGCTGACCCGTCCGGTTTGTATCACCCTGTGTCTGTCAGGCTCTCAAGGGCGGCCAAGGAAATAGGGAAATGATGGGAAATCCCTTCCTGCTGCTTCACTCAGGACAAGCAAAGCCCAGGGAGGAGAGAGCAAAGAATGGCAGTGAATGTAACAATGGAGCCGGTGACCTCCCTGCGCATCAGGTGACCCATCACGATAGGACCGTCACCTCCGTCCATCCACTTCCTGCACACCTCCCGCATTTCCTGTTCTTTTAACTATACTGCCTTGAATCCCTAATTTCAAACCCCAGAGAGGATCTCCCACTGCTTGGAGAAAGGTGTGCTCATCTGCGACTCGGCCCACAGCTCCCTCGAGGGTGAACGCCAGCTAGGTGAGAGCGAAGAGGCACTGAGCGCTTCTTTCGGCTTTGTCTCTTGTCTGTAACCTTCCCAGCACCCGGCACCACCTGAAGGCCTGCTGTTCTGTGGTGGGGGGTCGCTGCAGCATGAAGGGCTGCGTGATGTGTCACGCTTCAGCACCCTGCACATCCTCCAGCGCCGGGCGCTGTACGCAGCGCGACGCGTCGGTGGGTCACTACGGAAATCTGCTCCTCTCTTCATCTGGCTACAAGCAGGTGAGGGGGGAAAAGGTCAAACCACAATTCTGGAACACTTGCTTTATCCAGAGCAAAAATTTATTCACTGAAAAGATTCCTACATATCCAGAATTCATTAGCATAGAGTGCACTTTTTTTTTTTTTTTTTTTTTGCTGGTTGCATAAACTAATACAGAAACTGTTGTTAATACTAACAGTTTTTAATTAATTTAATAGCAATTCTGGAAGACACTCAGTTGATAGAAAATATAAAAAAAAATTTTTACTGTACAAAGTTTACATCACATTTGAAAAGAAAACGTGTCCATTTTCACCATGTTACAGACTCCATTTACATTCACTACTGACGTGTAGCTTTTGTAGCAGCATTGTACAGCCAGCTTCACATTTACAACTCTAAAATGGTACAGGCTTACTGTGCGTCACGCCCTTACACCAGCACACGAGGAGACAGGACACGGGACGTGTGACCGTAAAACAATGCAACGTAACAACGGTCGCTTGGTTTGCAACCTGCCAAGGGACAAGAGAGCTCCGCTCTCTTCATGGCTCTACAACTCCACTGCTTTCCATCCATTTCCATGCGTCTTACACCAGCTGATTAAAACACAAATTATCCCAGAGACAGCAATCGGTCTCTCCTCTCTGATACACCGGGTCCAGCAGGCTGGGTTTTGCTTTCAAGAGCAATTTATGGGTGCTAAACACAAAACCAAGGTCAGGTTGAATTAAAATCCCAAATCTCATGATTAAAGGCAGGTTTTGAGACCCCTCCTGCCCCCTGGGCTGGAGCCTCGGGGCAGCATTCCCAGCAGGGCACCACGGGCAGCCTCAGCTGGGATGAGTCTCCCATTAGCATTCAGCACACTTTAACACGCAGCACGAAGGGCCGTCGGGTTTTAAGCAGCTCTGTGCCTGGGAAGTCTTCTGAGAGTGTGTGAGCTACACCTGAGGGCAGCTGTAAGAAGGATAAATGGTGATGGGGGTATTTTTTGTATTTTATTATTTTGTTTTAATCTGTCTGGTCATCCAGTACTAGCTGTCCTTTTCCTAGCCAGTCATCTTACTAGAAAAAAACTGAGAATATATTGCTTTCCCAGCATAGTTCTTGTACGTTTGCACAGCAGCGTTACCGCTGACGAACGGCAAGGAAACACGGTCTGTTTGCAAGCTGGCAACTGGTTCCCGCTCTGAGAAGCTCTGGGTGTCCCAGCTTTGGGGCCCTGTTTTGTGCACAGAGATGGCAGAAATAAACGGTGAGGAGCCCAGCAAGGCTGCTCAGAACTGCGGGCTACAAAGCAACGATTTGCATCCAGCAGCAGGTTCTGCTCTTCTCTAAGGCAAGATGGACCGTGCAGCCCACGGAGGGTTTTGGCCGACGGGTTTGCAACGTTACCGGTGCGAAGCAGCACGTTTCTCCTCGCTTTAGGTTTGTGTGGTGCCGATTTAAGCAGTGCTTGCTGAGAAAACAACTTCTGCTTAAAACTGCTGACACACACGTTTTGAGAGAGAACAAACAGTAGCAAGTCTTGAAGAGAACCATGTGGTGTAGGTTAAATACGCAGTGTGTTTGGAGGGGGCTTATTTGCTTTATAAAGGTGGGGGAGAGGAAGGAGGTCAGAAGAGTACTGCAATGCCACGCTTGGCCGCCACCAAACTGATTTTTTCTTTTGTATCTGAGACACATTTAAAAAGTCATTCCATCAAAAGATCTGTAAGAGAATGTAGCCAACTTGCACAAGGTAGGAGTGAAGCTCTCTGCTCAACAGAACTCAGGAATTTTTTTTGCCACTCGATTTTCTACAGAAATCATCCACCCGTAAGTAGCCAAACTGAGGGCCTGCCACCTTGCCCACCTTACAGAGGACTGCAGAGCTCCTCTCGCTGTGAGCCTCAAGTTACACCCTCGTGATGACGGTGAAGGTGTAGGGGGGTGCGTGTAACATATTAGTGCCGTTGGAGAAATGACATTTGGTGACTTCCAGGGAGCCTTAATGAACCATCTCAACACAATGAAGTACTATAAGGACAGAACGGATCTGAATGTCCATTGTAAAATTAGGGTCCTCCCACTGCCCTGGCTGGCAGGAGAAGGCAGGGGAATATGAACGGGGGGGCACGAGGGAGCCTTTGTTAGTGCTGCTTGTGATTCAGTTGCAAGTGGGGTAATGCATCGGTCACCTTAAATGCAGTAATCAGATGTATCCTTTATAACCTGCACATTACACATTGGAGAGGGCGTGTGGGGATATTTGTCTTAAAATCAACCTTTGCAACAAGTCTACTCTGTTGGGTTGGGTCAGGTCCTCTAGACCCAGATGCAACCTTCCTGGCTGCGAGATTTCTGTTGTTAGCTTTTTCCCTAAACAACTGCTTTAGTCCTGAAATTTTAAAAACAAACAGCTCACAAACTTAAATGTGACCAACTACAGGAGCTGGTAACAGTGTGTGTGTATGACTCTGAATCTCTTAACAAGTTCCATGCATCAAGACCTTACTTAATGCATTATTCAGGGAAGGCTTTTTCCCTTGTCTTGTCTCTCTTGCCTCTCCCGGCAGCTCTGGAAAATGTCTTTTCTTCTTCAACTGAAATGGTGACTGGGGCAGTAAGTCACGTCTGTTTGGTCAGTGTTGTATCTCCAGAAAAGCTGCTGGTTTAGGGGACTAGAACTTGTTGTGCCTAGAACTTCAAAAGAAGAATTAGGCCCAAGTGCACAGAGCTATAACAAGCCATAGTTTTATTATTTTTTTAAAGGTCAGCAAGTCTTAAGCTTCCTACGGGATTGTATGAGAACAAGCAGCTTTTCTTGCAAGTTCTGTGTAGAAGAGCGCTTGAGGTTTTAAATGAGACAGCCTATGTGATCAGAAGCTCTCCTATCGGAAGTCGATTTGTACTAGTGTAACTTAATTCAAGGTAACCCAGAACTTGGACCGAGCCTGCTGAAACAAACCTCAGAGCTCCATCGTTGGTTGGGTAGATCACAGTGTAATAGACCGATTTTTACCTTAGTGAAAGGAAAATGCAATCTGGAACTCCGACGCCTTGTACTGGGCGCGCTGCCATTCTGAAACAAGCCAGTTCCACTTCTCTTGGGGAAAGCAAATGCTTTGAAGGCAGAAGATAGCTCCTATTTACCACAGACACAAGAAGGAACTAGAAATAGTTCTTCTTTTTTCAGTGCTATTTGAGAATGGCTGTAGTTAAACTTGATTCACTGTTTATTATGTTTAAAAAAATATAGTTCACACAAAAGTATCATGTAAACATTCTTTAAATAACTGCTGGTGCTCAGGCAGAATTCAGACTTTGCAAACAACACAGGACTGTGAATTGATGGTCGTGCGGCTTTCGGCTGTGGCTGCACCAGTTTCATAGCTTGGAAGATTCAGTGAAGACTCCTGATGCTTTGTGTAAGTAGGCAGACAACATTATCACAAGACAATTACACACCATGCTATATCTTTTGATTACTTGGTTCCAGGATTCCCAAGCCAAATCTTTCAAAACGCAGGACAACTTTGCTACTGTTAATGCTGAAAAGAGTGGGGAGGGAGAGGAGAAGGGAAGGGGAAAGAGTTATTTATTTGTAATTTTTCTTACAAAGCTACAGTCCTATAAAAGGAACTAAAATGGGTTAGATTCTGGCCTACAACTTTAGATCACCCAGAAAAGAGGCTTAAGTAATTAAGCAGCACACACATGAACTTATCCATGCTAACCTCATCAGTGGAAACACACAGCACAAATCTGACTCGCCTCAAACTGGAGAAACAGGAGGTTTTCCTAAGTACCTAAGGTGGGCAGAAGCCTGACACTTGTTTTCAGCAGGCACTTGATGTCCTTGACGAGACCCGCCGGGAGCCCACAACTTGCACCACAGCAGCTGACGAGACCTGGGCAGGGCCAGAAGCAATGTATAAAAAGAAGGCCCTGGGAGCATCAGCAGCCAGGAGCGCCGCCAGCAGGGTGGGCAAGCCGGGCACGGCACGGAAGGGTGTGCAGGAAGGGCACCGACGCCCCGACAGCTTGACTGGGAAGCAATGGTATCCACCCGGCAAAAAGCCATGGCCTCTCTAAGCTCTGCACCCGCCACGACTGACGCAGCTTCCCAGACAGAGCTCCGGTGGGAACTCGCTGCCAGGCAGGTGCCGGGCTGCGGCGTGCGCCCTGCTCTTGCGCCAGTGCGGGGCGGCTGCAGTGAGCGCAGCTCTGGGACTGGGGGGTGCGCCCAGGTAGAGGAACTCCTCTGCTTAGTGACAGAGCTCTGGGAGGGGGTGAGTAGGCTGAGGAGTATCAGGAGAGCGAGAGAGAAAGAGAGACTACTGGAACCGCACCCTACCTTCCCTGGGACAGGCCCAACAGGCAGACAGGACAGGTGATACGGAGGATTCCGATCCTTTCTCTGCCTGGCTGAACCTGGTGACTTAAGGGACGGGGGCAATGGGGACAAGTCCCTGCCCAGCGCAGCGGGCACGTCTCCTCTGTGACTCCCCCGCCTTCCCAGAAGCCCTTGTATAATAGGTACAAGTCCACTGCAAGTGGAACTGAACAATGACGAGGACAATGGTTCATCTAGGTTGCAGGTGTTGCCGAGGTTAAGTCAGCCTACGCCCTGCATCAGAACTGCCTCCATAAAGAAAAAAAAGATGGGTCGTTATCGTAGGAGGCTCTCTTCTGAGGGGAACAGAAGGCCCAATAGACTGGAGCCACTCCTTAGGGAAGTCTGCTGCCTCCCTGGGGCCTGGGTTAAAGATGTGAAGAGAAAGCTTCCTACCCTGGTACAGCTCTCAGATTGTTATCCATTATTGATTTTTCAGGTAGGCAGTCATGAAGTTGCAACAAGTAGTCCGAGGGCAATCAAGAGAGACTTCACGTTCTTGGGGCGCCTGGTTAAGGGATCAGAAGCACAAGTAGTGTTCTCTTCTATCCTCCCAGTTGCAGGGAATGATGAGGGAAGATGCAAGAAGAGCCAGTAGAACAATACCTGGCTCTAAGCCTGGTGTCACCAACAAGAACTTTGGGGTTTTTGATCATGGGTCAGTCCACATGACACCAGGCTTGCTGGCGGCAGACAGGGTGCACCCTTCTCAAAGGGGGAAAGGGATAAACCCAGGCTCACTCCAGATATGCCTGGGGGTGGTATGACAATGTTTGAGGGACAGTGCGCTAGCAAGGTCTGGGGATGGAGGTAGGGGATGGAGATCTGTGTGGCAGCAAAGACACAAGGGTTATGGATGTGTTAGAAACCATGGAAGAGCCCAAGAATGGTCATGCAGGAATTATGGCTTCTCCCTGCAGAAAGGTGAGGGGATCAATAGCCCAACTGAAGAGCATCTACACCAATGCACGCAGCATGGGCAACAAACAGGAGGACCTGGAAGCCAGCGCGCAGCTGGAAAACTATGATACAGTTGCCATCACGAAAACATGGTGGAATGACTCTCATGACCAGAGTGCTGCAATGGATGGCTATAAGCTCTTCAGAAAGGACAGGCAAGGAAGGAGAGGCAGTGGGGTAGCCCTGTATGTTAGGCAGTGTTTTGATTGTCTAGAGCTTAATGATGGTGATGATAGGGTTGAGTGTGTATGGGTAAGAATCGGGGGGAAGGCCACCAAGGCACGGTAGGAGTCTGTTATAGATCACCCAACATGGACGAAGAGGCAGATGAAATATTCTATAAGCAGCCGGGAGAAGTCTAATAATCGCTAGCCCTTGTTCTCATGAGGGACTTAAATTTACCATGCGTCACTGGAAATAAAACACAGCAGAGAGGAAAAAGTCTAGGAGGTTCCTGGAGTGTGCGGAAGATACCTTCCTGACACAGCTGCTGAGGGAGCCAACTAGGGAAGGCACCCACTGGACCTGTTGTTTGTGAACTGAGAAGGACTTGTGGGTGATGTGATGGTTGGTGACCATCTTGGGCATAATGATCACAAAATGATAGCGTTTTCGATTCTTGAAGAAGTCAGTCAGCAGAACTGCTCCCTTGGACTTCTGGAGGGCAGACTTTGGCCTGTTTAGGGGCCTGGTTGGCAGAATCCCTTTGGAGGCAGTCCTGATGGGCAAAGGGGTCTAGGAAGGCTGGACATTCTTCAGGAAGGAAATCTTAAAGGTGCAGGAGCACGCTGTCCCCTTGTGCTGAAAGATGAGCCAGTAGGGGAAAAGACCAGCGTGGCTGAACAGAAAGCTTTGGCTGTAACTCAAGGAAAAGAAGGGAGAGTTTATGACCTTTGGAAGAAGGGGCAGCCCACTTCAGAGGACTACAAGGATGTCATGAGGTTATGTAGGATGAGAATTAGAACGGCCAAAGCCCAACTAGAACTTAATCTGGTTACTGCTGTAAAAGACAGTAAAAAAATGTTTCTATAAACAAATTAGCAACAAAAGGAGGACTAAGGAGAATCTCCATCCTCTATTGGATGCAGGGAAATACACAGTGACAAAGGATAAGGAAAAGGCTGAGGTACTTAATGCCTTCTTAGCCTCAGTCTTTATTGTAAGACCAGTTCTCAGGGTGCCCAGTCCCCTGAGTTGGAAGACAGGGACAGGGAGCAGAATGAAGCCCCCATAATCCAAGGAGAAGTAGTTAGTGACCTGCTACACCACTTAGAAACACGCAAGTCTGTGGGGCCAGATGGGAGCTACCCAAGGGTACTGAGGGAGCTGGCAGAAGTGCTTACCAAGCCACTCACTCCCCACCATTTATCAGCTGTCCTGGGTAACTGGGGAGATCCCAGACAACCAGACATTAGTAAATGTGACACCCATGACACAAGAAGGGCCAGAAGGAGGATCTGGGGAACTACAGCCCTATCGGCCTGACCTCGGTGCCAGGGAAGATTGTGGAGTGGATCGTCTTGAGTGCCATCATGTGGCATGTACAGTAAAATGAGACAACGAGGCCCAGCCAGCATGGATTCATGAGAGGCAGGTCCTCCTTGACTAACTTGATCTTCTCCTATGACCAGGTGACCTGCTTAGTGGATGAGGGAAAGGCGGTGGATGTTGTCTACCTGGACGTTAGGAAAGCCTTTGACACTCTGTCCCACAGCATCCTCCTAGATAAACTGGCTGCTCGTGGCTTGGACGGGTGTACTCTTTGCTGGGTAAAAAAACTGGTTGGATGGCCGGGCCCAGAGAGTTGTGGTGAACAGAGCTAAATCCCGTTGGAGGCTGGTCACAAGCGGTGTTCCCCAGCGCTCAGTGTTGGGGCCGGTTCTGTTTAATATATTTCTCAAGTATCTGGACAAGGGGATTAAGTGCACCCTTAGTAAGTTTGCAGATGACACCAGGTTGGCCAGGAGTGTCGATCTGCTTGAGGGTAGGAAAGCTTTGCAGAGGGATCTGGACAGGCTGGATCCATGGGCCAGCGTCAACTGTATGAGGTTCAACAAAGCCAAGTGTCGGGTCCTGCACTTGGGTCACAACAACCCCAGGCAACGCCACAGGCTTGGGGAAGAGTGCTGGAAAGTGCCCGGCAGTGAAGGCCCTGGGGGTGCTGGCTGACAGCCGGCTGGGCATGAGCCAGCAGCGTGCCCAGGTGGCCAAGGTGGCCCAAGCACCTGGGCTTGTATCAGCAATAGTGTGGCCAGCAGGAGCAGGGCAGGGATGGTGCCCCTGTGCTCAGCACTGGTGAGGCTGCACCTCCAATCCTGGGTTCAGTTTTGGGCCCCTCAGGACAAGAATGACACTGAGGTGCTGGAGCGTGTCCAGAGAAGGGCAACGAAGCTGGGAAGGGTCTAGGGCACTAGTCTGATGAGAAGTGGCCGAAGGAACTGGGGTTGTTTAGCCTGGAGAAGAGGATGCTGAGGGGAGACCTTATCGCTTTCTACAGCTTCCTGAAAGGAGGCTGTAGTGAGGTGGGGGTTGGTCTCTCCTTCCAAGTAACAAGTGATAGGACAAGAGGAAACAGCCTCAGTTTGCACAAGGAGAGGTTTAGATTGGATATTAGGAAAAATTTCTTTACTGAAAGAGTGGTCAGACATTGGAACAGGCTGCCCAGAAGTGGTGGAGTCACCATTCCTGGGGGTGTTCAAAAAACGTGTAGACGTGGCACTTGGGGACATGGTTTAGTGGTGGACTTGGCAGTGTTGGGTTGATGGTTGGACTTGATGATCTTAAAGTTCTTTTCTGACCTTAGAATCATAGAATCCTTAAGTAGGAGGGAAGGAGAAAACAACTTAGAGAATTTTCTTTTTAAGAGAAAGGGGTGTTTGACAGGGTACATGAATTGGTTAAAAAATAAAAAAAAGAACAAACCCAAACCCATTTGCTCCTCTTCACAGACTGTAGCAAGTGCATAAAGATGTCTTTTCCTTTACCTTTCAACTGTTAGCATAGCTAGAAACTTTTGCACTTCAAAACTTCTTCCTACACAGACTCAGGTGACAGCAAGGCAGACAGCCTCGATATGTGAGCTCTTGCAGGAGACTTGATTACAGAATGAATATGTGGGTGTATTTGTCATCACTGAAGACAGCAGAAACCTCTCTGGTTCTTGTTGCAAGTTCTCCTCTTCCCCTATCCTTTCCCCTCCGAAACAAGATTATTTTTCAAAGTCATGAATTGGTAAAGAATGAAAAAAAGACCTTCTCTAAAAGGCACATATTTGCTATGTTACCTACAATTCTGCAAAGCCCCTAATGTTAAGTCAGACATTTTGCCGAACAGGGGATGTAAACAGAAGCGAATGATAAAATTCAAAGCACTAGATTCGCATGGGGAGGAGAAGGAGGAACTAAGGGTGCTCTTGCTTTCCTCCTCCTTTACGCAGCATTGTAGCTGAACCCGGCTGACCCACATGGGCCAGTTCTGGACACCACTTGCGGCCTGGCCACTGGCGGGCTAAGCAGAACAAGGACCATCCTTTTTTCCACTCAAGAATTGCACCAGCCTCATCCAGTCCCTGACAAAATTGACCCTGGCTTCAGTGCTGCCTCTGGTCCTGAGGGAGAACCAGCACAGTCTGGCCCTTAAATCTTGTTGGTTTGCAGCGGAAGTGGAGTGTTTGGTTATTGGCTGTGCCTCTGAAAATGTACCTGTTACCTTCAGTCACAAAGCCACAGTCCAGCACTAATGATGACAGGCATAACCTCAGACTGCAACTAGGAAGCTGCACCCCTCTGCCTCGTGAGACTTGCAGGCAAGTCACACCAGTTTCAGGAAAGCCCCCCACCTGCTGGGCAGGACACACAGCACTCGCTGTTGCTTGAACCCAGTTAGTAGAGAATAGATCACTAGACCCTTTCCAGGAGGAAGTTACAGCCTGCTGAAATGCTTCAGAAGTGAAAGATGGCCACGTTGTTAGACAGTAACTTCTTGCAGACAGGAGTTGTTATTCAAGCTAACAGCCCACACCAAGCAGAAAAAGGCAGAAAAGGAGAATTCGGATAAAGTGTTGATTATGTCCATGGGTTAATTTCGTGGTTTGTTTTTGCTTTTTTAAATGGAAGGTGATTGTCCAAGTTGCCGGTTAGGATACAACACATGGAAGCATGCAAGGTGGAGCCCATTATTGCACCAGTAGCTACAACCTACAAAGAAATATGGGAGGGAAGGGAAAAAGACACCATGAGAGTTAGTTTTCAGTTATTTAAAGCAAGCCCTTGAGAACTACATATTATAAAGCTTACACCAGAATAAAGCACAGGGTTAGTGCAGTGTTTCTGAAAGGATTTGTCCGAGGGGATGCAAACATGTCTTTAGTGGGTTTTGAATGTGAGTAGGTCTCTGGCTGGCATGACTACAGAAAGCCTCCCAAGTGTGACTTGAATATAATGCAGTTTGCAGGGGATGAACAACAACTAAGCTGCCTCTACTTTCATTTCAATGAGCACTAATTCAGCTGTCAATGCTGATAATTAATACTGACACTTAAAGTACTTCTCTCCTATTAAATGCTTTGAGCAGAGAAAAAGTAGTAGCATATGCAAATTAACATGGACCACTTGTGGGAGTGGAAGGGGGGTGTCGGTCCATCTACCCAGGGAAATATAATTAGGGTAGCTACTACATAAGACATCGCTCTGCAGTTCCACAAGCTGTTCAAGAATAACTCCCTACGGAAACACTAATCCAAAATAATCACTTGGCAAAATGCTCTGGAATAGAACATTCTCACGAACTGACTGCCCAAATGGGAAGCACTACTTCAAATTCGTTTCCAATGTGATGTTAGAGGACAATGCGAGAGTGATTGCATGGGAATGTGTAGACAGCCTGGGCTCTCAGTCTGCTCTGTGGTGTCTGGTTTGGTAGGTGAAAAGATGTCAAAACCATCATCAGAGTTAACGATCCAACACAAGTGGATCTTATTGTATAGAGAAATGAGGGCATGAAAGTGTTGGCACACAGAACCATAGCGTTGGGAGTACAGTGTGCACAGGAAAAAGTATTACCAAAGGACACTGCTGTATCATGCAAATCTCCCGGCAGAAGAATTGCTAAGCCTTCATACCATAACATGACTTAAATAAAACCATTCCTCTGAGGCAAGGAAGGATCAGCTTAAAAAAAAAACAGGAGGAAATGTCACAGGTGACACTGGATGACTTGAAGGAATGGATAATGGAAAAGCACGTACTCAAGGTGGCTGGGTATAGATCTGCCCAACGCAAGCTGTGCCTGGAAATACGGTTTAGTACACTTTAGGCCATAAGAGGAAAAAAAATTCTCTCAAATTATGACTGAAGGACAGATAAGAAGCAGCAGTTATACGCAGGTCCATTTTTTAGCTCGGATTTTGTTGGCTTCTCTCTAAATTTTTGTTTTAAAACATCTAGACAATTGAAGTCACAAGGACTGAAGTGTAGCTGTGAAAGCTCTGCTGGAGTAGTCAGTGTTCAGGGTGCAGAAAGACCCCTTGCCTCCCAACTATGTTCCACAGCACACAGAGGCAGTAACTGACGATGCCAAGAACAACTGCCAAATGTAAGGCTCAACCCTCTGTTGAGCCTTTTTAATGTGAGTGCTGTGATATGCATATATACCTGTCTAGTGTAAGGAAAAAATACCAGATAGTTCTACTTATCCGCAAGCGGATAGTACGCATTCAATCTTTGCTGATAATAGTGTCCTTTTGTGTAAAGGTGAGGCCACAGTCTTGGAGAAGTATTCCGCATTTTAACATTGTTAGACACCATAATGTATCAGGGATCCAGTACAAATGTTAGGGAAATTGCACAAGAGACAAATGGTGAAATTTTCAACCAAAACCCCAAATGAGCCACACCCACCAAAGCACAAAATGCCATGACAGTCACCATATAGGCAAACAGAAGCGTTTGGTTAGTTATGATAAGGTATTGCAGGAAGATCATGAAGGGTTATGAGAAAGAAAGGGGTAGGTTAAACAACAAAAAAAGGAGAAAAAAGAGAAAATAAATATTAGAGGTAGAGTAGATGAAAATACAGTGAACAAAGTACATGGTAAACAGGCACTGGTCGCAAACATGTCTGATACATTCTATGCATCGTTCATCATATGCATATAAAGACAAATGATCATATGCATCATTCATCATATGCATGTGAAGCGTTCTATGGTATCTCCCAGACTTTGAGAAAAAACACTGCAGTCATCAAAATGTACCCTCCTGCCTAACAGAAGCTCTAAGCATGTTCCTGAAACTGGGCTGCCTGTCTTTCCCTGGGGCTGGCAGGCCCAGCCTATTAACTGAAGTCCATCGGAGCTACTCAGGGTAACAGCGGTCAGCAGTGGAGATCAGACATAAAACTGGTCTGGGGTGGGGGTTTCAGTCTCTTGGCTCCAGAAATTGTATGTGCTTTGCTTCCACTTGATTTTGGTAGAAGTGAAACCGGGAACCATCCTTCCCCGAGCGTGACAGGCTATTCATGAGAAGGGAGGCTGAAAGTTTTCGGCCTTGTGCCTTTACGCTCATCCAGCATGAACTGGAATGAGTTTTATATTCTGGTCTGGTCTGTCATAACGGATGTCATGGGATGTGCAATGAGGTGTTTTGAGGGACCTCTTCCAGTTTTGACAATTTATAGATGCTTGATCACATGTGACCATTCTTCCCTAACTGCAACACAGAAACTGGCTTTGACAGTATCATGATCTGACAGGGATTTATGCTGACTTTTCATGATTTACCTTTCCTTGGTCCAGATCTTGACATAATTCCAACTTAGAGATTCAGTCCAAACATTGCAACTCATCCATAGCTGTCAGTTTACTGCAGCTTCAGGATTTCTAAATAGCTTGACACGTGATACCACCTCTGGTTTTTCCCTAGAGGTCAATTATCCTGAGTCAGGACTAATTCTGCATTTCTTTATCAGCCTGTGCAAACTGGGCACTCTTCCATGAAGAGGAGAGGGTTGGAATTTTTTTTTCCTACATGCTCCTTGAGGAAGGCTACAAACTTGGGACTCTTCCAAAATTTAACAGTTCAGTTTCAAAGGGAAACAGTGGCACGTTCTCTGGTCCTTCCCTTCCTCAGACAGTACCAGCCATTACAGGGGAAATTCTAACCACTTTGGGGTCAGCGTGGGCCCTTTCCCATACTGGTGGTAGATACTCTCTGAAGCCAAACATAAAGCTGGAAAAGTCATCTACTGAAAGAGGGAGGTGAATATGTTAAAGTAGGAAATTAACTGTCTGAAGCATGCAAGCTTAATTGCATAATTTCCTAGTAACTAGAAAAGGAGAACAGCACAGGGTTACTCTCCCATCAGAGGTTTGACAGCCCCCAGGAAGGCAAAATAAAGCACAGAAGTGATCAGTTAGCAAATTCTGAGCAGCATAAATGTTCTGAACAGCAGCAAATACTCACTCAGCAGACTTCCAGAAATGCCCAGGGTGTGAGAGTCGACGATTCAATTTTGGCAGTTTTTCAAGCATATCCATGAGGACAGTGAAGCTAGGTCTCTCATTGACATCAAATGACCAGCACGCCGAGAGAATTTCCTGCATAGGGTATTTGTGACTCATTATCTCCGCTCAGTTCACAGTTCAAATGTGCAGGCCAAGCAACTGATAAGCATTGTGATTTGTTTGGGCCCAGCCAGAGATACTGTTTAATAGGTCTTGGACGGTCTTATAATCAAACAGTATCCTGTGTACCAGTGCACGTGCACTTCCATATGACAGTTATGGGCAGAGGCTTAGTACCTAACCTGGCGTCCCATTCTAATCTGTCTCTCTCCTGTCCTTTGGAGTTATAATAAGAGTAAAAATAAACATCCTCTTTAAGCAGCTCCCTCTTTTTCTGATAAATAGCTATATGGAAGGATTCCTGCAACTGAGGTACTTACGTTGACTTCTTTCCCCAAACTAGCAGTTGCAAGGACTTGTTTCACTCCTTCACCACTTCCAATCTGCCAGATAAGTGCCTCCGCAGGCTGGTTCTTGAAAGGCCATTCTCGTGCTTGGAGCTCATACCACACAGTCCTGCAACATGAACAGACAAATCAAGCCTTTGCCTGCTCTTAAGGGAAAGACACAAAACCCTGACACTCTCCCAGTTTCTTCAGATAAGCTCTAGAAGGTGTATAAGGCTGTGCAGCAAATCCCTCCCGCCCCACGCATGACTTTCATAGTGGGTGAGAAGATGCAAGTCTGTAAGAAGAGGACCACTGACTCACAAGGCTCAGGCCTTTTACAAATCTCATTTAGCAATCTCCTGTGGTACTCTTAGGTGTTCCTCTCTTACCCAAAGGCATAGATATCCGCAGCTTTGGAGAAAGGCAGCTTGTCTTCATCTTTCCCAGGGGCCATCTCACGAACAATCTCAGGGGCCAGGTAGCATAACCAGTCATGAGGCAGCTTCAATTCGTTCTCCCTCCTGAGTTCAAAAGAAGGAAGTGGTAATGAAACACTACTGCTTCAACCAAGCAGCAGCATATGGACCATATCTGTGCTTCACCTAATGCCTTGACTCAAACGTTTTCGCTGACATTGCCTTTCTAATTTTCTTGCCATATTAAAAAATACACATGTGTTAGCCTGACTGTCCAGCTCATTCTTGGGCTTAAAGTTTTCTGTGTTCTGAGTCTTACTGCATATGTAACTTCCTAGCCCTGTGCTACAGAAACCGTAGGAAGAACTGGGGGGGAAGTGCACATTCCAAAAATGTGTGTATGTACTCAAGGAGTCAAGACTCCTCATTTGTACTCTGTAATGCATCAAAATGTTTCACTGTCTGATCATTATTTATCACTCTAGAATTGGACCAAGCACTTACCTTCCTTCCTGAACCACACCCGAAATTCCAAATAATCCAAAGTCAGTGATCACAACTTTCCCATTGTCATAGAAAACATTCTTGGATTTCAGATCCTTATGTACAATCCCCTTTGCGTGAAGATACCCCATGCCCTGGGAAATATATGCAGAGATGTATACTTTTTAAAAATTATTTACGAGCCTCTAACGCTGGGCACACTTGCTTTCTAATACACATTTACTCTCATTACTCCAGCATAGATGATTAACTGTAAGTGGGGATGCAGCAGCTGTCTGACTTATGCAGGAAGGGTGCAAGAGAAGTCTGCAAGGGAGCAGATCTTAGTTTAGTGCTCAACCTCTGAGCTGCTTTTCATCCTCTGCATAGTAAGGCTGCTGGAAGGGTGCTCTTAGTTGAAACATTAAGTGGCTGTGGACTCACAATTCTGAAGAAGTCGGTATATGTAAGAACAATGAACAACTGACACAAGTTTGCTCACTAAATTCACAGGATATTTCTGCCAGAAAAGAAAATGGCAACTTTGGAAACACTTCTTCAGTTGAGAAATACTGAAAGCAAGCACAGAAAACACCGTGCAAATCTGGGAGAAAATGCCATCTACTTCAGAATGCATTAACTTAGCTGCAGTTACTAATAAAGAGAGGAGACAGGGAAGTCAGTCTGTCCTGCATACTTTTCTTCATTGTTCCTTTTATCTAAATTCTCCCTCCCCAGCCCCTTACTGACAAGCAAAAAGTCTATTTCTCTCCTAACAAGCACTTAGCTTATTGCCCACTAAATTAGGACATTTTTTTCAGCCAACTTTGAGTATTTCCTGCTGCAGCACTCTGTCGGGCTATTGAGACTTACAGAACCTCTCCAGCTGTGCGGCCTCTAAGCTCTTGCCGAGGCACTTCCCAGAAAGTGGATGTCTCCATTAGCATAGCGTATCCTTACCTTAATGATCTCCTGTGCTATTTGCCTGGTTTTGTTAATATCCAGGGATATCTTGGGGTCCCTTACAAAAGAGTGAAGCGTTCTTCCTTTGCAGAAGCTACGGGAAAGAGGAACAACAATTCTGAAAAAGGTCTTTAAAATATTGGAAAGGAATAAGAATGTAACACCGGATGTTCAATTGGTTTTCTTACCATGTTGACAGAATCCCAGCCTTCTTCCACTGCTGAGAAATGCCATTTTGAAGAACTTTAAGGACCCAATTGTACAGGAAACCTATTGCTAAAGCATGCTCAAGGATATGCAATGAATATTTAGGTATTTCTCCAGAGGACCAGTTATTGTTATATTGGCCTGACATCTGAAGTCCAGTTTTCAAAACTCTGAGCACCAGCTTCTGATGTTGGTGCTACTGGTCACTTAAACAGGAACCTTCTTTTGGAACTGGCAATTAGAAATTTCTGCGTACATCCTTGCCAAACTACAAGAATGGCCTGCCCTTAGCCCTACTTAAATTCAGCCTGCACATGAACTTCGTAAAAAGCTGTTATTAGGGGCTAAATGATCCTCAACTAAATAGTGAAAACAGGAGAGAGGAGAAAAATAGTATTGTTTTTGCCTAATCAGAAAGCATACCTAAGAGGAACAGAAAGGAACATATAACTGTTGCACTATCAGCCTCACACATTGGTTTATTGCCACTTTGCTGAATTGGAACCATCTGGAAGTAGATGACAGAGGAACAGCCTGTTCCAGATTTTTTTGTCTCCTGCTCTTTGAATTTTATTATTTAAGGATTCAAAAATAAAAATAAAATTGCCAAAAAAATAATAGATGTTCCCTAAGAGGAGACAACCCTAGTATCCAAAACTCTGAGCAACACAGACTGCATTCATGTCTGCCACCTCCTGACTGCAGTGAGAGGTTTATTTTCATTTAAAAAAAATAAATAATATCTATCTATACTCTCTCTATATTAAAAATAATGCTAAGATGCTATATCCTTACCTGGTAATGATTGCTAAATGAGGAGGGTTCATGCATGCTCCCATGAAAAGTACCACGTTCTCATGCCGGGTCTGTCTATAGTTCATCACCTCCTTTTTAAAGAGCTTGAGGTGATCCTGATTGTTCCCGTCTATCTCCAACAGCCTGATGGCCACTTCCCCATGCCATTTGCCCTTGTAAACCTTCCCCCATCGTCCTTGGCCAATAGGATCCCCCAGTTCAATCTGTTCAAAGGGAATGTCCCATTCTTGCAGGTAGACGCTGGTCTGGCTAGGTTTGCGATAAATCATCCCTTGCAAGTGTGGCCGTCTGTTTGGCAAATCTTCCACCTCATCATCGTCATCTTCAGGTTCTGATTTATTAGTCTCTGGTTCTTCCACCTGTTTACAAAAAGAGAAGGGAAATATATACTGAGTCCCATCTGAGCAGCAGAAGCAGCCTACCAGCCAGCAGCAAAGGTTGCTTTGAGAGAACTTCAGGGGGCTGGATGTACGCATTTGCCTACAGCTCTAGAAACGTACCTCACAGGACAAAGTAATCTCAGAAGGCTACAAAAAGACATACGTCTTCTGTATG
This sequence comes from Phalacrocorax aristotelis, assembly GCF_949628215.1. Lineage (NCBI taxonomy): Eukaryota > Metazoa > Chordata > Aves > Suliformes > Phalacrocoracidae > Phalacrocorax > Phalacrocorax aristotelis. The sequence continues at coordinate 5,828,865 of NC_134293.1, read as the reverse complement.
TCAGTGCACGCAGGTGAAGGCAAGAAAGGCTTTATGGCATACAGAGTAAAATTTGTAGAACCAGCACTAACATTGAGGGACTCGGCAACTCTCAGGATTTGGCCTTCAGCATGGGGAAAAATAGTACAAGACCACTCTAAAAGGAAGGGTCAAGAACCTCTTTATTCTTCAAATAAACATGGGTGGGTGTTTGGGTTTCTTTCTGATCACTAAAATTCTCCTGTTAGGGAGAAATGCTCCAAAAATTAGCAAGCTTCATCCAAATTCCAGTAATTTCTGCTGAAATCATCGATTTTATCTCTATAGGTTTACTCATCCCTACAGAAACCCATTTCAGTGTTCATATTACAAGCTGAGCATGTGCTTAGGCACTACCAAAATGGGAGTCTTGTAAATAGGCATGGAAAGGCTTTCCTATGCAAAACATTGGCTCATGGTAGATCCTGCAAAGCAAAGCCTGTAAGCACGGCCTTATGTGACTGCGGGTAGCGCCTATACATGCATTACTTGCAGATTTAAGGTCTGCAGAGCATTTAGACCTCGTAACTCCAGCAGCAGACCTGCACCTATTGGAACGCAAAAATGGCTGTGCCAAATTGGTGAGCCAGAAGTTTGAAAAATACCATCTTAGCCCGACTGGAAAAAGTTAAGTATTGTTACAAGTACTTAAATGTTTCAGCCTAGCTAAAGAAATCATGAATTTTCAGTTGAGATCTTTGCAGTACAAACAGTTCAGTAGAACTGAGGTAACATACAGCTAGTCTACACTCATAATTCCAGGGCCACTTTCAACATGGCATTTCTGATTGTACAAAAGGGCAAACCAGAAAACCTACCTCTGCTTCACATTCAACTCCATCTGTGTCTGGCTGTTCGTGATCACTAACAAGAGAAGACAGGTTTACAGTGAAAATAGAGTCTGCATATCCTCCAAGTTAGAAAAGCGGGCTGCTACATATGCTATTAGTGGAGTGGAATGAAGGAAATAGAGAACAGATCTTGACAGCGTCATAGTAGGTCAGAGAAAAATAAAATTACTGCTCCACTTAATAGATAAGGACTTTCTAAGCTTACTTTAGCAAATGAGGGACAAAGACTTTGAAGTGATTTTCAACAATTAAGTAGCAGGCATTGATTTGGCAGTGACATGGCTGCATTATTACAATGTGTTCCAGTAGCGGATACGCCTATTCCTACAGCGGAGAAGCAATTGTGAGTGCCGGCAATGCAAGCTGAAATCTTTTGCGTGCCATACAACTAAGATCCATAAAAAGATGAATGCTTGCAGTGAAGTGTGTTGTGCTCTTTTAATCGCAAAACTCCATAACTTCTGTTTCATCAGACCTTTCTGGTCTTGGGAATGCACACATAACCAGAAATAGGTATTAAAGGTGTGGACTTCTTACTGTCCGATTTAAAGTAAATATCACATTCAGCTTTACAAACCTGGGAATGCCAGTATCGCCCTTGCTGGCTAAAATTATCCTGTGAGTTCTCAGATGGTAAGTTCAAGTTTTGGTCATAACACAGCACTTTCGGACTGATCTGAAGATTATCAGGTAAACACTATGCAAGTAAAAGAATTTAAAACCATACTTACTTAGTGTCTGCAGCTGTTTCTGGAGGCTGTGCTATTTGTGCAGGACTGGGAATTTCTGGGAAAGTAGAAATATTCATGATATGTATTTTACACTTTAATATCTCATACATTGGAACTTTTAACATTGCAATAGTGATAATTTGCTTCTTATTCAGGAATTATTGAGTAAACGCAACCACAGACAATATGATTTCGTACTTCTTTCAAAACTATGCTCATCTTTTGTAGTATTTACATGCCTGTATATTGACCAAGCCCAGTCTTCTTCCCATTCATCTACTTATCTGTAATATCTTTCAAGGTCAGTCCTTGTCTGTGAACTCCTTGCACACCTTTAAGTTGCCTTGGACAATAAGAAATACTTAAATCCTTACAGAACTAGGAGGTTTGAATTAATCTATACTGCAGGTCATGTATTCCAACTGCACCTAGCCTGTCCAGTGGCGCCAGTGGACAGGAAATTCAGCTTGGGTTGCAAATCCTTCCAAAATTCAGAATATATACTCTGTACCTGGCATCCTACATCATCAGTTCTCACTTTGGAAACAAACAAGCTGTTTCTAAAGGTTCAAACAGCTGACTGAGAAAAGTTTGTATGTGCAAATCCACATATGAATAGTGTTGCATCATTCTTAAATCCCATAGGCAAAAGCCTCAGTTCATAAAGGTGAGCTCAGCATTTCTGAACTGACAGTGTCCATTTATACTGGCTAAGCAACCCTTTTTAAAGAAAGAACATGGCTGTGTATAGAATCCCACAGCAGAAAGCAACTGTTTTGCAAGAGAATAGTCAAAGTTTCACCTGAGTCCGTAGATCACCTCACTACCTCACATTAGCAGAGAGGCCTGAATTATATACTGAGATAAGAGAAAGTTTAAATTGTTTTAGATACTTTTTTTTAAAAGCAGAATTATTGTTCTTGGGCAGCATGCAGAAGTTTACAAACAAGTTACTTTTTGGCAGCAGAAGCTGGTTAGTAGAATTAAAACAACGAACTCACCTGGGAAGATAAATTGTTGTCTATGCTGAATGTAGTAGGCAGCTTTTTTTAAAAATAAAAAAAAAAAAAAAGGACAGCAAAAAAGATTACCAGGAGGAGAAAAAAAAACAAACCACAAACAAGTTAGAGGATGATCAGTAAGTGCCCCATATGCATTCAATGAATTAGTCCCAACTCACTGCTGGGAAACAGATTAGTAGATTTATCAGCCTGCTCGAAGGAGTGAATTTCAGCACATGCATTTCTGGAGGACTATGACAGATGATACTTATCAAATGAAAGCTATGTTACCAATAGCAAACAGCCTGGTGGGAAAACAACACATTCAGACTTCAAGTGGCAGAAGTAAATTTAGAGAACCCAGGAATGCTAAAAGGCAGGCCCAGGTAAGAGCTGGTGCTTCAGTGCTCTCTTATGTCTTCAGCTTTTTCAGAGATGCACCCAGAGAAGCTGAAGTTCATGAGCCATCTGCAAGCATTTTCTCTTTATTTCAGTGACTTTGAGCAGTATTTCCTAATACAAAGTAGTTGCAGTAGAATCCTTGTACTAAACTGACTCTGCTTCTGCTCCTTTTTGAGTAGGCTAAAATAGCAGCTTTCACTCACAGATGAAAAGATTAATGCAAAATACTGCAATGTTGAAGGCTACGTGTAGCAGCTAGTGAGCAGCATGTGACTTCACTTCCAGATCAAAGGAATTCAATTTATTCTCACTATATAAATCTTTGCCCTTGTCAGAGATCTTGCCTCTGTCGACTTTGGCAAAGGCTGCACATTTGGGTCCTGAATCTGTAAAGTATGTAGGGTAAATTCTTCTCCACCATACGTGTGTGCCAATGGTTTAAACAAACACTCATAGGGCTGATTGTTGGTTATCTTTTGGAAGGGACTAGTAAAGTAATTCATCCCACTTCTCATTTTCATGTTTTGCTCTAGCAATCAGCTTACTCATGATTTAAAGCCACTGGTGACCAAACATAGCAGGCAACATGCATTTTACAATACAATGAGGAAAGGGAGGAGAAGGAATGTAATTTTTTTGTTTTAGTCCTCTTCAGAAAAGGAGAAAATAAAAAGATCAAATAATCTAAAAAAGGTGCCAGCACCGCTTAATCATCTGTCTCCTGCAAAGGTATCTTGTTGATACCACTTCAAAACTTTTAAGAACAGACCATTTTCTTTTATCAAGTTACAAGATACATCTTCACACCTTCCTTAAGACACAACCATGTATTCAGAAACCTGCAACTACCCATGATATCTTGGTCAGCCTCTGCTTGCATAGAGGCCTTTCTGATCTTGACAGAGGTCTCCTGAAAGAGATAAGTTTACCTGGGAAGTTAAATCGTCCATCCCTCTGGCCCATAGGAGATGGGTTTGGGGGAGGTGTTGCACTGGGAGGGTTGGAAGACTGGAAAGGTGCTGGAGAAGATGGTGTGGATGAGGTTGTAGAAGAAGGATTACTGCTAGAGTCCAGATGATTTATTGCTGGTGGATGCTCCTACAAAGCAAGGAAAGTAACTCGTGAGAAAACAACAAAAAGAAAGCAAGCAAGCATTCCCCTCAGTGTTTACTGAACAACTGAGAAAGGAAACTGTCCCTATCCTCAATTATAGCATAGTTTATCTAAGCGAGTAGGCAGCTGGAGCTGTGCACAACCTATGTTTTACAAGGAGAAAATGTCATGTATCAAAGACTCCTTGCAAAGAGAAGCTCAAGGTGCCATTCTTGCTCCAACCAGCAAGGTACTACTGCCACCTCTCCTTCTTGCAGCTCCTCAGTGATTTACAGACACAAGACTCACTTCAGTCACCATGTACCTTTTTAGTTAGTGCTTTGGGAAGAGTTCCAAATTGTGGTTCTGTTGGTCTGTCTATTGGATTATTGATATCAGAAGGGACAGACTCTGTTCTTCTTATTTTTGTTACTGAAAAACAGGTTGGAGAAGGGAAAAAAAAAGCTTTAATCAGACTTTTTATTCTTGTGATACCGTGAATTACATTGAAATGCTAAAAACTTGTAGAAAATTACTTACTGGGAAGGAAGGATATTCTACAAGCAGGTGCCTCTTTAGTACATTTGTTGTGACATTTTAATCTGAAAGAGAAACATTACATGTTAAATAGCAACTTGTTCTTCCCCAAAAAGAGGAAGCCTACCCTTAATTTGTAATTCTTATGCTAATCTCAGAGGGAGTTCTGGAATGCTCCAGGCCCCAAGGCAGCATGCATTCATATGAAGAATCCTATTATGTGTGTCATTAGGCTAATGAAAGCCAGATACATATCTTAGCATCTGATTTATTTTGAAAATAGTTACCTTCACTGACTCTCATCCTGCGACAGTGAAGCACTGAAAGCTCAGCACTCTGGACTAATAAGCCAGAGAGAAGCAAAAATTAAAATCCTCGCTGTTACTTGGGTATCCAGCTCCCACTACATGATTTGCCTATGATCAGGTAGGAAGCCTGTGACAGGAAAACGAATTTGGTTCATCTATGTGTCAGGCTGCCAACCTAAGTATAAGTTGTGCCAAAGCATCCCTCTGCCAGTTCAGAAGCTGACTGAAAAAGTGATGCCACTGTTAACAGTTCATCACATCAAGAGATACTTGTCACTGGCAAACTTGAATGACTCAAATGCAAAGTTCTGAAAAAGATAATTGCTGTGTGCTCACCTGCAGTACTTACACTTCACCCCAAACATCATGCTTTTCTGACAGACTTGGCAAATCTGAGATAACCAAGACTTTGTAGAGAACCTAAATGGAGGTAAGAGGGGAAAAACAATGTTAACTGGTGTCTAAAGAAAAATGAACATTTGTTGGTAGGTACAGACAGGCCTATGCTCCTTTAGCCCTTTCTGAAAAGGGCAAGGGGTGGTGTGGAAAAGACTTCTTAATTTTCTGATCGAAAGCAACTGAAAGAAGGCTGGCACAAACTCTGCTGGCCTCTCGCTAGTTCTCCACTCTTGGAACAGGGCTGAGGTGCTCAGAGGTGTCTCTGACAAGGAGACTGGGTGTACATGTACACGCATCTCTAAAAGGTCCTCAAAGCTGCAGCTCAGCAATTACTGATCAGAAGCCTCATACAGTCACAGATATCCAAGTGATAGAGTACCACTTCTTTTCATAAAAAAAAGCCTCAAACTGGAATTGAGCTTTACCTCATGAACAAGCAAGTACTGTGAGAGGGAGCAGCCAGCACACACTCCAAGTGCAGATCAGCCCATGAGCATGTGCTGTCTATCGGTCGCCAGTGTCCCTCCTCAGGTCAGCAGGACATGTCACGTGGTGCTGGTTATATCCACCTAACACCTCTGTAGAACTGGGACCCAATTTATGGTGGGTGGGGGTATGGAAGTGTTATCCCTTTTACCAGAAAATTAACTGGATAGGTTTGTTTGGCATTAGAACTCGCTGGCCCAGTTGTGGTTTGGATTTGGGAACGGGTGACGCAGGAAGCTACATGGGAGGAAAAAGGAAATATGTGCTCTTTCCACACAGGGAGGAAGGAGCAGCTTCCCTTTCGTTTGCAGCAGTGGAAGTGTTTTAGAAAAGGCATTACACATTTGGCATGCCTGGTCCCACCACCCCATACACAATGTTACTACTGCTGGTACGCTAGTCATTACAGAATCACAAGTCAGTTGACTTTATACAAAAGATTTCAAGTGCATATATTAAAAAGAAATGAAACTGAAATACATAGTTTCGACTGAACTTGGCAAATGAGGCACCCGACCCAAACCCAACTTCAAACCTATCTTAGAGTCGTGACTGCTACAAACACACTACATAGGATGCTGTCCTGGTCTGACCCCTCGGTTTGTTTCCTTTGTGGCTCCCACAGCATGTGTCACTTACCTGTGTGTTACAGCTAAGCCAAAGTCTCTTCGTACCATTTGAGGGGAGCCTTGGGAGAGTTCTGATGGAGAACAAAAGGATGTTTTAGGGAAGCATTACTCACAAGCATGCTTACCAGTCTAGACAGAAACAAAGCGATTGCTGTCATAGATAAGGACTAGTGGCTATGTAGCACCGCTGAGATTGGTTCGACTCTGCTGTAAAGCTACTACCAGATACTACTCTTATTTGTTTCCATATGGAGGCAATGTAAGATAAGATTTGGTGGTGGAATCATAATTCTTCTGTCTTTTTGTTAAATGACTATGTTTTATGTTTAGGGATTACAGAAGCCCGTCTGATGAGGTCTAGGCCATTCTTAAAACAAAGTGGGAAGTCAGACTTTACTCCCATTTGGTTTACTCCCAATTAGTCTACCATGAATACCATTACCCCTTTTCATGCAGCGTCAGTAGACTTCAGAATATTCTTTTACACCAAAAACTATTATCTCCTTTTTGTAGACAGGGCCAGTGGGACCCAGAAGAATAAGATTTATGGGAGGTCACTTAGCTAGCTGCTAAGTGCAGAAAGGGAAACCTAGACTTCAAAATGCCACTCCAGCACTCCAGTGGTTATGCCACATAACTTCCTAAAAACTCTCAAATACTAAAATTCTGGCATATTTCCTAAATTTAATCTATAGCCATATTGCAAATCTGGAGAAAACTCAAATCTGCAAGTATCAACACAGCTTCAAGGCTGGACGCTGTCAATGCTTACAAAAAGCCAGTCTCTTTATTTGACCCTAGATGGCACCAGATTCTGTTTTATCATTATTCCAGTGAACTTTTAAAGGCATCTGTGGTCTTCAGCATCTTAGAATAGGCTGGAATGGCTAACTGCTTTTCCAAGGAATATTGCTGATCTACTGTGGCCATCCAAATGCAGAGTGATCTGAATTAATCATAACACAAGAGATAAGATGGCTAAATCATTACTGAAGGGTCCTAATCAAAATTTTGGTATTGAGTGGGACTTAAAAGAGCCTACAATATAGATTTTAAAACAGACAATATGACTATATGCATAGAAGTACCAAAATTTTTCATTTGTTTGAATTTATTCTAATACCTTTTTTATTTATTGCATATATTCTGTCACTCTCCACAGAGGAATGATCAGATTTCTGCTTGCATTTTCATTTTACAGTTTTCTTTCTATGCTTTTTCATTTCTGAAATTCCTGGGATTTTTGTTTTAAAGGGCCTTATACGTGTGGTGCTATAACGTCCTTCTTTGGACTTTTATACTTTACAAAAAGGTGAGACACTTTCCAAGATGCCCATATCTCTCTGTGTTAGCTTCCAAGTTACAGGTTGTGTCTGAGACAGACACACAGAGTCACATGAGGATAGCTAAAATATTAAATGGCATTGATACATACTGGATAAAAATCACAAGTCCTAGTCCTGTAAGCCATTAAACATTTGAACAGACTCATCAACATCAGAGGAAGCATTCCATATTTAAGCACATGGTGAAGTGTTTCTCAGAAGGTTGCACGCAACTGGCTGATTTCATTACAGACATACTTGGCAATGAATACCCAAAGATACTAAACGATTAGATATGAAGTTATTTCTAGTACCAAGAGGCATCAATAACAGCTGTGTGAAGTCACAGACAAGCTATTACCCAAAGCCCTTGCTTTAATTCTTTAAATGTCAGTATTCCTTTTCCTTGCTTTTGTCATTTGAAGAAATACCAGGTACTAAAAAGACCATGTAAACATCCTGCAGTCCTCCAGTAGGCCAAGCTCCTGTTAAAGTTAACAGGAACTCTGGGATAGAAGGCCCTGTTGAGGACCTCCAGAGGTTGCACAGGGATGATCAACAGATAGTTGACAAGGACAGGTTCTTCTCTCTCAGCAATGAAATGAAGACAGCCCTGTCAAAATCTCTTACCGAACCTAGAGAGAAAAAAAAAATTTTTTTTAGATGTTCATATTCATGTGACAGGATACACACTTTGCTAGAGCAGAAGCTCCTTCCTGCAGCGTTTGATGTCAAGTTTACAAACATCTCTGGTTTTGCACAGGCTCCTGAAGTTGCTGCATAGCCAATATTTTCCTGCCTACAAACGGCAGTCTTTGCTGGGTAGAGCTTCAGCTCCAGCCTGTGAGTGAAGTGTACATGACTGCACCTGAATTTTGGCTTGCAGACGAGAAGTGTTACTGGGGCTGCGCCACTCAGTCAGCTGGCAGGCTCCATGGAAGTGCCTGAATCACCGAAGGAATTGCAAAATGTGGTACTATCAGACTTAATCAATAGGACCTAGATCACAGCAGACCAGGTTCTCACCACTGAATTTCAAAACAAAGCTGTGCATTAGCCACAGATGCTTGCCTGGTGCATTTAGATGTTCAGCAACTTGCAGGTTTTAGTATATAATTCATATGCACTCACAGTGTGGAAGAATACTGCTTTCAAGGCTTCGCATTTCTAATGAACTCTTTCACATCAATCAGCAGGCAATACAGTACTGCAGCGTCAAAAGCACAGCCCTTTGCTGTTAATGCTCACTCCCAAAATCCCAACTCTGTTATGAGCTGGGCTAGTTTCCCTCATATAAAAATGTAATTTTGGCAAAAAGGTCCTGAGTAGGACAGGCTCTTTGAACTCTTCCAGGTGGTTGAAGAGTTAGGCTAAGTCATAATGATCCAGTGACTGCTACAGAATTTGGATGCTGACCTAAGTTTCTCTGATGTTTAAGGATAACCAGAGTCTTTGGAAGGCACACTTCTTTCCCAGCTTCAACTATTAGCTAAATGTTAGATTAATACCTTCCATCGTACCTACACAGAAAAGCATATCTCAAAGCCTGGACCAGTCCAAAAAAAGAAAAAAAAAAGGGTGTAGCCTGAGACCAGTGGTCTTGTTGATCATTGACATGTTGACATAACAAAACTAATGTCTTGTTATGGAGCTAAAGTTGCCCACACTGTAATAAATGTGCTTTAAAGTTCACAGTAGCAGCTAAAATACATCTTAAGATACAAACATAAAAGGATACCAGACACCTGAAGTGTGAGGAACATTTAAAGATAGAATTCTAGTACGTGGAATTGGCTACTAGATGCTTGAGAAAAACTGGCTGGGGCCCTTTAATAGCAGCAGCCATCCCAGCTTCCCCAGCAGGTGCAATTCCAAATAAATTAAAATAAATTTCAAGTTAAGTGTACTATTAAAAAGCAGGTTTTTGTAGTTATCTTAGAATATCCCACTGGTAGAGATTCTCAGGCTATGGTGAAACCATCACGAGGCAGCTGGACACCAGCTCTTTCAGAGTCAGAACTGGAGCACTGAATGCCCTTTGGTATGACCACAGCCCACCAGTGCCCCTGGGGAAGGAGGAGGTGTCATGCTTACTTTATTGGAGGAACTTCATCTATCCTGTTTCCTAACTGTGATTCGTGAGACTTGCTTCTTGTGAGGGTTGGAAAGTTAGGTAGCAGCTGAAAAACCTTCCGGCAAGGGGGAGGAGGAGTCCGTGGTGGCTTCAATTTATGCCGTCTCTTGGCTTGAGGAGTGGTTGGTGGGGTGATGGTGATGCTGTGGGGAGTCCTTGGTGTTAACCTTCCACTGTGTGCGGGGAACGCAAAAGGGTCCAGGAGGTTTTCTGCATAGATAGAAGGTCCATGACTTGAGGCAAGAGAATCTGAAGATGGGATTGTAGATACTGACACAGAACGTGCCTGCTGGCTGTTGCCCTTGGGAAGGTGCAGTGCAGAGGGAGTCCATGTGGGCACAGAGGAGCAGGGGGATTCAGTCGTGTTTGTAGAGCTGTTCTCTCGGCGTGCCTCAGAAAGATTCATCAGCACATCATCTTTTAACTCCCCACCTGTTCACCAATCGTAGCAACGTTCATGAATGATTAAACAGAAAAGCCAATGCATATACACATACTACATCATACTGCTTTAGGCTACAAGGTGGGTTTTTTTTTCCCTTGCTTTGCACCTAGCCACGGTGCAAGCCCAGTTTCTCCTCCCGACACCTAAGACATCAGCTAAAGTAACCTTTGAAACGAGAATGGCAGTAACTACCCTTCTTTCCTATCTGTAGCTACATATCTCAAAAGCTAAAACCAGGTCCTGTTCTAAGATGGGTTGAGTTTTAATAGATTGGGGCCCTATGGAAGAGTATCAGATACACTTACCAACATAAAACAGGCACCCATGTCCCACGGCAAGCCTATGTGGATTTGGCGCCAATCTGTTCAGACAAATCTGTACATCCAAACTGGCACCCTGTCTGCTCTTAGACTGGTCTTTGGTAAAAAGAGGGAACTATTTTCTATTAGGCAACACAACTGCTAAATGCTACTTAAATTGAGAAAGGTCATTAGATTGGAAAAAAGGGGTATCTAGGAGCGCCTGATACTCACTTGGCCACTTTTCTCTCTCTCTGGCATGTAACCAGTGCCCAGACCTCACCTGACACCTGGACTACTGGGGCACTGTCATTCAATTACATGCAGCAGCAGCACTCAGCACAGCGCTGCTGTGTTTGTTCAGAGTATATTAGCTAGAGCTGCACCAGGGACAGATAGCTGGAAAAAAATGAACTACCACATCCTGCTGGAGTGCTGGTGGAGCCCAGCATTGCCTTCTACAATGCCTAGTACTGTAGTTCAGAATGATCCAGTACAGCTTGTAGACCACTTCTGGGTATAAACGGAGGGGAAGTGCAAAGGCCTGCAGGCAGCAAAGCAGGAAGGCACAGATTATTGGGATAATTTCAGAGGCTTAATTCATCAGGATAACTCACTGTCTTAATTTTAAGTGTCCTTAATGACTTAAATCAAGGTGAAAAGGCAAAGCTTCAGGCCCTGATGCCCTATTGACCTATTGAGTGGTTGAAAAGAGATGATACACCTGGATTATTGAAAATGTCATTTCTTTATAGTAAGTGAATGCCATGACTTCTGAACAATGGCTGGTTTTGCCACAGTATGGATGGGAAATATTTGACAGCCCAGGACAAGGAAGATTAGAAAAAAGGAAATATGAAACTGAGCTGTTTGCTGACTTTTCCATTAACTAATCTCTATGATTTGAGAATGGTATGAACTGTCATAATACCAACAGGAAACATCACCTTTCAGTGACAGATTGATAACTACTACAAAGAAAGACCTGATGCACATTAGTACCAGTACGCTGTGAGAAACACTCTCATACAAACAGATTTTACAATGCCTTTGAAGGTAACCTGGGGAAGATGACAGGGAAGACAGTGAAACAGCACTCTGGGAATCTTGAGTTTGACTCATCTTGAGTTACTTGGTCCGATCCCTTGCATGCTGAACACATGCATTCTAATTACATCATACCTTTTTAACCATAATTTCAAGGTAAATCAGGGTTCTTTCTAGCTCTTGAATCTGCTATTGGAATTTGCCTAATGATTCTATCAATTCTAGCAGTTAAAGACAGCAGGAGGCAAGCGGTTTTAAAGAGAAGTGAATCAACTGGCACACCACAAGCTACACAGTGATAAAGGGTTGTCAGAGCAATGTTCTTCTCTTCCAAAGCATTGAGCTGAACAATACTGAGGCTTCTGAGCAAAGTAATACCAAACAGAATTACACCTTCTCTCTGTGCTAGCAATATTTGGGGAGGGGATTACCTATAAGAAATCTGCTTGTATTCACTGGGTCAAGGATATGTGCACTGAATGACAGAGGATTAATTGGAGCATTAGACACAACCCTGAACAGAGAGGGAATAAGGATATAGTCCACTGAGTAGGAGAGGCTATTTCTACATACATTTATTTCCATTTATTTATTTGACATGCTGTCAAAACCAAATCCAACCCACAGCTCTAGATGTGTTTGATCATTGCAACTTCATGTACACCCCAGAGCCATAACCTGATACTGGTTACAGAATATATCAAAAGATATTCTGTAGAGGTTCTTGCAGATCACCTCGTATGAAAGGAAGCAGGATGGCAGCTGGATTGCCAAGAAACTAATTCCATAGAACAAGGCAGACTGTACCTGATTCAGTCACCTTCCGTAAGCAGCTCAGTGCCCCATTGAGCCTGGAGCACTCCTCATCTCTGGCACCACATCTCTTCATTGTTTCTTTCACCTTTGACTCATTCATTTCTAGTAAGGCATCTAAGGTTAGCTCCTCTGGTATTCTCTGCAGAAAAAACAAGATGATACTTTTTTTTAAATATACATATATAAATAACACTGTCACTTGTTATTCTGATGTACTTTAAATAGTGGCACTGTGTCACTGCCCGGTCTGACTCATGGTTTACTCATTTTGGTAGTGCATCTCTCTTAAGGATCACTGGGTCAGTAACAACCACGCAGCCGATCTCAGCAGCGCTCAACAGCTGCTCTCCCTCCTCCCCACATCACGAGAGACCAGGCGTATGCTTGACTGCTCAGCTCATTAGGATGTTATGGTTGTTCCCTGGTATTTCAGTTAGAGGTGATTGAAATATGCTTCTCCCTCTGTGGAAAGTTTTGACTCAGCATTTTTGAAAAAGTACTGATGAAAGCTTAACTTTTTCATTAAAAATGGCAGTCAGAAACAAAACAGGCCTAAAACCTGAAAAAAATGTCAGATGAAGGTGCTTGGCTTTTCAGTGGGGAAGTGAAAAGTAAAAACAGTGAGGAAAACAACTACTTTTCTTAAACAAAAATAAATGTTTTGACAGAGATAGGAACCTCCTCCTCAAGCAATTCTTCCCTCATTAGAGAACCAGCCATACCCACATCTTGCTTGGAAAGATATTTTTGCAGAACTCCTTGAACATCTTAATACACCAAAGCCCCCAAAGTGATAAGGCTTAGATGAGGCAGATGCAAAATATACGAGAGACTGGAAAGCATTAAATGATCTGGTATTTCCTGACACAGAATTGAGCTGTGTCGCCTCTCTCCTCCCCCATTCAAATGTTTCCAGTGTAAGTCTGCAGCAATTGTGGTTAATAAACAAAACCAGGATATTTAGCCCAGATACCCAGGAATTTCCCTGAAAGTTTTGCCTAAACAAACCTCACTGCTGCCTACTCTCACAATGAGATCACATATTTCACAATATTTGGCCCCTTTCCTAAAGTTTCAACTCCTGGAATCAAGCTATGTAAAAGGGTTTCAACTCAGAAGTGTGTCTGACTGTTTGGAGAAACAAAAAGCTTGAAATCCTCTAGATTCTTAAACCCTGCTTCCAACTGTAAATCAAATTTGATGTTGTTGAATGTCCCTTAACAATCACATCTTTCTTAATCAGACTCATGCCTTTGAGATCTGACACGTGACTTTTGATTTTAACTGTGACAGTGCTAGAAACAGCCCCAAACTTTGTAGGTGGTAACATGAAGAGTAATCGCACAGTTTCCATTTTTAGTAACTGCTGCATGGAGCAAAGAAAAAGAATAAATTAAGAAAGGGTAGAAGTCTAAGAAATGCATCCTGCATCTTCTGTCACACGCTTTGAACCCAATGAAACACAAAACACAGCTGACTCAAGGAGAGGCCAAGAATTTAAATGAGCAGTACGCACAAGGCAGGTCCATAGTAGAGCCAGAGTTCAATGAAGTTTGGGTAAATTTTCCTGTTCTTCTATAGTTAATATTAGTTTCTATAGTTAAAATTAGCTGAATCATTTTTATGCACACCTGCACCACCAAGATGCAGGAGCAAGACTGCACCAAAAAGCTCACTCCAAATGACATCCACTTGGGTAAAATGCAGGAAGCACAAAGACTCCAGTGAAAATGCAGTGCAAAATCTGCCGTCCTGGGGTTCCTAACCTGATGTTACATTCCAAAGTACAAAAAGAACACAGGAGTTCAGATCATCTGAGTTGAAACTGGAATGGGTTTCCACACCTCAAATATTCCAGCATGAAGCCAGTACAGATTTGCTCACACGGATCCCCAGCCAAATTGGGCTGATAACAACAGAATTAAACCAAGTCTTTCTTATAGTTATTTCCCCAGCACCCCCGACCTCCTTCTCCCCTGCACGCAGACAGGCAGCTCACAGAAGCATCTTTGTTCGTTGGTATCATAAGGGTGGTTCTGTGATGCAGGATGTCAGCCTCGCAGCAACACAAGCAGCTCTAAAAAGGACAGTGACTGGGGGCAAAGATGGAGCGAGTTTTAACGTAATACAGAAGAAAATCTCCTACGCTACCGTGGGTGTTCCTGCACTCTGGAGCAGGGAAACTAATGTTTCCCCATTAAGCATAAGGGAGAGCCAACGTCTCTTACAAAAACATTTATCCCATTTCATGCTTTTACACGGTCTTAGCGGGATTACAGCGCTGTCATTCTTGAATTATCTTGAAACATTTCCTTACCCCCACCACTCCCCACTAAGAAAACAACCCAGATTACGTAGCCACTGTTTTAAGTAGCAGCGTCATTCCAGATCCTAGTGTAAGCTACCAAGTTACATTACCCAGCATCACCTCACTTCCCTACTCTTTGCACAACACAAATGTAACCAGTAACTTATTAGAGCTATTAGTAAGTCAATCAGTGAAGTGGAAGAGACTAAGGTTTCCTTGGGAAAGTAAAGCTTTTCCACCACAGCCAGTTCCAGAGCCCAGGCTTTGAATGGCCGGCACAAGCACCAGTAATGCAGGGCTAGCTGGGATGGGACTGGTCGCAGCACAGTTGGGGATCTGGTTTCTCCAATGCCTGCTTTGTGGTAGGATCCAGGGTGGACAAGCACCACTGATCTGCAGGGTTAACACTCAGGGTAGTGACTAGCATGGGGGGTAGCAAGGCTTGGCAGCAAATAACATTTGGACTGGCAGAAATGCCAGTGAGCGACAATGCTTCATAAAAGCAAGTGTGGCATCAGGTACTGAAAAAGGTTCTCCCTGACCAGTTTAGATTTCACCGGAAAGTCAGTAAAGCTAATCCCAATAAAATAATTTTTAAAAAACCCAAAACACAGAGGCTAGAAAAAAAAGGAGGAAATCAGTCTGGTCTGCAGGCCAGTGTCCAGTCAAGTAGCCAGGATGCAGTCAGGTTCTCTTCTCGCTGTTTTCTTTTCACAAGGAGGGCAAAGCACAGCCGTTACCTGGGCAGATGACATCCCACCTTTGACTAGAGCCTTGTACCTGTACCGTTAGTCCTCAGTGGAATAAGAAATGGGCTATTAGGCCTTTGGACTGAAAAAACTGAGTATATACACTAAGTGTGTGCTTCAACTTGTATCAGTAAGGTGGAATTGACTATTTTCACTTACCCCAAAGTAGCTCTCCTGGTTGTGCTAGTATAGATAAGGCTTCACTGGGGAATTCCCATTCCCTACTGTAAGGGGTATGTGAAACGGCATCCAGGCTCAGCTCCTGGTTGTAACAGCATACACATTCACTACTCCCAAGGCACAACTCAAAAGCACAAAATTGTTGAGCTCAGAAGCAGAGCAGATGCCTGAGGATGGCAGGGATGGGGTGTTGCAGTATTCACGGAGTGCGCCTGGGTCCTGCACAGTGGTGTTCAGACCCTCACAGGTCCTTCTCTCATTCCCAGAGGGGAGCACAACCAAATGTTTACCGGCACAGAGAACTTAATGGCAGCTTGATGGTTAAACTCCAGGACTGTCTGTTCTTGCAAGTCTGATAGTGTTTAGTGCTTTTCTTTTTTAAATATCAAACCCCTGCAACCAGAAACCCCCAGCTTTCGCTTTTAATTTTCAAGCCTTCCTGGCTGCAGAGAAAAACCTTGAAAACTACTTTTTAAAAAAATTACAAAACACCCCAAACTATTGAGCTTTTTCGAAGCATTAGGGTATTGTTTCCTTTGTCTCATTCATTTGCAGGACACAATCCCTATGGAAGGCTTGATCACCCCCCTAAGCTGACTGGTTTAGCTTCCTTAAGCAGGTCTCTGCTCTACAACTCTGTGTGGCCTGCCATGAAAAGCTACCGTGATTCACACAAGGCACAGCTGAGCAAAGGGCAGCCCCAGCTCTTCACTGTGAACTTCACTCTGCATCCCTAGCATGATCTCACACAGACACGCACCCTGACAAAGGGCCCAGCCAGCTGCTAGCTTGCCCCCTTCCTGGGCCTGCACGTAAAGTCCAATCTACTCTTTTGCTCAATAGTATAATTTTAGAAAGACAGAATAGCAAGTTGTAGGAAAGTATAAGTACAGAAAAGGAGATTATATTTAAACAGTCCCGGTGACCTTGAGCTGGGAGAGCTCAGACTTTCTGAACCTGCTGCCAGCCCCCATGACACGCGACAAAAGAAATAAGCCTTAAAAGGGGGGAAGGGAGGGGAAGTAAGAGGCTTTCTTTAAACAGCCACTCATGTGCTGCACATATGTGGTGGCTTAATATAAAACTGGTCAACCTGATCCCTGTAAGACTGGCCTGATATGATTTAGCTCTGTGTTAGCCCCCCAGCCAATGTGATAATTATGAGCATCACTAGTTCAAGATGGCTCTTAAAACAGGTTTCACTGCTGCTGATGCTCTGGCTCAGCTGTTGAGTTGGGGGAAAGAATGTCCCTTGCAAAGCACCCTGACAGCGTCCATCTCAGAGGATAATGTGGTAGGCTCCAACCCCCTCAGAGTGCAAGTGCAATTCTGGGCCCTTGCAAAGGGGTTACTCCCAACCTTCAGCACCGAGGGTGAGAACTGTGGGTCCAAGAGACACCTCTCTACCTGCTTCTTCACCGGTGCTGTGGATTTAAAAAAATACAGCTTTAAAAAACACGCAGCTTAAAGGCTCACATTAGGGCCAAGCTAAGTGCCATCACCCTGGGCACACCTTGCCTTGACTACAGAATGACAGGGGAAGCTGCAAGATATTTAGATACTACTCTAATAATAAGGTCAGGTTAAAAAAAAAAAAAAAAAGAGCAGGAGACCAAACCTGCTTTCAATCTTTCAGCACCTCAAAACTGCCAGCAAAAATTAAAGCCTTACTCACCACGCATTGCTCAGGAGAACTGATGCTAAAAAGCCCAAACCAGGAAATTATTCCTCTCTACAGCAGGTGAGAGGACTTTTCTACAAAGCCTTCCTGCTTATCAGACATACAGACTGTGCACTTCATGGTACACATGTTTAAAAGAAAGAAAAGTAAAGCACAGTGTATCCCCAAGAAGCCATCCAAAGGTTAGTCTCAATTAGTCAGGGTGAAGAGTTCACAATAGTGTAAGAAGGTCTTTAATCTTGTCTGGTGTCCAACTTAAATCCTGAAACATGGCAAAAATGCTGGTATCTAACACAGTGGGTGGGTTATTTTTGGTAAAGATTCCTCCCTGCAGATAAGCCTACAGAGCTAATGCTGCTGCTAGCACTCTGCAAAATCAGTCTGACCTGCTCCTCGACCTAGTAAAAATGGCTCTTCTTATAAAGCCGGACAGTTGTCAAGGCCCCAGATGCCTCCTCTTAAATCAATACATTCCCTCACCAACCACCTTCCCATGCAGCAGCAGATGCTAGAAGAGAAAGCCCATTACATAAGGTGCTTAAATTCCCACTGATAGCTCCAAACAAAGCATGTAAGGATGCTCTTAAGAACATCTTGTGCCTGCTAGTTGTTATTTTGCTCTGGTTTTCTGGTCTCCAGTGAAGCAGGTACTGAAAAATTGTTGTATTACTACATTTCTGGAGATTTTATGAGCATTCTGGAAAGCCTCTCACATAAAATTTCGAGTTTGCATTAAGCTGTGAGTATACACAGGCTATGGTTTCACAGAACAGCTCCCTCTTCACTGTTTCACCTCTCACACAACAAGTAGGGTGGAGAGGAGCCGACAGCCTCAGTTTGCTCACTGTGGACAGGATAGCTGCTGTCACTTACTCTTTTTCTGTGAGAAGAAAGATGTAGCAGTTGCAGTGTTTCACTGCAGATCCTGAGGGGTAGCGTGAGCCTCATGCTGACCTCAGGCCATAAATGATTCACAGGGAACAAGGCTGTGCAAGGGGCACCTGGACCCCTTGGCAGGGGAAGAGAACCCTGGCAGTAGTAGAGAATATTTTCCAAGAGCTGTTTACACTGGGGAGGGGCCTTCAGCTGGAACATGGTGATGGAGTTTTAGGTCCAGGAAGCCTGGAGGACAGAGTTAATTTGCATACACACAATTAGCACATTCAGGATCTCTGCTATCTAGCAGTCCAGTCAGAGCTTCTGCTGCCAGACCCATGGAAATCCCCAGCAAACAGCCAAAGTCCTCACAGCCTGTCCATGTAGATATGATGACAGAAAAAGATGAAAGGATACAGCTGTGGAAACCTGATAGGCTTAGGCAGATCTGCTGCTTCTATTCCTCCAGCCATAGTAAGGATGCACACATATAAACCCCACACTTTTCCTCCAACAACTGGTCAGCACGATCTGCTACAAGATAGATCACAGTCCAAGCAAGAATAACTATCAGCCATGGTCTCATAGTATCAAGTCTACACCAACGCCTCATCCTCTACATATTTTCAGTGGGGAAAATATGGACCCTTAATAGACAATTCCTAGTCCAGGCACAAGACTTTCCTGCTCTGCTGCGTCATGTGCCAAGTGCTGTCCCTGGCTTGCTCCGCAACCTCTCTCAACTAGTTACAGGAAAGTAGGTCTTTGGCATAAATGCTAAATGGGGAACGAGACAAGTTTCATAAGCAAAAAGGAGGTATTACAAAAAATATATACATTGGGAGTCAAATACATTCCCCAAATGCAACAGCCATAAACAAAACCCAACCACAGCACTGCTTCACCTGCTCCCACATAGTCTTTCTGGTGGCAAAGTTCTGCTTGTAGTCAGCAATCACTAGGGCAGGATTTGCCCCTCCCTGAGCATGACAGTTATCTACTCTAAAAACAGCTTTCCAAACTTGATTGACTGGAACCCCTGCTACATGGTGAGCAGGGCTGGTTCAGACATGTTTCAGAAGATGATAAGGAGATAACTATGTTCTTAAGTTACTTTTTAAGATGGTGACAAGTTATAGGTGGGAACAAATATAATAGTGATGTTTCTGGGAAGAAAAATAGTAAAGACAGAGGATTTTTTTCTGTGCTGAAGAAAATAAGCCAAAAGAGATTTTTTTTTTTTTTAATTTTTTTTTTTTTTTCCCCTAGACATGCCCCAGGCCCAGAACCTAGCAGGTAGCTCTGCAAGAGACTTCCTCCACCAGCATAAGAATGGAGCCAGCACTCTGTTCACATCCTCCTTCCCTCCCACTGCCTCCCCAGTTCTTGACTCCAGCTCTCAAGGGGAGCCAGACAATCCAGATCAGTATATTTTTCTAGGTCCATTTTCAGAGCAACTTTTACCCACTGGAGACTACTACATAGCTTAAATGTATCTTCCGTCTATATGGTTCCTTGTCCGGCCTTTTCTAGTTCTCAGTTCAAGTATCTCTTTTCCCAGTTTCAATTCACCATATTTAACCATTTATGCATCATTTACAGTATTAAACCGCATGTACACAGTACTAATCAATCTCTAGGACTCCTAGCCAAAAACAAGGACTCTGGCATTTCCTAAAAAGTACCTAAAGTTATGGAACAATACTAGCCCAGCTCCAAAGCAGAGCCTGCTCCACACTAGCCACTGTTTTCTATGACAAAAATCTGTCTGGCAACCGATTAGAGGAACAATAACAAAAAAAAAAACACCACAGAAGTAGCACAAGTTGGGGTAGGAGTTCAAAGTTTCCTTACCCCTCAGAATTGTGTATTCACAGAGAGCAAACAGGATCACACACTCGAAACTTGTATTCACCACCTACCTCCAAGTCCGCTAGGTCCACACAGAATAGCCCTTTCACTCTACGCAGCAGGACCGGCTGACTGTTATCCATGTTCACAGGAGTTTTAGCTGTTGCCCAACGCCATAAACAGTGCATTGTTATTACTATAATCTCTTTCAGAACTAAAGGATCTTACAAGCGGTCATTATTCTTCTTTTAAATATAGGTTTTCAAAGAAAGAAAGGAGACTGACAACAAAGAAAGCAATTATAACAGCAAGAGCTTTCAAGCTTCACAATGTCTAGAGCAAGTCACTGAGCAAAAATAGTCTTCGCTCTGGACTAGAGGAGTCAGCAGATATTCTAAATTAGAGCTGGTGCTCTATTTCTGACAGGAGAGCCTGGGAGCTTCTGTGCTTCCCTGCATGGCAGCTTTATTTGGGAGAGGACTGAGCGGGGGGGAGCGAGGGAGAGAGAGTACGCATTGTTTCTCTAACCTCCGAGCTGAAAAACTGCTTGCAGTTAGGCTGGCTTTTCAAAGGTGTTATGTCCCAGATTAGCACAATCTTGAAATACTCCCTCCAGCAACACTAGAAATGCAAAGGGAATCAGAACCATTTAGAAAAGCAAAAACATGAAGAAGCAGCGGGCCACAGGAGAGCCCTTCACCTGCACGCACATACTTAGACCTCAGAGGTAGACAGGGAAGAGCAGCATACAGCTGTTGTCCAAGACTCTACAGGTACTTGGCAACGTCTCCAACTAGTTTCAGAGCCTAAAACTCTCAAGAAGAGCGGGCTGCGTGCCTAACATGAATACACTATCACAACATTGGTGCGATTTTCTTTCTCTCTGTAGCACTTTTTGGAAGCATTAGGAAGGAAACCCAGTATGACTATTTCAGTTTTACAGTGAGCTAACAGTATCTTAGAGATGGGATGTCATTCCCCAGTGTATCTTGTACACCAGCCACAGAACTAGGTATGGGACTCAAGTGTCTCCGTTTTTACTGTCTGACCTACTCAGCCATCCCTTTAAAGGCTCCCTAACCACCTCTCTCCCCAGTCATGTCACAGGGAGCGTAAAGCTAAGGGAAACCATTATATATTTCTTAATAACTAACCTATTAAAGCTCCTTCTGTCAGTGATTTCCAGTTTGAAAGCATTCAGCTGAATTGTGGTTCACATGCTGTATAAAATCTAAGCAACAGCAGGAATGACCCCATGATACCTATAACACTTCTGAAAGACAGCTCATCACAGACAAACATCTCCGCTGCACTGTCTGCTGATGTCCACACCACAAACACCAACAGTGGCTGCATTGCTATTTTCTAAGCAGTGAAATAACGGGGGGGGGAAATCACTGCAAGAACAGAGCAATTGGTTTATTAGCCCAGTTATTTCCATTTCCCCCAGACCAGAGCCTGTTCCAGCATGCCTACTCAAAAATAATTTTAATGACCTAATGGGTGTTGCAGTTCTCCTGTCCAGCTAATATAAATGCTACAGAGGCCATCTGCAGCTGCATGAAATGGACACAGAACTTTAAAAAAATAACTATACATTTGGAATCACAGAGGAACTTAAATGCTTTGTACATCTCTTATATTTTCATCCCAGGGAACAGAAGGAACATAGCTCCTTACACTGGTCACTGCTTGGAAGAGGGCAGCAAGAGAGCACGAATAAAAATAATAAACAGTTGGAATATGTTTGCTTCCTGCCTTAGACCGAAACCGAATTTGTTCACCCATTTCAGTGACCGCACAAACGGATGGGCAGCGTCAACACTGTTTGCTCCCTGAATTAGCAGGATGTGGCAGATTTGAACTGTCCACCTCCCTCCCCCTTCCTCCACCCCTTCACCTCTTCCCTGCCCCCAGTTCTGCAGGCATCACAAAGGATTTAAAAAAGAGCTACAAAGACATTCTTTTAGGCTCAGGCAACTCCAGTAACCCTAGAAACCAACAGTAGTTGTGAGCCTGGCAGTTTGGCCACAGCAACAGGCTGCTTTTCTGTTCTCTCATTGTCATTGCTGCACCTTTAGCTGTGCTACCCAAAACCTTGCTGGGCTGGAAGGAGATATGCAGCATCACATTCAGAATAAATAGTGGTGAATGAAAGGAACAACTCAGTCCTGAAATCACCTGATTTTACCAGAGTCTGCTCAGTTACATCAGGACCAAGCTGGAATAACTTCCATGAGAATTTGCTGAATTTTTCACTCCAGCAGATCCCTGCTGAAGTCAAAGACAATTTTTGCTTGCGTAAGGATCAAAGGATCTCAAGGAATGAGAACAATGTGATCTGGCCTGCAGAGCCAAAAATGGGGAAAAGAATGGAAAAAGCCTTTTCTGCTTTGTTTAGCCATTGGTGGACAGAGCTCTACTGATATTGCCATTAATGTTACGCTGAACCGAACTGTCCCCTGTACAGAACAGCATGGAGAAGCCATGCACAGTCCAGACCCAAGGGAAAAATCTGATGTCAGTGCCCTGCAGTCCTGCAGTTTTCAGTAACCACCTAAACGCAGCCAGGATTTCAGGCTCCTCTTCTGAAAAAAACCCAGAAGTGTAAGACAGAAGAGCTGGGGGCCTTGGCTTGTCTGGTCATTTCTGATTCCAGCAGAAGCATCAGATTATTCTGTGCAGTGAAGAGGCTTCCAGTGATTTGCATGTTAAGAATTAAACTGTAAAGATCTGAAGGAGCCATGGTCTGCGAGCATGAACAGCTGATGCCGGCCACCACACAGACCACCACAGGACAGTTATTCATTCCATTCTTTTACACTGATGCAATGCTCTTTGGTATCAGTTTGAACCAGAGACTTTACTCATGGGAGGGTGTACGTGTGTGTATAAAACGAAAAAACCACTCTTGTTTCTGAGCAAAGACTCCCACCCAGTCAAAATCCAGATCAAAATCCACCTGCCCATTACTGGGTTGCAGTCCACTTGATTTTGCAGTTTGAGTGCTGTGAGGCTACACAGTTTCAAAACCATCAGTCTGGGACAAACTTGTAAACTCTGACCCATTTTGCTAGTCTAAGTTTAGAGGGACAGAGTGCTATTGGCTGTTTTTGGATCTTCACTAATTTATAATGGTAGCATGTACACTTTTAGAAATAAGAAAACTCTAGGCTGTCACAGCTTGACATTTTTGTCCATTTGTTGGATATGTCAGTGCACAAAACTGTAACTCTTGGACCTTTTTTGGCTAGTACTGGACACAGAATATAGTATGGTACAGCATTATTATTATCTAAAAGTTAGTAAGTGATTAAGTTATAGCATCATTCTCAGCCCTAGCAGGCAGAAGGAGAGGAGGTCCTGGTAATGCAGGACCTTTGTCTCATACTGAGCAATGTGTGGGGCATTGCTTCAAATGCTATTATGAGAAGGGAGGAGGACAAAGGGAAGGGAGAACTTCAGCACTCCTGTTGGGTGATCAGTGCTTCTGGGAGACAGGAAGCACCCTTTCCACCAAAGGTCCCTCTGTGTACCCACATACTCCCACCTTGTCTGAAAGTAATTTCAGGAAACTAACTTAAACCCAGCAGGAAGCTGGGAATGTCTTGAAAGGGTGGGAAGGTTCTGTGCTGAGAGTCATCTTCCCCTTACCTGTACAACTTCTTTCCTCACATTGACAATGTCTAACCAGTCATTGAATCTTGGGTAGCTGTTGAGCTCTGCTGTCCTGTCATTCAGGGGCACACTCAGCTTACACTGCCGTTGTCTGCGGATGTAGTCAATCAGTTTCACCTGTTGGGATCCAGAAAGTAAACAGTTAAGTTCCTTGGGATAGGTTGTCATCTTCCTGGGCAATATTTGTACGGTACCTAGCCAAAGGGGATGCTTGTTTGTGAGTGGGGCTCCTTCATGATATAAAAATGACATATTCTTACACGCACTCAGGGAAATTCACACAGGGAAGCGCTTCCCTCACACCGACCATCTTTATTCTTCAACATTTCACAGCAGAAGGGAGGAGCTTGCAGGGCCCATCCCTGCAGGACTCCTCTGAACTCATATCAACAAAAGTTCTGTGCACAGGCTGGGTATCATGTCAGCAAGGGCATCCAAACCATTTGAAACAACTAATTACATTCAGCTTAAAGGCACTGCATGTACACACAACCTCATTCTGGATGCTGCGGGTATCGCTGGTCTAACATACAGGACTATCTGCCCTCTCATCCATTGCTCCCATATGTTTATTATATTTGCTTACATCAGGACTAATTTGGATGAGAAGATCAGTGAGGCAGGAATAGCCAAAGTACCCAAAGACTTTGAGGCCCGTTATCTGATGGGCATTTCTATTACAAAATCAACATTAAAAACAATTATCTTTAAAGAACAAAAATTCAGGCACTTGGACTAGATGACTGTTGTACGGCTTCTGTTCTATCCTAAGGTTTTATTCCAAAGCTTTTATCACCTGACCCTCTCAGGCCAAATGCACTACACAGAAACCTCCATTCAGACACAGGAAAATAAAAGGCAAGAAGGAATACTATTTGTGCCTTATGTTTGCTTACCAAAAAGAAAATATTCTCAAAAGATTTCTCACTATGCCACACATTCCCATGGGGCAGACTTAGGCTTCAAAACCTTCCTAACAAAACAGTGCCTCAAAGCAAGGTAGCTGATCCATGATTTATAAACTAAAATATGTTCTTAGGCAACAAATTTTAGCATTTGGGACAAGATCAGACTACAAATGAAAAGGCAAACACACACACGGATTCTTTAACCATTATAATATCTCTCTTTTTAAGTTTCTGCTCAAAGTATTTTTGGTCTATGTATCTGAATGATGCTATACATGACTTGTATGCACAATCTCAGTTATACACAGGAAGGAGAATTAGATCATCTCCTCCTTCCCCAGATAAAGGACATGTCAGATACTACAGGGAAAGTAGATACTGCATTTGATCTCAGCTGAACAACCCCCATATGGAGCATAATGCTTTTGGCCTGCTCATCAGTTTGGGAGAGCTACTACTTTGTAGTAACTGTACTAGAAAAATACAAATTCTTCCTTGGCAATATACGGGAATCACTTGTTTTATTGAAAGGGGGAAATTCTTTTTCCCTCTCATCTTGTTTACTGTGACCCAGTCCTGCAAATGTATAATCATGAGGCTGATCCATGTGCTCTTACACACAACCCTGTTAAATAAGCAAGGCTCTGCAGGGGATAACAACAGAACTTGCATCGAAACCAGTTAACCATAAACAAGCACTGAGCAGGAGGACCTATACTTTTGCTCAGGGGAGCTACACTCTGCTAAGTTATTGCATTGCTAATACTATGCTTTCTTAATGGCTGATGAGACGATGATTCTAGCTACAGCCACAATGTCTTGGGGCTCAAGCCATTGTGGGCCTGACTTTTTGCATATGGGTAAAGACTGACAGTCTAGAGTAGGAAAAGCCCTGAAGGCCATCCTTGGGATGGCAGCAGATTGCAGCAACATTTGACTGAAGTGACCCCACCTCAGTGTCAGAGACCAGCACGTCCAGCTCAATGTTTGTGGCTGCAACTTCAAAATAAGCTATTCCCATGTGAATGGAAGAAGCATATAGATCACTTGCACTGTAGCTGCAGCTGAAGCCAGTGGAAGCCAAGTGGCGGCAGCAGCCCCCAACCAAAACACTACACTGGATGTTTCTTGGAGGTTGGTTGCATTCTAGCAGCAGAACCAGAAGTTCCGTGTAATGAAGAAAGCCAGCAGCTGTTGATAAGGCGTTTCTAGCTTACGCTTTCCTATAAATTTAGCTGAGGTTTTTGTTTGATAAGCAATCTGACTCCTCACAACTATCAGGTATAACAACAACTTTGTTTCCGTCCACACACTTCTCAATTCAGCAGCAACTGACAGCAGCAATGTCAGGAAGTTTGAGATTTATCAAAAAGTGGGTTAATATGAACAAAAATAATTCAAAATCTTCACACAGTGAATACAAAATGCAGTGCATTCCTTAGAAGAGGCAGCTGTGCAATAAAAGGACTGGCTTGTCCTGGAAGACTCAGCCATCCCTTTGCATTTTCACTCTGACCAGAGTCAGAAACTAGAGGAACCTTTAACCATAACTTCCTAACAGGGCTTGGGAGCATAAGACCTAAAAGAAATTACCTTGGAAATCCCACTCAATCGTTCTCAGTCTCAGTACCTCTTTTTATCAAAAGGGGATGATACCACTTCCTTTTTCCACCCTTTGTTTGCTTTCTCTAGTCAGATCCAATGCTGCAGAGCAGGGCAGGGCAGACCCCGGCAGGCAGCCATGGTTCTGCGGAAGCCAGCTGGACTCCAAAGGGGCTGGCGATGGGCTCAGCAGAGGCCTGGGCACCACCGACAGCCACGTTCCCGTGCCTGTACTCTGCGCCGATCAGAGACAAGCCAGCTCGCTCCCGCAGCAGAGCGCCATATGCTAGTGTGGCTGTGTGCCTTTTAAACACCGCTGCAGTTTGTTCTGCCTGTACCCATAACTCCCAGACTTGCTGTCAGCTGTACTCTCCTGCACAGCTGCACCTTCAGTTGTACACACCTCTATATTAAGGTCTCAGGAGTATGCGTGCCCTGTTCCTTCGGAGTTAACCCAGGGCAGGCAAGGGGCACCAGTGATGTCATTGGCTGGCTTAGTCATGACCTTCTGCATTCTCTCTGTCATATGTGTTTTCCCTAACAGCCTATCTAGTGAGCTCTCCTGTTCACAGTCAGGTCAGAAATGAGCTTGGAGATGCTGTTCCAAGTATTTTCCTGCTAAGAGCTTGGTTTAAATATTTTCTGCTTCTCATTGCACTTTTTCCCCCACCTCCTGGCTTGGCTTTGTATCATACACGTCCTGACACAGCCAGCTGGCCCACATTACATGCAGCACAACTCTGCAGATCTACCTGGCCATTACAAATAAGTCTGTGCACAGCTCAAGGAGTAACTCCCATATTAGGGGCAACAGCTTGAAATACTGTTAAAGTATGCACTTAAAGCAGTTGTTGGACAGTTTAGGTTGAATGCTGTCATGGCTCTTTGAGGCTCTTAAACTCTCATAGACTTTTGTCTATCTGTCCTAAACCTCCTTTTTTAACAGGACAGGCCTACATTCTCATAATTAGGGTTTCATTCCACTCAAGATACTTGGTTCTATTCTTATCGCCTCCAAATGTACCATGTTTGCATCCTGGCTTCTTCCCTAATGTCAAAAGATATTAGGGAGGGAAGAGATTAAAATGAGAAAGAGGGACTTCCGCTGCAGGTAAAGACAGGAATGAACGTAGCCAAAGCCCTGGCAGGAAAAGTGAGGGGAGCACATTTTTCCCTTCTCAAAGAAGAGGGGATCTTGGCAACCCACGGGCTAGAATTGAGGTTAACCAAGAGCATAGAGTGGGAATGGAGGCAATAGGAGCAATGAAGACCTGGTATGAATAGAGGGGGAAGGTCCCCTAATTAGAAGCAGGAAGACAAGATTGCAGGAACTTTGATTGACTACTCAATAGCTCCCAATATGCCAAAAGTCAGCCTACATAAATCAAAAATAGTGCAACTTCCTGGCTATGCAATAGATATGCCATGGAAAGGGGAAGGAAGACAGAAATCACCCAAGCCTTCCCTTTTTCTGGAGGCCATTCCAAGCAAGGTTCAATGACGATATGCACTTCAATATCAAACTGCAACCACAAAATCCAACCAAAGGCAAACAAGTCAGCTACACATTTGTAAACCATGGTATGTAGAATTCCCAGGGTACGGTGGTATGTTACTACTTCTTCCCCCAGGTCACCTCACCCCTTCCACATTCTTGGGCATACCTCAAGGTTGTTGAGCACCTAGGGAAAGAAGCAAGATTGTTTGCAAAGTGATTTCAAAACTGGTACAGCCAGCCGTGACAGGTCTATGTGCAAAAGTACCAGCTCGGCTCCTCAGTCTGATCATAATCTGTTATTTTAGTGTAGGACCTCCCATCAGGCAAGATTTATTTTCCTGGAAGCAGGATGAGGTATCAGCATACTCTCTAAAGCTAGCGCTCCACACTTAGTTATATGTAACGCTAATGATATGCAAATGCCTTAAAAGTAGCACATGACCCAGTATAAAGCAGGGAACTGAAAGCACTGACAGTGGCAAGAAAAGGTGTGGGAATCTGTTCCAAAATCCACGGTGGAAGGCAAGAAGGACTTAGCATCTATTTATAAACTAAAAATCACAAATTAAGTAGAAGAAATTATACAAAAAATATATGGCCCCAGATTATCCTATTACAATCTGCAGTATCATGAGGACAGCAAGCTGCTTTGAGGAAGGATATTCTGAGCTGCAGTCACCATTCTTTCATTCCCCACAAAGTCCTCCTCACCAATCTCAATGTAACGCCAGAAGCACCACATTTAATGAGTAAGAGACTGGGCCTCAGCTCCAGGGAGCCGGACTCCACCCCTAGCTCTGTCACTGACCTGCTGCCTGACCGTGAGCAAATTAAATAATCTGTCTCCTCTTCCATCCTGCATGTGGCTCTGCCTGCTTGTATCACAAACTCCCTGGAGCAGGCGCTGTCTTCAACTATTTTCGTACTGCTTAAAAAAATACGGGTTCAAATATTTTCACTTGACAAGTCTCATCCATTGCATAAACTCCTAAAAGGATACTGCTGGACGGTACTCTAGGCAGCACAGATTTCAATGTCAAACTTTTCTTCTTCATTGGGATATAACAAAAATATAATTCTCAGAAATGGAAAACTAGTCTGACAGCACAGATCTGAGTATCTTAGATTGCCAAGTCTGGTTTTCCCATGATAACTCCTTCGCATTTACTCTTCAAGTCCAAATTTGTTTTCCCCAAGTCCTATAAATAGTATATTTGCATTCTCTTCCCACCCTACATGTACCACGCTTCTCCCCTAGGATGAATTTCATATTGTTATTTCCTGCCCAGACTTTTAACTAAACTACATGGTTTGGCTTTAATAGCTGAGCTGTTGCAAAACCCTTTTCTGAGAATATAATAAAACTTCTGGGTTCGGTGACGCACGTAAAAACCCACAAACAACATGCAGGTCTCCAACCACAAACTAGACAGAGAGATAAAGCCAATAGTAAGCTATTCACTGCCTGCTTGCCAAACGGCACATCCTACTCATCACAAATGGCAAACCCCACAACAGAAGCAGCGATACTCCAACTGCCTTAAACCCACAGAGATGGGAAAGAACAAGAACAGAGACAGGATATGGAGCAGCTGGAGTATACCGCTTTTTACAGGGTGTGCTCCAGCAGAGCCTTCCTTCTCTCTGTCTGGTGTAGCTGATGGCCAGGACACCCAGTTCTTATTTTATCCAAGAATTGCACATGCTGCAAGGTGCGGTCTGGATACATGTTCATCTCCTCCTCAGAGCGCTTTTTAAATTAATATCTCTTTACTGCATATGGGAGAATCAGGCCCAAGATGTTTAGGAAAAAACTGCCACGCTTGTATTTTATTTATAAACAACAAATCTCTTGAGTTTGCCCGCATCCATGACCTCAACCTAACAGTTGGGAGCTTAAATGACCATGAACAAAAAACAAATGCCCACAAGTTCTTCAGTTGCACTTCTGCAGACACAGCATAATAAAGCAATGGCGTCTGTAAAACGAGTTCACTGACATCAGGGTGAAAATTCAGGAGTCTTTGGCAAGGAAGGAGATATTGCAAGGATGAGGTAGAAGAATTCAGAATCTGAACTGCAGCCCAAATAATTCTGATCAGAAATCACATCCTAACTTAATTTGTCAGAGAATATTAATAGTTATGGTCCCCAACCAGAGAAATTAAGTTTCATGCATTTGGGGGTCAACTGCCTCTCAGCTTCTTGTCAATTATGTTTTATTCATTTTTAGAAAAGTGGCATCTTATTCCAGTAGTCATTAACAGGCAAGCACATTAAACCTACTGCAGCTTTTGCACTTGGCCAAAAACCAGTCTGAATTCAATGCAATTGACCCAAATAAACAGGGAGAAAGGAGCAGAGGAGAGAAGAGTTTGCATTTTTCTTAAGTCTTCCCTAGCATATTCTCATTATTTTAATCTACATATCTTGGAATACCCTATAAATGCAGCAAGCATAATTATTTTCAATTCACAAAAAAAGAAACTGAGGCACAGAATGGAAATTATACATTAAACAACTTGGGGACGACCAGAGGGACTCTGACAGGGACTCTGCTTTACCGCAGTGCCAGCTGAGATTTCTTGAGAATATCAACAGTTTGAGACCAAGTTTGATTCAGTTATACGTTTCACAACCAAATGCCATGTTTTCACATTTTCACAAAACTTACAATGTTCTGCTTACTGATGCCTACAACCTCCCTTGATGACTTGAAACATATGCAATGTTTAGAAGAGAGGTTTTTGCAATACCCAAAACAAACAATTGTCATTATTTAATCAACAAATCAAGCACATGTTCAAAAGCAGCTTGTATTTCTCCTGTCCCAAGAGATGAAATCTCGCAGAGTCTGGCAGCACTTGAAAAGACATAAATAATGAGCTTATACCAATACTTCCAAGCCTACAACCACTTACTGCCTTGCAATTTAACAAGCCAGTGGCTGAAGTTTGGAAAGGATTAGATCAATGTATGACCCAGCTTTTACATGTGGCTAAGAGAAATGCAAATCATCTATCTTCCTTTAGACAGGAATTAATCAGGAAGGAACTCTTCTATTAACCTCCTGCCAAGAACAGGACCCAGAGGGCAAAGGTGTGCTCTCTGAAGCATCAGGCAATAGCTACTGCTGGAGCAGGACACTGCCCTAGCTGGATCAGTAGCACATACAGTGAGGGAGGTTCTGCATTTCCACCTCCTGAAACAGAAGACAAAGCTTCTGATCTCGGGGCGGGGGGGTGGTGTGGGGTGTGTGTGTTCTGCATGGGACGCTGGAGAAAGTCAGATGACTCATTTTAAGACATCCAGTGAAAGTGGATTCACTTCACACCTTTAGGTGACTCTTCCCTGTTTTCCCAGTGCCCTTATACAGACAAACCCTAAGTCTGACACACACAAAAAAAAATCTTGAGCAACCTGAGCACTGAGGAGAATATAAAAAGGAAAAGGACAGAATCTGAGTTGCCAAATTTGCCTCTGAAGTCATACTCGGCAACCATGTGAGAAACTGATAAAGATCTCTACAACCATTCAGAGACCAGCAGCAATGTGAGTGTACTTCAGGACACCTTTTTCAAAGTCATCTGAGTTAAAAAAAGAGAAAGGTGCAACTGAGTTGATCCATGCAAAGGAGAGAACTAGTACTTCATTTTTATAGTGCAAGCTATTCTGCATGCAAGGCTGCTTGCTTTGAGGTATGAAAGCTGAGAGCTGGGGAAAAAACCTGTGATCTGAACAAGAGCTCAGAAGGCCCCTGTGCAGATGGCCGGCACACCACACGAAACACCACCTTCCTGACCTCGCCGGTGCAAGCACGCACAGCTGCTTGCACATAAGTACAGCCCAGCAATGAGGGTAACTGTTTGGCACTCTATGGTTGTCGCTCTCTGCTCTGCCTCAGATCCCCATCTTTGAAACGGCCATAAGAACAAACCTTCTTTCATGGGTTTTGGCAAGATGATCACAACAAAGCTACTAAGTCACCTGGATGTCACAGTAATGGGGAGGGGATACCGAATTGGCAGAAAGCAGCAAATACCAAAGTAGTAGAAATGCTGGTTGGTTTCTCCAGTTCAGACAGAAATGCAGCAATGCGCAGTGTGTCCAGAGCAGAGCCTTCCCTGGTATGCAGTAATCAAGGCAATCACGGTTTGTGATCAGAGCACTGTTGAGCCTGAGCACTTATCTGGGGCCAGAGGAGACCTAAAGAAATACACCAGGACCAAGTGCCCGACCAGAGGAAACAAGAATAAGGCCAAAGAATCATTACACAGAAATAGCACTGAGGTTTTCCTGGTTTGTCCTGCAGACCATGCACAGAGCCAGGAGCAGATGGATGGAGGATCACAAGACATAGCTTCTAGTCTCAGCTCTGTCAGGGATCTGCAGCCGCAGGGCAAGCCACTTCATGCGTGCCTGAGAGGCCCACTGTTCAGTCAACCATCCCAAACAGTTCTGATTCAAAGTAACGGTCTGCGATACCCTTCAGCTGACAACAAATCAACTGTCTTTGCAACTCCTCTATACCACAGGACCCAATACTGAGCTGCTCCTTCTGTGAACTTAAGCTTTAAGCAGCTGACTCATTTGAATACCCCCCGGCTATCTAATTGTTATCATCATCTGATCATAGCATCGCCAAGCAGCAACTGAAGTCTCAGAAATTCTCATTTCCCCTGTGTTCAGAGGACTAGCTTGTTGCACATATAGGTATAAAGATAGTTTACTAACAGTGTGGACTGTTCTCTTTCCTGTGTATGGAGAACTAAACCAATGCCTGGTTTTGACTAGTTTAACACCCAATCTGCCTGGTGGAACGGAGGGAGTGGGTCTGTACCCTTTTAACATGACATATGCTCATTTTGCAGTGAAAACTCATCCAAACCTGTTCATAGAACATTTCGTTCAACCACACAGAAAACGATCCTTCCCATCTGTGCTTTCATTAGGAACACTCAGATAAAGCAGGGTTCAGCTAGAGAGTCTTATAATCTCACAAACTTCAAAGCTACCTTGAATCCAGCATCAAATTCAAACAGATCTTTTCAAGGCAAGCAGAAAGGCTGCACAGGAGCAGAATGCACAGCCCAAGAAAAGATGCAAAAAACATTTCCAGGAATTATTTGTATCCTAAAAACTGAAGTCACTCAATTTCTCACTCACATGGCTTTGCCCTCAAAAAGAACTTAACTGAATCCACTAAAGGATGACATTTTGACATGTATCTTCACCAGCATATACGAGTAAGGCCAAGCTGGCAGATAAAACATTAGAAAAAAATAACTGGTAGCAGATTCATTTCTTTATTTGACATCATATCTGAGAAAAGAAGCTCACATAAATGTCAGACACCGACTTGCAGTCTGTGGAATTCACATTTACTTATTTGAACCCAGCTGACTCATTCAGCAAGGAAGCGTGGTAGAGTGAACAGGACTCCTGTCTGAGATGCAAGGCCTGGCTTCTAGCTCTGGCTCTGCTAAAGCAATAGCCAGAATACTCGCTTCCTTGGGTCTGTTTCCTATCCACCTCTCCATCGACTGTACAAGTGCAATCAAAGGCACCAGGTATGTATGTTACTGCTATGCTGGACCACAGGCACAGTCTCCTTTGAAAAAGAGAGCTTGCAAAATGGTGCCACTGCTCTGAATGCTGAAAGACAACTTAGGAACGTTAACATACTCACAAGACCCCATGTGGTAGCACATTATTAAAAAATAAGAAAGAGAAAGAAAGGTTAAAAATAATTTGCACAAAGTCAAGGAGCAGTTCTAAAAACAGATCACGAAAGACCTAACTTTCAGTGCTCTGATCTAACCACTAGATCAGGGCAGGACTGACTGTGATGGAACTTCTAAAAAGCAGAGGAAATCAGAACCATGACAAGGATGGGAATGAGCGCTCCAAGTGACAGCTGCATTCTGCGGTACCACTCTGCAGGTTGCAGCACGCCACAGTGAGGGAGCTGTGCTAGCTCACATCAGCTGAGGGTCTGTGCATCGTATTTGGATGCCAGCCTTACTTGCAGTGGCTTCTGCACTTCTGCTACTTCTGCAGAACCTGGGTGTCTGGGCTGACTTAAGGACTTGGTTTTGCTTATAAAAGAAAAGGAAATAGTTTCTCAATGCATTGCTAAACAAATCCTGCAAAACAAGACCCAGCACAAGCCAGCAGAGAAGCGTACAGACAAGGTATGCTCTGAGTGAGGAGGAAAAAAAAAAGCCTTAAGAGAAAGTGGTAAATAAAAGCACAGAGAGGTAGAAGTATAGGGAGAGATAGAACACCAGATGGATGGATTTTCCTTTGAACCTTCAGTCATGCCTGAGGCTGACACAATAGTCACTGCCCAAACACTAGAGTATGTTATTTCTGCTTTGTCAGATGATGCAGACAGCATCATTTCTGGGTCACTTGGAGGCCACATACCACCCCTTTTTTCTCCCCTCCTTTCTTTTTCACAATCCTAGTGATGATGCACTGTAAACACTCAGTTGAGGCCTCCCCAGCTAAGAGTGGGAGGTTGAAACTGCACAATCAAGTGGTTCCCTGTGCCTGATAACATGATTCTCTTCAAAGATTTCATCCTAGGAAGGCATCCAAGCCTAATGCAGCTGCAGGAACAGTCCTCTGCTTAAATATCAAAGATTTCGCACCCACTGCATGCTAAAAATGAAAGCCCTCCCCCTTCCTTTTAACCTGAGGACATGCAACTGCAACAGAATAATCGAGCTTTGCAAGACTAAGAACCGTACTTGCCATTTGCTGAGCACAACCCTGCTGCTGCCACATCAGATCTCCAGCTCAACCTCTCAGCTCAGACTTCTCTCCAGCACCCACCTAGCTTCTTTAGCTCAGCCATGCTTCATTATGCTTAACTGTATTTCCATATGGAGCACAGGAAGACTAATACTTCCTCCTGCATAAAGCGGATACTGAAGGATATCATTACTCCAAACTGGCCTACAGACCTGTTAATGTTTCCCATCCACTCATGAAATCAGTGCATGTGCCATTTAGCAGGCTTATGGATTTACGCTGCTATGAAGAATACTTCTGTCCAAACACAGCCCACCTCCTGTTCTCACTCATTTGATTCCTTTCACAGGGTCCCTTGATCCTGTACCTGTTCCTACGCAGCCAAGTCTCAACCAGCTCAAAGCGGGTGACCATCTGGAAGAGTATCACCATCAGTCCGGAACCTGATCCTCAACAGCTAAGGCTTTACAAAGTCTAGTTTAACCGTCTTGGCCCTCAACCAAGGTCGTTAACAAGCATCTGTCAGAAACGGGCTAGGCAGAACTACTGATGTCTTTGGCAAGACAGCAAAAGGATCTCCTGAGATCCCTTCCAGGGATTCTACAATGGCTGAGACACTGATCCACATCGTAACAGCACTGAAAGAAATCTGGAGAGCTTCCAGACTTCCACCTCCCTGCCCCAAGCAAAGATCAGCCCTGAATAAATCTTTCTTGACAGCTGGTGAAACTTAGACTCAGATCCTTCTTCTCCTTCCTATTTCTTGTACACTCCTAAGCCAACCACTGCAGGCCAGATCCCCCTCAGACCTCAACAGTGAGTTAGGAGCTTATATACTTTGATGGTTCTGCATCTTACAGTCTTCAAGGGTCGCTTCCTAGTTTGTTAGAACGTACACAGTGCCACCCCACACCACCGAGCTGGGGAAAGGGGAGGAGTTTATGAGGTGCTCAAATCCTAATACAGCACAGGCTTCTCAAAGTATTGCAGATAAAAAAATACTTGTCCAACTTACCTGCTGTAGCCCATAAAGTTATACAGAGGTGTTTGCAGCCCAAAGATAACACTAATACTGTGCTTCTCTCGATAACTGTACAGTGTCTTGGAAAATCCATTTTATCTCTCCTCCCATAAAGAAAACAAGTACCCCAAATCCCTTGCCAGTTTTACAATGACTGCAGCCAGAAAGCAGCAAGTGACAGGGAGAAAGATTACAAAAGGTTCATAACCTGAAGAGGAAACACCAGGTCATGTTTTGGGGATACAGGTTGTGTTACAACCCATGGATCTCTCGGTAAAGTTCAAAACTTCTTTAAGTTAAAGATTTAAGTTAAAGATTGTTATGATTGCACTGATCATTCACACATCTGCAAAAGATGTATCAAGTATTTTTGATTGTATGGTGGGGGAGGCCAAAGAAACCAACAACATGTGCATGTGTAAACTTGCAGCACAAATAAAGAAGTAGAGTTACAGCATTAAAAATATAAAGCCAGACATTTCCTTCAGCAAGGTCAGGAAGGGAATGACTAATTCTAGGTCTCCGTTATATTCTTGCACTTCCCTTTCCTCTTCATTGCAAACCTCATCCTGCAAGGTACTGAGCACCCACAGCTCTCAGAGAGTAAGGGACAAAGGGGCAACACCTTGCATGGCTCCCAGTATTGTCTGAAGGAACTGAGTTCCTTTAACGAAGCTGTTTACTGCCCAGCATGCTGTCCTTGATCCCAAAGCTGGTTTTCACATTTCTTGTCCCCTTGCCTGCCCAACCATCTCCCTTTCATCTTACACATTTCTATTTCTGAAGCCTCAATAAAATAAAACATATTCACATACCTCCTGCCTCTTCCATTCCCTCAGGTACTGGCTGGGGAACGAGATAGATTAGCAGCTCGTTCTCTGCAGCACTTGGACTTATTAGCAGACCAAGGGAAGGAAACAAAACACAATAAAATCAAATCTTCTGCTCCCTTGACTCAATTATTTGAGCACTTCAGGAGTTCCACCTTTCCCTCCTCCCTCTGACACACACATGCTTCCCCAAACTGCTGCTGGGCAGTTTAAGTCTATGTAGGAGCAGTTTGCAGGTCTTAGAGCTGAAGACATTATGTTTCTGCACCCTGGGAAATCTTAGCTAAGAAACCTTATTCTGTGAAATGTTCCAAATTATTAGCTTTCTGCTAGAAAGAATGGAGCTATTTTGGCAAGTACTGGGGTCACATTTCCCTTTTCACAGTCACTGCATGAGAAAGCTGCCATGGCTCACTGCTCACATTTTGTTTTTCCAAAAATCTCTTTGGGGCACTGTCTTACCAGTTAACATTTGCCTGTAGCAACCACATGGGGTTTCAACCATTATTTTATGTACCAATATAGTATTTAGAGTGGAGACACCTGAATCCAGACTCCCACCCCACCAAAGAACATTGTTTCTTTGTGACTCTGAGACTTCCATCTAAACCATGTTGCTCCCACTTGGAAAGTGGATGAAAATATAGTTGCTTAGTTGTATAGGGAAAAATACATGGGAGATGGACAAGCAACAACTAGCCATACAACAGACAGTACCGCAACAGCTATTGGGCATCACACAACAGGCTGGAAAGATTTTAATCAACACTTGAAAAATGATCACACGCGTACAGAAAGACAACAAGCTCCAAGTCTAGCATCTTTAAGCCAGATACAATATCCATTACTTTTGTGAACTTCCACAGAAACTCCACACAGCACATTTGTCTCCGTGCCTAGTCAGAACAGGAGGTGGGGTTTTTTGGTTGTTGTTTGCTTGTTTGTTTAAGAGAAATGTATTGTAACAAACAGTTTGTTAAAACCAAGCCTGTTCCATGGAAGTGATTTAGGTATGTTTCTAATTTTCAAAGCGTTCTATGGAAACAAATCAAAGTTCTCAAAACATATTTTCTGACTAAAAACTGCATTTTAAAAGACTTAATTTCTGCACTAAATGTATAATGAAAAGAAATGTGCAGTTTAGGATCAGAATGTAAGCATTTTGCATGTGTGTCCAAAATTTATTTTATGCAGAATTTGTGAAAAATCTGAGCCTGAGTTTTCACTCCAATTGGGGATTGGAAAAAGGCCTTTGGAGCCGGAAAGTTCTCACATTTGCCATCGCTTCCACTCACAACTCCTGATCACTCCAAGATTCAGAAAACAATCCCAGAGTATGAGCCTGTAGCAATATTTCTACAAAATGATTTATATACTTGTTCTCCTTCAATCCACTCATCTGCTGAGCTTTGCAGGTTGGTTTTTTTTTTTTTACATCTTGCATTTTTCATGCTATACAGCCTCTGCGGGAAACATTCTTCAAAATACTTCACCACCCCTTTTGCATTACATGTGCTTAGTTATATCCCCTTTGTCTTAAAGTGTCTCCTCTGATTATCCACCAGAGAATAAGTTCAGCAGCCTCTGGGGTTCAGGATTTTTGCTCAATCTCTTGCTCAGATGACTGCATCAGAAGAGGGACTCTGCTGAGCAACAGCAACAAGAAAAAAACATGCCTGCTTATGAGAAAATAAAAAGCCATTGTAACAAGCCTGTATGCTATTTTGTAATGGAAATACTCCCCTCCTAAGGAGCAGGGGAAAGACAAAGGGATTCTATGTTGTATTTTTCTGCCTGCAAACTGACAGTTCTGAGTGCTGGATACAAATTCATTCCTTAGGCTTTAAAATTTTTCACTGCACCCAACCAACTCTTCAGCTATACAAACATCACTCCTGTTTTTTTTCGGACTCCTTTCATTTACAGTATTTCATCTTGATCTTTCCAAAAGGAACATGGATAAGTTGGACATTGCTGAAAATACTAACTTCCCTAGGTTGCTTTTGAAAAGCGAAATGCCACCCCTGGACAATGGAAGACTCTAAATGCCTACTTTACTACACCTCCTGTTATGTGTGATATAAAACACTGCTGGGACCAGTTCTTCCTACAGCACTCCTCCAGAGTAACAAGGCCAGAAATACAGTGAAGCCCTAGAAATGTTTGAGGGATCCAGCAGTGCTGCAGATAGCTTCTCACCTATCTCATAGGCACAAAAGTCAGCGTCCACATACAGCTTTCCTAACATTTGGTTCAGACAGTAGTTTGAAAATAGAGCAAATCAGCTCTCCTTCCAAAGCTCAGCTCTTCTGAGGATCTCCACAGATAGAAAACTTCCATCTGCTCAGCCATCACATGATGAGTGAAAAAAAACGGCAGGATTCCCTAAGTATCAGCAGTCTTTTAGTATCCTGCTTCTGAACCCAAAACATCTTAAAACAAAGAAAACTTTCTACCTCCATCCTTTCTTCATAGTCTTATCTCTCTTTCGTGTTTTGGCAAAGGGAATTTATAAATTCAACTAGATTGTTTACAGTATAATCTTGAAAGTGCAAATAATGAGCAGCAGACTATTATTAGCTTTCCAGATGTGACCTGATTCAAAGAATACTGAAGTTATCTGAAACTAATTTCCCAGATTCACCGACTTCCCAGAATGCTGGATTAGGTGCTGTTTGTGTTGTCTGCTACCCTAACAGTACAGCTGACATTAGAGCCTTATGCTTGGTTAGGTTACAAACACAGGCATTTAGCAGCTCAGTACAAGCAGTTTGGCTGCCCGACCTGGTCCTCAGCCTAGCGTTTCATGTGCTGGAGCCCATTTCCATAGACTGCTTGCAAAAAAAACCCTACATGTTGAATCTTGTCTCTACAACATTGCCACTGCCAATCATTTTCTTCAGCTGATAAGAGAGAGGACTGAGCACAGCCACCCAGAAATAGGAAGCTACATTACTCGCTTCCTTGAGGACTTGCCTGCCCTTCTTCCTTTTCAATTACTAGCAGACATTCTTAAATCACTCGGTTTTTAAGTGCACCTGGCAAAACCCAGTTTGGCAGGACACACATCCACCCACCGAACTGAGCAAGGCAGTTACTGCTACCCACTTACATCATTGAGAAAAAGCATAGCGTTTGAAGTGAGCCTCGCTTTTTTAAACTGTACCACAGCATCAGATACAGCTGCACTGCTTTACATGGTTGAACAACCACCCATTCATTCCACTGTCACAAGCTGAAATCTGTAAGGGGAGGATTCCAAAAAATTCCATTATTGAGTTGCTTTTGAGGTCTGCTGCAGGAAAAAAAAAAAAGGCAAATCTACCGCCGTGAAGGAAAATACGATTTCTAAAAAAGCCACAGTTCTTAAAAATTCAAGTTTGCCATGCACGTTACAGTCACCAGTGCCAAGGCTCCATGTTCTGTTCTCATGATAAGACAAGTGGAGTTTGCTCTAGCATTATTTCCACTGAAACTTCTCAGCAAAAAGCAGTGATTTCTTTGATTCGTTGAATGCATCTGAATACCCTTGGAGGAGAACAGGTGAGGAGCCATATAAAAGAGGGAAAAAGACAAAAAACCCTATTCACATAAAAGCTTCTATTTCTTTATGTAAATGTTTGTCCTACCAACAGTTATAAGTCTAAGAATAATTTAGCGTCACACAGCTGGACAGACTTCAGCTCCTGGGAGCAGATTCTCTACTGCTGTATG
This sequence comes from Phalacrocorax aristotelis, assembly GCF_949628215.1. NCBI lineage: Eukaryota > Metazoa > Chordata > Aves > Suliformes > Phalacrocoracidae > Phalacrocorax > Phalacrocorax aristotelis. The sequence continues at coordinate 5,788,690 of NC_134293.1, read as the reverse complement.
CTTCTCTCACCCATCATGCACTTACACTAGCATGTAATACACCAGCAACCCATTTCTCCAGAGCAACTAAGAGGTATGCAACTATAACTTTTGGGCTCTGCACTATAACTGGATTGTAAATATGTAACCCATTCAGAAAGAAAAACAAAGTGTTAAAAGAAAGTATTTTTTATTTACATGATAGTCGATATCCAATATTCCCCACCACTCCATATTAACATTTGTTTCTAAGAGATCAGATGTTTATAATCAGAAGATCTTTACATCACACAATGAATCAAAACACACAAGCATGACACTGAAAGACATTGGCCTTCCATGGTTTCCCAAAGAATACTCACCTCAAATGTACAGGTATTAATACTGGGGTAGGGGCTTCTGAGTCGGGGGGGGGGGCAGGGAGTGGGGGTGTTCTGGTTTTGTTTTGGTTTGTTTGTTGGGATTTTTTTCTTCTTGCAGTAAAAATAAAGGAGGGAGGTGGCCAAGAAAACCATGCAATATTTAAAAAAAATAAAATATGTCAACTATAGGAAATTGCTTAACTGGAATGTGGCAACTTGCCACGTTCTCTGAAAGTGTCTTTTAAAACAGCAAAACAGCTTTATTTTAACAAGCTGCTATGAGATTGCATTTTGGGATTGTCAGAAAGAACAAAATACACTAAAGCCCGTTCTGTTCAAAATGCTTTGAACCTATACAGCAAGCTTCCTTATTTCAGATTTTAAGAGCAAAAAAAGAAAACTTTGGTGTTTTGTTCTGCCATGCAGCGCGGATCAGAGATTTTCAGTTTGCTCATCAATTTCAGAGAATGCTTCTGGAGCGCTGAGGCATGAAATACAGGAATGAGAAATCTGCACAAGCATAACTGAGATTCAGCTGCCAAGTAAACCGTGGCTCACCCATAGCTCAGCTCTAGAAAAGACTCCTAAAACAATTCAAAAATAAAACTGAGTCAATGGATTGTATGAGTTTTATCTTTCCTCTAGGGCTGGGTATGTCATTAGTAAGTGGGAATGGTACTGAGTTTGCTTCCCTGGTCAGCTCTCCTTCCTTCTCAGAAAACAAACATGTAAATCCACACAGCTTATCTTTCCAATTCCCTCTCTTTCTTCAGTCCTGTGTGTCCTCAGGTTAGCCCTTCTGCTGTGTCAAAATCCAGAAAATTACAGTCTCAGGCAAACTTCTCTGAAGTGTAGTTGACTTACAAGTGGGAAGACAACGTAAGGGAACAGAGAGGCTAACCCATGAGGTCTTAAAACGTGCCGCCCATCGGGGAAGTATCCCCAAACCAGCCCTCATGCAACATGGTGACTAAGCACATCTCACAATTAGGCTACAGTACAATGAACACAGAAATTGCAGTTATGTCTGTGGTATCCTCAGCTGAAGAATCAGTTCTTCTCCAAAACACTCCTGATTTCCTGGTGTAGAAGTACTCACACTCCTAGTGTATTCACTTAACTCTACTGTTTGCAGAAAGCTAAAGATTTATGAGATTTAACAGTTTGAGAAATTTACTTCTATGCAATTAGGAACACGGGAGAACAGCGTTCTGGAAAGCAAATCACCCAAAACACAGCAGGGACTTGTCTGCAGTGGATTACAGGCAGAAAATCCTCTCTGAAACCCTAGGACCATCTAGGAAAACTGAAGCAGTCAGTGTTATTGTAGTGAGAATGAAGGACTAGTTGAAGAAGTTTGGGTTTAACATGAGATGTGGGGAAACACTACGAAGCAGAAGAATGGCATTGCAGAAAGCCTTTATTTATTGCCTTTTTCCCAATTTTGTTTTGAAGTTACTGAGGTAAGCTATGTGTATAAGCTCTACTGTTTGCTATAAAATTGCTGCTCAGTTGCTGGGTTTCTTTGACTGTGTGTTGAGTGAGGTTTTGTACTGGACTAGTTCTCCTTCCTTCCTGCTATTCCTCCCTCCTTCTCCCCCTGCTATTCTGTAGGGACATGAACAGAAAGAGTGAGGCAACAGGAAGAGTAGGAGTCACCCTCACAGAGACAAGCAGGATGTAAGTGACCTCTGTTCCCTAAATAGGGCACAAAGGGTCAGATCATGATATCCAAGCTGGTGTCTCCCTAAAGGAAAGACCAAAGTGAAGCCGTTAATCTTGGGTTAAAAGCTGTGAATTTAATGATATAGGTGGTGCTTTGTAGGAGGAACGTAATCAACTGCAAAGACCTTAAATTAGTGACTATTCTGATGGACTCTAGCTAAACAAAGCTTGAACGTAGTACGTGATGGAGCCTCAACTCTGCTAAACTTTGATCTTACAAAGTATCAGTCCAGCTCCTGCAGCCTTGGTGCTCTGCTTGCACAGGACAGAGTGTCTGGAAACCTGTGTGACCTGTTCGTCCAGCCCAGAGGCAACCCTTGCCCACTGAGGCTGTGCTGCCCTATTAAACTTTGCCTTTGAATTTAACAGCCTCTGACACTGGTTTGTTCCCATGAGCTGCCTGACCCCCGTTTCCCAGGGCAGCATACAGATTACTAGCTGGAACAAGGCAATGAGAGTGAATTACCATAAGGTAGTCTCATCTCCAAGTACAGATACTGAGCTGTACGAAGTGTCTTTTCAGCCTCAAATCTAAAAAACTACTGTATTAGCATGCAGCAAAGTACAGCTGAGGGAGGCTTTACTGCTAGTAGCCAAGCACCCTTACTAATTCAGGGCACCCATGCTAGCTATAGTTACAGTCGGAGTACTGTTGTTGGGGCGGTACAAACACCAAAGACTACCCCAATGCCAGAAGTTCATACTTTGAGGGTAGTGATTCGCCTAGTCCAGCCTCTTTAATCTCCAGTCTAGGAGACCACACCAACAGCTTTTGAACATGCCTGCCTTCAAAGCCATGGCCTTGGGTGATCTTGTCTATGAAGAACTTCTAGTAGTATCCTAGATTATAAGAAAAAAAAAGCATTGCAGTTAAGATTACTAGCTCAGGTAGTGGTAACTAGGATGACTGAACTCCAGAGTAGCTAACGCCCACATACCATAACAGGGTTGTGATGGCAGGTGTAATTGCTCAGGCCATTAAAGTCAGAATACCCACATCTGCTGAAGTCTGACCCCCAGCCTAGCAAGGATATTCTGCATATGTTTTATTCAGCTATGCCCTAGCTCAGGAGTTCAAACACATACCAAGGCAAAGCTAAGAACTGTACTCATTACATCTCTAGAGACTAAAATGGGAAGCTTCCACTGCTGTTTTAGAGCTTAGTATTCCTTGTATCTCTCTCCTACTGGAAGGGACGTTATTTAGTTTAGTACGGATGACTGCTGAACCCAGCTTCTTGCAGTGCTTCAACTCTAGCTTGCTTTTCCTGTTTAGCTGAAACACTTGTATATAAAGCTAAGTAAAACTGACCTAGAGTTTGTTTATGCTTTCAAAGGGTATATGTTCTGTGCTGGAAATGAGTACCTCTAACCAGACTGACTCTGTACTACAATAATAACTGGAAATGAACTCTGGACCATCGGCTCCCAGCCACTCTGGGTTAGATCATGTTGCATAAATAATAGCCGAGTCTGGGGGAGGGGAACACTTTCAGTGACACAGAGCAACCTGCCTTCAGCTGCAAAGGCAAATACTCTTCTAGCAGCTGCACAAAGCTTTAGACCAGTGATGACATATAGGAAACCAACAACCAGAGCAATGGGAGAAAGTAAAAAACTTTTGGATTACACAGCAGCCGAAAGGAAGGGGCCAGGCTATAAAGCCAACTACCATATAGTTTCACTTGAGCTTGAACCTTGAGACTAGCAGATAACCTGTCAGGAGTTTGCTTCAGATATCCAATCCAGATAAGCAATGCTAAGGCTCCATTTGTCTCAAACATGCCATCTGTAACAGCCATTCCAATGTAAGAATTACAACCGCACTTCTACTGCACTAAACCCCTTCTTATCCCAAATTCAACATTGTCCTGTCTCCCAAATAATAAGTAATATCAGGACTACAAGCACTTTCTCTGAAATGCATCTGCCCTAGCTACTTGCCAAGAGAGATTAGAAAAACAGTGGCTAGTAGCAATGCTCTCATGAATAGGTGGGTTGCTTTCAGTTCCTTTCAGCCGAAACTGTAAGGTGCTACGCTTTCACTTACGAACATTAAAAAACTCCCTTCTAGCCCTCCATCATTCTGGAGAATGAGGAAGGATAAAAGAGCATGGGTTGAGTGTAGGCAGTCCACCCTCTTATTGCAGGGGGAAGAATTGTAGAGTACACAACTTCTTACCCCAATTGTTCATTCTGAGGAGCCTTTCAAAACATGCTGACACATCCAGTATATCTACACAATAAGATTGTAAATTAGTCTTTTCCTTCACAAAAGGCTCATGACAAATGATGATCTCCAACTCGATACAATGACCTGCTAAATTTTCTATTGGTCTCTTGAGGGGTTTCCAGGACCTCCCTGAACATCATTTCCTGAAGTCCTGAAGTCAAACATCTGCACTTATCCACTGAAAGAATGCGTGGCTTGGGTAATGGTGGAGTCACTTTCCTACTTGCTATCCTTGATTCCTAACTATACTAATAGTTCATTATCAGCCTCAGAAAAAGGTTCAAAGCTCTTAAAAATGCAGAGAAAGACCTTAAGAGTAATTGGACTTCAAAGCATTCCTCTAATCATTTCAGTGGCAGAGATTTTAAAGCTAGGAGTGAACAAATGAAGTCTTCATACAAACAGTGCATATTATTTAGGTCATGGGTAGCAGTAGTTGCATGTTTTGGGGGCATGGATGAGAGCACCATGCAAGAAACTTCTTGAACACATACATGGCTCAAAAGGAAAACACAGAAATAAGAGTTGGTTCAGGATGCTGTGAAGGGGCTGAAAGAGCTGGAGCAGCAAAGCTGGCATACAAAGAGAGGAACAAGGAAGAAGGCAATAGAGGGGGTTCAAGCACATGACACAGGCTTTGAAAGGTGAAATAACTCTGATGGTATGCTATCATTGTCAAGGTATTATGCCAATTTACTGTGGTATCAGCCTCATATGTGACGCAAGAAAAGTAAGTTGGAAACCCTTGTCCCATGGTCTTGTAATCTTGGTAACAGTTCCTTGTCCTTGTGCAGTGCTGTGAAGTAGTAAGTTGCAACTTTTGATCTGGAAGCACGAGTCTTTTGAGTGCAGGACACTTTTTGTATAAATTATTAAAATTTTTAATAGGTTGGAAACCATCAATGCCAGAATAGCCGGAAGGAGGACTCTGACAATCACTGTATACCCCTTTAAGTCCCATTTTAAATATTGTGCAAAATAACTACATCAAATTTTGCACTTGGCTGTGCAACTACTAAATCTTCACAATTTCTGCATCAACTTTTATAGACCAGATGCACAGGGTAAGTCAACCCAGGCTTTGTTTCTTTACATTACCAATAGGAGTAATAAAACCAGGGTGAAAGTCATTGACCTGATGTCAGATACGGCCTTCCACTGTGTATCAAATATCCTTTCTCCATACACTCAGCTGAGATTTGTGCCTTCAAAATGAAGGAATATTTACTGTCCTCTATTCTGGATCACAAAGCTTCAACTGAGCTGTATTTCTCTACCTCAGACTATGAATCCATCAAGTGAAGCAAGACACCACCAAGAACCTGCAAAACTATTCCTTTAATTCTACACTGGAAAGAATTTGACAGAAGCAAGAAAACCGAACTCATCTTCAAAAGTACTTAGTAATTTTCCAATAATGAATGGAACTTGAGTTGTATCTACAGCCTACACACTAAGCACTAAAAACACACCCAAGCTTATGCTTATTGTAAATACCAAATAAACATAATAAATACCTGGAATAAGGTTTCCGTAGGTGACAGTTCTGTAACACTTATATCTTCAAACTGCGTTTTACTTCAGAGGCTATGTAAACAATGAATGGAAGATGTTTATTGCTGTAAACTTACAGGTGTACTTGGGTGGAGGCAGGCTAGTATCCTCCCATGCTGGGGTTTTCTCACAAAGAATGTAAGCTGAACTGGAAAAAAAAGTAATGTTGCTGAAACAAGGATCCAACAAGATTAAAAGGGAAGGAATATCTTATAGCTGTTAAATTTTCACCACCTTAAGGGACAGGTGAAATAAGGCAGAGAAAGGATTCTCCTGTATAAAAATACCCACTTTCTCAGTTTATTATCTTTTGCTATTTAAGTGTTGTTTCTTACTACCTTGCCTATTCAAAACAAACCCCACTCACTTTACATCAGACCAAGTCTGAAGACAGTTCAACAGCACTTTTGTTTAAATAGCTGGAGCTTCAAGTGAGGGTCAAGGCCACATTGTTTAAGGTATTCAACCTTGAAAGGCACTTATAAAAGAACTGAGCCAGCAGAGACTAGAGCTAAATTCAGCTCTTACCCTAGTTTTAAACTGTTTCAACTTCTTTGTTTTCAGCACAGTCACATTCAATTTCTACTATTGTAAAGGAAAGTGGGCTCACATAACCTGACATTCGTCTAATGTCAACTGGATAACCCTAAGGAACACAAGCAGGGTCCTGAGTTAAAGCCAGCTGTAGTCTTTGCTACAGATACATCACTTTCATAATACCTTTAGCAGACCAAGTGTTCCATCAAGTGATACGGCTGTAAATAATTTACCAGCAACCCCATAACACTTGATTAAAACCTAATGAAAGAAGATCTAATTAAATTGTCTCTGAAAGAACAGATAATGATATGATGACTGTATAAAGGGCAGATGGCAAGTAGAAGCTCATCAGAACATGAGAAAATAATTTGGAAAAAGGTACTTTTATCTGTGTTGAGTTGTGGTTATCTCCACCTGTCTGATGCTGGTTGTTCTGGAGGTCATCCCTACATTCTGCCTTTGGGCATCTGAAGTGACAGCAAGAATACTGGCTGTCCTTAGGAGTGGCATTTGGGCACCTGCTGAGCAAGTACCTAATCTCTTAGGCAACCTGGTTAGAAAGTGTTTACTGCATCTTTTAGTGATGAGTAGCAGACAGCAGGTAAAGTTAGGAACTGCATGATTCACAGAACTGGCAGCCTTTTTTATAAAGGCTGTAGAGAGGACTGTCGGTAGCAATCAAGCCATTAATGAGTACAGTACTTGGTGGCCAATACTGTAAAACTTTGCCAGGCCATTAGTTTTAAAGCTGTGAATCTGCTGTACTGTGAAAGATGTGTCTTATGGATTAAGGAATAGTGGGAAATACATTACAGGAACATAACAACTACCTTGCTGCAAATCATATGTGCTTTAACATAAAAGAACACAGCTCACGGCAGATGTTCTCCATGCCCTTCAGCCTTTGAGGAAGAAAAAAGTTCTATTTCTTATCTCACACCTAAGAACAGACATGTACATAAACCTAACATCAGGAAGTTCAGTATAAATCTACAGTGGCCCCAAAGTTCAAACGTGTATCACCCAGTTCAAGGTTTTGCTTGGAAGCTAAGAACCTATTGAAGAAAATACAGACTTTTTGACTCCATAGAATGAAGTACAATTCATAAGAAGGGCAGGAACCACGTGCATGCTGCTCTAACGCTACTCTGTTTCCAGTAAGGCAGACCCAGAAAATAAAGCATTTCTTTTCCATCAGCTGAAGGGCAGCCCAGGGTAGAATCAAGGCTCATCTCAAAGATGTGGTTCTCTCCTCCTTCTCATGTCTGAATGAGTTTCACTGCTTAGGTCTCTCAGCTGCCATTAGAGAAGAATGATGTTATCTTAATAAATACAGACTACAGCATGTTACAGACTACTGCAGACTGCTCTACTGGTATGTCACAAACAGGCCCTAAATCCTGTTCTACAAATAGGTCAAACTTGGACAGCCAGGCAGCAGCAGTCATGCTATGGAGTTTCAGAAAAGACAAATACCCTAGCCTAGAAGTTATGCTTATTTCCATCTGGGATAAATTGATACACACCCCCAGGTTGGGTCCCTGTGACTGGGCACAGTAAAACTGAGCTGATTTTTTGAGTAGCAGAAGAAAGTTATGGTAAACATAGGGATTGGGCTGAGTCCAGAAAGATGAGTGGAAACTGCTCCAATGTAATCCTCAATACTTTTTAAAAAGTTAGCAATGCAGACACACAGAAGAATAGCTCTTGCCCATGTAAGCCCACATTAGAGGATGCAATACCCAAAATAAATCACCCCCTCCTCATACAGAGTTCATGCCATCCCTCAGCCACAAATGTATATTTATAGCCCAATTTGCCAGCACCTGGAAACAGGTTTCTTTTGAGGATATATTGCTAACTAGCTTCCCCATTCCTGAACAGCATAGGCATAAACAAAAATGGAAATGAAAGCACCATTAAAAGATATCAAAATCAAAATTTGGCAGGTATCCAACCACACCATTTCTAGACAAATCTGGAAGACAGCCCTTCAAGTGGACAACAGTCATTAAGAAAAGAGATTTTTCCAGTCATTCACCTGGGAGCTAACTGCTGCACATGCAACTGCAGTGGCAGGGGCTCTGTGATCCCCAAATTATCAGAGACCAAACAGGAAATACTTCCTGCTTTGGGGTCAGGCGCTTAGCTAAAGCAAATAGGTCCTATTTCACACGGACCTACATGAAAAGAATTAGAACCCTCTTGAGTGAGAGCGTGTGTTGTGCCACCAATATGATAGGCGAAAGATGGGTGCTCGGATAGTATTAAGTGGTTTAAAGTAATTCTTTTTTTTAATTCTTAAATTAATTTTTTTTTAATTAAATAATTAAAGTCTTCCTGGACCCCAGCATTTGCCCAAGTGACTTGGAAATCTCATAAGAACTGATCCATCCCTCCTGAGCAGGGACATTGGCCACTAGATCAACCTGCCTCTTCCTGGCCATCTCTCACTCAGCCTCAGATTTTAAGCTGTGAAAGGTCTCCCCATCATTTTACAACCTCAGAAGATGACAGACAATGGTAAGCCTTCCACTAGTTGCAGAAATGAAGCTTCACCTTCGTCTCTGAGCTTGTCTATCCCAGCTGGGGTAAGAGGCACTTGCTCAGAGACAGGCCTTCAATTAAACACGATTCTGGTGCAGCTACATGAGATCAAAGCAACGCTGTGCCATGTTACCCAGACTGATCTCACATAAGCTGCAATCTATTTGCAGTCAGTTACAGCAGGATTGGGTGCATGCTGGTTTTTGTTAAGGGGGAAATTCTTAGACTCTCTCACACCTTGAAAAATAAACACTGCAAAACTCAACCCTCTCCTTGGTGGTTCTCCTATCTGCTGCTGTGCAGGTTAACTTGCAGAGTACCTTTCCCAGAATGCCTATCATTTAAGGACAGGAAGGTCATGCACTTCAGGAAGTCTTATCCTTAGACAACACAGCAACCATCTGCACAGCAGCATGAAAACCATACTGCACTCTCCCATGAACAGAAGGCGCTTTGGACTACTTATTATGCCAATAGTGCAAAAAGAGGTGGTACCAGGACTTCTCAGAGGAAAAACTCTCAAACTATTATTTCCCAAAGATATGAGCCTTTCTTACTGATAAATTTCAAAATCCCTCACCCGTTAAAGTGGCTCTCCAATTTTCCCCATGTCCTCTGCCCCAAAATCTGAGGCCAGATAAATCTCAGAGCCACAGCTACTTGCATTAAGGGGCCAAAGGCTCAGCATTTAGAAGAATTCTAAAGAATTCTAACAATGCAGAGACTTGCAGTGCTTGCTGATATTGTTCCCACACCACTGAGGCTTTGTCAGGAAAGCTGACAAAGACCATGCTGCTACACCATCCTGCAAATAAGAGTTTGAATGTCGAGACTTTATTCTTTGCAGTATAAAGAGGCCATGCCTGGTATGGAAGAGACCTCACACTAGGCTCCTCGTCAGGAATACAGGAAGACAGAAAGGGCTGAGCCAGCCTATTTATGTAGAGGATCCGTGAGGAGTGAAGGGGAGGGGCAGGGATCAGACCATGCATTTCCTCGTGTGTTTCCCCTTCCCCCCTGCACCTTGGTTTTACAGCTGCAGGAAAGATCAAGCCAGAATTGTGCAAAATTGCTGAGTCAGACTATTGCTGTGGGGCCTCAGAGAGGCTGCCCGCAACGCTTAAGCCAGAGGACAAAGCCTTGTGATAAGGCAGAAGGCTGAGCAGCTGGAAAGACTGCAGGGTAGAGACGGTCAAGAGGTATGATGCACCCACTGCAGGCACAGGCAGGATTCTCTGAGCTGAAGGTACATAGTGGAGTCCTGCCACTGAAAGATAAGAACCCAGAATCATTTTGCATTAAAAGAACTGGAAAGAGGATGCAGATTAACTCTAGTAGAAGGATTTAGCTAGTCCTGGCTAAGTTAGCACAGCAAAGAAGGCCAGAAATGAGCATGGGTACTTCTGTGAGCTCCCTAGCAGCCTGCGCAAAGCTCTCCTGACTACAGTAGTCTCTAACAATTAGACCAATGCCCCAAAACATGCCTCAGGCAGTTAGGAGGTCTCTGTTGCCACAGAGTTCAGGCTCCAGCATCATGCAGGCTTCCAGTCTATCTGGAAAGGAACCTGCCTTTACCCCTACAAGGAAGAGTCAGCACTCTGATCAGAACTTCATCTGTCTTAATCAGATGTGGAAGTCCATCAGGTGAGGGCTTAAAAAAACTGGCCTCTGGAGCTAGACAGGTAACAGGCATTTTACATCCCTTCTCTTTCCAAAGATCTGTACATCATCAGTATGTTAACCCTGAACCCTGTAGGCAAGAGCACCCTCAACAGTGGGTGGTCAGCATGTTTCAGAGCTCTTACTGCACAATTCCTGCAGGACCAGACATGCCGTCACAGAGACACCTGAGCCACCAGCACTGGTTGATGCTTCCTCTCCTCAGTCTTCCTCAACCCCTGTTCCAAGCAGCTCCTAGTTGCTCCACTGCATCACAAAGTTCACAACAGCAACGATCAAAGTAATTTCTGGACACAGCTTTAAGGAGGAATATCTTGTAGTTGTCAGCTCTGCATTCTCTCCCCTGTGCTGCCATGAAAAACTGGGTGCCTCGAAGCCAGATATTAAGCCTCTCTCAACTCGCCCTTCTTGGCACAAAAGTTCAAAAGGACACTGAAAAATCTGTTAGTAAAATGCTACAGGCAGGATCTGCCCCTTCATTAAGGAACAGGGCAAAGGCAGTTCTGCTCGACTACAGAGAGGAGCTGCAAGGAGAACTGTAACACTACTGTGGACTTCAGCTAAGAGCTGTGCTGCATCACCACTGCATTGCTGCTGCCAAAGTACTCATTTCTCACTCAGATGAAGGGATAGATGCTACTACCTCCAATTTGAAATCTTATGTTGCAAGGTGCTAATTAACTTCAAAGCCCTTCTCCTCAGATCACAAACTAGTTATTCTTGGCAACTGAGGCAATTTGAATAACACAGCAGAGAAAAAAAAAAGAGGAAAGAACACATCAGTGGAACTGGAGCATGCCTTGGCAGCAGAATAGTGTTTTTGATTTAGTTTCTGTAAGAATCAAAACCTAAATGTTAGTGTCACCCTAGTAGAAGTATTCAGCTAGCTCTTGGTAAATTAGTTATGCCTCCAGTTATAGATCAGCAGATGATAACTGATAAGGTCCATTTAGTTAGATGCAAATAGGTAATTACTGCTACAGAGGCGTGTTCAACATAATTATAAAAAACATTTCCTACAAATGCAGTCTCAGCACAAATCCAGCCAGTGTTTCAGTGCAGCAGCGGAAGACCTGGGTTTACAGCAGCTGTCCTTTCTCCCTCCAAACCTTAGTTTCCACAGACTCCACTCAAGTTACTGAAAATGGCCCAGGAATTTAGGGAACACTGAGAGGTGTCCCTCAGAAACTCTGCCTCACTATACCTATATGAAATGCCACCAATACCACAGTGCTTAAGTCAGGCCTGCAGCAGTCAGCCAGTGGTTCTACAAATACGCTTGACCCACAAAGCAGGATCAAACCAGTTTTGACACACATAATATCCTGGCTTAATACAAATGGGGTTGACAAGCCCTTTGATATCTACTCTGGAGTTTTTCCCAGCTTAGCTGTGTGAGCAAATGCTACAAGTCTTTGGTGTTTATGCTCACCTTGGCTCACTTCAGCCCTATGACCTCCTTCCTCTTCCAGAGCACTTACAGACACCTTTGTGTTTCAAATGAAATAGAAAAAAAAAGAAAAAAAAAAAGATACCTTTCTTATTCCAAAAGGAGCAGGTTGAAGGCCTATGCCAATCTCCCCAAACAGATCAGTCTCCTAGTAAAAATACCTGTGTCTTTTAGTCAGTTGTTTCCTTAAAACAAGGGAGAATAGACAAGTGCATAGTTTCCAGAATTCACTGAAATGAGGAGGAAAACACTGCATATGATCTGCACCTGCACTAAGAGAGTCTAATACTGCTAGTTGGTGCTGGTCTGAGGCACCTGGAACTGTCTCTATAGAAATTGTGGGAGAGTTGAAGTTAAAAGTCTTTGTAAGAAGTGTTTTACTTTGTGGAAAGTTTCAGTTTTGGTCAGAAAGACAAGAGGCCCATAAACTGAAATGTTTTGCTTGGCAGGTGAAGAACAGTTTTCGAGAGGGAGATGTCTAGAATCTTTAAGCAACAAAAACTCACTACTACTGCTTATTGAAGTGGAGCTACACAACAGTATCCTGAAGTAGGATTTAGTCCTCTAGCTTACTCTAAAGGTAAAAATAAGAAAACACTGCTCTGGAAGATTAAAATTGTTGCTAGAAAATTCTCCATAAGGGTGGGTAGATAAATAGGTGTGGAGAGGTCCTCCTAGAGCACTGTCAGCCAGCCTAAGGGGCACCAACGCACATCTTCCAGTAACTGTACTTCCCGACAGATCCATTTACCTTCCCTAATACCTTTTAGTGGTGATGCCTGGTTGAAGTTCTCGATCTGTAAAACATATTCATTATTTCTTCTTTCCAGTTTATTTAGCATCATTAATAACTAAAAATAAAACCTCACACTGGAATCTGCAAGCCTCAACAATAGCCCACACACAGAGCAGCAATGAGAAGCTCAAGACTTCCTTTCTAAATATAGATTGCTTCAAACAGAAGTGAAAGTTCTTTGATAAATCAACAAACCTGTATTTTAGAAGCACATAAGGAGAGTAGATCTGGGCAGGAAAGTGCTTGCCTACACTGTTAAACTTTTGCAAAAGGCTTCTGAAGACCTTCGGGGACTCAGACCCAAGGCTCCTGGCTGCTGTGGTCAATTACCTGTTTTGGCAGCATCAGATCAGAGCCTGGATCTGCTGCATCCCAGCAAGATTCTTTAGTGCCATGGTAATCACTGCTCTAAAGTGGATCTCACAGCTTCTGCTATTAGAGCTCTTCCATTTGGGATAACTAATAATCATCTCTGTAGCCCCTGATCAAAGCATGATTCCTTATTCTGCTGATTAAGTGATTAAGTGTCCCATGATTCTTCTCTGCTTCCCCAAGATGCACAGGGTACAAATTAGGTTTTCTTTCTAGGCAGAAAAAGGAATATCAGAGACCTGGCCTCTGTTTACTTCAGAATACATTTCTGAGGGAAAAGACAGCTATATTTTAACTTTAAAGCACTATTTAAAAGCACCAAAAGCGAGATAGAGGCAGTGGATCCAATTCTGCCTGCAACACCCTGAAAGCAGACAGGGTATGACTACTGGGCATGAAGCAGCTTCATGACAACTGTTCTCTGAGTTATACCAGCAAATATCCAGGGAGGTTCTGCAGAGGATATTTGTAATTCCATTTACACTGACATTAAAAGAATAACTATTGTTCAATTACCTCTGGACAGTCACTGCCCTAACTTAAGGCAAGCTAGTGTTTCCCTGTAGACACATGCAAACACGGCATAGCCCCAGTGGTGAGTCTCAGCAGGCTTGGAATTAGTCCTTTAAAATGTAGAGCATCAAGATAGATTCTCCCTACTGAAATTTAAAACTAGGACATCCTGATCAGTGGCTTGCTTTGCACTGTGATGCGCCATGACATCCTTTCTTTCTGTCTAAGGGGAGGGTTCAGAAGACTACACACTCACAGAAAAAAATTCAAGGCACTGACAAGGAGTCACCAATCTTATTCTTGACAGAGGATGCCATGGGCCTGCAATGGTGTTCAGCCTCACCACTGTCCCTCCGACAACCCCCCCAAGGGTAACCAGAAGAAACATGAAACTCCTTGTTTTCTCCTTTTAGGAAAATCACTGCTAAAAAAAACCACAACAGGAAGCTGTCTCTTTTTTTTCCTTTCATTCATTAAAGCATGGAAAGTATATTTGAGTCACAGCCATGTAAGCACACATTCTGCATGCACTATCTGTTATACCCCCTTCCTCAAATCACTTCTGGCTCACCAAAAGTGTTGCTAGTCAAGCTACAAAATTCACAGTCCATATTTAGGTGGGGAGAGTTCTATTGAAAAGCTGGCTACTATTACCTCCCATTATGGCTTTACTTTGTAGGAAACAAGTCATTTTAGCTATTTTGAACAATATCCTGAATAACACCTAAAAAGTCTCAGGCAGAGCCAAAGCAAGTAAATATTCTGGCTTTCAGTTCTGTTTTAGTCTTTTCCACACTAACACTAATATCTTTCTGCTCTCAGGTGCTTTGCCCACTATGCCAAACATCACAACACCTTCTGCTAGGCTAAACTTGTGCACTTCTGCAGCCAAGTGCAAGCTATTTGCATCTAGTATGTCTTTCTCCTGCCCCCTTTAAAAAAAAAAACAACCAAAAACCAACCAAACAAAAAAAACCCCACTCACTTCTTGGAAGCAAAAAGACTAGCCAGCTCCTCATCTCCTTTGCACTTGCATAACCACATTGATTTCAACAGCAGTTTAAGGCATCACTGTATAGGTCATGTTGCTAGTTGAGTAGTCTTGAGCTCAGGTGCATAGATCCAATGAGATTTGCATCTTCCACCTACGTACAGCCCCAACAGCTCTGACTGAAGATACAGGTGCTGCACTTAGAGAAAGATAAAAAGACATCTATTATCAGACTGGCCTGTGATACGTGTGTGCCCAGAGAGATTAGGGCCTAAGCTAAGGTTTGAGTTTCCACCTCAGGAATGCTCCAGAGTTCAGTTTAAATAGCTTATGCAAAAAGCAGGTTTACAACATAGACAGTGAGCTCAGACACAGAAGTAGCACCTGTCAACTAGCACAGGTTCAAGTGAACACTACAGATGCACCGATGATTACTTCATGTTCCTTGGAGTGTGCACAGCGACACTACAGCTGGGCTGGGACACGCCTCTGGGATCTGTAGGTGGCACAGGAGGTTTGTGCAGCTCCTTTTTTACGGCAAAAGACATATCTGACCACCTATACACTTTGGTGGTTCTCAGTTGTCCTCCCATCTTATCAGCAATACAGAGTTTCTCTAGTTTAACTTGGGACTGATCCTGTCCTAGATTCTGGGGGCATGGGCTAAAACCCACCACCTGCTATGCCAGTAAGGAATAGCTGCAGTCAAAGCCAAGCCAGATTGCCAAACTGTTTCTTAATCAAGAGCTAGTCTTTTGACTAGGTTCAGACTCCCACCAAGAAGCAAGGAGTGCCCACGACACTCCTATGCACAACTGCTCACAAGTTGGAAGAGCTACCCATTTCTTCTGGAACAGGTGTGCTTCCAGACTCAGAGAGCCTCTGCCCCCCTGATTTGCTATCTGTGGCAACACGGTGCTGCTGGTAGCGTCAACTGTGTGGGATTACTCCATGGGAGCGAGAAACGAACAGGGAGGGAAGTCTCTGAGAGATGTCTGAGTCAGTATCTCTGAGTGGTGTCATCTATACATTATTCTGTGCCTTTCACCGCAGCAGTAATCTAGCCAATACATTCTCCAACTCCCAGAACAGTGAGAGATAGCCAGGCCTGCTTTCATTACAATTTTACTTTTAGTAGAAAAAAAGAAAGAAAAATCCCTATGAGCTGAAAACAAGGATAAGAAATTTTAGCCTTAAAGGAAAGGTGAGGCTCTATCCCTCAAGCATCTGAAAGATTACATGGTCTATGCTGGAAATATCATTTTAAGCATAACTACTCCCTAAATGATTTGGTGTGTCACATGACATCTTTTGTTAAGTGTTCCTATTTATGAACAAGAACAGGTGATAAATATGTGTACCACCATGCTGACTCATAGCTGTAAATCTGTCACTAGTATGCAGCTGTAGCGCTAATCGGGGTTTTCCTTGTGTAAAATGCAGTTAATTGCTAGCATTTGAACTTGAGTAGCAGACCAAGTTGTGCTCAGGTGGTATCTGTGCAAGCTTGGTTACATCCATGCATTCAGCTAGATACAGCTGATGTTCTAGTCTGGCTGCTTCACTGATCAGATCAATTCTGAATGTGCAATAATCAGAAATCATATGTGGACACTGAGGCTTGTCTGGCACGACAGACTGTGGGATCCTGGTAGTATGTGTAGGCACATACGAACGGAGGTCTCAACTCCAGGCTCTGTGGAAGTACTTTATTGGAATTCAGTTGCTGAAAAGAGCGTCCAGGCTGACTCTGCACGAAGATAAGCAGGAATAATTCTGTTTTAATGTAATCCAGTGACCGCACAGGCAGTCTTTGAGAGACAAAGGCAGCACAAAGCCTTACTCTGATACTTCCTTTCTTGCTTCCCAGTCAGTGCATCGCAGAACCCAACTCAAAGTGAGCCATACATACAGACCTGGACAGAAAAGTGAAAAGAGGCCCTTGTCGTATCTTCATCTTGATGATCATCTACTCATCAGAGCTTGACCTAGAAACTCCAGGTAAGTTAAGATAAAACACCGCTGCTGACTTTTTTGTCAACATTTATATAAAATCGATGGTAGGAGATGAGCTAAGTTCCATTATGATGTGCAAATTCTGATCATACAGAGAGACACATTGTCACAAAGAAAAGATGATGTCTACAGACTTGATAACAATATATGGTTCTCCCTCCTTCCATATCAAAACAGAATCTCTGCTGAAATCTATCTTACACAAACAAGCACACAAATTTAGGAAAAAAGGAAGCCTACAAAAAAGATGACACCTTTAATTAAAACAAAGGCATTGCATATATGCAAAAAGTATGGTGAAGTAAGAGACTTTCTTCTTCTCTTACATAAGACCTGCTGGAAAAGGAAGCCTTTTCAGCTGAACAAGGTTCATAAACATGTGGCTACAGGTTGCAGTTTGGCCTGAAAAATTCACTACTCCCCACTACTTCCAATTTACAAACAAACACTCTTCATTTCCTTATGCGTACCACATGCCCCAACTTCCAGTCTGCAAGTTCAGATGAGTTTCCTCCCCTACCGTGCCTTCCCCCATTTTCAGTGCATTTGTTTCTTCTTAGAGGTTGCTTGGTAAGAGATAAGCCTTTTCTAGCCAAACTGCCAAATGACTCGAGATAATGCCAAAGCAAGTTCCAACATATTTAATCCACAGGCATCATCCAGCCAATATGAAAGACTGATTTGTGGAGTAGCAGACTTACGTATTTGTGACACATCACAGCCGGAGTCAGGCTTTCCAATCTGATGGTATATTTTCTAGAGGTGCCGAGGAAGAACACACAGGGCCAAGAGCATCTCTAACAGAGACATAGTCCAGCCAAAGAACAATGAGGACAGTTTTTCTTAAAGAGCAGGCAGATCTTAGCAATGTGTGCTACTGCCCCACCCTGACACTCCCACCATAACCAGTTTGGAGGCAGCTTCTATGCCAGAAACCCTGCATTTGGCTCTTATGATGCAAGAGCCAAGGTAGAAAGAAAATAAATCTGCAATCTCAATACACTCCAGGTCTCAGTTCAGCCTGGTACTGGCTCATCTTTGCTGCAGTTAAAAGTGGAGAAGGGAAAAAAGGTATCCTGCTTAGTCTGGTAATTCCCAGTTTACCAAACCAGCAGAAGAGATTGAGAAACCACAGAAACCTCCTCTGCAGCCAGCACATAGGACTCTATTCTCCTCATCACCTCCAACAGACTGCCTTGAGCTGCAGTGTTAGAAGTTTCATGACCTTCACTACAATGTCCCGTTACCAGCTTCCTAGCCAGAGAAAGGAATCCAGAAAGATATTGCTTTTACAAAGAAATATGGCTAAAAATAATATTCTTCTAACTTGGCAAAACCAATTTAAGAGTCATGCAAGGGATTAGCGTAGGGACAAAGTTAAAGACTGACAGAATTGTTTCTTACCAAGGATGCTTAGACCAATATTGGATGCTCAGCACATGGCAAGGCATTTTTTGCTCTCATACGTATGGGTTAAAATTACGATCATTTTCCATTTCAGTTTTGTAGTTGACTTGAGAAGTGAGTAAACCTGCTAGGACAGAACTGAAAGCAAGCCATATACCAAAGTGCTGGGTAAAAACACTCAAGCACTTATTTGGCAGAACATATAAAATGTTTTAAAAAATACAAGACATTGTGGCATCAGAGAACCTACTCTGCTAATAACCAAACTAACACAGTCTACTTTCCATTACAGGGAAACTCCCTGCCCTTCTAAGAAACGGCCTTCCTATATGTGAAACAGGGTCAGCTCATGTAACACATCTACACTCAACACATTATTTGCAAGCAATTCCCATAGCTCTTTCTTTCCCCCTCTTCTTTCCGTATTACAAAAAGTTTTCCCTGCACTCATTTGAGCTACCATGAGTGCTTATCTTTACCTGTCAAGGTTGCAGTTTGAAATCCTTGTCTACCATGTGCATTATTTTCAGAAGACCTTATACATAGGAGGAATGAGGAAGGACTTAAAGCATTTCAGTAAACTGGGAGGGAAATAAGCATGCACTGAAATACCTTTAGTTACGTTGATGTTCTTTACTTTGAACCACACACACAATGAAACATGTGGTATACATGACAGCCATCTAAGCTGTGAACAGGCACAGAGGGAAGTGGTGCTAAAAGGACCAAGCTAGTACATCTAGTATGAAAAATAACACAAGCATTTACATAAATTTGCACTGATGTTTTAGGCTATTGATTCCACTCACATTACAGCTACTTTCAGAACTTTACTTCAGGGCTGCACTAACCTTGGGATTAGAAATGGCAACGAGCACACACTGCTGTCTGACCTGGACTGGTACAGGGTTTAGACAGCCACGTCCACCTGACAGCATTCACCCCCACGCACATGTGGTCTGAATGCCTGCGGTTAACTGATATAGAAGATGGTGTTCAAGGAGATATCCGTTTACCTGTTAAGTTCACCGTTTTGACACCAAAACTAGACATTATGGAACCTTCAGAGATGTATGAGCAATATACAAATCATATTATGGAAGCTTCCCTGCCTCTTTGTCCCTTTGAGTAATAACAAAAAAAAAAAATCAATAAACTGATTTTTGACTCAGTATATGGACTGTCTTCAAATCACACACGTACGCTCACATTTGGCCTCAGGAGCTACTTCAACTTCCAGAGTCAAGTCCCCTCCCTGCCCAAACTAGTACTTCCCACTTCCAGTTTGCTTTTATCTATCTCATGTTTTATCATTTCCTTGTGGCTTTGCTACACAGTTTACTAGTTATACTGATGCAGCTAAGTTTTTCATGGAAAGAGTTATGA
The DNA here is from genome assembly GCF_949628215.1 of Phalacrocorax aristotelis. Classification (NCBI taxonomy): domain Eukaryota; kingdom Metazoa; phylum Chordata; class Aves; order Suliformes; family Phalacrocoracidae; genus Phalacrocorax; species Phalacrocorax aristotelis. Next base: position 5,769,139 of record NC_134293.1, on the reverse strand, counting down.
GAAGTGGCTGCACAAGAACTGAAGATGTGTAGATTCAAGTCCAAAGTACAGATGAGGCTTGCAGGTCCAGCAACCATGGCACTAGTAGCCACTAATCATAATCCGCAGAGCCATTCGGCGACTCATCAAGGCCACCCAGAGAACCACAGTTGGCCCTGGTGATCTCCAAGCTTCTGGTTAAACTACTGACTCCTGAGCAGTTGCCTATAGTCTGGACAGAGCTGCACACCACAGTCAAACCATCAGTAATGCCAGCTCCCTGCAGTATCAGAGCACCTGTCTCTGCTGATGCGATCTGATAGGCAAATGCACATGACCGCAGATGCATTTCTGACACATTAACCAAGGCACAGTAATTACAGCACGTAATGCCACAGGCAGGCCACCTGGTACTCGAGACAACACTGCAGCCCACCACCCTCGGGTGCACCAGGGCAAGTTACAACGTAGGGAAGTAAACTCAGACCCTCAGCTCCTACAGTCTGGTTCTCCGCTCTGCATCTGTAGACAAAACCCCTGCGGACTAGCGCAGAGTCAAGCACAAGACTGGGGCTATGCTTGACAACAACTGCACAGAGCAAAGGGCACAGAGTCTATATCCATGCCCATCACTTCATGTGTTGGCAGAGATCCAGTACTTGGTTCAATTCCCAGAGAAATCATATATTGGACCACACATCAAAGAGAATTTTTTCCAGCTAAGATTATTTATGATCATCAGTGAATGTGGCACCCATTTCTTTAAGCAGATAAATGTTTAAGAGGAATGCATGCTCACACTCAACAACTATCACCAGGAACAGCTTTTGTTGCTCTAAGAAGAGCCTGAAGATGATGGCAGGCCTTTATCCTTCGTGAATAAAGGTTTCCTTATAGAACAGGTCCACCAGTAAAACGCTGCTGATCATTTTACAAAATGATGCTGATTGACATTGTTTAAGCATTAAGGCCGTCAGTAGGGTTGCCAAAAGCCTGTACAAACATTGTTTTATGAAGAATAGCCTTTTGAACACTATTTGGAGGTGGCAGGAGAAAAGAGTGTTACAAATTTGAGGAAAAAAAAATGCAAAAGAAAACAAACAAACAAAAAACCCACAAAAGAGGCAGAGGAAGTGAGAAGGAAGAACGATAGATTTCCAAGAGGTTGTGCCAAAAGCTACCTACCACCTATTGTTTCACAATTTTTTCCCAACCTTCATTTCTCACGTGATGGATGCAGCATATATTGTTGTTACAGTTACACTGTTGTAATGATCTTTCTTCCTAAAGGCCCAGTGCTCTAGCCCCACAGCCTTCAGCATCAGACTAGAAAAATGAACCATTAGCCTTTACATAAAACTTCTGTCAAAGAAGGCAGCAGGGCAGGGGGGGAATTGTTGGCTTAGAGCAACATTACCTGCACATGAGGTAAAAGGAAATGTTATTTAAGTATTTAAAGGTCAAACAAACTGAGCAGAATCTACATTCCCTTTCTAGATAGTTATGCAGACTAGTGTACAGATTCAGCCCTTTGAAGGCATCATAACAGCACGTGTTTTGTGCTGAAAGAGTTTTATATAATCTTTCTAAACAGCAAAACGTCTCTTCGACCCGGACCGTGATGCTGTTTGTCAGCCACACCAATGGAATGAAAAGGATCAGATTAGATCAGTAAAACCGAGCCAGGGATAGAGAGACAGGCCTAGAGTAGAGGGCAGGAACCATCAGAAGCAAACACCAAAGAGCTGAGGGAAAACGTGGGTCTATCCGGCTTCCCAGGACAGGTGATGTGGCAACCCACGCCCTGCTAGGGAGCCTCAGGTCACCTCTGGTCCCCACCTCACACCCCCTCCACCTTCGTAGTGGCACCAGGAGCCCCGCCGCAGGCCCCAGGGCCGCCGGGCGAGGTGGGGGGCGGCGAAGCACGGCCACACGCAGCTCCCGCTCCCACTGACAGCCCCGGGCGCCCCACGACCGCCGCGGGACGAGGCACCCACGGGCCTGCCCAGAGGCTGCCCCGCACCTGTCGTGTCCCCCCCCCCGCCTCTCCTTTAGCACCACGCTCCGCGGGACGCCCTTCCAGGGGCGGGGGGGGGCCCTGCCACGACCAGCCCGGCCCCGCAGACCGGCCGGGGAGGGCACCGACCCCCTACTGACACGGCTGCAGCGCGGCTGGGGGGTCGTTCCCTTCCACGTACACCCCCACATCCCCCTCTACCCGCGGGGAGAAGGGAGGGGGTGCCTCACCGGCGGGCGGCCGCCGGTGCTGAGGGGAAGGGACACCGGGGGAGGGGGCAGGCCCCGGCGGCCCCGGTGAGGGGCAGGCCTCGTCCCCCAGCCGCGAGGGAGCCGCACCCTGGGGGGCCATAGCGGGGCTCCCCACCGCGGCTGCCGAGCCCCGTACCTCCAGGGTGCGGATCTCCTGCTGGGTGAGGTCGTTGGACGCGGCGCACTTGGTGCGAAGCCCGCGCAGGTTGGAGAGCGAGATGTCGATGAGGTCCTGCAGCAGCCCGCACTGCTGCAACGTGCTCCGCACGGCCGGCAAGCCCCGCGCCGCCGCCGCGCCCGCCCGGGGCCCCGCGCCGCCGCCGGCCGCCGCCTCGCCGCCGCTCCGCTCCTTCCTCTCCAGCATGCCGGCGGCTCGCAGAGCAGCCGCTCTATCCATTCCTCGGCATCAGGGAGGCCGGGGATGAGAGGCGGCGGGGGGAGCAGCAGGGAGGGAGGGCAGGCAGGCGGCCGGCAGTTCGCTCCGCCCCGCCTCTCCTCTCCGGGCAATTACCGCGCATTAACATGCACGCCGGAGGAGCACCGCGGGTGCGGCCGGACCGCGCAGGCACCAGCTGCTCCGCGAGGGGGCGCGGAAGACGCTCCGCCCTGCCTCGCCGCCTCAGCGCCTCCCTCGGCTCTTCAGCGCCCGCCGCGGCCCCTCAGCGCCTCCCTCTGCTCTCCTCAACCCCTCAGCGCCCGCCTCGGCGTCTCCCTGCGCCCCCCCCTCAGCGCCCGCCTCAGCCCCTCAGCCCCTCAGCGCCTCCCTTTGCTCTCCTCAGTGCGCGCCTCAGGATCCCGACTGCTCCTCAGCGCCTCTCTCCGCCTGCCTCAGCCTCTCACCGCCTTCTCAGCCCGCCTCAGCCTTCCCGCAGGTACGTCGGGGCTCTTAGCTCTCCCCAGAGGAGCCCCCGGCACCGGTCCACTGAAGGAAAGAGGGGCAGTGAAGCCTGGCCAACCCACCCGGAGGTGCGAGGGCCCAGCTGGCGTGTGCAGCCTTTCGCTGTGGACGAGGGGTCTGGCCAAGCCCCTCGCTCCTCTTGGCGCCTGAAGGAGTGCAGTGCACAACACCGTGAGACAAGCCCACCAGTGTGTCTGCAGGCATTAAATGCCACAAGGACCTGAAGGTCTGGAGGTTAAAAACAGCACCAAAATGGCATTGCGTGTTTTCAGCACCATGCCACAGAAGCTCCTTGTGCATCTCTGGATGGGGTGGTCTGCTGCGGCCATGGCACAGCTGGAGCCATTGGGGCTGGAGTCTGTGGTGTGAGCAGTTACAGAGATCACTGACACCGGTGACGGCTGTGCCATTACGCCAGCACAAACCAAGTGCTAGCTATAAACAAGTCACTTACTAAGGTCATAGAGGGTTTTCCTAAAATAGCCCTTCCCAAAGGTTCTATAAATTGATCAGGTACACGTTTTACCTGAAATAAATGTTTACTTAGTAAAGAATAAGTGCAGGTCTAGTACGTGAAGTGGGCATTATTATAAATGTCTTTTAGTGGATGTAAACATTATTATAAATGCCTTTTACTGGATATAAACACTTGAGTGCAATAGTTGTGTGGGTTTGTCCGTATCATGAGTAGGAGGGAATTTTATTATGGCCTCATGGAACCACTGTGGTTTCAGCTCTCACAGTGGAAACACTGGAAAAATGGTGCAGGGAACTGCGTTACAGGTGTGTTTGGTTGCATATCCTGGCTGCCTGATGGACTCACACAGAACTGAGATGTCAGTGGAGGAACCACCCATCTCCCAATTATTAAAAGAATTAGGACTGTTCATCTGACTTGAGGGATCCAGAGAGGCAATTTGGTTGCATCTTGCTGACAGAAGAAGATAACGTCCTTACACCAGGTTTTAAAAGCTAAAATGACATCTAAGTCACATCTGGTAATATAGAAGAGAGTTTTATGAAAAAAAAAGGGGGGAAACAATATGAATATAGGACATGAGGCAGTGGGGCAGGGCAAATCAACGGACACTGAGCTGGTTTTCTCATGGTTAGATGGGTTCTGGTATCCACATTAGTTTGTGTGCATTTGCATCAAGTAGTGTGGCATATGCTGTTTAGTAATTTTCTTAAGAATGTGGGTCAGGTTAAGTATTTTATTTCATTGTCATTACTCACATGCTGTAAATTTCATACGCACTAAAGGCTTTGCTGGATTAGGGTTTAATTAGTTTGCCATCTGATGAGTCCTGTGGTTTTGGGAAAGTAACTTATTTTGCTTACTACCTCCATATTTCTGACCTTGTGAACAAGTCTTTATCTACCTGCTTTCCTTTTAGGACCCCTGGAAATTTTAGTTTGTAGAACTCTGGCAGACTGAAATCCTCAAATACAGGTGACTGTGGAACTGGGAAATATTATTAACAGTGATATTATTCTTGTAGACATTCTCTGTATGCCCACCTGAGAAAATCCATTTACTAATAGACAAGAAACCGAGTGTATTGCATAAGAAAGCAAACTAGGAAAATTGTGGGCTGTGGATCACAAGATACTTGGCATTCTCTGCAAGTGTTTGTGTACTGCGTTGGGAGTGCCGGCCTCATTAACTGGCTACCATAAGTGGGCAGCATTCCAGTCCCAGCGTACAAGACTGCCCTCCAGGTCTGCATGGAAAAATGTGCTGACTAAACACTCCAGACGCGCCATGCATTCATGTCCCTGCTTAGTGTTGCTCGCTGGCTCGTATGTTTGTGAGGCTGTCGCATTCACAGGAGAAATGGGGAATCTCTGAGTCCTCTTCCGTGGAGCAGATTACATGCAAGTGAGCTGCCCTCATTCTAGCTAGCCTCTTTGACTCCAGTAGCAAGGCTGAAAGAGGCAGAACTGCACACACTGAACCACAGGGGAACCATTGTCTTATGCCAAGATGAACCCAGAGCTGTGTTAGCACAGCACTGCAACGTTGGGTGTCCCACAGAGCTGCAGCCTGCGTCATCCGGGGTGACCACTGGACGGATGTGATGCTAAGGTACAAGGAGCAGGCATTTGTGAATATGCTGGTGGGGAGGAAGTATAATTTTTGTGATTTCGTGGATCAGGCCAGCAGGATTTCACAGAGAGCGTACCCTTTTTCTGGATCCACAAAATCAGCTGTGACAGAGCATCCCCATATATTGCTCTTATGATGGGACACAGATTCTATTAAAGAGTCACACACATCTATGTTAGGGTCTTTATTTAACTCCTTAAACACGCTGTGTTTCATATGAGGTCTGTATTGAGAATGCAGCTCAGAATGGGGGAAAAATTATTCCAACTTCATTAGCATTTGTGCCTAGTGAGCAGTATTTCCCAGCATCTTGCATCTTGTACCAACAGTTTAAAATTCTAACATGTTGATCCTGTTGTGATTTTTTTCCCAGTCCTTGCCTTGAAAACAAAGATACAGAAAGAAATGGAAGGAAAGCATGTCAATTGGCAACTAAATTCAGGTTGCTGTTTCACCATAAACTTTGTGTGTAGTCTTGATAATTTAATTTGTCTGGCGTCACAGCTCTCTGTCTGTAAGAAAAGGAGGATAAACACACTGCTTTATCAGAAGTTTTGAAAAGACAAATGGAGTGGCTGGGCAATGCTAGAAGGACCATGTGAGCGCAAGGAATGAACAGTTTTGCCCACGGATTCAGGGAAGTAACATTTTTCAAGCTGTACATTATACATTTATTGAGGCACTTGTTAGGACTGTTTCTGGAATATACAGTGTAGGCATACGAACTGCATTCTGTAGAGGAAAACAACCACTTTTTTCTTGAATCGGGAACCACAAACACACTCTGTACTTCATTCCTATGCGAAGTGTGCAGTGGCTTTTTTTGCATATCAAAAAAAAGATTTTGAAAACAAAAATAAAGTGCGGAATGCCTAAACTGGATCAGAGAAAACTGTAAAGTCCTTGGTTAAGCCACTGCCCTAAGAACTGAAGGGATTTCTCTTTCCCACTGCCCCCCATATCTCTTGCCCACACAGACCAAGTTCTCTGGGATAAGAATTTTCCTTTGCTAACTCCCACAATAAAGTCCTAACCTTGCAAATCACCTCTAGGAGGTCCTGCCCTATAGATCTTATCGAGGGTCTTCAGCTCAGTAACATAAGCTCACTGGAGAAAAGCAAAGACCTTTTTTCTTTCTTTTTTCCCCTGAAGAAAAGCACTGATGCATTTCACATACTGCTTTTTGGAAAGCTTCTATTACCTTTTTAGCTAGCTTGCCCCAATTTCATTCAGCTATCACAACACTGAATTTAGATGATGAGACTGAATTACTCTATTTGATGTGTTTAACACATAATAGAAACCTGTTTTAGAAAATGCAGTGTTAGGATTTGAAGAGCTGAAATGTTAGGTGTTTCAGATAAAAGAGGCCTTTATTATCGACGATTTTCCCCTCAAAGGCTTCCTCCTACACAGACAGTAAGAGTATTCCTTTCTCATTCCAGCACAGCACAATAATACACAGTAGTTCTGGCATGCTTGTCTTCTGTGAAGTTGAGAAACTTATGCCCTATTTTTAGACATGCTGCTGGATATTCTTTTTAGGCTATACAGAGAAAGTGAAGATGGTGGTCATGGGACAAATCCTCACCGTTTTCCCCAGTTTGAATGTCTCCATTGCCTGCAACTGAGCCAAACCAGTTCATACCAGTGTAAGATTTGGTCTGCACCTTTCAGAAAATTTTTAGCATAGGGCCACTTCTTCCACAGACTTTTTCCTGCTCAGCTGCCCATTTGGTGAGCCTTGTGCATTAATTACAGTAGAAGCCACCTTGGGCAGACAAAACACCCACTCCTTTATGTCTGCTTATATTTTCCTTCTTTTGTATCATCTGTCACCAGAGAACCCAGCAATTTAATAGGAGTCTTCTGATGGTTAAAATGGCAAGGTCAAAAGCAAAGGATGGAACACGAAATCCACAGTAGTGGTCTGACGGTAGCATATACCCATGAGACATGGGTAGATACAGGAAACTGAACTCTATGCTGAGAATAATGGAGGAAGAGATGTGAAAATTAAACATTACTGTTGTTCTTAAAAATAATTTTCATGGGCGGGTGGAGAAAAACCATTGTGATTGGGCAATTTAAGAGAAACAATACTTGCTCCACAAATGGGGGACACAAGGAACTAGCTGTGTAGCTACACTCAATGTGTTCTGTAGACAGGTCAACAGGAAGGAACTTCGAAATGGGACCGAAAGGAGGATCACTAGAGTGATGTGTGATAAGACCTCACCTCCTGGAGTCACGTGAATAAGCAAGAATTGCAGCTGTTACAGCAACCAAAAACTTTCAAGCTTTAAGAAAGCTTAAATATGCAAATTTCAATAGTCTATAAAACAAATAAAAAACTTAACATTTATTTTTAGAAAAAGCTCGTGGGTTTTGCAGCCTTGATCTAGCATTAGCTGTGTTGCAATAAAGATGCCTTTTCTCTGCTATTTATCACCAGTCTCTTCTGTTTAGACTATAAAATGTTTGGGGCAGGAAGAGTCTTTTACTCTCTGCTTGCATGGCAACGCCTGAATCTCAGCTAGAAGCCTCTAAGCTGTGCTGTAATGTAAATACTAAATAATGATAGTCACAGAGGACTTAGCCCCCACCCCACTTGGAGGCCTGCCAGTCTGTGGGGTTTGTTCTAGCAGCAGACATGCCAACAGTGAAAAGTGACAAATTTTGTTGGCGAAAGATATTCATAGGTCTAACAAGGATAAGAAACACTCGCCTCTAGAAACAGAGGCTTATGTCTCTTCGAGGATAAACACACCCAAGATTGACTCATGCTGGCATAATCCCCTTGTGCAATTTGTATATTGGCATTAGACGTGTGTGAGGCAAAAAGACAAATATTTGGTTAATAAAACAACATGGGGATAATAAAAAATAATTAGGCAGCTTTACCCCTCAAAACATTGCAGCAGGTGAGCTGCTGCTCTTCCCCTCAGACAGGCATACCCATCCCTGTAAGCAGACCTTCCTCATGTTTGTTTTATCTGCAGCAAAATAACCAATTTATTTGGTTAAATGTTATAAGAGTAAAAATAATAAATAAATAAAGCCCGGTAGCCCACAGTCTGGCAAGGGAGGGGGTATATTCTGTGGTGGAAAAAGCAGGCTTATATTCCACAAGAGAGCTTTGTCAAGTGTATTGCATAAGGAGATTACAGCCCTGAGTCTGAAACACAGTTGAAGGTTTTAGTTGTTTTGCCGCTACCTCTGTCATTAGCACGCTACTGAACTGCATCGCAACAGCCCCTCTTTCATCTGCATGAAAAAAGTCCCAAGGTCCATCATTACATTTTTCAGAGCTGTTACCCCACATGGCTATTAGCTATGTTCCCCCGAGTCCTTTCGTGTTGTTGTTTTAAATAAAGGGAAAGGAGTTGGACCGGTTAATCATCTGTTCACATTATACCCTGTGCACTTGGATTCGTTTGATGTGACAGGCCTATAGAAAGGACATGAGTCTAGATTCTGCTGTGCAAGCCCTGCATAAGGCTTGTCCTGCACTCGGGGTTTTGGCAATGTAGTTATGGTGATTAGCAAAATGAGAAAAAACTCCTCACATCCCTGTGTCCATACTTTTGTCAGCAAAACCCTGACTCCATGCCAGTTTTGCTGGCAAAAGGAAAAAAAATCTCAAACTTTTCCTGATGCAGCTTCGTCTGTGTGGAGAGAGACTTTACCACCAGTTCTGGTACTGTTCTGTGGGAGGCCTCATTTCCAGTTCTACAACCCTTCTTCCACATCTGTATGTGCAATGCCTCAGAAGTGGGGTGGCCACATATGTTTCTCAAGCAATCCATTATGTCTCTCATCACGTACCTAGCAAGAAGGCTGTCCTGGGATCAGCAGGGCCTGCTGGATAATCCACATCCCTTTCCATGGGAGGAGCAGGACCACAGAGACTGCTAGATCCAACATCTGCATTCTTCCCAAGATTCTTCTGCACATCTGATGTAGCTGTGTTCCTCCAGTGTGCATGGTGGGACCTCCCAGGAGCTATTGCCATCTTCCACTTGTGAAACACTGGTGAAGTCTCTTTCCTTCAAGCATTCTGGTGCACCTCTCTTGTAGCCCTGTACGTAGCCGTCTCTGGGGAGAGCCTGCATAGGCAAACAGCTCTGTTTTAGGAGAACTGCAAGAACCCCGCAGTAGGTAAAAATGGGATGAGCTGGCTTTCACAGCTTTCTAAAAGTTGAGACACTGTAAAACAGGCTGGGCCAAATTATATTCATAGAGGATCAGCCCAAATCCACGTGATCAGTATTGCCTGTGGAGTTCATTCCAGGAGGTAGAATTTTGCAAGCAACTGCCTGTGCGTTCTGGTGGTCATCCTGGCCTCACAGCCTGCTCCCGGTCTGCTGAGTCAGGCTCTTGGAGACCAGGTCTATGAAAACTTGCAACATTATAAATATTTAAAAATTCAAACCTGTCCCCTGGAAAAAAACTGTCTCACTCTAAGGCATTACAGTGATGATAATAGAAAGGACATTTAATTCGCCTATCAATCATTCTAGCTCTTAATGAGTTGAGAATTAATCTGCAGAAGGAAAAGCAAACACAGATCTTTTGTTCCTTCCGATTCAAAGTTCTTTGAAATCAGTGTCTTCCCAGTCAGTAAGTTTTGGATTAGGTCCTCATTCTGCCTTCCTTTCCTCTGTCCCTACAGTACCATGAAAATTCAGGCTGTTTCTCTTTACTTCCTTCCTCTTCATAAAATGTCTAATAATCAGCCATCTGGTGTCCAAGATGCCTTGAGTATTAGGGCATTTCCTTTATCCAGGGGAGGCTTGTGAGAAGAGAGATAAATGTGTTCATGACCCATCCCTGCTGTGTGATGATTAGAGTCTGGCATTTTTTCTTTGTTCACAATGGTTACTGTAGCGCTAGGTTGTTTGGTAGAGAAACATATTTAAAAGGAAAATCTTAGTTTCTGGTCTAGCAGATTTCATGACATTACTTAACTCTTCTTCATTAGAATTCTATATAACAATACTTGTCATATATGTTAAAGACGGAGTGGATTTTGAAGGGAAGAGGAAAAGGGAGATCTGTAAAAAATACTGCATACCCTAAAGAACTGCAGTCTGGATTAATTCTCATTTTCATTCTGGCTCACAGTGGCACCCTCCTTCTCAGAACTAGAGAAAAAACTTAACCCCTTCCTTTCATTCTGTATGGCAGGCTAGTAGCCAGAGACCCAAAGCTGCAATGTAAACTGTGTGCAGGCCTCTGTTCAAGTCAGTGGCAGTCCCTGGGGAGCAAGGATTCTGTGTACCATGCTGTATAAAACTGTGTCAGGTCTCAAGGTAGCCAATGGATTGAGATTCATGTTTTAGAAGAAAATATTGAAGGGCCCAGAGAGACTGTGACAGAGCATCCACTGGACCGTTGCATTTTGTTAAAGCCTGGAGGAAGAGGGCAAGTGAGACTAAAATGAAAACAAAAGCAGCAGGAAGAATCTGCCATCTTAGCTCTTAAGTAGAAGGCAAAGAAAAGAACTACCCCTTTTATTCTATGATGACTTCTAGGCCAAATTCTTGACATAAAGGAGGTTTGTGTCGTGATTTGTGAGTCCTTGGGAGTTGCAGGTTTTTGTTGCCTTGACTGTGGCAGCATGAAGAGATGCCAGTGAGGTACTGTTCATATTCACAGAATGATAATCCCTTCCCGTTAGAGTGTGGACAGTCACGAGATGTTTGTACCAGAACTCTTCACTTGATGGTGTGTTTATAAATAGTAAACAATTTTGGTCAAACAGGAGTTTGTCAGGTGAAAGAGAAGTAAGAAGAGATGTCCTTAAAATACCTTTAGGTTGTTTCTGTACACTTTAGTTCTCAGCAAATATTTATAACTTTTTTCTTTTCTTCTTTCGAAAGTCACGTTTAAGGGCATATACTATCCAAATCCCTGCTTGAAGTCTGCATACAGTTCAGACTGTGGATTATGGTAGTCATACCATATTTAAGTTGTTCAGTGCATCCATTAATTAACCAGCTAATAGCATACATTAGCATGAGTGCAAGAAGTAATAAGATAGCCTAAACTGTCTGTGCAAGACTATGCAAAACTTCCTTTAAATGGAAACATTTGTCTCAGTCAATGTAAAGAGCCAGGGTTTTGTGCATGTACTTAACTTCTCACACAGCAGATAGTCCAGTACTGCCCAAACTACTCACCAAGAACATACATACATGCAGATAAATCTTTTTCTGGTGATGCTACAGAAAATAGTGAACCACATGTTCTGCAGTCTTCTCAAACATAGTAAAAGTCTTTATAAAATCCAGTCTGAAACCAGGACAGCATACTTTTCACATTAGCATTTGACTCAAGTTTCTCATTTTGAAAGTATACCATGGTAAAAATGCTTGCCATTTCGGTTCTGTGGTTATAATGTATGATATTCCTAAACATGGAATGATAGTCGGAATAAAGTCTTGTAGTATAGACCATTTAAGACAAACAGAGACAATTTAAAACCTTACACCGAGAAGGCTGATTTTTTTATCCCTTTGGTGTCAAAAAGCCTTTGAGCTATTTTGTGCTGACACTTTTACTACCCTTTTCCTGCAACAGGCACTAGCAGGCACTGTTAGTCAGTTATATTTGTGGTTGATCATTCTGAGTGGTTCATGGCCCTGCTTCAGTGCTATGGAACATTCTGGGGAGGCAGGATGGGTAAGGTCTAGACAATCTGAAATCCTGGGCTGTAAAACTGAATGCACAGTGTTACGTTATAGGTGCTCATACTGGCCCTGACTCAGCCAAGATGTTTAAACACAAGTTGTCATGCTAAAGTCAGGCTTGCATATACACTCCTGTGTCTTGCTGAATCAGGACACATAATAATAAGGTGATTTAGAAATCCAGCTCTGAACTGATTCTCATTTTGCAGCTTTGGTCTGGTGTGGGCACGCTGCAGTTCTGCTGCAATCTCAATACTGAAGTCCTGCTCCTCTGCCTGCTTCCCAGCAGAGGAGAGCATAGCCTGCCAATGAGGCTCGTACAGATACCCGGGATGGGTGGCATTGCTCTGATTTTAGAAAAATCATCTTGGAAAGTGCCAGAAAGCACAGCCTGTCTCACTACCCTATTTCTGTCGATAGCTGCTAGTGTGGTAGGGCTCAGTTGCCCCAGTTCTGTGCAAATGCACACTCTAATCTTGCTCATAATGTCTGGAGAGAGCATGGTCATGGCCAATTCTTGTCAGCATTTGAATGCAGTCTCTTGGTTTTCTGCTAACTCTTCTTCCTCAGTTTCCACCACAGTCATCGACTTTCTCAATAACACCATCCCTGGAAATGGTTTGCACCGGAAGCAAGATAAGCAGAACATGAATGCTAGCAGGAGCTGAGCCAAAGTTTTGAAAATTCTGGCTCTCGCCCCACAGCGCCAAATAGGAAACTCTTTGCATTCATGGCAGGCAAATGTACAGGAAAGGACAAAGTAAACCCTTACCACTTTCCCTCATATTTGAGCTTAGTTCTACCTGATCCAGCAGCTCACGTGTTTCTTTACCTCTGCTCTCACTGCAAAATCAAAAGTCAGGTGGCCCTGGCTACTGCCTGCTTCTGCAGTTCACAAGGTAAAAGTCCCCATTGTTTTCTAATGGCAAATATTGCCTGACAAGACCCGAGTACTTGATCACAACAAGGACAGAGGTCTCAATGCAGGAAAGTGGTTTTATCAGGACATTACATAAGCATAGAGTTAATTTTAAGTCCGTACTTATGTGCTACAGCAGTCAATATGGCAGAAACATTTACACTGAAGTCAAGTTACTATCTGATTTTAATTGCTGCTGCACAGGCTTTGTCTAAGAATGCTTTCAGGTGCTGTCTTGGAAAGGAACACAAACCAGCACAGGCCTAAGTATTTTGCTAAATCAGAGCTTTTTATAGTGTATTTTCTCACTCCGCATTGTCTTGCTCCATTCATGGAAGAAACCCAGCTTTTGCCATCGGAATGATCCCTGTGCACCCCAAACTGTAAGTTATTTTCATTAGAAGAAAAGAGTGAGTTATAAAAGCTAATACAGAAGACTTTGTACTTCAATAGGGCACTGATCTTCTCAGTGGTCCGTGTAGGTCCAATTCAAACCAGGGGAGAAACTCCCCGTATCTTCAGTTAGCTCATGGTCAGGTTCTGAGCAGAAGCCACAAGGCTAAATGACCTGCTTATCACTTATCATGGCTGCTGACTGAGAAGTCAAGAATTCTAACTGCAGGTCCTGAAATCGGTGGCAGTCTATTTTCTGAGCATACTAACAGGGGAGAGGCAAATCTCTCTGAAGGCAAAAATTTGTAAAACAACATGGAATAGAATTATCTTAAGAAAATAAAGCTTTTCCGTGTCTCCCATGTGGTATGTTCTATGGGAGCTTGGACATTCATCTGAAGGAAAAGAGAGAGAGAACTTCTAGTGTTAGCTTGATCATCATGAAGAGGCAGTTGGAAAGTTGGGTCTGTCTGTACTTGGGGATAACAGCCAGTTTGCACAGACCTTTGCCTCTCTGGAATGCTCTCTCATCATACGCACCGATAACAAACCCCCAGTGTCAGGAAGTAATACTAACACATTCTCTTTGCAAAGCTATCTAAAAAAACAGGGAGGAATTTGTTTCTGACTGAAGTAGAGTGACACCAGTCCTACAACAGCCATCTGCGTGCCTCTCCGGCTTCCTTCCTTGTTTTTATTGTCAACTCTTATAGCCAATGTATTTCCAAACACGCCACACGAGATTCTGAATTGCCAGCTTTTGCAGTTTCTGGCCACTTGCATTAGACTAATGCGACATATTTGCAGCAGCCCTCCTCCTATGTAATTTACCAATACAACGGGAGTAACCCAAAGTGTAACTCTGAGCCATGAGAGGAAAGTGGCAGAGCACAAGGAATCAAATATGTCAGCTACCTGGACTAAAGAACCAGTGGCTTGGCACGGCATTTCCCACATCTCAGGTGCTCAGGTTTCCACCATTCGATGCAGGTCTCTGTTTGTGCTTTGCTCCAATCAACCCCCGTCTTCCCTATTAATAAAATCGTAGTTACGGGGAAAGGAGGTGTTGGCACAAAGCAGCATGTTGTTTTTCTTTCCCATGGGAAAGTCCTGTTCAATAAAAATTGCAAACGGCTTTCAAAAACAACAGATTCATCTTGGTACATCTGTCTCCTCTTCAAGCCAGAATACATTTTTATGCCCTGAAGAACTAAGAGAAATATTCTGAAACTTTATTTAGGCAGTGCAAAGAAAGAGCCCATAACTGCAGCTTGTGGTTTATTGGGAGTACGTGTTTCCACTACTTTGGCTTCCACTCAGTATAATCATGATTTCGGAAACCATTTCAAAGAAGGGAGTGATGACCCTGTGGTTGAGACATTGAGACTGGACCAGTCTGGTTCAGTTCCTGACTCTTTCAGAAAGTATAGCCATGGGCAAATCGCCTAATCTGTCTGCATCCCCCATGAAGTAGAGATGATAATGTTTCCTCTGTCTGACATGTCTATTTAAACCATATAGACCACTTAGGATTTACAATTACAAGGATGAAAAGGGTAGATGTGATCCACATCTCTGCTTCCCAGGAACCTTTTCAGAAGGTCAGATTTTGCCCATAAAAATAATTCCATTTGTTTAGTGGTGTTACTCCACATATTCATTGAGCTAAATGAAGTCAGAACTTATAATACTAGATCTAAGTGCTTCATGTTGTTTCTTCTTTGATGGGACTGCAGTCATAACTGTGAAACAGAATGTCTTCAGCTCCCATCCATCCATGAACCTCTTTTCAGTTTCAGCCTGTTAGCTCTGTAGCTCTGCACCATCTCTGAGATCTGCAAACTCGTCCAAATTCAAAAGCATTGTTCAGTTATATCGCCTTTTACCAAAACATGAAACAAAAAAGCTCCCACTCAAATCATAAACACCATAATTTACCCTGAACTGTTGTCATTTAAAATAGGAAACCTGAAATATCAAAACCACAAGCAATCAAGTGCTTCTGTGAAGGATAATCAGGATGTTGGACTTGCTAATACTTTTATATAGGTGTTCATGCTATGCAAGAACCCATATGGTCCTTTTCAGTTCTGTATCTCTGTTAAAAAGTGACATGTCTGTAGAATTTCAGCAGTTCTTGGTTGTCCTAGATGTCTTCAAAATAGCATGTGCTGTTCATCAACGCAGTGAGGCTAGGAATTTTAGCCCATTCAATGCTCCCTGTTCTTCCTCTACATCCTGACCCCTTCATCCCGTTCAAACTGGGGAAGTTTCACAGTCAGAAATGTTGTTACAAAAATTTGCCCAGTTCCACTTACCAGCTTTGGCCCATCTGGAAAACAGCAGAACTGGAGCTGCCAATGTCTTTCTGCTCATATCTTTCCCTCTCTTACATGCCTCAGAGCTACACAATGGGAGAGCTGTTCAGAATATCATAGTGCAGTTTTGCCTACAGCTCTATGGTGAGCAGATACAGCCATCTGCAAAGAATTCACATTTCAAGACATGCCGGTTCCAATGTATCTGAAAATCACAACTAGTCAGCAGGAATGGATGCAGTCTGCGTTGCTAAACGCTTGGGTGCACTCATATAATTGCATAATTCAATGTTGTGAACTCCCTCTTCTCAGACAATGTGTTTTAGATATTGACTGCACAGAAGGTCAGCTTGTGCTAGAAAAACAAACAGGCTGCTTTGCTTAGTACAGCAGCATAGGGAAGGCTGGGAATAGGCTATGACAGGAGATATTTGGTGGTGTTAATTTCTGTTATTGTGATGTGGTCAAAGCGTTTCAACCTAGCTTTTAGCAGTCCAGACTTAATGCACTTTTTTTTTTCCATACAGTGATGTGTAAAGGGACTAATCCAGCTTAGCTTCTGATTACATTAGTTATTACATAGACAGTTCTCAGTCCAAACCACCGACTGTCTGAATGAGACAAAGGGGTAAGAGGTGGACCATGCACCAGAACATGGCACAGGGGCACATGAACTTCTGTTCCACGTGCGGTGTTGCCTATCCTTGTGAAAATACCGGGTAGTTCAAGGCAGCTTGTGTGACTTTCTAACAAGGTATTTATTGATTTCAAGCAAATTTCATAGAAGGGTGGAGATATTAGAGATAATTAAATCCCTACCTGTTTGGAGAAGATAATCTTACGATGAAAGTGCCAAGCTGTAGCATGAACTCATAACTGATAGACACCAAAAAAAAGTTCTCATCAATGCCCTACCCATAAGAAATGCTTTGTTTGGAACATGCAGTTAACCACAAAATCCAAATTGCTTTTTGCTCACAGAATTACTTGTCACAGCTGAAAGGTTACACACAGGCAGCCCAACTAACTATATTAGGCCACATGATCATTCAGAGGTAAACTGGAAATGAATGGCTGTCCCCTCTTCTGCTTGTTCCTTGAATCAAGTTATCCATGTTCTTGCAGTCAGCACAAGCTGACATCCCCAAACAGGGAAGCTTTGCTCCCAGAGAAGCAGTTGCGGATTACAGAGGGGAGGAAAAAGTAATGTATTAGCAGCTGAGCTGAGAAAAGAACACTGGGTTTTGTCTGCACCTTGAGCAAGTGAAAAAAACCCCATGTGGACTGCAGTGTATCAGGTAGCTGCATAGATGTTAGGGACTTGCCTGCCTTATAACATATTTCCAAGGGTCTAAGGTTCTAAGTATGCATGTTTTTTTTTCTAAATGGATACAGTTAGAATGACACAGCTTCCCCTCACTGGGAACACAAGAAAAGCAGAAAAAATGTGCTTAATTAAGGCATAATTTATTTTTCTCTGCTGCAGGTGCTATCACTATTCTGTGAGACAGATAAAGCAACATATTAGAAAGGCACGTAAACTGTGCTGCCAGGGAAACCTGACTTTTGTTCTTGTTTTGTTGCTTCCTTTAATCCTATATAAAGCATTCCTGCTGAGAGCAGACTGGTAGAAGCTTGTGAATAATGGAGAGGCATAACACTTAGCAAAGTCATTGCAATGCACATCTGCTGCACCGACTATTTTTATGTAACCCTTTCTTTTTAATAGGTGCTTCAAAGGTATATACATTGAGGCATTTACATGCAGAGAAATCAAGAAGGTACCACAACAACAAGTAATAAGACCACTAGGATGTGCAGAAATAGTAAATACCTGCTAGGGTTTTTTTCTACACAGAGTATCTATTTTCTAGGATGCAGCCACAGTTATAAACATTTTAAGACAGCCCTTTTTTTTTCCTTTGGAGAGATGAGAAATGCTATGTAACTTGTGTGATATAGGGAGAACACTGCCTGAGCAGTCCATCACCTCAACCTCCTATAACACCAGCCTTCTAGAAGATATATTTTCTTTACACACTTATCAGTAAACACGGATGCCCTGATGAATAACATTAAAATATTGCAGGCAACAGAAGATACACAAATATATTAGGTGTTTCCTTGATGGCAGGTATGGTGGTGGGGATGAAGAGTGGAACGCAGTATGGAAAAACAGACTGAAAAATAACAGGACATGGATCCATGTGCATCTGTGGGGGAAAGAAGAAAAGCTCAGCAAATTATGAGAGTTATCAGTTCAGATGCTCACAAATCAGCTGTAATTGATTCTCTTCAATGCTCAATTAAACTGCCTGAATCGGGGGATGCTGGGAGAGTTTGTAGTTGTAGGTCGGTCTGATTTATCGTGCTGCTCTACCACTGTAAGTCCTACCAAGGTGCAAGGCAGGTTTAGTAAGTGTTGCAGTTACCTGTAGATGAGGATGGATCCTTCGTAGTCAAGTGCAGTTCAGGTACTAGGACTGCTTCTTCCAGCATGTTTTAAAGAAGCACAACCTACAGTGTAGAAAGGTGAAGAAAAGACAGAACTCTTTCAAGAGAATAAGGCCCTGATGATAAAGGCTGCTTTTGGAGGCAGTGCACTCTCTGGAGATTACAGCATGGCATTAGGAGAAGAATGCAGTCTTGCCTTGCCTTCTGGTTGTACGTGATACGTAGCTTTGGGCATGTCTCAGAGGTAATCTTGTGATCTTGTAAACTGGGGCTGATAAAACTGCCTAACTATCTCTTTCACAAGTTTTTTTACAAGGTTGATTATTTAATTAGGAGTAATTTATCATGATGACTCCTATTTAGAGGCACTTTTCAGAGGTCCTAAGAGGCTAGGCCCTCAACGAGTTGTTTGAACAAGTTCTGATCAAAGCCTTGCAGGACCCAGGAAAGAAAGGAAGGAAAGCTAGTTGTCTGTCTTAAGCTGTGGGTTACTGGCAGAGCTGAAAGTGGACCGCAACTCTTTCATCTGGTAGCCTGGGAAATCGTCTGTAAAGGTGAAGGAATATAAAGAATTGTTGACCCTGAAAATAGGGAAATAGGCTGGACTGGCTCATCCCACATGTGACTGTAGGCACTCCCTTTTGATTATTACCTGGGACCATGATAGCAAAGAACAGGAACGTAGTCAGGGTATCACAGGAGAAGGCTCTGACCTGGGCTGTCCAGGAGGTTTGTGCTGGATGGTCAGAACAGCTCCCTTCTGTTCCTAAGAGCTGCAAAAACTTTAATGAAAAGCAGGGTAGCGTGCTACACTTCTGACACAAGCTTTATGTGCACATAGAAGCAATTGTTTGTAGGTCAGCTCTTTATACCAGTTTCGTGACTTTAAATTATTTGGCAAAGGGGAAAAAACCCAAGTGATTGGATATACATCAAATCCACCTGACCTGGGCTGTGGTACATATGATTCAGTTGAAAAGTTCTGAGCTCTAGAAATTATGGCCATTGGCACTCTGCTAGTATTCTCTGAGTCAGTTGATTCTGTGTTAGGGCAGGTAAATAAATATCAGTCTGTGTTTCAGAGAGCAGGGAAGTGAGGAGGTGCAATGACCTGTACACGGCTGAATCATAGGAATGAGTCCTGTGTTTCTGGGTAAAACTTTCTCTCCAGCTTGCAGTACTATTCCGTTCTTATAACTGAAACCGAATAGCTTTTATCTTTGCCAAATCCTAGACTCCCTATTTATTTACCTCAGCACATAGAAGGAGAAGGACTCTCTTCCTGTGTATCTTGCTGTAAGCTCACAGAATCAGTGTTTTCCAGGGCTGGTACAGAGTTCAATCCATTTTCATCATGTCAGGATCCTGGTTCCCAGATTCTGTGTCACAGGCATCTCTATCAGGGAAGCATTAGCCATTTAAGACTCTGCCCAGCTTTCTTCGACCCTCTCTGCAGGAGCGCTGGGGAAAGGCTGAGTTATTGCAGTATGAGGGGTGCGCCAGCTCACACATGGAAGTGAGACTTGCAAATTCAGGCTGGGATTCCCAAGGGCAGTACAGATTCCCCAACCACTTGTGGAAGCAGTTCTGATTGCTGTACTTTCCCACACACATAGAACAACCTCGTAGAGCTTTCATATAAAGAGGGGGAGAAACAAAAAGCCACTAGCAAAAAGAGACAACAAAAGCCTCCAGGATATAGTCATCTTATCTGCAGTTTGCACTCAGATAACCCAAAATGGCTGCTTATCTGTAGCAACAATGGAGCTCTTGCTGATTTAAAAGTGAAAAAGAAAACCACAAACCAACCTTGAAGAGGTTATCAAGTTACTTAGGTAAATATTCTGCAGTGATGTCACAAAATTACTAAATGATGAGGTCTTAGGGAAAATGCAACCTTTTTCTGTCACTGACAATGAAGGATCTTATCTGCTAAACTCGTGAAAATTTGAAATATTGACATGTTCAGGGCTGGGACCTTAACTGTCTCCCACTTGGAGTTTGCAGTAAAAGGTTCAAAAATTTTCACACAAAATAGGGCTATTTAAAGATGCTGGGATAAAAACACATAAACACTTCTGTTGCAGAACAGATGCTAGCTATCTATGGAGGCACTAAACATGAAGCGTTGATGTTGCAGATAAGACTAGTGCTTATTTCCTGTTCCCTATGGGCTTGATCCAGTGTCTCTTCCAGTCTTGAGAAGGCTTCCAGTTGACATGCCTCTAAACTTTCTGCCAAAACCAGACGTGGTTCTTTAACCCATTCTCCCTGTATTGCATGAAGGGCATCCTCCAGTGAGCCAGGGGAGAGACACACTGCATTTATTAGAAGCTAAAGAACATGGTCACACCTCAAACTCTCAGCTGCTTTATAGGGCTGGTTTCCCTCACACCAGCCACTTAGTTCCCAGCTGGAGTGAGCACTTGTCAACCAGGAGGGGAACAAGCTAGCTGTGTGATTAATTGTCAGAAAAGTGACTGTGATGTTTCCTGAGAAAGTCTTCTTGGGTGGATTATTTTGCTTCCTAATGTGTTCAGATGCACAGATAAGGAGAGTGGTCAGGACAATGACCCACTTTCACTGGGACTGTAGTATATATTCTGAAAAGCAGTGAGTATGAGCCCCTAAAGCACCTCTGCAAATTTTATGAGAGCTTTTGTTCAGTGCTATGGCAAACCCAGGGACACAAGTGTGTCTTACGTATACATATACGTCAGTGTTAGTGTTGCCGTGGAGGTGACAGCCCTTGCTGCAAGCTCATCTCTGCCCACCTGGATTCTCCCTTCCTAGGCACGAAGGCCAGAGCTTACCCACAGCTGCTGAGGCTTCATCAGCTCTCTGAGATAAGCAACATAGGCGGGTTTTAGTGACATACCGTGTGCCTTGAAGTGACACAACAATGAGAAAACAGCTACCCAGTAACATTGCACAATTCTGCATTTTCTTCCAGTCCGGGAAATTACTTAAGTAAGAAATTGAGCTGGTTGGGCCAATGTGTTTATTGCTACTGTTTTTGGCGTGCAGCCACTACCCAAATGAACCAAGTGTCTCAGGGCTGTACATCTTCTCTCCTCCCTGCACTGTGGCGTAGTCTCTCTCTGGTACCACAGGCTCTCTAGCAGTAGCAGCAATGCCAGATGGTCCTGGAGAAGAAATGTTTTGTAAGAGGATTCAGGGTATCCCCATAACGCTGCATAGGTATAACTGGAAGCGATGCAGCAGGGGCTGGACTTTTGTCCCTTGCCCCCCACCCCAGCAAAGAAAGGCGTTTGCCTTGGCTGCAGCGGGATTTCTTCCCAATGCTTTGGTGCCCTCTGCAGCCAGGCGAGCCGGGCCGCTGCCAGGCTGGGAGAGAGGTGCCGAGCACGGCTGGGCTCCGCAGCGCCCCACCAGCGCCCCACCAGGTGTGCGGGGAGCAGCTGCGGCGCAGGGCGGCCGGCGGGGGTCGGTGCTCCCCGACAGGAACTGCAGACAATCGCAGGAAATGAAAAAATGTAATCCTGCCGAGAGACAGCTATTTTCATTAGATTAATTTAACACGCCGGCGTTCAGGGTGTCTGAGGCCGCCGCCTTCGAGAAGGGGCGTTGTGCTGCCACGGAGAGTTTCCATGCCTGTGTGTACACACGGGGCTAGAGGGTGAGGGTGGATGTACTTCTTCCTTCCCCTTATATTCTGTGTTTTCACCACCCCCATCCGTGAATTCTGTAAAACACAACCTAGAGATCCAGTTCTGTTCTTTAGCTGAGCCACATGCAGGACAGAGAAAGGACCTGCTGTCTTTTAAGTGTACATAAATCAAGAGCAGCCTTCTTGCAACCTCTGGAGTAACAACAGCATAAATAAGCTGAGAGTCAGACTACTGCTCCCTGTCCTCTTGCCCCTTGTTTCCCTGTGCTGTTTCATGCATGAGGAATACTTTCAGTGTGGGCAACTGCAAGCTGCTCTCCCCACATCCAGTCCCTCTACATACACAAGCCTCTTGCATCTCCTGTGGACCTATGATTTCTTCATCATGCCATGCATTTATTGATGTTTTTGTTCTAGGTGCCTCAGTCAGGGACTGCCTCCCCACTGTTTGAGTCACTATGTACAGATAGGGACAGACCTAGACTGAGAAAATGGTTCTTGCCCCAAAACATTTACAACCTGTATCTGTGTGTGTGTTTATAAAATAGCAGAGGTGTGTATACTTTTAGATATATATATAAACCTCAGGAGCAAGGGAGTCTGGGGTGCTTAAGAAGACGGAGTAAATCACCAGTGGTCTTAACAGACTCACTGCATAAATCATTGTCAAATCTACTTTCCTCTCAGTACTGCTTGTGAGAGCGTGCAGTTCCTTTTGTTGTGGGCACGATGAAATCAGATGCATTCCATGTGACTTGGATCGGTCTGAAGGGAATGGTACCTACCCCTCCACCTACCTGTTCCACCCCTACCGGTAGCTGAAATGTGGAGGTAACTGTGAGGGGTGACCTCAAATCATCTCTACCACACAGTAACAATCTCTAAGAGTTACTCAATGTCATGTCCTGATGAAATATTTTTTCAGGTGGCTGTTTTAGTGGTTTGAGTCTTATCACTGGAGTCCCATGCTGTAATGTATTCTCTGTTGGAGAAGTTTGGTTTGAGATCTTTCCCTTCTTTGTTTCCTGTTGTTGAAGTTGTTATTCTTTTTAAACACAGCTATTCTAAAATCATTGCTAACGTCCTGTATAAGCAATATCCCACTTTCCTCAAAGGTACAGTTGCCGACAGACGTTGACTTTGATGTTCTTGGCACAGCTTTGCCTTTAGCCCCTGATGTATAGGTCTTAGGATCTCTGGTCAGGAAATGGAGCTCCTGGCAGTGGCTGTTGCTTAAGCACAGGTGTTGTGCAAGCCCTGAGGAAGAGGATGTTGGACCCCTTGGGCCCAGCTCAGAGCTTTGAAGTCATCTCAGGCTGGTGGGCAGCTGTAAGCTCACTCATGACTCAGTGGGTTCATCAGAAGTCTATTTCTAGCAGGCAGATGTGTCATGCAGCAACCACAATGGACACTTGACTTGTGGACAGAGCCATAGTCACTTTTGGCATCCTGCCTTTCTTAGGCAGGTGAGGAGTCTGTGGCACCCCCATAGGGCCCCGTAGTATAACACCCTCTGTGTCGATGGTGGGGAACCCTGACGTAAAGATTCTTCCTGAAGTGTGCTCTGAACACTTTCCTTGACGTGGTGCCTCTACCGAGCCTCAGTCTGAGCAAAACATTCCTACTTCTTCTGTCAGAAGCACGGAGACAATTAAAATAGCTCCTGCTGCTAGTGATGATTTCATAGGAGGTAAAAATAAATAGGGAAAAACAAGACACAGGAAGGGCACTTTATGATGACAAAGTATCCTAACACAGAGACCCTAGAAGCAGGGGAGTTTATGTATGTGTGTTGAGGCAGTTTCAGGAAGAGATTTGGCTCCCCATGGAAGTCACTGGCTCAGCATAACTCTGGATTTGGCCTTGTGTATATATTGAGAATTCCCTTACAATTTCTTTGAAGGCAGATGAGGTCTAATCTTTTGCCATGACATCTAAAGTTGACCACTGTGACCAGAAACACTGTTGAATCCAAACAGCAGCAAGGAAAATAATTATGCCAACTTTATTGGGTTGGATTTTCCAGCATGCTCAGCTGACTTTTTAGCACCCGAGAAAAATACAGGTTTTCGGTAGGGCTCAGCACCTGTGGGTGCATCTCTACTCCAGAGCTCAGTGACTAAGCAGGCATTGAGCTGCGACTGCTGCAATCCTGGTGGTATCTTTTCAGCTGGAGCAAGGTCACTAGTCAGTTAAAAGCAAAATAGCACTTGGCAAGCTCACTGTTGGGACGGGAACCCAGCAGCCAACAAAAGGCCAGGTATTTCATTGCAGACTACAACTTCAGGGCAGTTTTGCCATCCAAGAACACTGACCCTGCTTAGCTATGAGGAGATTTTGTGCCCTTTAATCCCATATTGATCTGGATTACTTTGTTATTTAAAGAAACTGACCTCCAGCAGCCACACCAGGTCTGTCTGGCCCAGCAATTGAGTTCTGAGCATAAGTAAAGAAGCAAAAGTTGTAACCCCCAAAAAAGGGGGGTGACCAATATTGGGCCTCAATTAAAAGGCCCAGGAAAACAGGAGAGCATTATCTTACATCGATCTTAACATTTCACAAGAAGTAGGTGAAGTAGTTTAACAGGTCTCATTAATTCTGTTTCTAAATTAATAAACTAAGAGTTACCAAATATTCAGCACATTTGCTGAGAATTAAGGCACCATTAAAATTCTGGCTTCTCATTAGTAGCAGCCAGCCCCATTTCTTTTGTTTTTGAAGAGACAATACAGACCTCCATAACACAAGTATTAACGAAAGACACAGGAAACCTATGTTTACATCTCTGATGTTACACAGACTTGATGTATGTTTTTGGGTAAGTTCCCCAGCTTCTCTGTGTTTCAGGCGTACTCCAGAACTTCTCTGCCTCCTAAAGGTATCATGGTATAGAAGTAGGTGATGCTTAGATGCCTTATTAATGAGGCCATGATAGTCATACTACATGCAGAAGCAAATAAAAGGTAAGAATATCAAAGGCACAGTAGGTGCTCAGGCACTGTTTGCCCTGACTCGCAGTTCATGTCATGCAAGTCACCCAAGGTCCCTTCTCTCTGTAAATACCACTCTAATGCATTTTCCAAAAACATTCTCCCATGCCCTTGCTAATTTTAGCCTCTATACTCCACTGAAAAGGTCTCTCTGGCACCCTCAGGTATTTCATGTGACTGTGTGAACTCAGGCAGTGCTCACTTCACTATCTTCATCTTCATAACAGAAACAAGTCCTGAAAGACCTACTGTTAAATTTCCAGTTTATGCTTCTTCCTAAGAATAGTCCTTGGATTGCATGTGGGCTAGAGACATGATTTCATACCTGCTATTCCTGGAACTTCTTTCCTGACCATTAGCATCACCCGGTTTTAACCCTTCCTAAATGCACTTCCTTAAGGAGACTTCTAAAAGACAAATGGCGGGTGCAATGTTGCAAGCCTGAGGTTGCTTTATCAACAAGGAAGAGGCTCTTTGTCCTCATGTGTGAGTGTGATAACTGTTGAGCAAAACACAGCATTATTGATAGAGGTATTCCAAGAGACCCAGCATTCCTCCCATGCCTATTTTACATTAGCCTCCTCGCACGGCCAGTGCTTCCTATTACTCCTTTCTTACCAGAGCTGTAACATCGAAGCCCCATGCCTGTCAGTCTGGGAAACAGCTGTTCACATCCATGCTGCCATATTAGGAAAAAACACATTCGAAAACATAGGCCTTGTGATGAATGAGAGTCATTCTTCCACTTTATGCCTCTGGGAGTTATAAGCCCACTGAAGTACTTCATACTAACAGCAAAGATAGGTTGCTTGTGCTGTACTGGAGGGCTGTACTTCTAAGGAGCGGTAGGGCTGTCGAGATGTGATAGTTCTGAACAAAAAGATGGTGCTTTTCTCTCTTCCTTGAACTTCTGCCGTACTGTACTGTTGGAGGGGGGCGTCTACCCTATCCTGATGGCATCTATGTTCAGCATAGACATGTCAGCATTAGGTCAGGTCAGAGTAGTACCATAGTGCCTGGTTTACTTCAGATAAAATGTGAAAGAAGTGGTGATGTTACTGGTACTAAAAAAAAAACCAAACCCAAACTTGACTTTTTTTTGATAGAAGTAAACATCCTTGCCCCTGTTACTGGCCAGATTGCCACTGCTCATCCCTGCAAAGTGTGTGGTAGCAGAATCTAAGTGATGGTATCCTTTAAAAAGCAACAAAAACATTATTCCTGTAGCAGCTATTGGAAAGTTACCTTGGTGGTACAGAGATGGATGGTGTCTGGATATGAGATATAGTCTTCATCTACAGACCTTGCCTTTGTCACCTGAGTAACTCAGCCCCTCATACTCATCTGCTTGGTCTCATAATCTTACAGTTAGTGTTACAGTGTTTTCACTTAAAAGCCCCATTTCCTGGAGTCACCTGGTTTCATGTAAACCTCAGCTTTCACTTTATTAACAAAAAAAGAAAAGAAAATCCTTCATGACTTCAGAAAAAAGAATACAAGAAGCTTGCAGGTATGACTGCATGGGGCCCAGAAGAAGGGAATAAAGAACACAATTTTATTATTTTAAAGTTAGCTTCTTATCACTTTTCAGATGTTTGAATGCATGTATTTAACAGGTCATGTATGAGGTAATGGGACAGTATTAGGAACTGAGGCTCCAATGTGTTAAGGCTACATGAAACAGGAAGATGGCTGCAGAGATGGAAGTGGAATTGTTACCTGCATCTTAAATCCAACTTTCTCACAGCTGCCTTGCTCGAAAAGGAACTATTACCTTTACAGTGGTGAAAGACATTATCTGCAAGAGTGGGACTGGGGATGGTGAGCAAAACAGAGCATTAAGATGTTAAAATTGCAACAAAACTGAAGCTCTTTATCAAAATGTCATCGATGTGTGACAGAGAAACAAAGTCATTATGAAGCTGGAAGCCTATATAGTGGTGACTGATGGCTTCATTGTGTTAGGGACAATTTCAGAAAGAAATCCTCAATACTTGCTGGAAGAGCAGTTTTTCCACTCTTCCTTGGGCCGGGAGCCAGAGTGGTCTTTCCCAGAAGTGATGAAAATAAGCAGCTTTAGCAGGAACTCTCCTGACACTTTCCAGCAAAAGGAGTCTTCCAATACAGCCCCACCAAACAAAGGCATGATTGTTCGCAGGCCCATAAAAATACTGCTTGCAGATGTCAAGTGAGCAACTTTAAAAGAGGGAACCAAGTTTTGATAGATGCCAGTGTCTAGTCACCATCAGGCTGCCATCACGCTCTGGTGATTCATATACAAAGTGTATCAAGAAAGGCCTAGAAAGCTGTGCATAATGTGTGATTTCCTTCCTCTTCCTCTCCGAGGGCAGCAGTTCACAGGTGGCCCGGCTGACCTTTAGTCTCAGAAGGGGTGAGGGGCTAAAGGGCTGACAGAGGTGTGTATTCAGGAAAAGAAAGCTTTGTAGTTTTACATTTATTTGGTTTTCTGGGACTGCTTGTGTAACATGCATTGGTTTTTTGTGATTAAACAGGGAAAACAAAAGAAGCCAGAGGTTTGTCTCCCACACTTGGCAGAACTCTTTCATACTCGATGCTATTGCTTACAATGTATGCAAGCAGCTCACAACTTACAAGAAGCCGGGACACTAAAGGGACAGAAAATCCCACACAGCTCATTTTCTTTCTCTGAAGCTGACAAATCCTATCTGCAGCAGGGCACAAATGGCTGTTAGGATGCAAAGCGGAGCTGCTGCAGGAGTCTTACCTCCAACCCTGGCCAAACTGCAAATCTCTGTGCAAACACACCCTTGTGGTTTTATTACCTGCTGAAGAGCTACTTTCTCCGCTCTGACCTAGAAGTCTCTACCTTTGTGCATAAACATGGGGAGGTCACCAGTGGACATCAGGGCCTTCTCCCTGGAGCCTGCGGAGGTGAGCAAGCACACTTGTTTGGGGAACCAGTTATGCAGCTGACTTCCTGGTCCCCATCCAGAACAGCACTGCCTCAAATTATAAGGCAGTCATAATTATGCCATGGTTTTGGCCGGGATAGAGTTAATTTTCCTCCTAGTAGCTGGTACAGTGCTGTGTTTTGGATTTAGTAGGAGAATAATGTTAATAACACACTGATGTTTTAGTTGTTGCTAAGTAGTGCTTACACACGTCAACAACTTTTCCAGCTTCCCAGGCTCTGCCAGGTGCACAAGAAGGCGGGAGGGGAGGGGGCACAGCCAAGACAGCTGATCCAAACTGGCCAAAGCAATATTCCATAGCATATTACCTCATGCCCAGTATATTAACTGGGGGGTGTTGTCCAGGGGGCAGAAATTGTGGCTCAGGGACTGGCAGCATCAGTCACGGGGTGGTGAGCGGTTGCATCACTTGTTTTTTTTCCCTGGGTTTCACCTCTCTCTTTCTCATGTTATTTTCCTTTTAATGTATTATTAATATTAATATATTATTAATATTAATATTTTATATTAATTATTAAACTGTTCTTATCTCAACGCACAAGTTATTTTACTTTTGCTCTTCCAGTTCTCTCCCCATCCCACTGGGGTGGGGGGTGTGAGTGCGCAGCTGGGTGGTGCTTAGTTGCTGACTGGGGCTAAACCACGACAAGTTAGACAGTAGCAGTACAAAGGAACCACAGACACCTGCAACAACATTAATGTTAACAGCTCTGGGGTTACTGGGATAGGAGTTGGTTGCACCCTCTCATGCTCCCCCATCGGCCTCCCTTCCCCACTTCCCTCAGACTGCCTGAGACTGGAATTTTTGCCCCTTCAGCTGATCTAGATGAGAATTCCTTTGCTGTCAGTACAGCCTCACAATACCTTTTGTACAATACTTTTTGAAGAAAGCCAGTATTATAACCATTGCAACTACTGAAAAATTAAGTTTTACTCCAGTAACTAAAGTCTGTAGGAGTCAGGAATACACTCCAGGATCTGGTCCCATGGCAGCCAACACCAGGCACATCAGATGGAGAACAGCAGACATTTGCTAACACCAGGATGCTGTATTTTTGGCCATATTTCTCTTGTTTGCAAGCGATTTCTGCAGTTATAGAGCAGGTGGCACCTTGAAGCTCGACAATCCAGAATTCACCGTTTTTTCAGAACTATGAGCCGAGGGGATGTACCTGGAAGGCAGCAGCAGCTCCCTCAGTTTCATCGAAGAAGCTGTTTCCACTTCACACCGGTGAGCAATAGCGTGTGTCACCCACCAGAGAGCACTGCAGACCCAGAAAGGGTTCTGGTCTGGAGAGAAGACGAATTCTCACAAATTGGTCATACAATTTCTAACTGGAGTTTTGTTTTTTTAGGGGATTTCTTTTCCTTTCTTCCTCATGCCTTTTTTTCCCTGCAAATGAATACAGCAACAAGTAAAACCAATCCCAGCTTTTCAGGAGAAGTTGAACAGATCACAGCCAAGGTCTCGTGTGAAAGTAGAAACTCATCAGGAAACACACAGGGTCAGAGCTGTGTGTAGGGCTGCCAGTCCCACTCATCTGAAGCATGAGGGTCAATATAAAATGCTGAGCCTGTTTTTGAAGAGCATGTGGCCATAAAAATAACACTATCTGCATACCTTGGTACTGCTTGATTTTGGTACAGAAATAATTAGAGATCATGTTCTCAAACATTTCTCTAGAAATATAATAAAATTTTGCTTATCTTGCTTTGAGATGAGATTAATTTTGCTCTGGAAATGGGGCTTTTAAGAACACGGATATTTGGTGTAAAATCACAAGGTTGGTGTTTTGAAAGAGCAGAGAAAATCAAGTCAGCAGCAAAAGTACATCTGTGATGAATGAAGTAAAATCTCTGGGGTGGTCCCTGTAGACAGACTTTAAAGAACTGTATTTACATTTGATATTCGTGCTGAGGTGCAAGATAGGCATGTGCCAAAGGTACCACATCAGGGAGGAAGGTCGAATTCTGAGGTTGGCCACTGTTATCCTTGGACCCCCTCTCTGTGCCTCATTTATTTATCTGTAAGTGAGGGATTTTCTGTTCACAGCTTTGATAATGCTATTACCCTTACATTTCTCCATATATACTACTGACTTACATTTTGAATAAAATATTATTTTAATTAAATATGGTTACTCAAAATACTGGTTTATTTCTGAATAGTAAGCACCTAATAACATCTGCTGTTGAAGCCAAGAACTATTACAGATTCAAGAAAAAAACTAGCCTAAAAATCCCTCAACCCCACATGTCATATTATTTACTAGACAGAACTGATACTAAGAAGAGGAAACCATTTTCTACACATCACGTTGCACAAAACATCTCCCAGCTGAATGTGAGGAACTCTGTTGAAGGGAATCTGGGGTCTGGTGCTGGCTTAGCTTTCTTGGGGCAAAGAACTCCATAGGAAAAGGGTAATTTAAGAAGTTCCACATCCACACAGATGACCGTCTTGAATTAATTTCTTTTGGAGTCTTTTGCCAAAAGAGCTCATGATCTGGCCTGCGTACCATTCTGTGGACAGTAGCAGTTTTGTTTAAGTCAAGTCCTTTAGGTCTGATTATGTAGATCAGCTGCAAAGACGCCCTTCTTCGCCAAGTACAAGGCTGTCTGGGCAATGTGTATTCCACTGCAGCAGTGAGTATTAAGCCAGGGCAGGTCATTTTCTGATATTTAGTGGCTCAAGCCTTTATCACAAGAGGGTCACATCAGAAGATGCAATACTTGTCTTGGCTGAATGCCATCCTGGCAGCTTTTCACAAACACAAAGCGGTAAGCAGGTCAGTCCACTCCCAGCTTCTCTAATGTCTCATGAGCCAGTGGACACAGTAAATAAACCTTGTGAAGCCAGGTGGTCTTTGTACCTTCCCTGGAACACCACAGTAAACGCCCACACAGTTGCCGCCTCTCCAGAAACAAGATTACTGTGCCAATTACATCATAAGTACCAAGCTTTTCCTCGGCTCAGGAAATAAACCTTGGTGATCAGCTGGGTACCACCATGTTTGAGTTACACAGACACATGTGGATGGAGGTGCTCATCCCCCACCTCAGCCCATTTTATTGCACAATCGATATGGCAAACTTCCCTTCCTTTATTGCGAGTCTTTCTTCACTATGAATATGACTCATTAGGACCTGGTCATTCATGGTACTGTGTTGGCGTAGCCAGGAGAGGGTTCTATAGGCAGTAGATCAAACACCTATGATAGCACTGAGATCAGAGAAATGGCATTAGCAAATTGCAGGTCAGATTTAGTGCTGATTTATAGCAACAACAGAAAAAATGTGACACCCCCCCCAATTCTTATTTGCTCTCCTGAGTATGATAATTGTAGCAGCTTCACTTGATTAATAGGACTGAAAGAACAGTGCCTTTGGAATCAGTGTCAAGAAAATCACTTGGCACATTAGAAACCTCCGTTTGATGCCAGGTGGCCCATAGCCCTTCTAGGATGCCTTGCTGTTCAATGTTGCTGAGGTCTGTAGGCATGGGGTAGTCTCTCAGCTGCCCCCGTTCCTGGAGGGATCCTTATTTCAGAAATGCCAATGGCCTGACAAAAAGCAGAACAGCTCTCTGGACTGGGACAGCAGCAAACAGCTATCTCAGTCTTGTGACATACCACATCAGGATCAAAGTTCTTCCCAAACTAAGTTTTCTCACTACTGCTATCTGCAGTGGACCTTGGATTTTTTTTTTCGTTCCCCTGATGCAATTAAGATGAAGCAATATTTCTTTTTAACATTTTTCCTCTGGACATGTTTCTTCTGCTGTGACCACAAGGAACTAGTCAATAATTAATAGTACCATCAAAACGTACCCTAATGGCTCCTGCGCAGGTGCACAGGAAGATGTGCATTTACACTGCTAATAGTGTACACCAATATACTTTTTCCATATAATTTCAATTTAATTCTTCCATCCTGGTATTTATTCTGGCACAAGATGCTTTTTTGCAATTGACATATCATTTGAAATCAGATTAAGACAGTCTTCCCAAAGAGTTGTTTGTCTTTTGGAGCAGGAGGTAACAGAGGCAGAAGTAGCATCAGTAAAGTCGTAGTGGTTTAGTTATAACTAAAAAGGAAACATGTTTCTACAGGTCATTGACCTGATGAACTTTTGATTTGCCATATATACATAGCACAGTGGGATTTCTGTGGCCTAATATAATTGGAATAATAACAAAAAACCCGTACAAAGAAGCATAAAAAAATCATTTATTCTAATAAAGCAGTAAATGATGCCATATAGACACAATTTTCTTTTATAATTCACCCTTAAATTACATATTTCTAGTCCAGTTGCTGAATTAGTATTTAGCCATCTATCTCTTGAACTCTGATGTTAATTGACAAAATGAAAAGGAACTCAATGCTTCTGTTCAATTGCATGACTATTTTTCCAATTAACCTTACCTGTAGTGAACTTCTGATCTGAGCGTTAAATACACAGTCTGAGTGAGTGATGCTTTTAAATTCAATCATATCCATCTGAACAGCTATTTCTGCCCTTATGCTTTCAAGAGATTAAGGGTGACTTCAAAGCAGAGACCAGTTGGCACGCAAAAACCACTACCTTTTTCTGCAGAGAGTACAAGATTTGGAAAAATTACAGATGTGAGAAAGCAGAGATAAATGGCAGTTCAGATTTTAAAGGAGTGGAAAGTAAGGAAAAGCTTCCTATGTCTGGCTTTCAGAAACACAGTGACAGCTTTCCTCTCCAGATTTAAATACTCCTAAACTCCTGTCTTTGATTACGATTTCTAATACGCCTCCTTGAAAACACTAGTTTGTACCTTGCAAAGGGAGCATAGTTCTGCACAGCACATCATAATTTATAGCAGCATAATACACATTTGTTCATGATGATGAACGGGCTCCGTAGGGCACGCTTGCATGACTAATACTATTCATTTCAGTGGGACTCAGGCCAGGTCGGCTCTTTGCCAGTGCAGCCCTCAGTCAGAGTTTCTTTCCAAAGTAACAGTTCATCAATAACGCTCCCCTTGTACTTCCCAATTTCAGAAATTTCTGAGCACCAGCAATGCAACACTACTTTTTGCCTCAGCTCTCCTGCTCTCTAACTTCTCCAGGATTACGCAGCCCCTGTGTAGCAGCTAAGCTCATAGCATCAGTGCCTAAGTGTCGTCCAAGCCTTTGTGACCTTTCCGGTTTGTTTGGTTTTTTTTAAAAAAAGGTTGTATGTATTTTACCCACACCAAGTTCCCGTGATTTTTACCAGGCTGAAGATCATGCTTTCAGCTTTGCCAGCTCAGAAGACAGACTGAAAAATGCATTTATTTTACATATGTTTTTAGAAAGTGGATTTGAATCCCAACAGTCCTATAATAATTCATTTTGAGCAGTCCCAGCCCTGAATGTAAACAGACCTGTTCTTTCCCAATTCAGTTTAGATTTTGAAACCACCACAGTTTTGAAATGTTAGTTACTGCATGTTTTAAATAATTTGTAATGCACAAAAATGCATTACTTTACTGGAATCTCCCTTCATGTGTTATAGCAATAGATCTTTTTTATTTTGTCTTTTAAGAGTTCAGTTTTCATAATTTCTTGAGGGCGGGAATAGCCAGAGAGCGGATCTGCTTTTCCCTCCTAGACATCAAATGTGAAACAGGTGCTGCAGTGCAACAACAACCAAGAGCTGTTCCATATCTGCATTCACAGCACAAAGCATCTCTCGGGATGTTATTCACTATTTGCTTGTGCCTTTGGTGGACTGACTTTAGCAGCTTTTGCTGGAAAATGCTGACTTCAGGGCCGGAGTTGGGAAGGTGTTTGCCCAGCTTCTGAACTAATTCTGGATTTGTGCTTAGTGCAGTTTCACACTCAGAATGACTTTTATCCCCTGGATCTGTGCCTGCTCAGTGTCTTTCAGTTATGATTCGTCTTGTCCGCCAAGGCACTCAGCAGCAGTTCAGGGAGACTTCACAGGCTTTACAGGAGAATGCAGCGCTTTATTGAATTAAATACTCTCTATTTGACTGTTTCTTGAAACCCTGTGTCGCTGGATGGCAGGGGAAAGAGGAAGTGTGCTTAGGACTCATTTTTGCCTTCAATTCTGTGCCTTAGGCAGCAAAAATATCTCATCAGTCTCATAAATACACAGTCTTGTGCTTCTGTCTTCCTTAGCTGTCATTACAAAGTAGCTGCCATTCTGTGTTGAGTTTAGAAACACCAGGGAAAGCAGACATACACATACAAAAGGCTGCAATTAGATTAATTCCCCTGCAGGTTTTTCTGCTTATATTCTTTTCCATGCACACAGAGAACTGTGCAGGCAGGAACTGTAGTTGGTTTTCATGCCAATAGAAAACCATCCTTAACTGCACAGACATAAGCTAAAGTTGCGTTGTTACTTAGACACCTGAAGAAGTGCGAAGCACTCGCCAATTACATGAGGAAAAAGCTCCTCACCTAGTGTGCAGGGGGCAAATCTTTAATGTTTCTGTATGTGCAGACTAAGAAGTGAGGTCAGAGGGAGATGGAATTATGATTTCTGTCGTCTAACCCTAGTCTAGCAACTCTAATATAAGAGCCCATAAATAAATGTTTTTCTTCTTGATGCAACAAAGAACTCAGCCTTCTGGAATAAAAGTGAGCCTTCAGGATCTTCTAATGTGATATTAGAAATAATATCTGCCCCAGAACTTTTGTCTGGAATTCAACTAGTTATACAAGGTATAGCTTTGCTGATAGCTAATATTGTTATAATGACTTAAACAAGGTTACTGATTACTTATCTGAAGTTTACACTGGCTTTCTTTTCATTCTAGTACATCAGTAATTAAAGCTGTTCTGAAATAGCTTATTGCAGGTGGATTTGTGTGCTCTGTGGAGCGGTGTTTATAAAACAAAATTATCCTTGTGCAGAAGCCAGCACCACACATAAACCCCATTTGCCTTACTCAGGTGGTTCCAATCTGAAATAATTACTTGGATAAACAGTTTCTGCCCAACACCTTTACCAGCTTTCCCATGGGATCTTACATAACTTCTGTCCTTTATGAGAATATTGTAATATGTAAGGAAAAGAGGTCATGGGACTCATCCACCCTGTTTCAAAACTTCCATTGGAAGTATTAAAAAAAATAAATCATACAAAATACTTAGCAGAGTTATTCAGTCTCTCCCTAAGTGATTCAACCAAAATGCCGTATATGAGTGTGGAAATTAAACATTGTTTTCAGGACATTTCCAGAGAAATCACTTCCTTCTGACTGAAGCTCCAGTTTTCTTGGGGACTTGCTTCTTTCTGATGCAGAGTTGCAGACAGCCACTGCAGGCCATTTTTTTCTGCAGAGGCTAGTCTGTCCCCTGGGCTCCCGAGGCAGGCAGTCACTGCGGACCAGTCTGCAAACTGTCCCTGCACCTTAAGTCATTCCTTCTCCCTGTCCCTCATCTGAAGGCCAGGCAAGATGGCCTCGTGGGGATGGAGCTAGCAGGAAGCTATGTAGGGCTAGATTTTCAGATGAAAATCTTCTTAGCTCTGTGGTATTTACACCATTAGAATCCAAACTAATAATTTTAGTGCCTGTGTGAAAGAGACCTTGGCAGTTTAAGCACAAACTTTTCCAGAGCAGCAGAATATGGGGTTTACTTTGGAAGCAAGAAGAGCACATTGTCTGAAATACTCCTTCCTGCTTCCTCTCAGTTACTCTGTCACAGCTGCTTGTTAAGGGCTGGGCTGGGCTGTACTATAATATAATGTAATAGCATCTGCCTGCCCCTGCTGCAGCCCTCACCGCACTGGCCAGGGCTCACCCCCAAAGCAGAGAGCACCCGGCTCACTGCTAGTCCCTTCCTGGAATGTGGGACAGGGGCTTTACTGTTAGCTCAGGTTGCCTTTTTGATTTTTTTTTTTTTTCTTTGCCTTTTTTCCTTCTCCTCCTGAGTCAACTGCTTGACAGCTGTTACTTAAGAACAGCTGGGAAGGAATTGATACCAGCCTGGGATAGGTTTAATTACAGCCAAGGCCAAGTTCTATCCTCCTGAGGAAACTCTTACCCTACACCTTTAATCCTTCAGTTCCTTCTTGCCAGTCTTCTTTGGGGAAGGGGTTTCCTGGGGAATGCTGCTTCTTCTCAGATGCTGCTTTTGTTTCTCTGCTGACTACCTGCTGG
This sequence comes from Phalacrocorax aristotelis, assembly GCF_949628215.1. Lineage (NCBI taxonomy): Eukaryota > Metazoa > Chordata > Aves > Suliformes > Phalacrocoracidae > Phalacrocorax > Phalacrocorax aristotelis. The sequence continues at coordinate 5,733,377 of NC_134293.1, read as the reverse complement.
TATCCAGTGATTCCCTACGCCTGCCTGCCTGCCACAGCTTCTCTGCCTGTAAGTCATTTGTGGGTTTCTTGTGCTTCTGGAAATGATAATGTCAAAGTTATAACAGCAGGTTTGGTCCTCAAAGTTTGTGCTGCTCAGGCATCCAGGTCTGTCAGAAGGTGCTGCTATGAGCACATGGAAGGGAGGATAAATATGCACTGATCAAAAAAGGGTCTTTTACTGTTGGATTCCCAGAATAGCACTAGACATCCCTCTGCAAAGTATAACTGGTTATCACCCAAAGGCCCCTGGGCTTTGTGGTGCTACAAGGAACACCAGCAGCTTTGTAACTCATCCATCATGGCACTTCTCAACCAGGTTTAATGTCCTCAAGTCACAAGGCCGTGCAGCTTCTAGTTCATTTAGTCTTAGCTAATGAGGTGTGCCTTCCCTGGTACACTAGCATGAGCCTCCAAATAACTTAATTGTGTAGTGATAGTCTAGAAAAATCCTCAGGGGTACCCCTCCTTCCTACAGCTGCAAAGTACAGACATAAACATTTCTAACATTCAGGCATATCTGGATCAAGCAGTTAAGCCCCAGCTAAGCTACTTGGGATGCAGTGTCCCTCTCTCTGGTTGCCCTGCAGAGAAGGCACTGTGCTTTGAGAGGTTATTTCTGTATCCCTGGGAGAAGCTGCATGCCTGGCCTTACTGATGGGCCCAGGTTTGCACAGTCGTCAGAACTGGAAACTTCTGGAGGATGCTGGTGACGAATTAGTTGTGAGCCTCACCTTGTGGTATCCCACCATAGCAGGCAGAGGCTTGTAAATGTCTTAAATTATTATAAATACCTTCATTAATGAGATACGCTTGTGTACTTAGTCTAAAGTTATCATTTATGTCCTGGGAAAAAGGTTAGAATAACTGATGCAGGCAGAGCCAGGAGAAGCAGGATGACACTTTGTGGACGTGGTGTCCTTTTGGAATAGCTGGGACAGAGTTTTCAGAGTTGGTGAAGGAGGGGAAGCAGGGATGTTGTTTTCTTCTTCCAATTCCATAAATCACAGCTTCTAGTGAACACAACTTGAGGGATCCTTTAATAAACCTCTCCTGTAAGACTCCACATTTAAGTCATACTTGCTAATTCTAGGACTGGAACTGTGATCTTGCAGATATAGGCACTTAGCAAGCTCAGCTTTCAGTTCAGTTCATGGAGGTGCTTAAGCATATTTCCAGGGCACGCATGCTTATAATACTCTCATGCCTTTTGAGAACGCTCTGTAAGCATCTGTTTGGTAGCAGAAACTACATCTTAAAAGCGCAGCCTTGAATGCTGTGCTGACAAGCATGGCAAAATGAAAAGCATTAACTGTACGCGGTAGAGAAAGAGGGACAGGTAAACATAAAATAGAGTCAGTAGCAGGCCAACCTCTACCAGTGGGACACCTTGTTTATAGAGAAAACAAACAAGACTACAAAATCTCAGTTATTTTCTTGTTTGTACTGTGGCAGCCACAAGAAGTCCTGGTTATAGACCAAGACTCAGGCATGCTAGGTGTGATATGAACAGAGGGGGGGAAGAAATCCAGAGGCTGTACAGCTTGAAAAGCAAAGTGTTCTAAAATAAAACCAAAAACAAAATAAAAACCACCAAAACTCACAACATTGGCAACAGTTATGAAAGGAAACTTATTCTGGATCATCTTGGACTCCTGATCACCTTTTCTTAATTATCCTACAACTCTGTATAGCCTAGTGCAACAGAGTGATCATTCTTGGCTGTGCTTCGGGAGCGCTTCTATGGTATAAGCAAGCACATATGAGCCGAATTTGTATTTGAAAACAATCTGGGCCTGTCCTTCAGCTCAGGGACACCTGAGTCTGCCAACTCAGGGCTCGAGGCGTAGGTGTCCTAGAAAAGAGTCAAGTATCATGGTGACACTGAGGCTTTACTGTGCTCAGGCACAGGGGAATGGAGCAGATCAGTAAATGCTCCATGTAGTACAGCTTCCTGCCCCCAGTAGAAACATCTGTTCTGTGTCGCTGTGTGAGATTAATAAACAATAACAATAAAACCCAAAAACCCACTCAACATTTCTAATGCCAGTGCCCAGCCACAGAGTAAATGACCAAATTCCTCCTCAGTGAATTAGAAATCTCCACTTTCCTCTTGCCTGTTTTCACTACCTCTGTCTATTGGGTTTGTGTCATTAACATGCTTTCCTTTTTGAAAGAGCTTCTGACCTAGTGATTCTCAATTATTTATTTGTGTCTTTCTGTCTTCCCTTGCTTTATATTTCTGCTCCTGACAGGAAATTTTGCAAGCTGTTGCATCATCCTTTTTTCCTGTTAATTGTCTTTGCTGCCTACCCTGGTGAGGCTGTGCTTGCAATAGCTGGATAACACAAGCAGCGGGTCAGGGTATTGCAGGACTAGCTCTGCTTCCTGCTCCCTTGACTCAGTTCTGTCAACTTTGTTGACTTTAATACCCAGAGCACACTTCAGTAGAGGATTGCAAAAGGATTTATAGACATTAATTACACTGACCACAGAAATACTCACCGTGAAGGATCTGTTTCTAGATGGCTGTGAACTGATCTAAAACTGGTTCTGCTCAGCCCCAGCTAAACAGCACACCAGCAACACAAAGGTGCTACTTTGCTCAGTTCAGATTTTCTCTTTATGAGCTGTTTTTTAACTAGGCCAGACTGTTTACAGCATAGTAACAACAGCTAAGCACACTTTAGTTTACAAACCACTTCCACCCATCTTAATAACGTTCTGGAGGTGCAGTTTATTCCCTTCACTCCTGACTGCACCCTCAATAGTAACAGCTCTGGAAAATTTTCTGCATGTTGTTCCAAGGTTGTGGCATAATTATTTCCTTCATCAGGCAGAGCTATTAAGTATATACTTTAAAATCACAGCTATCTGCATCCATCTGCTTAATCTTGCTGATACAGCGATATTGGTAACCACTTGCTTTTTGGTTTGGGGTCTCTGATGGGCAGGGCTACTGCTGCCTAGGGACAAACTTCCCAGCAGAGAGTGCAGAGCAGAGCACACGGTGCTTAAGCTAATTGAATGACCACACTTAGATGGAGCACATCTATAAATTAGGAAGCTCCCACACAGAAAACCTTGTGCCTGGTTGCTACTCTTCACTCATATCTGCATTCGAGCTGAGATGTTCTGGGGGCACAGAATTCACCAGTTCTTCCTTCAGCTGGACAACATATGAGAAGCCTTGTCTTAATCACATGTACATTTAGAACACACAAAAAGAGGGAAATACTCCCTTCAATTAGGCACAAAATTTTTATTCAAACTATTGCATCAAATGAATCAGTCTTTATGTAGCATAGTGACACGCACACCATTTCCCTGTAGTGAGTGGCCCCTCAGGACAAGAAGGACATTGAGGGGCTGGAGCGTGTCCAAGGAAGGGCAACAGAGCTGAGGAAGGGTCTGGAGAACAAGTGTGCTGGGGAGCGGCTGAGGGTGCTGGGGGTGTTTAGCCTGTGGGAGGCTGAGGGGAGACCTTATCGCTCTCTGCAACTGCCTGAAAGGAGGTTGTAGTGAGGTGGGGGTCGGTCTCTTCTCCCTAGTAACAAGCGATAGGACAAGAGGAAATGGCCTCAAGCTGCACCAGGGGAAGCTTAGGTTGGGCATTAGAAAAAACGTCTTCACTGAAAGGGTTGTCAGGCATTGGAACAGGCTGCCCAGGGAAGTGGTTGAGTCTCTATCCCTGGAGGTATTTAAAACAAAGGTAGACGTGGTGCTTGAGGATACGGTTTAGTGGTGGATGGGGCAGTGATAGGTTAGTGGTTGGACTCAATGACCTTAAGGGTCTTTTCCAACCTTAACGATTCTATGATTCTATGCTTTCCTTGCAAGCTGGGTTTTAATTCCTGAAGAAATTATGTCCTGTTGGTTTTGTTCTATAGTACCCCTTGGAAAGTGGGAAATTGATTTACAGTGCTTGGAAACAGTATAAAGTGTTGTTTATAAACATGTTTGGTTTATATATTTGTAAACACCAGAAATCATGTTCAGGGAAATCTTCCTGGAAAGCAGGCCTGGGTGTCTGGGCTGAGCTTTCTAGAAGACAAGACTGCTTGCTTGCTACTGGCAGTTGTCTCTCTTCTTTTGTATATATGCAACTAAAATAAGTTACATGGAAAAGAGACTGAAATACCACATTACTTCTCTTTTTCACTGAATCTGACATGCAAGTGTTGCCACTTGACAGTGTACCAATATAGACACAGAGCAGCAGGGATATTTATAGTCTTCTCAGGCGAAGGCCTGCTGGGCTGTGCTCTGTAAGAGTTCTTTTTGCCTTGTCATAGACATGTTATACTTCACCCAAGAAAACAAGGCCATCACCAGAAAAGACATCTGCCAGTGAGACCAGATTGTTGAAGTAGAAAAGTGGCTTTGCAATTTCAAGACATTCTAGGCTCTTAAAATGCTAACAGCATGCCTGAGAATGAAATAATTTCTTCCATTATACTTATTTTATATAGTGGCTAAGCTGGTGGAAGTAAGGCAGGCAGTTAGCATTGTCCATGCAAAAGGTAAAAAGATGCATTCCTTAGTCAAATGGGGTTGGATGGAATCTCCTTTCAATTTTTGACAGATGAGCAGGAGTTGCAGATCCTCCTTCCATACTAAATTCAGTCTGTGATGTGCCATGCAAATACAAAGGAGTTACCAAAGGTTGCAAAGCCGTATGTCATGGTGACTAGACACTTTTAACTGTACTGGATTTGATTGGGTTGTGATGATTCATCACCTGGCCTTGTCCAGATTGATTGTCCTCTTGTCCAAATAAACAATGTAATACAGAAAAACCAAAAATATTTGCTTTAACAGATTTGTGTAAACAAGGTATCATCAAAAGGATGCCTTCTCTGCATAGCACCCTTGCCAGCTTCTTTGATGGGATGACTCGAGCCTGATAGTTCTGGAGAGCTTTTGCCACTAGCCCATAGGCAGTAAATTAATGAATAACAGCTCTTGTCAGTCCTCTTATCCAGTTTCACCTCTCCTCCTGAGTTCCTCACCACCAGCACTGGAGCTGCTGGAAGGGTCCCCTCTTTCTAGGCACGCACTAATGGGATGGGAGGAGCATGGAAGCTGTTCTGCCACTTCATGGGGTGTGGGAGGGGAGAACAGTGCTTCTGCCCAGAGGTGAGCCTTCCTGTTGCTCGTCTCCCACCCATCATCATGAACATGAAATCAGCCCCTCAGGAAGTGCCAGCTGCTTCCCTGAGGCGTCCTACCCAGGTACAGGAATTACTTTTAATTCCTAAGCAAAGGCTTCTGTGCTCTGAGAGGATCTGCAGCCCTTCTCATGCCTGTCACCCACCTGCGAACTGGGGTAGCTGGCAATTCTGTAGCGTGGTTAATTTGTAACGAGCCACTGACCCTGTGAGGAAAGGATTTGGGTCTCCTGACTGCACGTTGCAAAATCCCTATTTGCTACATCATATGAATTATGTAATACTTGATATGACAAAGCAGTGGCTTACCAAAACAGTGCTATGGAGGGGGGAGGGAGTAGAGAGCTATGCTCCGCCTACGCAGCTTTACAGCCTGTGGCTGCTGTGGACGTGTGTTGCAGCAGAACTCCATTTCCTACATCCTGCACCATGCAGGAGCAGGGGCATACTTACATCATGTATGCTTTTGACCTTTGCCCATATAAGATTTGAAGATCTTGCTGTTGTTCCCCACAGTAAGTTTCACCCAGGTGAGCATACTGTGGTCCTGAAAAGGAAAACTATGCAGAGTCCTGCGGTAGCAGATTCCTGCTAGAACTGCTGCAGGCAGATAAGGTGATAAACCAGTCACCAGATGCGATATCAGGAAACTTTTATACAAGTTTTTAATAAAAAATTTCAACAAAAATATATATATAATCAGGCATTTTATGCAATGCATACATTCTTTATATCTGCAGGTACAGATAAATAACAGAAGGCAAAACCAAGTAATTGGCTTATCTTTGGCCAGCAACCAATAATCACCCCCACAGAGATATTATAGGGTTAAAGAACAAGAAACTGAGTCTGTAAATTTCTCTCATTACAGACAAAGTATCAGGCAATAATACAGTAGTCAAGATTTTTAGAAATTTAAGGAAATATTTCTTTAAGACTGCCCAATACTGAAGTTTAACCTGGTTTGCTGCTCTGGAACTTCAGGCCTTCTTTTGCTGACACACCAGCACCATTCCTGGGTTTACATTAGATATACTCCAACCCTTACCTTAACTTGCTTCCCTTCACCATACATTGCTCTAAAAAGCCACGCTGTAACTCTTCACAAAATAAACTAACAGGAATTATCTGTGGATCAGTTTCCTGAACCCCAACCAATGTACATACATACAGAACAGTTAAGCTTCCTTAAGTCAATATTTTTTTCTAACTCAGTGTCCCAGAATAATAGCTATCCTTCCACTTTACAGCACAGATGCATCTGACGGCTCTACGAAAACAATATATATATGATACACAGTAAAAATCATAAAAGCAATTTTAACGGTACATTGATAACATGTAGCAGCTTATGTCTATATATGTACATGTTTTCACAGTTACATTTTAGAAAACTGAAAACACCAGGAACACTTCTACTGTGTTTTCTATAAATATTTTAAAAATTACCTGTCAGGCATTTTGACAAAATAGTATTTAGGTTATCACTTTAAATAGCTCCTGGAAACCTGTAGAGTTTTAAGCTTAAAGGCTGTAAAGTTTGAGGATTCTTTAAAGTGTTTAGCCAGTTTCAGCAGCTGGGCCACCTGCCAGTTTGATTTTTTTTTCCTTTTAAATTCAAATCTGGTAACAAAGGAACTCCACCACTTTTGATGGGATAGGCAAATTCTTGACTTGGCTGGTGGGCATCACTCTTCGAATTGCCATGCGACACAGATGTTGGAGACTGGACACTTGTCTTGGAGTTGCCCAGAAGTACACGCTGCCATCCTGTGTCCTGCACAAAAAACCCGAAGACAAAAAGCCACACCAGAATTATCCCACCTGAATGATTTCAACTTAGTACAAGTTCTCACATACATTGCTAGTTAGGGTGAATGTGCTCTGGACTTCCTATTGCTTAGTTCTAGCTCTTCCACGCTCATTTACACTAGATGCCAATTCTTCTTTTAAGCTATAGCAGCACAATAAGCAATATATTGATTATCTATGTGACAGGCCTGAGCAGATCTTCCAACAGCTATTAAGTATACCACCTGAAACAGAGTAAGTGCCCTTGATTATCTAATGGTCTTTTTCCAATCCAAATGTTTGTAGGTCTGTCTTTTATTTGTTCTCAAAGATAAGAGTTTATCAGCTTCTTGATTTTACCGCTATTCCAGGCATGTTTAAACAAATAGTACCAGAAGTAAAACCAAGTCAGAGGCATCAAGTTGCAGGTCACAACTGAAGATTTTTAGAGCACATAGCGACTCTTTTCAACCTTTTGTGTTACCTTAATATTTTAAGAAGAAATAAAAAGTGTATACTTGCCCTGCAGCTAGAACACTGCCATCAGTAGAAAAAGTACAGCAGAGCCCATTGTTCAGAGGTGCAACTTGTACAGGGTATTCTTCATCAATTCTCCAGAATCTTACCATTCTGAAAAGGGAAGAACAAAGTAGTAAGTTATCAGAGTAGACATTTAATTCTGCCTGATATTTTCTCTGACAATGCAAAAGAAACTAGTCTGAAGGAGAGCTCAGGGAATTTTAATAAACATTTAAATAGGCATGCAAGGTGTTTCAGATTTGGTCTGAAACACCATGACTTCTTCATTCCTGATACATACTTTGATCTCTACTTCTTCAACCATTTTAACTGCCAATTAAAATAAAAGTTTGTCTTCAACAGCAGAAAGCAATAACCTGAACTGCAGATTTAGGACAATCTCTCTCAAGTGTCATATATGCTAGGAAATCCCAACAATGCCTGTCTTAATTAAAAAAACTAAAACTCTCCTGTAGATAGTTTAATAACTTTGCTGTCATCTTGAGAAAGCATTCTTCATATTCTTAAAATATAGTTCTTCAAAATAGTGTTAGCAGAAATTGAATACTAGATCACAGAGTACTTTTCTTGCTTTGGGACCTACTACAATACAAAGGACTTGCCTGCATTATTAACTCCATTTACATTTCTCCGTGTTTACAACCCCTCTTTTTCTGTTGTTCAGATCATCTACTCTGTACACAACTCATTATTTCTACATTCAGAATGGACATTAACATAGACCAGACAACCCATCTACATTTATCCAGACCATCAGAAGTAATTTCTCAGTTAAAGAAAACAAGCTGACTTAGAATTTTTTAAAGTTCACGTTATATGGGAAGAGTTAGAGGAGTGTAACAAACCTTTCCTCATACTTACTTATCATCAGCAAGGCTTGCAATATGTAGTCCATCGTGACTAAAAGATACTGATCTGACCCATCGGTCGTTTGCACCTCCAGCAAATATTGGAGTAGGAGGGGGAAACAGATGCCTGGAGATAGAGAGACACTTAGCCAACAGCAGAGCGTTTAAGAACTATGGAAGTGTTTCCTTCAGCCATGACTAGCAAAGCTGAGGAAGAAAAAAATGGATCGATCATCTCACTATGAAATCAGGGGTGGAGATGAAACTACTGTATCTTTCGTAGTACTGAATACTTCAGCTTTGTTGAAGATGCTTAAATTAGTAAACATTAGAATTTAAAGCACTGGTATTTTTTCCTCAGACAGAAGAATAATCTCCACTGCTCTGCCCCTTTAGGATTTCCATCAGGCACCGCTAAGATTTTTCCCAAGTCTAATTATCAGTTAAATACGAAAAAACATTATTTTTTGGTAGTCATTGTCACTCTAGGAGAAAGTTTCCAGATTTGACTACTTTACTTACCCAAATTCCATAAGAATAACTCCAATATGTGGATCCCAGACATAGACTCGAGTATCATAAGATGCAGTAGCCAGTAAAGCTCCATCAGGAGAAAACTCACAAGCTACAACATCATTGTGATGTCCTTCAAGTTTCCGTATCATGGAGTATTTATCCATATCCCAGAGGAACACCTGCAATTAAATAAGCTAATGTTATAGCTCTGCTCAGAAATGCAATGAAGCATTTACTTTTTAAAGTATAGCTGCTAGTCTTATTTAGGATTATATTAAAATCAGGCATTATGAATTACTACAATTAAGAAATATGCTCAGTGTCATACTCAGATTAAAATCAAGTTTTTAAAAAATAATTAAAGCAGACATGCAAGTTCTAACTCAAGTTTGTTAAATGTTATTAACAAAATAAGCCAAAATATAATATAAAGGCAACACAGTTTAACCATGTAGCTTACTAAAATTCATGTATTACAAAACTATTTTATTAAAATATGCAAAAATAAACAGGGTTAAACTCTACAGTTCCCTCTTTTCAGTAACTACCAAAATTTTAAGAAATATACAGACAGAAAATATAAGGTTAACATATTGTTACTCCAGTGGCATCCCTTTGAGTTTAAGATCACTTGTTTACAATTGGCTTGGATCACCAACGTCAGCCTAGGAAGAGAAACAGATACTGCAAGCAAAGAGAATTTTCACAGCCAAAAGTTATGTCTTTGGCAAAACAACAGGGAAGTCTAACCACATTATTAGAAAGAATTAATGCATTTTAAATCAAGTCAACAGTAAAAAACAACATTAGTATTACAATTTAACCAGCTAATTGCTTATTGTATTATAAAAGATTATAGTATTCTGGAATTTTACATGCGGTTGTACATTATATATAATAAAAATAAAGACTGTGCAGAATTACTTAATAGGAACAATCTATGTACTGCAGCATAATTTTATAGAAAACTTAAGTTTTTAGCATAAGAGGTTATGTCCCTAAAAGAGCTCATTAGGGTCCTTGATTTTTCCCGACTCAGTTTTACTGCACAGATTAAATACTGACATCTTAGATAAATTTATATGTTTGACCAAAGCAAACATAGCCTTAGTGCCTCACATACTTCCTAAAACTGAACCATTTTATAATCAGTAATAAACGTGTTGACCAATTGCTCCAAGGAGACCCCAACATTCCATTAAACTGGAAACTAAGTTTTAGGAGTCAGTGTGTTTCACTGCTGTGAAAATTATTAAAAAAAAAAAAAGAAAGAAAGAAAGCAGAAAGTGGACATCAACCAGCACCTGCGTACGTACAGTACACCTTGCAGTCGAATGCAAGGTTACTTCGTCCTACGGTAAAGTTCGCCCCCAGCCTGGTAGCCAGAGATGCCACTCTTTCTGCCCAGCTAACACCATTGTGCTCCTGTGTGAGTGGTGCCAGCTTAACCTCAATCACACCAATATTGCTGCCACCACCTGTGACAGGGAAAGCAAGAAGCTTATGGAAAACACACAGCCTAAAGAATTCAATGTATACATCCACATCTGCTCTAGTTAAATTAAAACCAAACCCCAGACCTCAACTATTCTCTGTCAAATCTGCACTGATAATTTAAAGTACAAAATGCATTTGAACAGTCATCCATGTAAAGTGGTACCCAATGACTGGATTGTGCTTTTTATTCAGCATCACTAGGCTTCATTAAGCTACCTACAAAGCCCCTGTAACTAGACTGAATTCCCCTTTCTGTTTTATCCTAATTCTTCAGTGCCAAGGAAAGCAGCTTATGGCATATGTGCTTTACCTGCACTGCTTTCAGTTCTATAACAGGGCATTAGAATATGGATGAAAACAAAACCAGTATGCTGTTCTTCATTCTAGAGCTTTTAGACTCGAGTACCATTTGTATTGGAAAACGTGTAGAAACATTTTTGTTCAGCAGGATACCATGACTGGCTCAGACTTTGAAAAGTCCTTTTCATTGAGCAGGAAATAGAAAGGATAAAATCAATAACAAAATAGTTTTATGCATTAATCTAAGTATGTTTTAAAACTGGAAGCTTTAGTCTTCTTTGGTTTTAGACTATGAACATGTGCAGAGGTGTAGAACTATTTCTCAAAGAATGCTTACAGTTTTTTCAACTAAAAGCAGTGCAAGTTCAATTCATAAATCAGTGTCTCAATGCACCATTTGCTAGTTTAATTTCATGCACTTTTACATCATCATAAAACATTAGAAGTTCATGACACCGAGCACAAGCTTAATGTTGCTTAGATTTAAAATGATTATGCACACAATTCAGTAGATTTAATGAACAAGAAACTCTGACACATACTGCTTTACTAGCTCCAACAGAACAGAGAATAGAAGAGTCTGGAGAGAATGCACAACCGTATACCCAGTTCTGATGTCCTCTCAACACTTTCATCATATTTCCTAAAAAGAAAGACATTCCTGTAAGAAGTGATTAAATATTACAAATTCAAGTTGAAAAGCTTTTCCAAATTAGTTGTTCCTTCATAAAATTTTATACTATTTTTCCAAACATCATCTTGCAGAGTCATTCTATGCAGAAATAAAAATTCTGTCATGCAGCCTCTAAATCCTGTGTCCTCATTCAAAAAGGCCACTTCATGCACTTTTTAAATTTAACCCAATACCAGTTGATACCTTTAGGGTATGTATAGACAAAGAATTTCCAGAGAGCATTTCCAGAGTGAGTGACTAATAGAATAAAGTTAATTTTTTAATATTTTTTAAGAAATCCTGACCTAACTGAGTTTAGAGCAATAGAAGAGGAGAGTATGTGGATATTTCTTCTATGTGTGCCAGCAGATAAATTCAAAATGCCTACCATCATCTTTCAGGTCCCACACTCGCAGTGTTTTGTCTCTGGACGCAGACACTAAAATCAGGCTGCCATCTGGGGCAAAGGTTAAATCTCTAACAACTTCTGTATGGTCCATCAGGTTAAGGAGGAGTTTTCCTGTTACATGAAAACACCACAATTTAAAATGAAGGACTGTACTTCTATTCAGATCAAGCGCTTTATGGATACAAATACAGAATACAAAATTACAGCATGTAAAGCCAAATTTTCTTCATAGAAATGCTCCCTACAGTAAGAAGCAGATGCATCCATCCTTTATACTCTTCTGTATTGAGAGGCAATTTCCTGAAAAGCTTGTAAATCTATACACTAAAACCACATGCCTCAGAAATAAGGTAAGTCTTGTCTTTTGATAGACATCTCTGTTCCAAGCCTAAATTTACAAGGTAACAATGGATTTCTCAGCAGTCATTAGTTTAATTTTTTTTTTAAGCTGAGAAGTTCTCTCCCAACCTAGAAGCTGTGCTACCAGCTAAATCGAGATTCCCTAATTTCAGTCTCTTATCATTTGAACAATTATTTACTTAAAAAGTCCTCATCAACATAATCCTTCCCCATACTCAACTTCATGTTTTGAAAGTTTCCTTTGTTTGAAAGTATATTAAAACTAAAATCCACCAGAAGATTTTAGAGTAAACAACCAATATATACAAGGTCAAGCACATACTTAATCATCTTGCAGCAACGAGGCTTTATCATCTGCCATCACTTACAACTCAAAGCATGACCTGAGTCTGTTTCTTCCTCTGGCAGTATTTCAACATTTCTAGTTGCAGGAGTTCATGCTTTTTTTAGATCACTTAATTTGTATTCAAGGTTGCGTTCCCAATCCAAATTCTGTAAGCAATTCATTCTGTGTGTTAATGATGCTACTGCTACATAAAGTGACAATGAAGCGCCAACCTCCTCTCACATACTGTACCTGTATATACATCCCATATCTTGATGCGCCCATTGTTCAAGCCTGTTGCAAGCAGAAGCTGGTCTTGCCCAAATTTGAAGCGGTGCCATTCTATATTCACACAGCGGCTCTGCTTCTCGGGCACCGAAGACCCAAAAGCAAGGCTCCAGACAATATCACCACAGTCTATTATATGTTCACAAGGCTTATTTTTCTGTCCGCCGTCACTATTCTGCCTCGGAAGTCTTGTACTGATAGAGTTTGCAACATTCTTTGTGCCATGCAACAAGCTGCAAAACAAACAAAAAAATACAAAAGACTAGCATAAAGTATCCTGAAAGATAAATGGAACAAACAGGTCTTTAAGATGTAATGAAATCTGTGAGTTGCCATAATGTACATTTTGGACGTCCACAATGATGCATTTTCACTTCCAATTTATAGAAGTAGCTCTTTCTTATTGCTGTCAAAAACTATTAACACCTGGAAACCTTCTAATGCAATATAATACTAATACTTTTGTACACATTATTACCTCTGTAGAGAGCGATATATTAACCCATTGTGAAAAATTACATTTTTTAAAAGCATTTACAGAAAAATGGGTTACAAAAATTTTTAAGACTTTCTGCTAAATGAGCAAGAAGTTCCCTGCAATTCACTTAGACTGGGGAGGAGATACCGAGGCCAGCATATGAAAACCAATTAACTCACCACCAGAAGACCAAAAAAAAAAAAAAGAAAAAAAAAAAGGGGAGGGGGAGGTGGGATTTGCCGGGAAGGGGAAGTGTAACCAGCTACAAAAATGGAACTGCTGGTTACCGGCTTCATTACAACGCAACCTGTGAGTGACAATAAAATGTCTTCTGGAACTTCACTTGCATTCTAATAAGAATAATAGAGAAAGAGGATCGCCTTTAAGTAAGTTCCTAAAAGGTAAAACCAGGTAGCTTTCTGATAGGAAATTTAGAAGTCCAGATCTGCCCAAGTCTTTAAACTTCCTTTTCATTCTAACTTCCTCTTCTTTTAGAGGATCTGAATCAATTAATAAATCACTCCTCCCTAGACTCTGTGAGGTTGAAATACAGTTGTTTCTCTTGCTGGCCACAGAGGAAGAGAAAAAACAACAGGTATTTCTTTAAAGAATTAGTTTTTCCCAATTACGTCAAAGCCTAAAAAGCCAATACATGCATTTTAATCTATTAAAAGCTATCTCCTGTTTTGAAATTCTCAAGTTTTTCACGTGAATTAAAAGCCATATGGTTTTGTCTTACAAGTTATTAAGGCACTGAGACCAGGGGACCAGCTTCACTATGCGATGCCCTTGTGACCAAGCAAAGTAAGATCCATCGGGAGCAAATGCAACAGTCCAGTTTTCACGTCCACACTTCTTGTCAAAAGGAGAAGTTGGGGCTAAGAGTTCTCCTACAGTGCGTGACCGTGCTAAAAAGAAAACAAAGAGGAAATTCCAGTTTTTTAAAAAAGCCGTCATACTTTAAGAGGTTAGAAGGGAGCCAGGCAATATGTTAATTATTTTGCTTTTATTTAATGACATTTAAGGTAATCAGGGAAGGGGTCACTGGTTTTGCCACTGTATAACCAATCAAAAGACTACGCCTCAGCTGTGAAAGAGATCAAGTCACTAAAGGGAAACAGCTTAGTGTTAAGAAGTCCTGGTTGTCAGGTAAGTAATATCACATCTCGATATCAGAAACAGAACTCAAATATTTACTGAAACCAGCTATTACTTTAATTATTTTAATTATAGCTCTAGAAACAGCAGTGGAACTATGCTCCAACTTGACTAAATACTTCAGTGTTTAGCAAATAAGATGCCCAGTAATGATTTTTTTTTACCTTTAAAGAAAAATGTGAGTGCACTTGCATACTTTAATACCCTGCCCTCCTTCAGAAAACATCAATTAAGCAACAGCCACAATAAGGTAGCACTGCGCGATCAGATTAGTTGATTTTTACGAACCAGCTTGTACAATATAAGTGGACGTACCACACCTCCCTGCTGCAACCCGGGCTGCGGCTGCAGGTCCACAGCTCCCGGCAGATCTTACCGATGCCGCCCACCGCCCTGACCTTTAAAACACGGACCTACGTGACCGCAGTGAGCCCGCGGACGCGGCCCGGGTGTCCGGCGGAGGCGACCGCCAGCGCCGGGAGCGGGCCCTTCCCGCAGGCCGGAGCCGGGGCGGCCGCGGGAGCCGCCATGGCCGGCGGGGGCTGCCGCGCCGGGCAGCGCCGCTCCCGGTGCGCAGCTGGGGAGCGGGCCGGTGGCTGTCACAGCCACACTGTCACCTAAATGCTATTTAACAGGATTTTGCCCGTTAATGGAAGGATCAGCTTCTGCCGAAGGAAGCCTCTTTGAATAATGCGTTTCAGTTAGTTTGAAGCGGGCCGCCTAACCCACAGCCAGCCCGCTCCAGCACCCAGGAGGGCCGAGGCTGCTTCCTCCCCGCAGCGCGAGCTGCCGCTGCTGCCGCGTGTAACGACATGGGAAAGAACAGGCGAGGGGGCGGCACTTGCGTCCGCACCCTGGGGCGGCCCCGCCGCTCCCCGCCCGCAGCGCCCGCCGCTCCCGCAGCCACCCAAAAAGGCCGAGCGCGGAACCACCGCGCTCACGGAACCGCCGAACCCGCTCGCGGACGGCGCTAACCCCACCCGCGCCCCAGACCCGGGCCGCCCCTCACCGATAAGCTTCTCGTTAACACTCAGGGGAAAGCTGGCCATCGACGGGGCCGCCCTTCGGACCGGCTCGGGAACCTGCAACGGAGCGAGAGAGGCCGCCGCTGCCCGGGGACGCAGGGACTGAGACAAAATGGCGGCGGCGGCGCGGGGTGTAGCGCGGGGCGGGCGGGCGGGCAGCGGGGGCGCGCCCTCCTTGGCTCCTCCCGCCGGCTGACGGGGCCGCTGGCAAAGCCGCGCGTGCCCGGGGAGCCGGCCTTCTCACCCCGCTCTTCCTCCTGCCCTGGCCCCCGCGCTTTCACCCTTCGTTTGATTTCTGCTCCTCGGCCCTACCGTTGGCCTCACCCCGTTTTGCAGCCGCACGCCTCTTCGCTGCGCTACAGCGCTCTGGTTCTCGACGCCTGACAGCATGGCCATGGTGCCTCGTCCTTCCCGCCCGCGCTGGCTGGGCACCTCCTGGCTTCCCGCGTGGCTTTGGCTCTCCCTGCACCCCGTCCGCCTGCAAAATGCAGCGTTATGTTCCTAGAGATGGTCAAAACACACGATCTGATAAGAACCCAGCCTTTGCTGTAAAATATACCCTGGGACATGCTTAAAATATACCCTGTTCCTGTTGTGTCTGGGGGAGAGATGGTACGCGGCAATGTGGTAGGAAGATTTGGGCTGTGGTGCCATGCTTGCTGCCCAGAGAGGTGGTGGAGTCACCATGCCTGGAGGTGTTCAAAAAACGTGTAGACGTGGCACTTCAGGGCATGGTTTAGGAGGCCTGGGGGTGTTGGGTTGATGGTTGGACTTGATGATCTTAGAGGTCTTTCCCAACCTTAATAATTCTATGATTCTATGACCCTGGCAGGGTCTGCAGTTACAGCCCGTTTTAGCAACATCCTCCAATCCCATCTATGCCAAAAGATGAGTCACATTTTAACTATACTGAGGGACTAAATCTGTAGTAACCTGGCTCCCTCAAAACAGGGGGGTTCACAGAACAAAGAACCATGACAACTCCCCCAATTGAAAGGCTTTTTATAGCTGCTGTTGTGGGGGTGTACTGATGAAGTTGTGTTGATAAACTGCAGAGTCCTCAGATGGGGTAAAAAATGTTCTTATGTTGCTCAAATGCCCAACCAGCAGCAGTTAACATTCCTGCCATGGTGAGTTAGATAGAGGTTGTCTCCATTATCTTTTAAGCCAGGTTGTGACATCCTTGACGTCTGTTTGACCATGGGACTGCAAGGCAACATGTGAACCAAAAAATGCGTGAAAGCTTATATGACTGCATTGCGGAATATGTGTGGGACAGCGACATGTGCACTTGTTTTCATCTTCCCTAACCAGGGGCTGGAAAACTTGGGAGTTTCCTACTCTTTGATGTTGCTTTCTAAATATGTATAGTCCAGCATCTAAATCCAGCAAGATCTGGTTTGTGATAAAGTTTTGAATTTACTGTTAAAGTTAATGGAGTTGTCCATAAATAAATTGCAGAAGGAGACCCCGAAGCCACCTCATTCTCTGCATGATTTTGTATTAACATCTGTGTATTCCCCAGTCTCCTTCCCTTCCTTTTCCTCTTTCTTTCTCCTTTTGCATTTCTATGGTCTGCCCCTCTTCTAGGACTAAA
Organism: Phalacrocorax aristotelis; assembly: GCF_949628215.1. Classification (NCBI taxonomy): domain Eukaryota; kingdom Metazoa; phylum Chordata; class Aves; order Suliformes; family Phalacrocoracidae; genus Phalacrocorax; species Phalacrocorax aristotelis. The sequence goes on along the minus strand of NC_134293.1, from coordinate 5,716,363 downwards.
GTGCCTCCTTCCTTGCTCTCTTTTGGACTTCAGAAAAGCACATATCAGGATAATTAACTGCAGATAATAACTATAATTTCATTCCAAAATAGTGGCCTCACTGGTAGATGCACTGAAATAGCTGTATGGATTAGCTATTCAGATGCAGCAACATCCAGAAATGACCCATATGTAAGCAAGGCCAGCGAAGCATTTTTTAAATCATGTACTCAGACAATGTGAAAGAGAGGAGCACGAAGAAGGTCTGAATATGTTTGGTGGTCCAGACACTAGCATGGATTAATGGTGGTTTGTATAAACTCTCTTAGCACATCATAGCACTAATCTGTCACAGTGCATTTTAGCAGCATAATCCTGCTCCTGCTCTAGCAGTCCTCTGCTGCCTGCAGATGGAAAAGTCCTGAGCAGCTATCTTTACGTAATCCCTCAACAACTTCTTATAACAAGGCAGGTTTGTAGCCAGTGCATATTGTGAAACGCTGCTTTGGATTACTCATAAATTGTAAATATTTGAACCAGGCCACCTCATAGCTGAGACGACTCACGTTGTAAGATTTCTCCTGAGGGTCTGAGCATCACATACACCCAGAATAAGGTTGGGTTCTGTTTGCTTACCTTGGGGGGCTGTTATAGCCAGGAAAAGACAGCAGTCAAGTTATGCAGCTTTGTAGGAGTGATACCACATTGCTGGCTTTCTGGCTAGTTTTTTTTAAAGAAGCAAAGTATTTGGCATTTTATTATTTCTTTAAGTCTCTGTATTTCTGTAAGTACTGCTGCAATAGTTGGTGTTTCTTCCTAGTATGCTTTCTGCTCATTAATGTAATAGATTTGAGGGCCAGAAGAGATGATTAGCTCATTTAGTCTGGTCTTTGTATAACAGGAATATAATTTAACCTAATTTAACGCACCTTGAAACAGTGAAGATTTCCAGCAGTTACACTGTTGTTCAGCCTTTACAAATGCCAGTGCTTGGACTGCCCGGTCCACATTTTGTATGTTATGGACACAAACTGTGAGATGTAAATTCTGAGGTTTTTGCAAGCTTATTACAAATTGTTTGGTGTCACAGGCTGTCCTGGAGACACTACTAGCACCTTCTCTTTTCATGCCTGGATGGAAGGGCTGTTGCCTCGTGTCTGAAGCCAGAGTAGAAGAGGTGGAAAGCTGGGTTCTGCCTGCAAGTTACCAGCTCAACCATTCTAGTTGGTAAAATGTATGTTTCTAAAACTCAGTCAAAACTTGAGGAGATAAAGAATCCATACTTTCCTTTCTTGGCGCTCTTGTCATGTTTATTTCCCTTGTAAGTGAACCAAACTGGATGATTTTTAGGATGATTTTTACTGTGCTTCACTGGTGAGACATAGCTGTGGAATCAAGGGTGGCACCAGGCTGCATACCCCACACAGTCACATGCTGCAAGGGCCTGCAAGGCTGCACGAATGACTCAAGGCTGATTTATGTGTTTTCCATTATCTTCCTCTATGGATGCAGCTGCCAAGTCTGCACATTGCTCTTCAGCTGGGAAGCTAATAAACTCAGTGCCATCTTTCTCCATCAAGACTTACACACTGCAATAAGCTTTCACAAATGAAAGGACTTTTGTTGTCTGCCTGTCTTGAAAATACTTTCTAAGATCCAAGTTACAGGCTGCTGAAGCACCAGAATCTGCTCATTTAACATTCTTATATTCTGACATGGTGAATCTAGTTACACCCATTTCATTTGTTTGTTTTTCTTCTCTGTTTTTTTTTTTTTTTAAATGATTTGAAATTGTAAGTTTCTTAATCAGCTTTGTTGAAGTCTTTTTGACTCAGTCAGTGTGTATCCCAAATAAGGGACTGTGCTGCTTTTATAGAAATTGGTTTGGGTGCTGTTTTCCCTTTGTATTCCTTTGTAATATTATCTGGGTTTTGTAAAATAAGCCTAGGTGTTTGCTGCACGCATTTCCTGTCTTCTAGCTACTTGCAAGACTCCGCAGTGTGCTTGCTATGCTTGATTTCCATTGCTATGGCTTCCTGCTGGAACGCTTCCACCACTGAAAGGCTGTTCATTCCAACTTATGAATCCTAGTACAGATCAGCAGTGCATTTAGATCACAGTTTCTGTCCAAGTTCTGCTTATTGTGCAGTTCCCCAATTCAGCTTGCGCAAGCCATCCCAACAAGGTTATTCTGTTCAGGGACCACTGAGGCTATCAGTTTCTGTCAGCTGTGGTTGTTTGGGTTGTACAGACGGACGTCTGGAAGTTAGATCAGCACAGTAAGGGTAAAATATATGACAAAGTACTAGAAAAGCCCATGGTGCTTTTTCAGGCCTACAAGTTACATCCTCCTTCTTCACAGTTGTCATTCCATAAAGCACTCCTGACAGTTGATAGTTAAGGGAACAATTAAGGCCAGTCACACTAAGACCAAGGTAGCTGATCTGTGCAATAGTGCATGCGTCTTGGTAGTTTGGCTATCATTAAAAAATACACTATTTATAGTCTACACTGTTAATAATTTACAAGCTCCTGTTTGTTTTCAGTAGCCTCCTTGGGACGGAGGAAGTTCAGCACGAGTTTGTGGAGGCAAAAGAGAAGGTGAAAGCAAAAACAGAATGGGGAAAGAAAGAGAGGGCAAAGAGGGTTGAAGAGAAAAAGGAACTGCAGTGAAGAGAATGGTGAGCAGCAGAGAAGTTGTGTTGGTCAGAGGGAAGAAAGTGCTGCCAGAATCCCAAAATAGATTAGCTGCCGTTACTGCCACAGTGCACCCTGGAAAACTCAGCACCGAGTGGCTGATAGGTTCTAGGGGTCTGGCGAGGCAGCAAAAGCTTGAACCTCTCCCTTGAGAGGCTGAGTAGGTATAGCCCTTACAGATATCACTGGGAACTGCACCTGCCAACTGCACTCTTGACAGAAGGGTTACCCTATAGGCACAGACCTACATTGGGAGAATTGCAGTCTATCCTACATGACTTTCCGTTTGCCCTTTCTTGCAGCAAGTGTCACTGCCAGGTCCCACCTCTGTCCTCAGCAGAGAGCAGGAGCTAGGACTGTAATGAGCTGTTACGTGGCTGTGAGAGGAAGGTGCCTTGTGCTCAGCATGTGCAGGCCTTAGTGGTAATCTTCCTTAAGAGGAAAAAATGTAAAGAAGGGTGGATTACTGACCTGTGAGAGAATGTAACAAAGGTCTGACTCAAACAAAAAGATATTTTCAAAAGCCTGGAGAGTTGTGTGCTCGGTGCTTATTGAATTACTGTGGGGATTGAGTGGAAAAATTCCTTTTTCTCTTTCAAAAGCTTTAGGCCAAAATAGCAGGTTAATGGACTTTCCAAGCAGTGATCAAATAGCACTGAAGTTCAGCAGAAGCTGAAGGTGGTCCAAGTGACAGCCCCACAAGTTGAAGGGTTAGAAAAACTTGACATACAAATAAAGCGACACCCCAGCCCTGCAAGGAACTGTTAAGAGTGTATGAGACCTTGTGTACTAGGCTTTCCAATTTAATATACTGTAAATATTTCTTTTAAACTCTAAGTGGTCTTTGCCCCTCTCAGTGTCTCCCTGCCGCCCTTGCTATAGTGTATTCTTTCTGCTGTGACTGACACACTTTCAGCTGTTACTCATTTCATGTACGTGTTGTTATTTGCCTGGTGACAACAAGTAATATCAGCACAGTTCAGCTGCTTAATATGGGACTTCTGGCCCTGAAGAGGGCCAGTCTAAACAGACAAGACAAACAATGGTTAGGAAGGGAAGCAGGGACATGAAGCTACTTTCTCAGGGTCATCATGCAGCAGCCAGGAGCATAATCCTCTGATTTTCCCACAGGCACCTCATGCACTAGACAAGACTACCTCCCTTGTTGTAATTTTGAGCTGTCATTTATCTGTCCCCTTCTCCCCTATTTCTCTGTAGCTTATTCACCATTGCCTGTCATGAAAATTAGAATTAGTTTTCTGTAGATGGTTATAAACCGATGCATGTCTGGATCCTAACGGGTTAATCTGCAAAGGTCTCCTAAAAGAGTATGCCGTGGAAAAGTTCACAGATGGAATATTAGAGATAGACTACTGTAATGTTTTTCTCTGCATTCTTTTGGTCTCTTTGGGATTTTATCATTTTTGGACCACATCTTTGGGTATAATAAGGAGAGCAGATGGCTTAGTGTGTGTGGTGAATTCAGTGCTTTCGTGATGAGTAGCTGCACTGGAATAAGGGAGACAGAGGTTTGGGTTTATTCCTTTTCAGTTCAAAACTGTTCCTTCTTTGTAAGCTAGTCATGGGTACCTCGAAAGGGAGCTGCTTTCAGAAACGTCTGTGCTAAATTTACCCACTGAACTTACATGAGCTGTTACCTCAGATGGCTGAAGGCCATACTGGAAGTTTTGAACTTGAACTGTCCTAAACGAGGATAGTAGAAAGGGGTCTGTGTATTACAGAGAAAGCAAGTAGGCCTCGCTATATCCACACCCTGATATATGTCAGCATAATCTCAAATATCACTGACCTCTACCATACAGCTATTTCACTACTTCTTTAAAAAATCCTTCCTAAAACGTGCTAGTTTTATGTGTTCCTCTTCAGCCTGTGTTTTCTCTGAACTCAACTGCCGGTAACTTAAATTTGTTTGAAGGCATTCAGGCTCCATGCAGGAGGAGCGTGATGCCTGGCAGGCGCAGGCACTTGGTCTGTAGTGTTTCCGCATGATTTGAAATGACATTCTTTTCCCCTGTGCAGTGAGAAATGTTACTGAGCTGTTTTGTATTCCTTTGGCTTAAATTCCCTCACTCTGTAATTATATCTGATTATTTACAATGGTGCAAAACCAAGTCTCTCATTATAACCAGGGTCAAAAACATTGTTCTAATTGATTCATTGAAGTCGGAGAGGATACAAGGCCTCGTGGTCAAAGCATGGGATGTAGAATCAGAAGAGCTAGCTTCTCTTCCTAACTTTGCTGCCTGCTTCCTAGGTGAATTTGGATAAGTCATTAAGCCCAGACTTAAACCAAACCTAAATATAAGAACTCAGTTTGGGCATGGTAACATAGTGCTCTGAGGCAGAGATGCTAAATCTTATAAAAACTGCAAAATATTATGGCTGAATACTGAATTATTTTGTGGGTCAGTTTCTTTTCTACCCTGTAGATTTAGAAGCCTCCTACATCCAAGCAAAATATAACATGAGGGAATTATATAAATTAAGGCAGAGGTATTAAAGAATAGAAAATCAGGCCTGGTGACATACTGGTATTCATGCAGGGTGAGGACAGGGACAGTGCCCTTCAGCAATGACTACGTGTCATTTGACTGAATGCAGAGACATTCCTCAACACAAATTCCTGCCAATGCTAGACAGAATTTGAGCAAAGGTCCTGCTTCCTGTTGAATGCACATACAATAAATTCAGAGCTTCAGCAGAGGCCTCTTCTCTCCTGCCATCTCCTCTCGCCACAAAGCAGCGTAGGCAGGCAGCCCAGAAGCTGTTTGAGAGATGATGCCTCTTGGCCCCCTTTGCCTTTGCCAGCACAGCTGCAGACTTCAGGCGGACGTGGCTTAGCTCTTTTTTGGCTGCTGAGAGCTATACTTCAATCCCCTCCATTTTTTATTAGTTTTGCAAACTTGCTCCGCTTTCTTCCACAAGATGCCAGATTCCTAATTTGATTTTAATCTTCAGGGCACCAGGAGCTGCCTGGCAGGGCTGATCAAAAGCTCTCAGCACAGCACTGCTGTCAGATAAGACAGACCCACCTTGCGAGAACATTCATCTCACTTCGATACGGAGGCGGAGGATCTATCCAGCTGATGTTCTGGTCTGCAACAAGCCCTGTCTGCCAGGTTTAAAATAACCTTTCTTGGACTGCTTATTCTTCTGTCCTGCTTTCATTCTCTGCTCCTGATAAGTACAGCATAATTAAATATTGCAGCCAGAGCCTGCTGGGGAGGAGAAGCTGGGGCAGAGGCTCTGGGCGGGCAGGCAAGGCAAGGCGATGAGGAAGCAGAGCACGTCTCTGCAGCCCTCACTTCAGCACTTGCTTGTGCTTGGGGTTGACTCTGAGGCAGGGACTGTTCTTGTCCTCACTCCTCAGCAGCATCCGCCTTCACTGCCCTGAAGGGAAAGCACCCAGGAGTATTTGGTACATACAAGCTAGAAGAGCTGAATGTCCCCGTGGGTAACAAGCTGCACCATTCAAAGCAAAAGTGCTGCCCCTGCAAGCGCTGAGGGGATGTGAACTCTCTTCCGCCTGATGCGGTCATGCATGAGCCGAAAAGGGTTGGACTGGGAAGCTGATGTGAGACCAGAGGAATGTCAAAGCAGTCACATAACAAGTCAGAATAAGGGCTATGTCCTGGCCGGCTCTGAGTGTAATAGATAACAAGATAGCAGGGAATATTCTGAATCGTTCTAGACCCGTACACTTTTGTATAAATATGAAATAGCCTTCCTTCTTTTTCTTCTAATATCTAATCCAAGGCAGAAACGTACAGTGATTTATGCTAACCTAGGATGTAGTCAGTAATAAAATGCTGAACATGTTTACAATAGGAAGAATATTTTTTGCTTTTTATGAGATACATGTTTTGGCATTGGACTAGCAGGATTCCACAAGCAGAGGGAAAAATCAATTGCATGAAGGGTGTAATTGTAAATTTCAATAAATTGTCTGCAAGTTCAATTTATAGAAAAGCAAGTTGAGTTTAATAGGAAAAATGAAAGGGATATATTACCTACATTCTGTAAAGCAGATCAATAAAATAATAAGAACAGAAAAAGTCAGCATGTTGGGGAATTACAGGGTTGTGTCTGGCAGCTTCTGCCTGGAAACAGACAAGGCTGCATTCCTGCTGCAGCAGAGCTGGGAAAGAGCAGGTTGCTTATAAATAAAGAGTGTTTTCTTATTGATCAGAGACGGGCCTGAGCTGATGTGGGACTGAGCTTTAAAATATTTGGGCGGTTTGTGTCCAGGCTTGTTGCTACAGGGGCTACAGAAAAGGTGAAGAATTTGAGAGAAATGGAGGTTCTTTGAAGCTGGAGGTTGGACAAAATAATTTCTTAAGACCTCTTCCAGCCCCCATTTTTGATGGGTTGTAAAAATGTTGGAAATAGGTATAAGAGTGAGGGGAGAAAACAAGAACTAGCTTATTTGCAATGGAGCCTTTTATGTTGCACTGAGAACGTGCCTGTGTTCGCCCAGTGTATACAGATAAGAGTGGGGTAAAGGAGTCTTAAAGTAAATATTAGAATATTAACTTGAATAAATAATAAAGACAGATATTAAAGCAAACAAAAGTAATGCCCTAAGACAAAATTTATGTTTTAGGAAACAGTTATACCTCTCATTGCTTTCAGGAAAATTCCCACAAACATATTTGCAGCTCAGAGGACAGAATTTCTCCAGGCAGAGACATTTTATTCAGGATAAAATACAGGTGGGGTTAGTAAAGGTGACTAGTGACATTTGTGAAAACATGAGTATTCTCGGTTACATCACTGACTCAGAACTCACATAACTGATAAACACAGTCATGAATCAAAGCATGACAGGGGAAGAAGAAGGAAAAACAGGTTAGGGGAACAGGAATCGGGCAAGATTAGAAGAACAAGGTTTTGTATAAAATCTGGCAACGATTTGGGAGAGATTAGTATCAGACATGACCCTGTATTGTAACTTTTTTGCAAGAGATTGTTACTCATTTTCACAGTAGCGGGAATGTCCAGCAGCGCATTTTCTCTGTGTCTTTGCAGTTTGAAGAGAAAGCCATGAGGAAATGTATACTGAAGAACTGGGGCAATGTTTGAAGAACACCGAAGAAAAAAGAAGGAAGGAAATATAAGCAGCAAAGATTTCAAGCAAATGAGCAAAGGTCTGTTAATAACCAGAGGTAGAAACGGTGTTTAGAAGGTGTTTAGAAAAGGTTTATCTAGTTCCTTTCATAGGAGCGGATTAACAGAGCTTCCTTCTCACCATATGTTTTATCCTTTCTTGCAAGAATTGCATTCTGCAGGCTACCTGCGGAGCTTTTGGCCTAGAAAAATTCAGGTTTTGGTAACAGCACTTCTACAGACACATAGTAATGTAGTTTAAAGACAAGTGAGCCATGTCGAGCCTTTCAGTAATGTCGTCTTCTTTAGTTCTGGCTCCCCCACCAGATTTCTGTTCACTTTGTCCAAATTTCTGTAATGTGACAGTTGAGCAGTGTCATTTGACATCTTAGTTTGATCTGTGCAAATCTGAGTGCTAGTCTGCAGACAGTTTTCTATGATTGTAAGGAAAACAATCTGGAAGTAGACATAGTCAAAACACTACAGGCTCATACTGCAAGCAGAGCTGTAAGCATGTAAGAGTACCTTATGTGAGCACAGCCCATTCCTGTAAGTTAAAGGAATAAGCTGTAGCGACACAGACACAGATCCCCTCTTTAACTGCCTCCACACCAAAGGCTTTGTTTCATTTTATCTATTTCTAAGCAGACCTGGAATCAGAGGCACCAGAACTGTGACTGTTGTGATTTACCTCCTGCATTACCTTTTTCTCCACTGAAGCGTCACGTCTGGCTCTGTGGTCAGCCAGATGGGGTCACTCCAGTGAATGTGATAGCTTTTAAGGGAAGGACCTGGTCTCTGCATTAATGTAATTGCAGGCTATTTGTGAGATTCCTTCCATGTCTTGCTTCCTGAAGGCCTGGCACAGAAATCTGGTTTTGTAATTTGAGTACTAAAGAGTGGCTGGATGTAATTATGTGCTTCATTATTCCAGCAGCCTCTGTAGCATGAAAAGTAAAAGCTGAGTGTTGCCATTAGTACTGAAAATACACAAGTTAGTACATAACTACTATCTTGTGTATCAGTGTAGTGGGCAGTGTGTACACGGGTATGGCTTCAATTTTAACCAGGATCTGTTTTGTACTGTTTATAAATGTTTCCTGAAAGAGACTGACAAGATTCCTAGTTACACGCTCGTTATATCTCTCTTGAAGTTACAGATTGTACAGAAAATGTAGAACAAATAAGCCTTGACAATAGCAATAGGTTTCCCACTAAAGTAAAACAGAATTTTGGGGGAGCATAATTTACCCTTTTGTCAGATGTCATTTTGATGACCATAAATGGGGAATGAGATGTACGTGCTCAGACCTACAGACGGATTGATCGGCTGCAGAACAAATGTAATTGTGGCTGAACATTTTGTCTCACAGCAGCTGCATGCTGCCTCTTCAGCTCTGTGAATGGTCTGGTCACTGGAGTGTTGAACGGGAAAAGGCTGCTGCTAAATAAAGGCACAGGAAAGACAGAGTGTTCATTCAAGGCCTGAAATTTAAGCCTATATCCAGACATGAAGAGGACGTATATACACTAATTCAGTAACACACTGTACGGTAAAAATATGCATTGTAGAATTTGGGCTATAAATACTGATTTTCAGTCAGACGTGGTAATCACACTTGGTATTCCCACAAACAGAAAATTATTACATTAAGGATTTAAAGCTCACAACGGCTTTGACTACTGGTTACTATTTGCATTGTTTCATAGATGCATACACAAATTCAGACTGAAGATCAAGGATTTACCAAAGTTTGTATGGAATAGTCTATGGAAGAACTAAAACTCCTGCAGAACCAGAGTCCAGTACTTCAACCTAGGTACTATCTTTTTGTTCCTACTGAGGCTGACGGCTGGAGCTTCACACACAGGATGCTGAATTACATGGGTTCTGGATACTCTCGGTAGATCTTCTTAGCTGGTGTTTCACTTCAGGTCAGAATCCACATGTTGGGCACGCTGCTGTAGGAAAACACACTGGTTGTGAAGCAGTAACTCTCTCATGAAGGCAGAAAACATCAGTAATGTTCCTGCAAAAAAGCCCTGCATAGGACCAGCTGTAAGCATTAGTGCTGCATATTGCTGACCAGGGTAGTGCAGATGGACAAGGACTGTGCTTCCTCTGTCATCTTTGCTAATGCCTGGGTTTCTGGAAGCCAGGCTGGCTCCTGGCCCTCCGCTGGGTGGGAAGAGGGGAGATGTGGCAGCGGCTGTTCTGGGAGACAGCCTGTCTGGGCAGCCGCTGTTGTCTCCCCAGGTCTTCCCTTCTCAGCTGAGACCTTTTTGTATACTGCATGGGTGCCTGTTCAGTCAGTCAAAACCTGTGCTATGTGACAGGCCTAATGTCGCTCGAGAAACGGTGAAGCATCAGCCGTAGATCTGCAGAAAAGCAGCCTCTGCAAGAGGAGGCGACTCCATCGTACACTGCTGCTTCACTGGAAACAGAAACTAGGGCTTTGGATGAGCCGTTGGTCCCGCAGCTGGTGCGGTAGAATCGATGAAGGACGCAGTGCTGTGGCATCATGTGATAGTGCCTAGTCAGGCATCGATGCAACATCATGTGGTGTAAACATCGTGTGCCACCGAACAGGGTTTACAGCGCAATTAGAAGGCTGATAGCAGTGTCCGTCGGAATGCACAAGGCAGTGCTGTCAAGTAATATGGCAACATGAGGGTAGATCTTAATGATATAGTAGTACCTTCCATTGCTATAGTAGTAAATAAAAACTGGGTAAATTCACTTTTTGTTGCTACAGTGTCCAAATTAGAAGCTCCTAATTAGTGTTTATCCTCACTTATGCTGCTAAGCTCCAGGCCTACATTCTTCTAAAGACAATTCAGCTGTTTTCTGAGGATCTGGTGAAGAGACAGTTTACTAGCAGGAAGGGCACTGATCTGGGAGGGGAGCCAGGAGACTGGTATTGTACTCATGGCTGTGTTGCTGACTTGCTGCATGACCACTGAGTCAGCCACACCAGCTTTCCGTGCTTCTGTTTGCTGTCTTGACTTTTGCCTGTTCCATCTTTTAGGGTTGCAAGGAATGGATTTCTTTTTAATCTGTATTTGTACAGCACCTAGTATAAAGGGATCTAAGTTTCAGTGGGAGTCCCTTCAAGCCACTGCAATGCAAACAGCACATTATAGCTGTGTTACTCAACCTCAGCGTAAGGGTGATAAAGCCGCCACGTGGAGGCTGGGCAGACTTACTCATGCTCAATTTATGTCTGTGCAGCTTCTAATCTTTAAACTGCAATTAGAATCTCTTCCATGCTAGTGTGATAAAGCCTTCTATCTCACAAGACAGCACAGTCAGTGCCCTTTTGGTCTATATTTGAAGGTTGTACTACCATGGCTGTGCCAAGAAAGGGTGTAAATTTCTTCTTTTAACTTAGATCAATGTGCCAGTGAAAGTTCTGATAAAGACACAGCTACACAGCTGTAAAAGTGCACAGGGCTGCATAATATTTTTGCTTTTCAGAGCAGAAATAGACTTTTATAGCAGTGTAACTATTTCTATATATGGAAGGAAAAGATGAATTGACCACTTCATTTCTGCCAGCCTAACCCAGCAAAATATTCTAAGTGCCATTCCATTACAGGATTAAGCTGGGGGAAGCTCGCGTGCTTCACAGGTGTAACCTTGTCTTTTCCTTTCCTTTCTTACTGAGCTAGGAAGTATTTTCTCCTCTTGCCTTCTCTCTCCTTTCTTTTGGAGCTGGCTTTTCCTGTCATACTACATACTCTCAAAAGAGTTTGGCATTTTTCCCTGCCCTTTGAGCTTTGGAATGCTTTCTTCCTGCTTGTTACTGCAAGTAAGGCAGAGGCGGTGTCTTTGTTTCACTGCTGGTTTTAAGCCACATGATATTATTAAGGAAATCTGTGGATCTGCAGTACTGCAAGATCACACCCATAATGAAAAAAAGATTACAAAAATGCAAAATGGGTTAATGACTGTCCAGAACCTTAAAGGGTCAGGTTCAAGTTTAGGGCAACAATAGCTACTAGTGGCCAGAAGTTTGATTCTTCAACATTTTCATTGCCCACGTGTCCAGATAATTAAAAAATTAATAAGAAAGAAAGACTGGACCTATGTTTGGATACCAGCCGAGGGTTCACCAGGAAAGTGCAAATGTTAACGTGGTGTTCACAAGAGGGACATGGTTCTGGGATCCTTCACATTGACACATATCCTGTTGCTTTAACAATTAAAAATAACTAGATGCCCACTGTTCTTAGAAACAAGAAACACCCCTCAACATGTCCGGCAGATCCTTCCTACAATCCTTTTTATTTGTGGCTTTATCTTTACAAAAGAAAAGATGTAGAAGGTGGTACCATAGACCTCTGCATTGCTTCCTAGAGTCTATGTAAGACTTCACTATGAGGTAGCAGGCAGGCAGTTAATTATTACTTGAGATGGAGGTCTTGACATTAGTGCCAGCCAGGTCACATTTTGCCATTGACAAAAGCATTGCTCAGTGTCAAGTACAGCAATGCTTCAAAGAGAGTAGCAAAAACAGAACCCCTGGTTGCTTAGCAAGTATATGTAAATTTAGCAAATACCTATCTATCTATCTATCTATCTATCTATCTATCCATCCATCCATCCATCCATCCATCCAGGTAAAGGATGACCCTCAAGTCTAATTAACTTCAGTGGGGTTAAAATTTACCTTCCTATGTTTCTTCTTACGGATTTTCAAATAGTAGTATGGTTATTTTCTGGCCTAGGTAAGCTTCATTCTCAATTTTCAGCTCCATTTAACAGCAGCTCTAAGACACTGCAACTGAGGACTCCACGCTGTTCTGCGTTATTTGGAAGCCCAGCAAACCAGCCTGTATTGTATCCACAGGGCAGTGCCATACACCTTCCATTCAATCTGCTTGATCTCTATTTCAAATAAGCTTTTTTCAAATTTTATTTCAGAAAAACTTGTATGAGCTTAAGCAGCAGTTGAAATTAAATAGGGCAGCATAATGTAATAGCATGACTCATGGAAAGGAAATAGAGCAGCAGCTGGTAAAAACTGTTCAGTAACAACGGGTCTTTAATATTTATAAATTAATACATGTTAACATGAAGCTTACTAAAAGGTTGTTTAAGAAACAGAAAACTAAATTCCAGTGTTGAGATTCTCCCGGTTCTTAAAGACTTGTCTTTTCATCAGACACTTTCCTTTCCCTCTTCAGTTCCTCTTCTACACCTGCACCTGATCACTTAAGAAGAGAGAGGATGAAAAAAAGGCAATCTTTCATGAATGGGCTGGTCCGGTGGCATTTCTTCGTGGTGCACAAGCATCTGTGTTTAAAGTAAGTTACAATAAAAGTACAGATACACAAATTGTGGATTTATGCAGATCCTTGCTAAACCATTGACTCGTACCTGTAGAAGTAAGTCATACATTCCTGATACCAGCCATTTTGTCATTACTGAATCGAGCAGGAGTGTGGTATGAATGCTGCTGTGTCAGCAGAGCTTAGACCTTGGACACTGCAACAAAAGACATATTTTACCAATGTGCTCATGTTACTGAATCCAAATCCTGGCTCTGAGACTACGTGATTATAATCTAAAATCAGATGATCAAACTGAGAAATAATTCCACTGAAGTTAATGAAAATTACACAGGGTTTTATATAGTCTCAGGGGAAAAAGTGTATCAGGCCTAGTCTTTCAATGTGCAAGTTGAGACTGGTTTTAATTTCACAGTTCATGTAAGTGATGGGCATTCAGCTGTGACTCATTGGGGAGGTTTGTTTGGATGTGAGTAGCCTTTGACACAGCTGATCATGAGGCACTAGAAAGCTTTATGAAGACGCTTAGGCAAATATAATATGATTTTACAAAGAATGTTGCCTGAAGTAAGGATAAGGCATTACCCAGAAGGAGCATTGCTTATGGTGGAAACACTGTGCAGGTCACACCCTGCGGAATGCAGAGTAGATGTAGACTGTGAGCAAGCACGGTGTGTATCATCCAGCAAAAAACAGACAGGAGAAGCTTACATGTTCCCAGGTGGGCCATGCTGCAGGAGGATGTACCTGTAGCAGGTTAGCTCGCTTTGCTACCAGTGAGATAGGTGTGCAAGTGTAACAGATTTTGCTTAAAAGACATCAGACAACAATGCTGACAGATTTAAGAGGGATTTTCTTAGATTAATACACACATAATGCTTGAGAACAGGAACATGCCTTGCACAAGTCAGTGGGTGATTTTACTAAATGTGTAGGAATATCCAGTTTATGGGAAGGGCTGGAATGATGCTGGGTGCTCTGGCAAGAGCAATGGTCAGAAAAATTCTTTATGTGAGGTCTACCATATCTTACAATCTGTGTTCAGGTAATAAGACCTAGTTCATTGCTGCAGAATTCAGAGAATTCACTCTAAATGGGAATGGAACGTAAGATGTCCTTAGGGATACTCACAAACCACAGGAGAGCCGTGAACAGCAAAGGCAAAAGGCTGCTGGAAAAAAACAAAACAGGTAAGAAGGAACACATACCATTTAGTGTTTCCTGATGAAACAGAATAAGGGTCCCAAAAAGAAATTCACAGTCTAGAAAACCAAGACTGCTTTCTCTGGGGAGCAGTTTGTGTAAGCAGTTAAAAAATCCCAAGCCACAGACACAGTAACAACAAAGATAATGAGTATCATTGGTCATTACACACAGATGACCATATGCTATAGCCACGCAAAGCTTTGGCTAGAGGCAGCTGTCCTGCATTGCAGTAACACACAGCAATACGGGTGAAGATTAAAAACATAAAAAACAATTAATCACAGCACAACTAAGAGAAGGAGGTAAAAGCTTGTGTTATTTATAGTAGCGTCCACTATAGGGAGTTAATGGGGAGTTAATCTGCACCTTCCCAGTAACACAGCTGTGATATCTGCAATATTCCTGATTTGTTATGAAGGAGAAAAACAATACTGAAGTGTTTCAGTACCATTAGGAAGTAAAGCACAATCACTTCACCTGGAAGATTTAAGCTAACGAAAACACCTTACAGTGAAAGAGCACAGGAAGTTCACGACCGGCCTGCAGCTTGTACTGCATTTTTGTCTCTCCTGGTCTCATCCCAGCGATGCTCCAGACCTTTGGCTTTGTTTCTGTGACTAAAACTCCTGCCCTTTCTGTGAGATAACTCAGAAAAGATGCCAGAAAACATCAGTCAGTACTAAAGTCACAAGGCCTATCTGGTCTTCCTCTCCTCTTTTTGACCCCTGTTGTATGATAAACAAGTAAGGAAACGATTTCAGGGAAAGGAAGTGATAACATTGAATTATCTTGTGGGGCAATGTGATAATCTAGGCTGATCTGATTAGTCATCCAGAACAATTAAAATATTGCTTTATAATCTTTAAGTAACTTAACCTCTGCAAATGACTGTTATATCTTGGAAAGGCATTTCTTGCTAGGGGAAGAAAAAAAGCAGATACACAAACTGATCTCATTCCTCTGAAGTTTTCAGAACCTAAACACACACATGAGGGGGAGATTGTGATCAAACAAATTTTAACTAGGATTTGACAAGGAGCTTGTTTATAACTCTAAGGCAAAATGGCAGACAGTAACTTAATACGTCTTTATCCATTTCCAGTGCATGGCATAATCCTCAGTTTCAGAAAATAATCTGTTCCATTAAGTTCCTTTAGAATATCTGAGCTCTTATGACACCTTGATAATGGACAATTTCTTTGTATCAGATCAAGTATCAGGGATTAAATTCCTGGTGTTTTGCACCCAAATGAGATTTCTACTGGAATAGAACTGTTTGCATTTAGAAATCGATTGCGTACAACAATGTTCTACAATTTTAATTATCCTTTGCTGATTAGACTTTCCGGGTTAAAACTTCCAGTGTGAATATTTTGTATAGAATCTCTAATTTCTCTGAATCATAATCTATCATTTTGTGATTACTACTAGTCTAGTCAGATCATTTGCTTGGTCTGCTCATATTTGACAGATCCTATTGCAGTCAGGGAGGAATTGGGAAGCAGAGAATACAAAACGAAATCCATGGCTTAATCTTTCAGAAAAAGTTTCTTCACCTTTTGAAATCAGTCCAGCACATGTCAGATAAGTCAATATGATACACGGCGTGGAAAGAATACAAAACCACCACTCTCTTATCAAACAAAAAGAAATACGGTCGATTTTTCCTCTCTTGTAGCTGGTTCAAACTTCAGGGATTTTAGTGGCCTCTAATGCCCTCTAATGGACAAACCTGTCAGAGCAGCGTCCTCTTGGAGACCGTGCAAAAGGGGGTGGAACAACCAAGTATCTCAATGGAGAAGGAGCTGTAGCGCTGCCAGTGAGGCTGCACAGCTTTCATTGGGAGCCTGCCAGCTCTTAGATTAAAACCCATGTTTAAGGGGTTTGTAGCTTAGAAATATTAAGTCACCTCTTACCAATAACTTGGCAGATCCTTTCCTTCCTCCCTTCCTTCCTCATTTACTTAAGCTTGTTTGTTTAGCTTCACTTAAGAACAGTAGGAAAATATTTTTGACGCTGATCCCAGATTTGGCACATTTCCTCCAGAATGATACCCTATCCATCAGGACTTGAAACCAAACCCGCGCCTTACAGAGGAATGGCTCCATAAGTGGGGGTGGATTTCTGGACCAAAGCTGATAAATAGAAATTTAAAAGTATCAATTAGCATATTTGAGGCACTGCTGGAGTGTTGGAGAAATGCTGGTGAAAATGAGAAAGTGGGATGGGAGGAATGAAGAGAAGAAATTGAAGTGTGAAACAGAGACTTCAGGGAGTAATAGGAAAAAAAAGATAGGTTAATAAATAAATAATTTGAGTGGAAAATACAAAGTAGAGAAAAGCAAAACATAAAGATATAGGAGGGAAAAATCCCAACATATTCTCTGGCAAGAAGCCAAGAGAAGTGTCACCTCCAAGAGCCAGTTCAGGCATAATAAAATAGAGGCCCAGATCTCCTGAGTAAATTGTAGGTGGTATCTAGAAATTAACTGAATCTTAAAGGGTAAAACATATCAGAAAGAAAGGAAATGCTTAAGGGCTTCTAGCTTTAAAGGGAATTTTATTGGAAGTTGTGTTGTTCAATGATGCTATCTAACAACATAGGGTCAACGCCTTTACTCTGGAGTAAAGGACAAAGTGAGTGAGTTGAGAATTAGCGTGGATTTTACTACAGATCTGGCCAGGTCATTTGCTCTGTGTGCCACAAATTTCTCATCTGGTTCCCCATCCTCTTACTCAGGCAAAAAGCAGAAGTGCCATAATACCTCCAAGGAAGTGATTGAAGTGGCATTTTTTTGGCTTGGCTAGAAATATCGGTGTCTGGAAATTTCATGAGAGGGACTGTTCCCACATAGATAAATTTCCAACTCGTACTTCTAGTGGCTTGGCTCTTCAGGGTTTAGTAGGTGTAAACCTATGCTGAGAGGGAATAGAGCACATAGTAGGGACTTTCCTCTTACGTGTGACTCCTGCCACCAGCGCCACTTCTGACAGCCACATCAGGAAATTTTTAGTGAGGAAAAACCATTGGCATTCACACTAAAGCCTGACAAGACTTTGTGAACGCCTTAGACTGTAATTTCTTATTTTAGTTTACTAGTTTACTTTAGCTTAAGGGAGTGCATTAAGAAGGTCTTGCTAAGGTGCCTTTAATACATCCCAAAACATAAGCATGAGATTGCCAAGAACTGCTAAAGAAATGGTACCACAGCCCAGAAGTTATCTGGACATAGGGAACTTGGAATGATTTATCTGCAAATAATATCTAACTACTAGTTACAAACTGTCGCGTATCTGCCTGTTGGAGGGCAAAATCATGTGAGTTTTCATCTATCCAACAGATAGGGTCTAGCACAAAAATTAATAGTAGAGATACTGTGTTTTTTCCTAGGACAGCAGATCGCTTCTAGGATAGTGGGTCTCAGAGCACTTTGTTTTGAACCTAGGAAGAAGAGGAAACAACTAAAAGGAAGCAGAGAGCACTGGGAAAGACCAACCTTTACCAAATACTGGCTGGAATTTTCCAAAGAGTTTGGGGGAAACACTATAAGAATTTCCAACATTGCCATTCAACCTCTGAAGTTTCCCCTTGTCTAAAATCTGGGAATACTACAGCAAGTCATGTTTGCTTTTAGGGAACAGATTTGCTCTGGGAAAAATACTATGAGAAACAGGAAGAAGAACTGTTTGTTTTGTTTAGTAAATTCTGAAGGGAAGAAATAGCCTGCCTTTTTCTCCCTAAGTCAAAAGTTCCCAAGATGCTTCTCTCTCAGCTAATCTTATCACCCCTGATTACTTTCTGGCTTTTTGAGATGTTTTTTGTAAGCGTATCAGTAAGCTTAAGCCCTTTCCTGCCCCCTCGTGAATTATTATTGTTTAGATTTTGGCAGAATGTAGAGATCCCTATGAAGATTGTGGCTGTATTGCCTTAAGTGGATATTATTCCTGCCTGATTGCTGTGGGATACTTAGAGGTCAAATACATAAAGAGTTGAAAAAGAAGATTTGACAGACTCATGGAGGAAGGGCCCAGCAGGAGTCGTTTGGCCTTCAGCAATCCCAGAACTGCTGTCTGCTGGGAATTTGAAAGGTATGTCAGTGGAGGGAGTGCTCTGCTTGCACTGCTGTGATGTATAGGCACTGTCTGTAAGCATTGCAATAGACTTGCTGGGAAAAATGGGTAACTGTTTTGAGGCATGCCCTCCTATCTACCCACCATCAGCAAAATGAGCCAACTTAGTTCAAGCCAGTGAGGAAGGTGAGGATGAGATAAAGCTGGTTGACTTTGTCTGCACGTGTGTGGTGGGTTGACCCTGGCTGGACTCCAGGTGCCCACCAAAGCTGCTCTATCACTCCCCCTCCTCAGCTGGGCAGCGGAGAGAAAATACAACAAAAGGCTTGTGGGTTGAGATAAGGCCAGGGAGAGATCACTCACCAATTACTGTCACGGGCAAAACAGACTTGACTTGGGGAAAATTAATTTATTACCAATCAAATCAGAGTAGAGTGATGAGAAAATACAACCTAAATCTTAAAACACCTTCAACCCACCCCTCCTTCTTCCTGGGCTTAACTTCGCCTCCAAATTCTCTCCCTCTCCCCCCAGCAGCACAGAGGGGCAGGGAGTGGGAGTTGCGATCAGTTCATCACTGAACTCTGCCGCTCCTTCCTCCTCAGGGGGAGGACTCCTCACACTCTTCCCCTGCTCCAGCATGGGGTCCCTCCCACGGGAGACAATCCTCCATGAACTCCTCCAGCGTGGGTCCTGCCCACGGGCTGCAGTTCTTCACAAATCGCTCCAGCGTGGGTCCCCCGCGGGGTCACAAGTCCTGCCAGCAAACCTGCTCCAGCGTGGGCTCCCCTCTCCATGGGCCTAGAGGTCCTGCCACGAGCCTGCTCCAGCGCAGGCTTCCCACAGGGTCACCGCTTCCTTTGGGCATCCACCTGCTCCGGCATGGGATCCTCCATGGGCTGCAGGTGGGTATCTGCTCCACCGCTAACCTCCATGGGCTGCAGGGGCCCAGCCTGCCTCACCATGGTCTTCACCACAGGCTGCAGGGGAATCTCTGCTCTGGTGCCTGGAGCACCTCCTCCCCTCCTCCTTCACTGGCCTCGGTGTCTGCAGGGCTGCTCCTCTCACATATTCTCACTCCTTTCTCCAGCTGCAGCTGCACAGTTTGGGTTTTTTTGTTCCCCCTTGTTAAATACGTTATCACAGAGGTGCTGCCACCATCCCTGATGGGCTCGGCCTTGGCCAGCCAGGTGGCATTGGCTCTACTGGACATAGCGGAAGCTTCTAGCAGCTCCTCACAGATGCCACCTCTGTAGCCCTCCCACTACCAAAACCTTGCCACGCAGACCTGATACAATGTGGAGG
The DNA here is from genome assembly GCF_949628215.1 of Phalacrocorax aristotelis. Classification (NCBI taxonomy): domain Eukaryota; kingdom Metazoa; phylum Chordata; class Aves; order Suliformes; family Phalacrocoracidae; genus Phalacrocorax; species Phalacrocorax aristotelis. Next base: position 5,696,683 of record NC_134293.1, on the reverse strand, counting down.
AGAGAGTGTTCATGCAATCCCTCCCAGTGGCAGGTGCTGGTCAAGGACAAGCAGCAATCCCATCTCCAGCCAGGACAGCATTGGAGGAGAGTGTACGTCTGTGGCCTGAGTAACTCCTCACTCCATACAGTCTTAGACTGGTTTTAAGGCTGACATTTCAAACAGTGAGACCCCCTTCCAGACAGAGCTGAGCTGGCTGCAGGTGTTAAAAATTTCCAGCTGTCTGTCACTGCCCCTCTGCCAAATGCTGCTGCCCCTACTTCTCTGCCGGCCCACGGGACTGTTGGAGGAGTTTCTGAGTATGAGGAGGATGAGACCTAGCTCTTAGAGGTTTGTTTTAGCAAAAAGTTAATAAACAATTCTAGGTAAGATCTTTGCTCCACTGAATCCATTGGGCGTTTTGTGTTTGTTTCTGCTTTTATACTCTCCATGACAAAGCCTCTTCTGTCAGTTCAAACAGGTTCTAGTGCAGAGTGAACCGGTGAACCAGTCATCTCAGGGAACTCGGTGTTTGACCTGCTCCTGGATACCCTGCACACCTGTACAGGGAAGAAAGCTCATAGGAGCTGGGAGCCTTGCAGAACAGACCCCTAGCCTCATCCTGTTTTCCAGAGTTCAAAGTAACCATTTACCTATTCAAGGGGAACATTGGGGAGAATAAGAAATGCTTATAAAATGATGCAGTGATACAGACTGCTCTCTTGCTGACGTGGTTATTGGCTGAGCCTTTCTTTGTGCTCAGACATATAAATACAATTAGAAAATGTTCCAGGGACCAGCTTCATTCACCACCCAGCTCAGTTAAAATTTTGATACTTAAGCAAATATATACCACACCATGTAAGTTTGATTTGGATATGAGTATATATAACCAATATAGACTTTTCTAGAACATAAGACAACATTTAGTTTTAAAAATCTTTCTGAAACACATTACTGTTGACCATTATAATGCACTCTAATGCAAAGGAATCAATAGCCTTTACACCACAGATAGTTTGTTGTACACAGCAAATGAATAATACAAAATTCTGTGCCCTTAACAGCCCGATATTAAGACTTCAGAATTTGTATAAATCAGAATGCTTTTTGCATTTCCTGAAAGATAGTGCCACAAGTAGTACAGACAGAAAACTACTATTTATTCTTCAACCAATTAATTGGGTTTTTTCCTAAATAAAATATTTGCAATTGATTTTCATGTTTTTATGAAACATCTGTCACTTCAAATATTTGCTGTGAACCAAGTTCCTGACTTTGGGGCTAGAATGCAAGGGAATTGTTCATACTGTGAGTCTGAATTACTGGAATTTCATTGTCTGTTTTTTACAAGGAAAGTTACATCAGAATATATTCTGTATTGCTATTGCTGGTAATTATTAATAGGTGTTACAATAACAGCAGGACACTCCAAGACAAATGAAGGCCCCTGCGGGGTCGAGTAACAAAAAGTCAGTCCATTTTATTCTCCAGTTCTTCACCATGCATTTGACAATTCTAAATTCTATGTTCAAGAGCTCTTGCCTTAAGTTGCATCTTTATTTATATTGTCAGAATTTTAACTTGGCTTTAGCATGAAAGGACATTATTTTTTGCTTCTGCCTACCCAGGAGGAAAACAAATTAACAGTTTCCTAAGAAGGAAACTGGAAGTGGATGCTTGTTTGTCTGTTATCTGTGTATCCTACTTTTGAGAGTCACAAAGAGTAAGCAATTGGCTGGGTACGGTATAACCAGGCTGGGGAAGAATTTTTGTGCGCTACATTACACATTTTTAGTTACTGCTAGAGTCTGCAGTGAAGCCTTGAGATGTAACAGAAGCCATTAAACAAAGCAATTTATAAAAAGAGTATCCATTTTTGTTTAAAAGGTAAAATGCAGCTATACATTCCAGTCTGCGTATAATATCAAAATTGTAGATAATCTGTCAAGCACAGTGGCTTTGAAATGGCCACTGCGATTTGAATAAAGTCAGCGTCTGCCAACTGCCTTGTCTTTCTGCCAAGAGAAAGCATAAATCATCCTGTAAAATCCTACTGAAGCTTTAGACCAACGCACGCCTCAAGTCTGGAGAGGCGAAACATTCTTATGATCTGCGGTCAAGGGATAGAAATTTGGTTTACAATAATTTACTGAATAATTTCAAGGGAGACTTTTAAACCTTCTGTTTTGAAGAGTAGTTCACACTATTTCAGTACTTTTGAACTTGTGAGGGGTGTTTGCCTCTCTCCCTGGTTCTGCAGGGTAAGTAACAGTACTTACACACGGCAGGGCCAGAAGGAAACTGCCCCCCTCCCAGCTTTCCAGTTTGCCTCACATGCAAACACCTTTTGTCTTCTTTGTGAGACAAACCACCTACTCAGGCCCTCTCTAGCTTTACTCATGGGGCAGCCGGTAGCTCAGGCAGCTCCTGAAACCCACGGGACCCGGCACCGGTGTGGGGCCCGGAGGCTCAGCCGGAAGGTTCCGCTCCAGGCAGCTCCTGGCACCGGCTGTACGGGCAGCACTCGGCCTCGCCCCGCCGGGGGTACCGGGGAGCGGCTCCCGCCCCGCGTGGCCGAAGCCAGGGGAAGGGCCGCAAGGGACCGGTGCGCCCCCCGGTTCCCCTCCACACACACCGGGCAGGGCGCAGACCGGCGGGGAGGGACGGGGCGCAGGCGCAGGGCGGGGGCGCGGAGCGCGCAGGCGCAGCGCGGCCCCGGCCCCGGCCCCGCAGGCGCGTTGCGTCCCCGCGGCCGCGCAGGCGCCGCCCGCCGCCGCCCGAGTCTCGGCGCTCCCCCTGGCGCGGCGGCCGCGGCGCTGCTGCTGGTGCTGCTCGGGCGGGCGGGGGCGGCCTGGGCTCCCGCTTCCGGTGTGGTGTCATGGCGGGCCCTGGGCGCTGATGGCTGAGGGGAGCTGAGGGCCCCGCAGCGCGCCAGGGATACGGAGACCCTCCCCTCGCCCGGCGCCTCTCCTGCCGCCCTCACTGCGGGGATCCGCCCCCCTCCCTGGCCGGGCAGGCGGAGGGGGGGACATGGCGGCCCACAAGCCGGTGGAGTGGGTGCAGGCCGTGGTGAACCGCTTCGATGAGCAGGTAGCGGGGGGGCGGCCGTGAGGAGGGGGCGGCGGCGCGACAGTCCCCGCCGCGCTGGGCCGGGGCCGGTGCGGGGGGGAGGGTGCCAGCGGGGCGGGGAGGGCTGGGGCGGGCCGCCGCCGGGGGTGAGGGGCCTCGGCGGGCCGCTGCGGGCGGGGAGGGGGCGAGCGGCGGGGAGAGGCCGCCCCGCTGCCCGGGGCGGAGGTGGCGGGTGGGAGCGCTGCCGCCTGTCTTCTCCCCCTGCCGCGGGCTTCCTCGCCCGTGCCGGGGTGGGGGCCGAGGGAGCCGGGCCACCCCCCAGCGCCCGGCTCATCGGTGGGTCCCCCCGCTCGGCCCCGGCCGGGGGGCGGCGGCTGGAGGCGCTCATTGTGCTGGGCAGGGTGGCTGGGTGGGGCCGGGTGCTGCCTGCCGGCCTCTTCTCCCTTGCAGCCAACCTGACGCTTCCCACCGATTTGTGGAGGGGGGGATCCCGGTCCCGGCGGTGGAGCGGCCTCCCCTGTGCCAGTCCGCTCGAGATGCGGTGGCGTATCAGTTCTGTGCAGGGAGCGGGGCGGTGAGGTTCCTCTTCGCTTCTGCTCCCCCACCTCTTCCCAAAGTCTGTTTGCTTTTCGTAGACATTCCTGGGAAATTTACTTCTCCGCTTTACATCATCTCGTTCATCAGAAAGGAGGTAAAGCCTTAGGGATGAGTTTAAGGAGGACTACGTGAAACTGCTCAGCATGAATTCTGCCTTGTTCCCCATAGCATAACGGTGGATGTCATTGGGAAATTTCATCCACATCCCTGGGAGCACAGTTGTGTGGAATGAAAAGGGTTTTCTAGCCAGTGTTGTTACTGTGATACATATTTACTTCTCTCTGCAACAGTCAGCGCTAGTAGTTTAGGAGAAGGATTTTCTGAATGGAAGGAAGAGGGATTTGTTGGCCTTGGACTTTGTATTTCTCTGATCCACATGCAGAAACTGCTTACTGGGATTAGGTGGCATGACTTTCTCAGTGGGGCTAAGCTTAGTGCTTAGACTCTGCATTTCTACTCGAAAGATGCTTTCCTGATGTGTAAGTGGGAGCTCAGTTTAGGCTGAAGGAGCAGTTTCTGTTGTCTGCATCATTTTGCTATACTGTGAGTGCAGCTTTTGTGTCACATGAGACACAGCTCTGCGAGACCCTGTTCAGTGTAACCTCTATCCGAAACATTAAGCTGGTTCTATACATGGAGTTTTGTTCACCTGCCTTAAAATCATATGTGCCTCTCAGTGATGCTTTAGTTTTATCAATCTGCAGAAAGATTGGCCTGGTTGAATAAAAATCATCTGTTCCTTTTTACATTTCTATTAAAGCTGCTGTAAATGAAGTTTATATTAAAAATGAAGAATTAATCTTTGTCTTCTGACATTAAAATGATGCAGATTTTTCTAATGCATCTTTGGCATATTTGCATACTTAACTTATCCCCCCACCCCTTATCTTGAGTCATAGATCATATTTTCCATAAGCTTAAAAAGCATGGTACTGATTATGCTCCCAGTAATGCAAGAAAATGTTTCTTTGTGTACTGGTGTTAAAAGGCCCTAGGCTTTGTCGTTTGCTTTGTTATGTATATTGTGGAATTGGGCTTGCCAACATCTGTTAGGAGTTAAGAGCTTCAGCTTTTTAAAAAGAATTATTTTTCGATACGTTTTATGGGATAGTTACAGATAGGTGTATGGGAGGAATCCTCTCCTCATAGGAAGAAAGCTGTTCTGATTTTTGAGGTGCTAAGATATTGGAGTTGCAGGGACAATATACATCAAATACCGTCTTCTCTGTTGTAGTCTTAGTGTAGCTCGCATGATAGGTGCTATTTACAAAATTTTGATTAGTTTGCTGCATATTTTTGTTTAAAGCAGTGCAGTTTTTTAAAAATATTGTATCAAGTGAATGAAGCAGTGAAGCAAGAATGAGACATTAATCTCTACTTTTTTGTGAGAAGTCTTCTCTCTCATTTATTAATTTCAAGTCGGGGTTCTTAATTTTGTTTGTTTGCTTTTAATACATTGTTTCCTCTGCCTTGCCTACTCTGACAGTGATCTTCATGATGGAGGGGTGACTGTTCTTGAGTGAATACCCAAATGCCTGTTTATTGTGACACCATCGCTACTACTAAATGCATTGTGATATTTATGCACTACTTGTACCTCCCTAGGTTTGTGACTTTATTGGCTAGTTGTGCTTATTAGCTTATCTACCTGTTACATTTTAGGCTGCTCATTTGAGCATGAAGTTCATACTTTATAAAATATGCTGAATATATGCACGTTATTTTAGTGGTGATAGTGCATTTTTGAGTTTTTGTGTGCTATGTCTGCCCTTCTCAATGCGGGACCTCTTGATTCAGCATGGAGGGAGCCTCTACTTATTATATCATCAGCATGTTTGAATATGAAAGGAGAGCTCATGTTTGTTGTGGGTTGTTTAGTTTGGGTTGTTTTTTTTCTTCTGTGTGGGAGAAGACAACATTTTTCAAGGTTTCTTCTTTCCTTTACAAAGGAGGAAAATATAACCATCTTTCACCAAAATTTATAGATGTAGACAGGCTTTTCATTCATTTGCTAAGTGCTTGAATTCATTTTAAGACAGAAGAAACAACAAACTGAGAGAATGCTAATCTGTATTGAAAACAAGAAAAATCAGTGCAAACCAGTCTGTTCTTGTCTACTCTTGTTTATTGTTATAAATGCTGCTTTAACCAAAATCTGCTTTTGTGTGTACAATTCTGTGAGCATAAAATGACTGGCAAGCATAGTTTTATGAATTAACTAATGGCTGGCTCACTGAATAAATTTTTCCAATATTCTGCCAGCCTTGCCCAGCTGTGCTCACTTCGGAGACTACAACTGCTGCAGTGCACTCTTCTTTGAGCTACCCTTCAAGACTGCGTGAAGGTTTCAGCTGGTGCAGAAAGAAGCTGTTGATGGTACATGCGAGGCTAGATCACATTTCTTACATAGCACACAGGAAACCTCTTGACTGATTTTGTATGTAGTGCTAGTTATTATATTTTTTGAAACTTTCAGTGATTGGGATAGAATTAGGCTGCAGTAGCACAAAGAGGCTAGGCTATGCTTTAGTGAAATTCTCTGTGATTTCAGGCGTAATCAGGTCTTTGTAAAATAAAATTATCTTTTTTTCCTATGGAAACGGTCACTTAACATTTTATGTACTCTAGTTTTGTAGTATTTTTAAATGTCTTACAAGCTGAAATCATGGGAAGGCTGGTACAGTAGTGAAATAGTTCTAAGCATAGTCAGAAGAGCCTTACTGCCCAAACCATTTAAATCTAGACTGTTTTAAAACTATCAAATATAATAGAAGGTATTAATCCTGTGTAAACCTGTGGTGACTTAAGTGATTTATGATATGCTTTAAAGAAAGAAGCCCTTTAATATGTGGATTATAGTTTAGGCTCCCCATTTGCAGTTTATGAGATATGTTTGCTTTCAGTTAAGAAAGCTTTTGTAAAAACTGGAAGCCAGTAGGCTCCAGTAATGTTCCATTCTTACTTTCATTAAGAGACATTGAATTAAAGCAAATATTCCCTCCTCCTGTTGATTCTCTCTGCAGTATTTGAAATCTATACAGGATCAGAGACCTGAAAAAGCACTGGCTGCAAGTACCAGCTTTGTGTTTTCCATTTCCTTCTTGGCTTGTTAAGAAATTACTAGTAGAAATAAGATGTATTTCAAAGTATTTCACGGGAGTTCTGCTGACTGTGCTCCCCAAGTGAAATGGTATCTTTTGCTGTAAGCTAAGGCTGGTCTGTGCAGAAGATGGAACTTCTTTCCACAACTAATCTGTCTGAAACAGATTTCCACAGGAGCTGAGAACTGAGACAGACTATAACACTTCTCTTAAGCACGAAGTGTGCTGTTTCATCTTTCTCTAACGTAAACCTGAAGCAGCTTTGATCTTATTTTTTTAAAACAGTGTGTGTAATGTATTTCAAAACGGAGTGCTATACTGCACACAGATGGCATCCTAAAGAATAGATAAAGGAATGGCCTGTGTGCAACACATGTTACCTGAGTCCATTAATGAGTGTCTGAAAAGCATCGAGGTGATTCGATGATCCTTCCTTATTTGACACAGCAGTTTGTTTTAACAGTATGGGTAAATATAGGACCATACAGGACCAACTTTTAGTTAACCTTTTGAAAATATAATATTTGTTTTAGAGTGACCTATATAAAATATTTTCAGAGTTCTGTGTCCTTCTGAAGGCATAGTTGTGAGGTTCTTTTACTAAATAATGCCTCTTTAGAAGATAATGCAGTGCATGTTTATAGTTGGAAGATGCCTGTTGATTTTTAAAGAGATTTGTTTCTGGTTCTGACAGTACTGATGCTGAGGAAAGAGTGGTGCTGTGTATATTTTCTGTCTCTCACCAGTACATCTGCGTGTTACAGTCTACTGAAGAAGTTCTGAGAAATTACTTGAAAGGGAAAAGCTACGTAGGTTTCTATGCTCTTAAGCATAGCACTAGGGATTTTTATTTCCTCGATGTTATGTTTGTTACCTTCTCCTGAATCTGAATGAAAGGCACACGGCTCAGATGCATTCAGGCATCTCCAGCTGTTTACTGAAAATGATGAGCCCATTATAGACAAGCAGAGAATTTCCTTCCCCGAGGTGAATCCCCTGGAATGTTCTCCCACCTTCCCTTCCCCAAAGGTGATTTTGACCTTGGTGCCTTTCATGAGGTGGAGGTGGTGGAGGCAGCGAGAGGGCTCTGCAGTCTGCCACCACTGGGAGGTTGAATCTTGGAAGTGCTGGATTGCGGAGTACCTGTGCATGGTTGGGTAGTGACTGCTGTCTATGTTAAGAGGTTTGTCAGGATAGTGATTTCAACAGCAGTCATTCTGAATCCTGTGGCAAACAAGGTTTATCTGTCAGATTTGAATTCTTAATGTTCTGCAAAATTGCATCTTACACAAAAAAAGTTGAAGTAGTGACTTTGTTTGAAGTGCTAAAGCACTTGCACTTGCTCCATTACTCTCAAAATAAGAAATTTAAATAGTCTTTTACTAAATAGAGCTGATTAAACTTTGTATTCATTAATTAGAGGTGATAAAGAAAAATCTATGGCTTAATGTTAGCCTTTCTCAACAGCCTGAGTGGAATATCTTACAGATGTTCAAGCCTATTAGTGTTGTTAGTTTGATATCAATGTCCATGTACATTTAGCAATAGATTGTACCTTATTGCATCAGACTAGAGGATACCTGAAACAGGTGCTCATCTCTTCTACAGACATGGAAAACAGCCCCCCATTTTTCTCAGTTATTAACATCTATGATCAAAGAAGGATTCCTTAACTGAACATTTTTGGATAAAAGCACATCAGTCTCTAAACTGAGGCCACTTCCAAAGATATGACAGTCTCGCACACTATCAGATACCACAATGCTTTTCGCTTTTTAAACAGCTTTGCAATTCTGTAGTAGCACTTACTTTAAAGTTTCAAAGCCAGTTTTTGTAATTTGACTGTAAAGATCTTGTTAAGAATGCACATTAATTCTTTTTTCTTTTTTCCTCTGGAGCAGCCTAGTACTTGCCTTTTTTCTTTTTTTCTTTTTTTAATTTTAAAATGGCAAAGATGTTGTCTCACAAGTCCAAAGAGACTGAAATGCTTTTATCTCCAGAAACAGATAGGTAAGAGTGATTAGACATAGGACAACCTTTGCCTTTTCTCTATTCAGCAGGATTACAGACCACCGGGATATCACTGTAGACAGAAAATTGACCAGAGAAGTTCTGGCTGCCAGACACCATTGTAGAATGGTTAATAATGTATGCCTTATTAATGCTTAGGGACAGTAATTTTTCAGATGCCAAACTTGTGTTGAAAAAGCTTTTGAAGCGCTGTTTTGGTATTATTTTCTAAGATCATAGAACCATTTAGGTTGGAAAAGACCCTTAAGATCTTCAACCATTAACCCAACACTGCCAAGTCCACCACTAAACCGTGTCCCTGAGCGCCACATCTACACGTCCTTTAAATACCTTCAGGGGTGGTGGCTCAACCACTTCCATGAGTAGCCTGTTCCAGAGCTTGACAACCCTTTCAGTGACGAAATGTTTCCTAATATCCAATCTAAACCTCCCCTGGTGCAACTTGAGGCTGTTTCCTCTTGTCCTATCGCTTGTTACTTGGGAGAAGAGTCCAACCCCCACCTCACTACAGCCTCCTTTCAGGTAGTTGTAGGGAGCGATAATGTCTCCCCTCAGCCTTCTCTTCTCCAGGTTAAACCCCCCAGCTCCCTCAGCCGCTCCCCAGCACACTTGTCCTCCAGACTCTTCACCAGCTTCATTGCCCTCCTCTGGACACGCTCCAGCACCTCAATGTCCTTCTTGTCCTGAGGGGCCCAAAACGGAACACAGTATTTGAGGTGGGGCCTCACCAGTGCTGAGCACAGGGGCCCCATCCCTGCCCTGCTCCTGCTGGCCACACCAGTGCTGATACAACCCAGGATGCTGTTGGCCACCTGGGCACACCGTTGGCTCATGCTCAGCTGGCTGTCAGCCAGCACCCCGGGGCCTTTTCCACTGGGCCACTCTTCCCCAAGCCTGTGGTGTTGCCTGGGGTTGTTGTGACCCAAGTGCAGGACCCGACACTTGGCCTTGTTGAACCTCAGCTCATCAATCCAGTCTGTCCAGATCCCTCTGCAGAGCCTTCCCACCCTCAAGTAGATCAACACCCAGGGAAGAATATGCCCGTCCAAGCCACAAGGAACCAGTTTCTCCAGGAGAATGCTGTGGGAGACAGTGTCAAAAGCTTTGCTAAAGTCCAGGTAGACAACATCCACAACCTTTCCCCTCATCTACTAAGTGGGTCACCTTGTCATGGGAGGAGATCAGGTTAGTCAAGGAGGAGCCCATGCTGGCTGGGTCTCATCACCTGGTTGTCCTGTACATGCTGTGTGATGGCACTCAAGATGATCTGCTCCATAACCTTCCCTGGCACTGAGGTGCTAGCAGCTGATTATGTGCTATGATTTTGTGTAGTTGTGAGTTGGCCTAGTCATATTTTTTCCTTAAATTATATTTCTTTTTAATAATAGTGATTTTCATGCAGATGGAAGAATTTAATTTGGCAAGTTGAGAGAGGAATTTACATCTTTTGGGTAATAAATATTGATTTAAAAAATAAATATCCTTTAACAGCCACTAATTCAGCTGGGTTAGTCTTAACGATCCTCTCTTCTTGAGGTTATGAGGTTCAGATCTCTATTTTGAAGGTTTGTCTGTTGTTGTATGCCTTTTGGAAATGTAAAGAAAATAATATATGATCTGTTTTGCTTTTTCTCCTACTTATAGTGCTTTGTTATCTCTTTGCATTTAGTGAACTTTGTGAGAATGGTTCAGTTTTGGTATTTTATCAGTAGCAGATTTGGGAGAAGTTGTGGATAGGTCAGCAGGGCTTCTTAAATTCACAGAATCACAGGTTGGAAGAGACCTCAGAGCTAGTCCAACCTTTCTAGAAGAGCAGAGTCTAGACAAGACGGTCCAGCACCCTGTCCAGCTGACTCTTGAAAGTGTCCAATGTGGCAGAGCCAACCCCTTCCCTGGGGAGATTATTGACTGTCCTCACTGTGAAAAATTTCCCAATGGTGACTGTCCTCACTGTGAAAAATTTCCCCCTCGTGTCCAGTTGGAATCTCCCCAAGAGCAACTTGTGTCCATCCCCCTTGTCCTCTCCATGGGACTCCCTGTAAAAAGGGAGTCTCCATCTTCTTTGTAGCTACCCTTTAAGTACTGGTACATGGTGATGAGATCCCCTCTGAGCCTCCTTTTCTGAAGGCTGAACGAGCCTAGCTTCGTATGGCAGCTTCCCAGTCCTTTGATCATCTTGGTGGCCCTTCTCTGGACCCCTTCCAGCCTGTCCACATCCTTTTTGTATAGCGGGGACCAGAACTGCACACAGCACTCCAGGTGTGGCCTGACAAGTGCTGAGTAGAGCGGGATAATAACTTCTTTCTCTCTGCTGGTGATGCCCTTTTTGATGCAACCCAGCATCCTGTTGGCCGCCTTGGCCGCAGCAGCACACTCTTCGCTCATGTTGAGCTTTCTGTCCACCAGGCCCCCCAGGTCCCTTTCCACAGAGCTGCTCTCCAGCCAGGTGGATCCCAGTCTGTGCTGCACTCCAGGATTATGTTTTCCCAGGTGCAAGACCTTACACTTGTCCTTGTTGAACTTCGTAAGGTTCTTGCTGGCCTGCTCTTCCAGCCTATCCAGATCTCCCTGCAGAGCAGCTCTCCCTTCCGGAGTGTCTTACTTCCCCACTCAACTTGGTGTCATCTGCAAAGTTCATCAGGCTACACTTGATCCCATTATCCAGATCACTTATGAAGATGTTGAATAACATTGGGCCCAATATTGATCCCTGGGGGACCCCACTAGTGATGGGTTGCCAGTTTGGAAAAGGAGCTATTTACCACCACCCTTTGGGTGCAGCCTGTCAGCCAGTTCTCCACCCACTGCACAGACCACTTGTCTAGGCCATAACACATTCATTTCTCTGGGAGGAGGCCGTGGGGAACCGTATCAAAAGCCTTGGAGAAGTCCAGGTAGACAATGTCCGCTGCCCGCCCCATGTCAACCAGGCAAGTCACTTTGTCGTAGAAGGTGACCAGGTTTGTCAAGGACGATCTGCCTTTAGTGAAGCCATGTTGGCTTTTCCCAATCATGTGCTTCATTTGACTTGTCATGGCCCTGAGGACGACCAGTTCCATAACCTTCCCAGGAACTGAAGTAAGAAATTGAAGTCATAAATGCATTTCTAGAAACAAAGCTTGACTTAAGCTGTGTATGTAGTCAAAAAATGTGTTTTAGCAACTAGGGAGCTTGCATGGCTGGTGTAAGCTGGTAGATACTTTGATTCTTCATCTTACAGATTTGCTTTTCTAGTTGTTTCAGTGATACCTGATATACAAGGTGACTTGTCTCCTGAATTCAGGATACACTGGGTCTTTTACTTTATTATCGCAACTGTCAGGCTCAGCTGCTTAATGGCTTTTCCTTGTCTTTTGCAGCAATGTTCTTTTTTTTAATTGATCTTAAAAGATTTAAAATTTGATGGTTGGAAAGACCCCAGATTTCATCTACTTATCTTTGTCCAGTGCATAAAATAAGGCAAATTATAGACCAAAATGCCATAGTTCCCTGTCCTCTGTAGCTTACTTGATGCCTTAATGAGACTTAGTCAAACTGGATTAGAGAGAGAGGGTATATAGCAGCATGCCTCAGTGTGGGTTCTATGTGCGCCATTGTAGTTAGAAGGTTGTTGACTGCTGCTTACTATTGCAATGGTGAAAACAGCTGAATTATAGTGGGCTATCCCTTTGCTAAACGGGGATGCGTTGAAAATGGTGCATGTGTTAATAGTTTGAAGCTCCAGTTATATTTTAGCTTTGTGCTTTAATTTCTGATTCTAATTCAAATAAAAACTATACAGGAAACCATTTGTGTCGGTCTTTTTTTCTAAAATAAAATGAAAGGCAATGAAAGTAAATGTCAACTTTTTTCTTTTTTTTTTTTTTTCTTCCTTCTTTTTCTCTTGTAATGTTTAGATTAATGAACATTTGTATAGAAGTTAAATAGTTTGGTTTTGGTCACTGAGCACTGGCATTGCGTTCCATTAGGGGGACATATAATGCTCCAGGTTGTCCGAGTGCACAAAGGAAATAGCTGAGAAATAAAAAAACCCCAAACAGTGCTAATATTTCCTTTTTATGTAGTTTCCTATTTTAAATGGTAGTATAAAAAAGCAGTTTTACTTCTAGGTGACCTTGTTGCAGTGGCCTGAAGCTCCAAAAGCGTGTAATACAATGTTTCTATAGCATGGACCCATACAGAACTAGATCTATGATACAATTTCTTTGAGAGGCACTTCTGAAGTGTTTTATCACTCAGTGGTATTGAGCTTTTCTGCTGCTGTCAGCACAGAGATGTGAAAATTGAAATAAAAAGGACTAGTGATGGTGAAATTCTAAATTAAATGTATCTATCTTCCACTAATGACTTCCGAAATGTATTGTAAAAGTAACATCCAACAATGAAAACAAAGCTTGAGTCATAAATGCTGTTTGTTTTGCTTTTTCCAGTTTTAAAGTGAGCACATTGAAATGCATCACTCTGTTTTAAATCATTACAATCTGAACACTTGCAAGAGAATTACAAAATGAAGTGGAAATTACCTTGATTGCCCGATGGAACTTGTTGCTGTAGGAGGTTGGGCAGGCAAAAAGCATCAGACCTTTTTATGGAGGGGTAGTCCCTTAGTGTGGTTCCCTGGATGCAACATTTGGTGCCAGAGATCCCTAAGCCACTGTCTGAATTGAAAGCAAGCACTCCTCATGGACCTTTCTGTTGCTGTTGGGTCTTTGGTGTGATCTAGAATGGCAGTTCAGTCACTTTTTAAAATTGAGTCGTCCATGCTCTGAGGAAAAAACCAGCCAATTTCCATTGCGATCCTAGCCTGTGGTATCAAAAGAAATGACACTTAACCCAAACCAAACCATAGTTCGTATGGAGAGGAAATTACACTTGGGCATAAAAACTAGATACTATATTAAAGAGGCCCATTTCCCTACAAATGGAAGATGTTAATTTTAAGTAGACTGCATTTAATGATGCAGTCAAAACCGTTGAAAAAAATATTCCATGTAATACAACTCATCTAGCATTTTAAATATGGGCCTTTAAGCTTTGATCAAGAAAGATAGTAATGTTAACTGGTTGGCAGAGATGTTCATGACTGCTGACAGCAGTTTAACTGGATGACAGTATGGAAGGTACCCTCACCAAGTCTGTAGAGACCCCTAACCTGGAAGGTTGCTCTTCAAGCATTTTGCAGCTGTAAAGCTGATTGTAGTTCCTTGGAATCCTTCTTTTAACCTCTCTGAAATTATTTTTTCTTTCTCTCTTTTTTAAAGATACTGTTCCTAATGCAAAGTATTACATTGTGGCGTTTACTTTGAGCTATCAGTGTCTTTCAGAATATGCATTTATTGAGAATTCTAGTAAAAATCGGTTAAAACTTGCAGTAGCAATTAAAGTTTCTATAGCTAGTGAATTCCTAGGTCATGCTTGAAAATACAGATGGCACATGTGAACTGTAAGAAGAGGTGATAATACTGATTCCTTTTTTGTTCCCACATTTGTTTCCTTTCAAAAAATATAAATCCTCAGTAAAATGAATTTTTCCAAAGAATTGCGTCCCACATTTTCTCGTAGTGGTTTGTAGCGAGCTGACTCCAGTGAGGAGCGTGCAGGGGAAGTGAGTGCGTGCTTGGGAAGTGACTTGTTTGTGACCCTTGAAGAATTTGGGTACAGCATAAAACAAAGTGCCTAGTGTTCACACAGTAGGAGAAACATCTCGGGTTTGTGCAGTTACTCTGGATCTTTTCCTTCCTGGAAAAGATGCATTTCAAGTAGAGTTTTTACCACTGGATGTTGAGCCAGGGTAGGTAACGTGGGGTCACAAGTTGTGTTTGTCTTGCAAGTGCTTGAAGCATGTTTGAGTCTGAGACTTCATCACCTGGCTAGCGGTGGGGTGTGTCTGTACAGGGACCCCTAAGTAACCCAAGTCCTTAAGACCTGCAGAGGCTCTCGGTGGTTGTTCCTCCTGGGACTTGTTTGTACCTCTTGGCCAGTTCTGTCCTGTGAAGTAGAGGGCTCGCATGAAACCACTGTTACCACCTTCCAACCTACCTGCTTTGTAAGCTACTGTTATTTTACATCCCCTCAGGTTTCAAGCTGCAGTTTATTTCTTGCAGGTATTAGCCTTGTGAAGGTTTTTGGTATTTAATGAGCCAATTTTTGAAATAAAGAAACATTTCTTCTCAGAATTCTGCCTTACATTTTTCTGCTCCTTTTGATTGCTTTGACATTTGGTTTGTACAAAATTTATCACAAAACAGAGGTTTAGTTTCAATTCAGAAAAAGGAATAGGTGAACTTCAGCATTTTGTTTTATAGATAAGAGAAAGGTGAATGTAGAGAAAATGAAATAATGTGTTTGTAGTTGTCTGTTGTACAATATTTTCCAAGGTTGTTTCTGGTGTCTCAAAGTTTTTTAACCCATCTTTAAAGATGTAACTTTCAATTTAAAAAAAACTTATAATGCTTATCTCTCTTTTTAGCTTCCAATAAAGGCTAGCCAGCAGAACACGCACACCAAAGTCAGTACGGAGCACAACAAGGAATGTCTCATAAACATTTCCAAGTACAAGTTTTCCCTGGTCATCAGTGGTCTCACTAACATCTTAAAAAATGTTAATAACATGGTAAGTTTTCTAACTTTGGATTGTTGGGTGATTTTTAAAAATGGTTGTTATTTATTCATATTATACAATCTGCAGAGAGTCACCGGCAATCAAGTCAAATTGTTGCTTGCCTTTTACACTTAATTTTTTCTTTTCATCCTCATGTGCTAAAGTTTACCAACAGCACTGAGCTGTGTTGCATATAAAGGCAACAAGATGGTGGTGGCAGAGAAATCTAAGGGAAGGTGGTGATTAAGGAGAATCTTCTGTTAGTCATGGGAATAGTCTGTAGCTGGGAAGGTATGTGGCTAGCTAAGGAGTGGGTACATAAAGGTACCTAATACTGCATTGGGTCTCCGAGCAATGTTAGATACCAGGAGAATGTGCTACTTGTTAGAAGGTGGGGGAGGATGTTTTCCGTCACATGGAAAGGGTGCTTCAGTTAGCTAGGGAAGCAGTGCTAGCAAAGTCTGTAGAGGAGGACGAAGGAGCTGCTGAGCAGCACTGGGAGGTTTCTTTTTCCCCTCATCTGTCCTGCCAGAGCATGACCTGCCAGGAATCATTTTGGGAAAGGAAGAAGGAAAAAGAAAGGAAAAGGATTTAAAACTTAGGCTATTTGAATTTTCCAGGCTGTTGGGTTATTTTAGCTTTTGTCTGTGTGTGTATAAAATATATATATTTTAACAACCAGAAGAATTTCAGTCAACCTTGCAAGAAAAAAATCTTTGAAAAAAATCTGTTGTCTAATACTGCCACTGTAGACTCACACCTCCAAAGGGATGCCTCACTGCTCAGTAAGAAAAGTGAATGAAAAATGTGTAGGTGTGATATGCATCTCTTCTATTTACTCTTTGATAGAGATCGCAGCCTCTCATTAAACCACTTAAAGTTGATACTTGAGGGCAGTACATTGGTATGAAGGGATGAAATTCAGGTGATTTTTCTACAGGTTCCCAAAGAGAAATCTTTAAAGCCATGTGTCTTCGTAGATGGTTTCCTTCTGCATACTGCTTTTGTTTTCTGCCTCCAAGGGAACCATAAAATGATTCTGGAAATCCATCAAAATATTTAACTTCGCAGCATCACTAAACCTGTCTTTTAAAATAGATCTCAGTGGAACAAAAGAGAAGAGAAACCTAGAAAGAAAAAAAAAATTAATGTGGATGTCCATAGTTTGTTGACTCTAGAGAAATAACTGTTACCATCAAGTTGGGTAAATGGAAAGTTTAGGAACCCTTAATGAGGAGAAAGATGCAGTTTGATTTTCCCCCCCCCCGCCCTCCGTGAAGGTCTGGGTTTGGATTTGTCATGAGAAAAGTTTAGTTAATTGAGTTTTGAAGCCATGTGATTTGTGATCATGTGGAATCTCCACAAGCAGGTAACTGAACTAGGCACGCTCTGGCAGTGCTTTTTTATGGTTTTAATAAGACAGTTTGCAGTGGGCTTTTTTGGACATCAGTTTTATAGAGCTGTGCATCAGCTAAAATGCTACAAAGGATCGATAAAATTGGGAAATAGGTTGCCCTACTGCTAGGGATTTTAGGCTGCTTGAAGCTACCTGTAATCCCTTTTGAGAGAGAATTTGTTTTAATTAAACTCCATAGGCATGAAGGAATGTGCTGATGTGTAAGATGATTGTCTGATAAATGAGAAAACTATACAGTTAAGTTTCTGTATATGATGTATATATCTTGACAGGAAGGACCTAGCTAAAAACGGCTATAAAAAACCTCAACCTTTGCTTTGCACTGAGGAGCAAGACTTAACGTTTTTTGTTTGATGGACTGAGCTACCCTACGAATTAGCAGTATTTTTGAAGGATTTCTATAGCTGAAACAAACCAGACCAATAGACTGCCGTAATGGTCTTACATTTAGAAAAAAGTTGGGGGGGTTTGCATTCTGCTGAAACTTAGTTGAGCTAACCTCTTGTGGTTTAAAATATAACTTCCTTTGGGTGGCTTCTACCTGTATTCTATGCATAGGCAGTAGTACCAATGTATTTTTAGCTAAATCTTTTCTGCTTTATTTTGCTGTCTTAATATTGCTGGAACTAGTCACTATTGTTGGCAGAAAAATTGGGTGCTAGCTTAAACACCCAGTAGAATTCTGCCTTCGACCTGTACCTGAAGTGTGGCATCTTTTGGAGGGTCTCGTGTGCTTCTTCCTGTGGTCTGTGCTAAATTTTGCAACACTCTTAATAAGCTTGTTGGTATAGATTTGTTGTGACATCAGTTCTATTAAGATGTTGCAGAGAAGTACAGAATTGGAAAAGAGTCAGCAGTAATTGTTACCAAAATAGTTCCTGAAAAGGTATAACCTTCATTTCTGAATAAATTATAGGCCTGATGAAGGTAAGGGGCTGCAGTATACCTCCAGTCTTGCTTTGCGGTAACTGTTTGTTCCTTTTTAGATTTGGCATCGCAGACTGGACAAAGGTATTTCTTCAACAATACGTTTTAATTCCTATTTCAGTCTAATTTTTCCTGGCTTTATTTCTAAACTCAAAACCAGAGCAGTAGATGAGCTATAACTTATTGTGCCACTTTGTTGCATTACTTTAATGTGTTACAAGTCAAATTTCTTTCTACTTCTATATCCTTTCTACTTCTAGAGAATATTTGGAGAAACTGCTGAAAAGAATTTATATCTCTCTCAGCTGATTATCTTGGATACACTGGAAAAATGTCTGGCAGGGGTGAGTAGGCTTGCATAAGCAATTGCTAAGTTGGAATCAATGAGTTAAAGAGTACAAGTCAAATGCTTGTGTATCTATTATTACTGGTACTAAAATTAAAACTCCTCTGATTTAGAGCAAAGTAGGATTATTGCCGTCTAAAAAATACTCAGACTTCCTATAAATGCAAGTAGTTGATATACTTGATAAATTAAGGATCTGTGGGATGCTTTTTCCTTGCCTAAAATTAGTGATTTTTTTTCAGCTAAATAGATTCAATTAAATTTTTGAATTTGTCCTTTCCACCACTCAGCTAATTTGGGGAGTTATAAATAGTGGTTTTCATTTAATAATTTCTGAAAATGAGTTGCAGACAGCTGTTCTCAGAGACGTGTGAACCTGGAGTAAGGGAAGACACAAACCGAAATGAAGAATTAGATGTGGTTATGAAGCTTCGCTAGGTTTTTATAAGCTTTGAACGCTTGTGGCATATTCTGCTCAGTATTTTTTTAATAGATGCATGAAAACATTTTCATCCCTTAATTTAAAATTAAAAATAATGGGATAGTAAATCATGTTAGTAGTAGCAGATAATTCAGTACAAGTATTTTGTTTTATGCGAGTAAGTTTTCTGCATACAGTGTTGATTTTTCTTTAAATTTCTTAAAAACTTTCATTTGGTCAAGTAGTTTTTTCATGTACTTGTGTATACAGCAGAAACTTTGCTATCACTATTCTAAAGATTACTTTTGCAGGTGTTTCCTAGATTACATTAGTTAACCATGTCGAAACTTCCACTGGGAGTCCAGTCCTGAGGTTTCCAGTCAGAGCTGTGCTGCAAGGCAGTTTGCTATTACCTCTGGGATGTAAACAGTTGTACAACTTATTGTGCTAAACTGTATAATTGCAAAGCCAAACTTCACTGTGAGCAAAATTTGCAATGGTTTATTCCTTTAACAAGAAAGGAATTTTTTTTTTAAAGCTGTATTCCTGGATGAATGTCATGAAATCATCTAAGCTCTTTGCTGTTTCCCTGCAACAGTTTTTGAAGGTTCTTTCTTTATAAGGTAATGACCTTATTATGGTTAGATTTGTCAAGCAGCCTATCTTATATTGCAGTACTAAAACAGTCTGAATAATTGTGGATTCTTCTAAATTCACAAACGATCCAGGTAAATACATCTTCCAGAATAAATGTCATCTTTTACAGCTGAGGTAGATACTTTTTTTGGTATGTCTTGGGTCTTTGATTCTGTGAGTCAAAACAACTGTTTTAACTTCAGAAATTAATTCTTTTAAAATATTTCCTATATGCATGTAGTTTAAAATGTTAGTGGTTTTTTCCTGATAGATAGTGATATTTGAACAGCCTAAAATTGTGCTGAATATTTCTTGCTTTGTCAATTCAAATGAGAGCAAGTTAAGCCAGTATATGTTTAATGAGACTGAGCCAAAGTTCTATACAAAGAGCGTTGTGTTCTGTGATATCTTCAGACGTATTTCTTGCTCGCTGTTCTTGCTCAATGTTTCATCAAGTTCTCATGGCAACAGGACTCAGGTCAACTAAGTGGGAGTCTCTAAAACTTCCCAATTCCCTATGGTAAATTCGTTGGTAGAATTTTAGAAAGCTTTAATGCTGACCCTTCTGTTAAAACTTGCTCTTAGTAGAGCAAAGTTTCACTTTGAATTCTTTCGTAAATAGTTTCCTTATGTCTCATGCTGTGCAAACTGGCAAAAATTAGATTTTTCTTTTGCAGGAAAGTCAAACCATTTTTGCCTCATCTAGAGCAATCCCAGGCAAGAGCAAGGGAGAAGCACCTCTTTTTCGGTTCATTTTTTTTTAATATAAAATATTTGCTTTCAAAATACAGTGGTTAGAATACTGCCCAAAAGAGAAGTGAGGGTGGGTCTTTGCCCTTTCAGCTGCCATTCAAACCTGAGACAGTTAATGATCTACTGCTAATACTTCACACAGATCAACAGGGTGCATTCATCAAAACAGAAATGTGTTTTACTTCAAAAACTAGTTTGAAATTTTGCTTGATACATTGATCAGCTTGGTGTCCTACATGTTTTGGAGACTTAACTGAAAATGTAAGATGGTTTGAGTGGTATGGGTTACTGTTCAAATGGGAAGAAGCCTTTTCTGTGTAGATACTTACACTATGGTCAGTGGTAGCCTGCAGGCAGAATTAGAAGTTCAGATTCAGGTCTGGTGCCTACTAGTGGCAGATGCTCCATTTTTTTTTTTTGTCTCCAAACCTACAAAATGGAATTTCATGAAGTACTGAATGTTTATTTTTAGCAACCAAAGGATACCATGCGACTAGATGAGACTATGCTGGTAAAACAGTTGCTGCCAGAAATCTGCCACTTCATCCACACTTACCGTGAAGGGAACCAGCACGCAGCTGAACTACGAAATTCTGCCTCTGGGGTTCTTTTTTCTCTTAGCTGCAATAACTTTAATGCTGTGTTCAGCCGCATTTCCACCAGGTAGGTGTTTTTCAGTAGCCTGTCATAGTGTATTAGAAGATCTACTAAATACTGGTGTCTACAGCATCTGTCATGAATTGTAGTCTTTCTAATTTCAGAAAAGTTAACTGTTTAAATGACATAACAAGATAGTTCTTAAGTGAAACTCCCTCTACATTTCAAAATTTTACTTGAGTTTCAGGTTATGGAATGAACCTGTTCCATATCCGTTCTAGGTTACTGCAAGCATATGTTCCGTGAGCTGCATTTATTGCTTTTTAAATCTGCTTTCATAAGTAAAAGTCAAATGCTTGTAGTAGTGTGAAAATAATGATAACTGAGCTGAATAAGTTCTTGTGGGTGCAAAGTGTTTTGGAAAAAAAGGATGCTGCAGCTAATGGATTGAACCCATTTACTTACTAATTTAGAATGCAAAATTCATACAGCTCTTTTGGACCCCTAAGGCTGTTTTCCTTCCCAGTTTTCCAGCTTGAAGGCTTTTATGTTAAATCTATCGTATGCCTGAAGGGGACAAAACAGCTGGACTGTTTGTTAGTTGGAAAAGACCCATTTGTCTTCTGACTGACTTGAGTTTCACAGCACATTTACTGTAAAAATAACTGTCTTTTCTGCTATTCTAAGTGAGACACGAGACAGGCCCAAAGTTTCCATCTATTCTTTGCTCTTTTTGCCCTGTTCCAGGTCTTTGTGATGCTTCAGCATTTGCCAGTCCACTAGAGTTGTGTTTTAAGCTTTTTATTACTGAAATACTTCAATGTTTTTTTGAAAGTTGCTTGAAGTAGCTTAGCTCTTATCGCACATTGTTACAGCTAGCATCATCCTTGATTTATTAGAAGTGGAACTTGGGCAGCCTTATGTGGTCACATAGCAATGAGTGTGCCAAATGGCACACTTAATTGAAACAGAGATCTATATATTCCTTATAATGTACAAACAATTCCATTCAAACATTGTGGAAAATATTTGCATTTTAGAAATCAGTCTAAAATTATTTAATGCTTTGAAATTGTAAGTATTTTAAAAACTTTCATAGAGCCTTTAATAACTTCTGTTTCAAGAACATAGACTTGGCAGCTAGCATGGAGGATGTGGTTTTACTCAGTAGGTTGATGATGTTTTGTTGCTTATGGAAATGGAAACAATTTCTTTTGCTCCTTTTGAAGGAAGTATTTTTCAGTTGAAATTTTTTGACAGTCTTTGAATCTAGCCCATGGATCTATATTTATTCATATGCCGGTAGCATGGTTTAGTTCTCAAGCTCCAAAGCACTTCTTACCATCCACTCGAACTGGAACATAATGCTTTTTCCCTAACCTGTTTTTTCACTTCAAGATGGCTTGTACATAAATAGTTAAATATTTGACCAGTTGTTGCTGATCTCCACAGGGGTCAGCTTGCCGACAGTTAGCATTGCTGCTCTTTTGACCTGTGCTTCCTGTTTAGGCATATTTCTAGGCCTTGTACAGCAGCTGGGGGATTTTTGGCACGAAAAGCACAGCAGTGGGGACCTTCCCATTCCCAGCGAGGCCTGTTAAGTTTCCCTGGCGTTGAAGAAATGAAGAACTGCTTTTGTGTGTAGTACTAGAAATCACATTCCATGTCTAAAACACATCTGTAGCTTTGGAACAAGACATGGCAATCTTTAGTTTGTGAGAACATATGATTTAGTTATTAGTGGCTTAGTATCTTATGAGATGTTTAGTAAATCATCTAATACAAAAGTGTGAAAAGGTGCCATTGTGTTTAATATGGTGTGGTTAAACTTCATCCTGTTTCTTTAGGCCAGAAAAACATGGATCTTCTTTAGCTTATAAAGAGTGGTTGTAGCTCACTTCAACAATGTTAAGTACCATCAGTCACTGCTTTCCCCTTCAGAAACTAGCTGGAGCAAGACTTGCTGTTAAGGAGCAGTAGTCTAAAGGTGTTCTGATTCCGTAAATTTAATATTTAGGTAAAAAAATTACAAGATTACTGCTACAGTATGGTAGATAACGGAAGGATTTAGGCAAATCTTGGGCATAAACAGACTATCACCAGATGACATTGGTGTCTTGTAAGACTCATCACTAGTATTTCTAAATCCATTTTCAGTATGAGTATGGAATAAGACTATAATATTAACTCTTAATCATGCAAGGTCTGTCTTTCATTTCTAAACCTGGAAAAGTCTATCTGAGGAGATCATATTATATGAGGAAATCATATAATATTCCCTTGCTGTTCAAATGTATAGAATCATAGGTGTGTGTTCATACCTATCTGACATAATCCGATTGAGAAGTTAGTTTACTTTGCATATTTTTAGATTACAGGAACTGACTGTTTGTTCAGAAGATAATGCTGATGTTCATGATATTGAACTTTTACAGTACATCAGTGTGGATTGTTCAAAATTAAAACGACTCTTGCAAGGTACGATTTGAGCCTTTGTTTTGAAATATTTTTAGCTGAATATGGCTAGTTAGAGATGATGCAATAGTATTGATCTGTATATCTTTCTGTTGCCGTGTTTTACTCCAAATAGTCATATATTTACCAAAATATTTAAAAATACTGAAGTAGCATAAAGACATTCGCTTAAAAATTGCTTTGCACTTAAAGCGTCTTTATAATTTGTGTTGCTTTTTAGAACCAAGTTTCGTTTCTAAATGCAAATGTTTTACCTTTACAGAGACTGTATTCAAATTTAAAGCCCTTAAGAAAGTAGCTCAGTTAGCTGTTATCAACAGTCTTGAAAAGGTAAGCATTTTAATATTTGTCTTCTGTTTCATTGCTTATTTGCAGACTTTATCTAATTTAGGAATAGTTGTGATCCAGTAATTTACTATAAAATATATGTTGGTGCATCCCTTCGATGCATATATGTTTTGCACGAAATGTCAAGTGATTAGAAGTAAGAGTAAAATCTCTCTCCATTTAAAGACATAATTCAGAAAAAATATTTTTAAGCTCTGGAATGTAAAGATGTTTTGCATTATCTGCAGGCATTTTGGAACTGGGTGGAAAACTATCCTGATGAATTCACAAAGCTGTATCAAACACCACAGACTGATATGGCTGGTAAGGCATAAGAAATGACATAGTGTTCAAAAGATGGTTTCTCAGACTTCCCCACATTCACCTGCATTTTGTGCCCTCTTTGCTTCTTGTTCAGCCTGCAAATAAGAAACAAATTTTTGTCAACCTTTGTCAGGGCAGGCAAGGTTATATTGCTATCTCTTTTCTTTGCTGACTCACCTTTTAGAGAGAGTGATTTTGTGGTTCACAACACAAAGAAATAAAACCCAAAAGATGGCAACTCTTTAAATATACATTTTTCATGTTGGTATAGGAAAAAAAAACTTAAAAGAACATCACCTGTATTTGTCTCTAGTCAAAAACGGATAAAAAATTATATTTTCAGGTAAACCCTGTCTTTAAGTGGGTTGAGACCATTTAATCCCCACTAATGTGCAAAACAGAACTTTTTTTCTGTGTAAGTGGAGCTATCTCTCTGCTCTTTTATACCTGTTCTTTACCTTTTCATAATTAAAATTGGTATTGAACTTGGTTATATTTTACACAGATTGTGCAGAGAAGTTGTTTGACTTGGTGGATGGCTTTGCTGAAAGCACAAAACGTAAAGCAGCAGTTTGGCCTCTGCAAATCATACTCCTGGTCCTGTGTCCAGAGATAATCCAAGATATAGCAAAGGATGTGGTAGAGGAAACTAAAATGAACAAGGTAAGAGAAGAAAAGTATTTGAATTCTGGCTCTGATTTCTAGAAGATGCTTGTCTTTGCTTATTCTATATTTCAGGTATATTTTATTTTGTCTTTCCTGCCCAAAAAGCACATTACAATTCCATATGGAAATTTCTGCATCCT
The DNA here is from genome assembly GCF_949628215.1 of Phalacrocorax aristotelis. Lineage (NCBI taxonomy): Eukaryota > Metazoa > Chordata > Aves > Suliformes > Phalacrocoracidae > Phalacrocorax > Phalacrocorax aristotelis. Next base: position 5,672,273 of record NC_134293.1, on the reverse strand, counting down.
TTTTAAGTTTTCACCTAACATATGTTCTTTCACTGTCAATAATTCATACAGATAGTATTTCCCAAACAATGTTATTTCAGAATTTTTACATCTCCTTGGACATGTGAATCCTAGTGTTGTGGTTTCCCCGGCCTCCCCCAGTAGCAAACTTAGCATTGCTTCTCGCTAGCCTATATTGTACTGATCTGGGTTTCTGCAGTTCTGTATGTTCCACAATGGCAGTGCCTGTAGCAGAATTTGAATTTGATGTGGCTGCAAACATTATGAAGAGTAAACAACCATCTATCTTTGTCCCATTCTGATTGCCCTAGGTTGTTCAAAATTCATGCCTTTAATAAACATAATGTTTCTCCAGGATGCTGCATCAAGTTATTTTTTGCAATCCTAATATCCATGACTTCTGATCAGAAAATGCAATGTTGTTTGTTTTTAATATCTAAGGATCTAATAACCCTGACCCCAGATTACCAAAGCTCTGTTTATAACTATTCCTGATTTGAATTCTGCAGAAACTGTTCCTGGACAATCTCAGGAAGGCACTTGCAGGCCACAGCGGGAGCAGACAGCTGACTGAAAGTGCTGCTATTGCTTGTGTTAAACTGTGCAAAGCATCTACCTACATCAACTGGGAAGATAATTCCGTCATTTTCCTACTAGTGCAGTCCATGGTGGTAGATCTTAAGGTAAAAATGTCTGTTTCCTAATTGCAATGAAGAAATTTGAATTTTAAAATATTAAAATAAACTTTGAATTTCTCCTTAATTGAATACCGTCATGTTTTTCAGTGGAAAGTTTTGTATTGAAAGTAGACAAGAATAATATGGGTATCTAACTGATATATTTTTTTTGAAATATATAGAATTTGCTGTTTAATCCAAGCAAACCTTTTTCAAGAGGCAATCAAAATGCAGATGTAGACCTTATGATTGACTGCTTAGTTTCCTGTTTCCGCATAAACCCTCATAATAACCAACACTTTAAGGTGAGAACACTACTTACTGGTAAGTCATTCTCCATATACTATTGATGACCTGTCAATTATAACACATATGCTAACAGCAGCTGAAGCTCAGAAATAAGTTCAACTGTATAAATATCCCTTAGTAATAAATCCCTGCATGTTTTTATAAATCTTTTTTTACTTGGTTAGACTTTCTCATGTTTAGATTTGACAGCTTTGTCAACTTAATAAAAAGGTGCCAGTATGTTATTCAGTGCAATAGGAAGGATGGCAAAGATGATGTTCCTAAGTGGCTCTTATGTATTTTTATTGTAGATCTGCTTGGCACAGAATTCCCCATCAACATTTCATTATGTACTGGTAAATTCGCTCCACCGAATAATCACAAATGTAAGTTCTCAAATTATTTAATCAACCCAACAATCTGTGGCTTCTATTCAGATCAATATCTGCTTATTAAATACAATTTGAATCTTGAATACAATCTTGTTGCCTGTATCCATGCAGGAAGACCTGCTTGCTAATATGGAAAGGTGTACAAATCTCTGTTCATGCTGTCCATGAGTTGGATTCCCAGTTTGAAAGCTTGTATTCCAGTCTAAAATTTCAATACAAATATGTTTTAATACCCTCTAATGTAGGATGACAAATGAAACTTATGTTCGCTGGTTCTATAATAGGCACTGCTTTATTGATACATGAAAAACATTCTCAGGACATTCATCGTTACACCACCTTCTACAGTGTCTAGTACATTGACATGGGAACTTAGGGGAAGAATTGGCCTTGTGGCTTTGCTCAGGGATTTGTTCCAGTATGAATTTCAATAGTGTAAAATTTTAGTAAACGCTGAGTGCCAAAATATTTTGCAAGTTTGTGCAGTTATTCATCTTCAATGTGTTATTGTACTTTAAGTCACTAAAATAAGACTTTAATTTTTATACCGTTCAGACATACTTTTGTGATCAGTACGCAAATAGAATCAGTCTGTGAGCAACCAGCCTTACTTAATTTACATAACATTTTCTATTTCGTTGTCATAATGAAAACATTGTATTTAGGGAAAAGAAAAATTAGGCATTTTGACAAATAGGAAAGAAAATGCTACTGTAGATGTGGTGGTGTGTCTGTGATGGAGTAATACTGCTTTTCAGATATTATCAAGCACTTAAATTACCAATTTCCCATTTTGTTTAGTGTATCGCAATGAATTGAGTGCACATTGTTTGTTCTGAAGTGTTACATACTAGCATTCAGTATCCTGAAATCTGCCATGGTTTCCTGCACTCATGGTTTCAGAGTCTGTGCTCGTTCAGAAGGAAGAATGATATAGCAAGCAGCTAAGCTGGAAATAATGCTTCTGTTACAACTCATTTAAATATTATGAGTTTTATGGTGAGAATGCAAAGTTAACATGTTGGTAATACTGTGTAAAATACCCGTGTAAAGATTAGCTATACTACAGCTTTTGTAACTTGTAGAGGTATAAAAGAAATCATAATCTAACTCATATATTACCAGATTATCATTTGAGCGTTTCTGTGGTTTTGTTCTAGTCTGCGTTGGACTGGTGGCCCAAGATCGATGCTGTGTACTGCCATTCCATGGAGCTTCGCAGCATGTTCAGTGAGACGCTTCATAAAGCTATTCAAGGCTGTGGCGCACATCCAGCAATTCGCATGACTCCGGTAAGACTTCTGAAGAAGCTGTTAAAACACAGACCCGTAGTTTTTCCCGTGTCTCCATTCCATTTCAGCTTTTTTATTCATTAACTTTAGACTGGAAACTAGAGGGGGGAAGAACATTGCAATCCAAAAAGCAACAGAGAGCCATACATGCTCTGTAAACCTTGCAGGTTTTGGTGTATTGACTAACTGTTTCTAGTCGGTTAGTGATGTATGTTTCTCAGTTTTTGTGCTGCTGTTAAACTGGCAACATAGAAGTATTTCTTCTGTAACTCTCCTCTGTGGCTAACTGTTCATTTTAAGCTTTCTTGCTGTGTGAATAGCTAGGTAATATGTCCATTCTTGTTTAATCTGAAAAACAAAAGCATTCTGTGTGTGAAGATAATTTCTGAAAACTGCAATGTTTTACCCTGATTGGCATGACAATCTCTTCATTTGTCTTGCTTGCCTTCTGTTGAGCAAGCAAGTTGACTGTTTGGTCTTGGTGACAGCAACAAAGTAAAAGATTTTTCAACCATTGTGAAATAAAGTCAATATTCTTGTTTGTCTTGCAAAAAATCTTGAGTAAATTCAAATTTGTAGTTCATCCAAATTTTTTGGTAAGTTCATGTGCAGCTGCGTTGCCTTTCTTCTGAACTTCCCATTTAGGACTTTTGATGTGTCAAGTGAACTTGGTTGGTTGTTTCAGAAGGCCTAAAATGATACATGAAAATATTCCTATTGGGCTTCTCAAATGAAAGCAAATGATCAAAATACCTGTAGTTGAAAGCTACGACATGTTTAACTTGCTTTTTACATGTGTATATTCATCTGTTGAGAAAATAGCAGGGGTGTTGTAATGGCAACTCTGACATTGATTGGTGGTGCTTTGTCTTCTGCTTCTTATTTTCTGTTCTTATTGGCTGCTGTCGCTCACATGGTCAGATGCCAACCAGTCACTGTTTTGCATGGCAGTGGGCCTCTGTTGCTGTAAGTATGACCCATTGTAACTACCGCAGAAAAGCCTCTCCTTGCTCTGACTTTTCTGTGCATAGTTACCACTGCAGTCACTTCATCTGGGATACAAGAGGTAGCATGTTTTACCTAAGAATGTAGGACTGGAGCAGACCTCTTCGGCACTCTGCTTGGCAATTGCAAGGCAATCCCTTTCACAACCAGCTGAGCTCCTTCCCAGAAGGAAAGGCTTTTTTTGGTTCTGTTCCTTCCCTTCTGCCCCCTACTTTTCCATCATGATGCTCTTCCAGAATGTCCCTGCTCTGGTGGTTAGACTGTTTTCTAATTTCCAGCCTAAACTTATTTATGTCTACCTTATCCCCATTTGTTCTTGTTCCAGTGTTGTCTGTTAGCTTCAAACCGGTGTTTATCCCCTTGATGTATTTGCAGAGACCAGTCACGTCCCCGTCTTTGTTTATTGATAGACTTTAGTTTTGATCGTGTGAAGTAAACAAACTGCTTCACAGAAATGAATCAGCTTCTTCTGCCATGTGCCCCTTCTCAGAATTCCCTTAACTGTAGCAAACTATGGTTTAGCACAGAATTAGTTACCTCTACCAGTGTGGTATCAATTTCCTGATCAGATGCTTTTTTATGTGGTAGATTTAATTCTGTATAATTTCACACTGTTCAACAAAATAGCGTGTGATTCTAATTTCTTGTAGAATTTAACTGTACTATGTTGTGTCTTTTCTTCAGTTACCTTGAGGATGATTTCAAGCTAGGGTTTTTTTTTTTGTTCAAAACTTGCAAGTTTAGTGAAAATTAAAAGCAAGTTCATTTTATTGAGATATTTGCAAAAAATAATCTAGACAAAATAGTTTAAAAAGCTGAGATTCTAAAGAGTGTTGTATTCTGTCTTCTGTTGAATATCCACCATGGTAGTTTTTTCACCCAAGTTACTGTCTTGTAACTATTTTGGTAGCTGTAAGCAAAAATACTAATTTAATCCCTGCTGATATAAGTTTACAGAATTTATATTTTAATTACTTTTAAACTGATTGGAGAGAGATTAAAATCTTTTGTCTTTGGACATACTGGGGACCAATTAACACAAGTTCAACGTTTTTATATGTATGTGTGTGTATATATATATATAGAACACACACACACGTATATATAGATAGTATTTTTCAGACTTCAGTAGGCATCCAGATTATTTTTGTTGAGATGAGGGAACTGCAGCTGATTGCCATACAACAGGGTGGCTCTCGTTGAGGGCTGTGCACACTGTAGGCATGAAGTATAAACTCAGTTTTTGAAAGCCTTACAACTGGTACAATCCATGTACACTTACTTCACAGCCAATGCTGTGTATGACTGTGTACGTTAAATGTATTGGTCATATTGCTACCTGGATTCTGTTGCATGGACAGCAGTCATAGAATATGATATAGTTCACACTAGAGTCAAACCAGAATACCTTATGTGAACTCTCAGTACCTAGCTTAAAATGTCCTCCATTTTGCATGAGGAACTTGCCTGGTACAGAATTAGTTTACTGATTTTTCAGATGAAGCTAGGTGGGGTTTTTTTTGGTGGGTTGTGTGTTTGTTTGGTTTGGGTGGTTTTTTGGTGTTTTTTTTTTTTTTTATTTAAGCAATGCACTGTGTACCTTTTGAAAACTGAAAGGTGCATTTTTCAGAGGCTGTACAGGTGAAAATGCTATCAGCTTGACTGTGATTATGGCAGAAAATAAAGATAATATTTTGCTTTTGGAAAAATATTCCCTACACTCATGTATTCAAGCTTACGTGGAAACAATTTATTTCTCAGACCAAAGAAAATCTCTCTAAATTCTTAGTAGTCCTTCTGTCCATTTTGCTTTTGCCAGTTTGACTTATGCAAAAACTTTTCTTATGTCCACATGCAGCTCTCTAAAACAATTAAGTAAACTTCAAAGATATAATAAAGTGATAGCATATGCATATGTAAAAGGGGATTTTTAAGTAGAAGGCTATGTGACTATACTTGGGTGAATGTCGTACACTTTTAAACTTTTTCATCAATTGTAGATTATAAAAGCAATACAATTCTTAAGATGTTTCATTAAAACTATTAGGTAGACTACCTTACAATGTGATTTTTGTCTTCCATCAGAGTCTTACATTTAAGGAGAAAATGACAAGCCTTAAATTTAAAGAAAAACCTACTGATTTGGAAACCAGAAGCTACAAGTTCTTGCTGTTATCCTTGGTAAAACTGATCCATGCTGATCCAAAGCTTTTGCTGTGTGTAAGTATATCATACTATTAGTTCATAGTGAAATTTACTTTTGAGGTTACTAAATGAATTAAAATTAAAAACACACACCTTACATCTAGGATACTTCCTTACTATGGTTATAATGCTTCTATTCTTTCAAAGGAAAAAGACAAAACTAAAAAGAAACTGTAAGAAATTTTACAGAAGCAGAGCAGCACAATGAAAGGGAACATAAAGCTCTGTGACTGTGAAAGGAGTATGGGGGGAAGAAGAGGGAAGTAGAACAAGAAAACTAAAATAAAGCAGGGGAAATCAGCCATCATTTCAATGAGCAGAAAGGCAGATGAGTGCTTAGATCTTCCATTTTCTCAGGGCTGTTTATTGTTTAATTTAAAAGTATTTCAATTCTGTCAAAGATATGACATGCAAGGAGTGTCATAGCTTAAAAAGAAATTAGGTACTCTCTTAAGAATCCAGAAATCCCCCTAGTTTAATTACAGGAATGCCACTGTAGCAGTCAGTAACATGGTCAATCATTCAAAAGTTTTATGACTTAAACTTGCCTTCCTTTTTGCTGTTTAGAATCCAAGGAAACAAGGGCCTGAGACGCAAGGTAGCACAGCTGAATTAATTACAGGCCTTGTACAACTTGTTCCGCAATCCAGCATGCCCGATATAGCACAAGAAGCCATGGAGGTAAGGGGTAAATGTTCTCTATGCCAAATGATTAGTACACAGAGAAATCAAATCAAAGCTTTTGTAGAAGCTCTGAAGTATTGATTAGCTATGAAGTTCTGTGTCTTAGAGTTTGGTCTCTATTGATCTTTTTCTAGATGTCTCCTGCACTGAAAGCTTTACAGGAGAGGCCTATATGAAAATTTTAATAAGCAATTCATACTGCCTCTTGTGACTACTCTGCACCTCTTAATATGGTTTGTTCTTCCCTGGTGTTGATCAAATACAGTTTGACAGTTCCTCTGTTCTATCTTTGCAGAGAGCACCATTAGGCTTGCCCCTTCTCTTCTGTGTTTTCTAAATGTCTGTGAGAAAAATCCCTAATGCAGTGGCTGGTCCTGTATTCTGTTGTGAATCAGAGGAGGTTGTATGTGTGGGAGGGATAGATTGGGTATTTCAAGGCTACTGACATCCTCATCCCGCCAGCTTTGACTGAAGAAGCTAACAAATCACCAAAGTTACTTCTGATTTTTAGCCTTTCCATGCAAAGTTGCTGATTCTTTGACTTTGACAGTTCAGTTGTAACATTTGTGTGGTTTTAGCTATGGTGGGTATCCAGAGCACTTCATATACAATGAAAGCAGGCTTCAGCTTCTCTTCATGCACATGGAAGAGAAAGATTTATTTACTTTTTTTAATCCATGGTGCCAGTTATATTATCCTGCCTTTTTCAGATTCCCATGCTAAAAAGTGCACTGTAGAGTGTGTGCTTCACTGACATCTTTCATGTTTTAGGTTTTCACACGTAAACTGAAAAAGGGATTAACTATACCTATATGCATTACAGCTTTGCATAAATAGTTGAATTTTAGTAGGTAAACTGAGGGTTTTTTGTTAAACCTTGCCCCAACAAGAACTGCCACAGGTAGTGTCAGTATACTACTACTTATCAGTATATGAAATACATATTTCTTGATAGTTTAATGGTAGAATTCAATAATATTTCTTGTATAAGAATAATCCCTTTCAGTGTGAAAATCTCTGAGGAAGTTTATATTTGGTGGTAACACCCTTATGGTCATTTACGGGAAGTTAGAGATTAAAAAGTTTTGGCCGTTACATAATTTCATTTTGGTGTACTGTTCAATCTTGGTTCTTTATCGATCTTAATCCCTAATCTACCCGACTGTTGGCTTAACTGTCTGAGGATCAGCCTCTCATGTCTGTTTTTGACTAGTAGGTTACTAAAGAAGTTCTGGAATATTTGTTTAAGATAGGAAGCAATTTGAAATAACAACTTAAATATTGTTGGAGAACAGCAGGGGTTGGGTTTTTTTTTAGTGCCCCTTTTAACAGCAATCCCCTGGCAGCAAACTTTTTTTTTTCATTTCTGAGGGAAAAATATCTAAGATTGTCATAATTTCTCTCTTTAACTTTTGTTTTCACCAAAGTGAAAATTTATTTGCCTGCATATCAGACCCAAAGTAATAAGTGACTTGAGAGGAGAGATTTTGTTTGCAATAGTTGTTTGGTATAATTAAGGGTAAACTTCTAATCAATAATTTTCTGTTTGTTTATAGCCTTTGACCCATTTAACTTTTATCAGATATGTATTTCTTCTGAAAATTGTTTTCAGCAAATTTATAAGTAGTTGATTTTTGAGATTTTTGTGGTTAATGTGACTTAAATCAAAAGCAGAGACTAAACCTTTGGCCATAGTTCACCAGTATGTTCTTAGATATGGTGGGAACCTATTCTTATCTAAGTTTTTGCTCGTGCAGGGAATGGTTTCAAAGAGCAAAATATTTGCCTGTCCTGTCTTGGCAAAGAGCTTCATCTACGGAAATTTTGTTGTTGCCACTAGAAGTTTGTATCTGTAGGATTGGTTGCATTCATTTTTTTGCAGCTGGACATTAAGTACATAAAAAAGCCAAAATACAAGGTAAAATCTCTAGGTTTGGATTATAAATATGTAATAAAGACTAAAATGAAATACTTTTGACACAGGCTAACAATGAACTCTTGTTCTATATAAAATGCTTTTTATATCTTTTGTTGTTTTTGAAAACAATGTCATTACTATGTGATTGTACCTATTTCTCTGCCTAAGCTGATGTACTTGGTACATTTCTGCCTTTAAGTGAAACTACTTTGTTTTGAATTTAGGCCTTGCTAGTTCTTCACCAGTTAGACAGCATTGACTTGTGGAATCCTGATGCACCTATAGAAACGTTCTGGGAAATTAGGTGTGTAAGTTAACTTTTGTAAATTAGAGAAATAGCTGCTGCGATTTGTCTTTTCTTTTGAAATAGCTGTGACTGTTTTGGGAAACCTATGCAACAGCGGCATGAATCTGCAGTCAAAATTATTATGTGTGTTCATGAAAACATTTTATCTTCCATATACAAATTTAACAAAAATATAACACACACTTTGCTGGCTTTCTTAATGACTCTCTTCAGCCTGATATTAAGGTGTAGAAATTATTATTAGCTTTAAAAGTTAGAGACTTTTCTACCTCATTCAAATGTTTACTACTTGTTTAAATTCTATTTTATCTTTTTGGGGCTGAAGGAGGGTAATGCTAAGCAGTTCCAGAGTGTGATTTTGCTAATCTTGACTCTGAAGCCCTCACCTAAAGAAGGTAGTAGTTTGTCCTGACCTGTGATCTCCATTTGTCTTCCCTGCATATTTAAAGAATTTTTATTCATTAGAGTCATCTTGCTTTTTATAACTTCGCAGCAGCTGTTGCGGCTCATTTCTTTGAGAATATTAAGGGAAATGAAGTTCCAAAAAAGTCAGAATTACACAAAGTGCTAAACCAAAAAATAGGAATCTGTAAACTCAGATTTCTAAGAATTGCATGAGCTAAACAATTTAAAAAAGAAATATCTGGCGATCTAATCTGGATTGGTACAGGTGTTTGTTTTAGAAGAAAGGGAGCGACAGTCTAGGAGGAACTCTCTGGCCAGTATCAACAAATTGGCCTGCATGACTGCTAAATATGGCTCAAGGGGCTTGTTATGGGACAGGTTTGGGGCCGAGCCTTACCTAGATGGGCAATAACTGAAACTCATTACTGTAATTTCTAATAGTAGAAATGAGTTTGTGGTCTGTTCGGGCTGGGGGAAAAACCCATTAAAATTGACACTAATTTGGACCCTTTGGCAGTTTTAACAGAGAGTGTGAGGCCTGAATGGATATGAAGAAGGAACATCCCTAGATGTGTTCCTTCCAGAACAGAGTTGAGACACGTTATCAGAGCAGTGTAGGTAAACTTGTACTGCCACTGTCTGTGCTGTATCTGTTCTGTGGATAAATGGAGGACTTCTGAATCGACAGCCCTGGAGTCTGGACTTCTAACAAGTACCCAAATTGCTTAACTTCCTCTAGGGAACTAAAAAGGCCAGCTGGGCGGTGGGAAGGGTCAGAGGGGAGCTTTCATTTAAAGTACACGCCTATATTATTTCTAATATATATTTTAAAAGATGATGCTAGTATATGTATAGGATATTCACGCTAATTGCCTATTTCTATGTAAAATGTAATAATATCTTCAGAACTTTTGTTAGTAGATTATAAAGCTAATGCTGAATTTCATTTTGCTACAGTTCACAAATGCTTTTTTATATCTGCAAGAAACTAACTAGTCATCAGATGCTCAGCAGTACAGAAATCCTCAAGTGGCTGCGAGAGATTCTCATCTGTAGGAATAAATTTCTTCTAAAAAACAAAGTAAGTAAATGTTAACCTCTATCTGTTAGGATCATTAAAATTAGTTGCTCTCTGTTTTGTCACTCCCTTTATTTAGCAGGTTATTTTTATGATTGAAGGAGATTTAATAGCTACACCTACTCTTTCTGATTTCCTCTCTGCTGAGAGATGGTGCTTTGTGAGGCATCCTTGATTAGAATTGTTAACAGAAGTTAGGTTTAGGTTTGGGGTGGGGTTTGTTTGGTTTTTGTGGTTTTTATTGGGTGTGTGTTTTTTCTTTTTTTTTACTTTAGCTGCACAGGTTGTCTTACTTGCTTGAAAAAGGTATGTTTCTCAGAAACCTGGTGCGTGGTACCTATCTGCATATTACAAAGGGAAATGGTCCGCAAGATGAGGAAAAGGGAAAGTTAGTTTTGATAAAACAGTGCTTTATGGATTAAATAAAAATTTCTTTTTGTATCTCATGTTCACGTGAGCCCTAAAATTCTGACTTGCTTCTTTCCAGTAATCTCAAGAGACTTTTTCCAAGCCAACCATACATGGCAATGCTATACTTGCTAGAATTAAAACCAGACTTGCTATATTACTTTTTTAATTAATGATCTACTAGAAAAAAAAAGGGTTTCTGCTTTTTCTGTCTGAGCTGAAAGGAGCTAACATGAGAAGGGTACTATCTTATGTGTAGTGTATATCATGCTTAAAAAGTCCTCTTTCAGCAAGAGGATTTTTACCTTTAAATGACTATTTTCTTTTCTTCTCTTCTCTTTTCAACTTTGGTAGCTCTGTTACTGATAGACACTACTTTTTGTCTGTGCTGATGCTGAGTAGTAGGATTTTTCTTTTGGTATCTCCATTTTAACATATATTTGTAAAACATAATCTCACATATTGCAGCTGAAGACCTTAGGCATTCTGGCTTTCTATGAATTCAGGAAGACTTTTATATTTGGCCTCTAAGTGGAAATCAACTGTCCTTCAAATAAGAGCATATGCTTAACATTATCGTTCTCCTTCCAGTTAATAAGTAATTAGCTGTTTTTAAAAATCTCTTTCCTCTTAGTACTTAGAGGATGTTCATTAATATCAGGATCAGACAAAGATAATAGTTGTTATTAGAACTCTGCTTCACAATCTCAGTTCCTGTTTTTCTGATCTAATAGAAAATGTATAGAACAAAATGTACAGCACTCCTGAGCTTGGCTTCAATAGACTTAGCCACATCTAAATTATATTTGTGTGAGTATGTGTTCTGTGGACTAAAACCAAGGAGCCTATAGGGCTTTCAGGGGGCTCCAAGAAAGGGAGGAGAAGGCATCATTTTGTGCTTACCTCATGTTGATGGTTTTTGAAGATGACTCTCCAGATAGTTTCTTAAGGAGAAATATCATTCTACGACACCATTAATATGGGTAACTTTATAAAGCCCTGAGAGCACCAGTGTGAAAAGTATTGTGTAAATGTTGAAGAGCTTTTTAGCTTCCTGAAATCTATCCTTTTTACCCTTTTTTTTTTAATGAATAAGTTGATTTATTATTTTTCTTCCCTCTTTTTATAGCAATCAGATAGGAGTTCCTGCCACTTTCTCTTCCTTTATGATGTCTCTGGAGGTGGAACTAGTCAAATTTCTCTAGACCATGAAGAGATGATACGCTGTGCTCCAGGAGCTACCCTCAGGAAAGGGAAAGGGAATTCTTCCATGGTAAGTAATATATGATGATAATTCTTCTTAACACTTGGGGAGAAAAACCTGTGTGCAAATAGAAATTAAATTACTTTGAGAGTAATTTAAAAAAATCCCATTATTTAAGTCTGAGGAGGAAAAGACATCTCTATCCCACATAATGTATGTATCTAATATGCTAATATGCTGGTTAATAATGATGTTTCAGACTTCAAAAAGTCATGCCTTTTCCAAGTTAAAATGTTGCTGAATACTTTCTTTTCTTAGGATTGCACATAGCATCTCTACACATTAGTCTGTTGTTAAGAAATCTGAAATTGCACTTTTTAAAGTATCGCATGCAGTTTGAATGCACTGTGAAGGATCATAAAATCAAGCATTTCAGTGAGGCATACCCTTTGACAGACAAGTTTCTTAAGCCGTGTTTTACTACTAGTTCTAGGTACAAGAACAAATGAAGAGGATACTTAGAACATGTTTTAAGAGCCAAAACTTCTGTGTTGTTTTTAAATGTATACTTTTACAGTATCAATAAGATTTTCCTAAGTATATGGTTATCCATATGAAAAAAACAGATTCTTAGCCGCTGTGTTCATGCACAGCATGTAAGAGCTCTGATCTTGTTTAGGATTGCTTATTCATATTGGAATAAAAGCAGTTTTAAAGAAAAATTCGGATAAGGCTGAATTTTAATAAAATTGCCCTATTCATAAGCAATATTACCAAATTCGGAATTCTCTCTTTCCCAAGGAAAGTACAGCAGGATGCAGCGGAACACCAATCTGTCGCCAAGCCCAAACAAAATTGGAAGTTGCCTTATACATGTTTTTGTGGAGCCCGGATATTGAGGCAGTCCTTGTTGCAATGTCCTGTTTCCGTCATCTCTGTGAGGAAGCAGATATCAGATGTGGGGTAGATGAAGTCTCAGTGCATAACTTTTTGCCAAATTACAATACTTTCATGGAGTTTGCATCTGTTAGCAATATGATGTCAACAGGTAAGAATCGTTAATCTGTAAAATGCCTTTCTGCCTGTGTAATAAGAGTATTATTTGTGTTTGAGTCCTTCAAAGAGGTTAAGATTCTTGATTTGGTTGCTGCTCCTGCTTTCACTGAAATAACTTAATCATCAGAATTGCTAGAAAGAGTAGAGAATTTGCGTGACTGAGTTCATAAGAATTTTAGAGTGTAACAAGAAGAATCCTTTTCTAAACACTTTAAGGGGAGAGATGTACCTCTGTTAATTTAATAATTACTTTCAAAGTAAATATTTGATGTAGGTGGGTTTTCAAAAAACTTGGTTAATGTTCTGTGCCCCTTTGTAGGGAGAGCAGCTCTTCAGAAAAGAGTGATGGCGTTGTTAAGACGCATTGAACATCCAACTGCTGGCAACACAGAGGTAAACTTTATTGTGAATTCATAAACTCTTTGCGTGCATATTTTTTTGAAAACAGAAAATACTGTTGCTACAAGTCGTTTTGAAGTTAAATCTTGATATATCTTATTTTAGGCCTGGGAGGATACACATGCAAAATGGGAACAAGCTACAAAGCTAATCCTTAACTATCCAAAGACCAAAATGGAAGATGGGCAGGTGACTATGAATTTTTCCATCGGTTTAACCCTTAGAAATCCAAAATAAGTATTTCAACTTATTTGTTTTAAGGAATTGAATTTTAATACAGAAAATTAGTTTTGTAGGCAGACTGAAGGTCCGTGAACATATTGCAGAAAAATAATGGTAATCACTTGTCCACTATGCTTACTAAGGGACCAAGAAGTAGTTTGACTTGAATTGCTTTAAGGGAGATGGGGGCTGAGCTTAAAAATTAAAAGGAAAATGGAAAAAAAAGAATAGTGAAAACTCTGGAGTACTACTAGAGAAAGTATGAAATCCCTTTCGCTGGAAGTTTTTAAACAAGCTGCTGGCTATCATGATGTAAATATGCTTTATTGCGGTGCGGAGTAGGAAGTTGACTAGACAACTCCCTTCAGTCGTTTTTAGCCTTGCTTTTTCAAGTTCTCTGAAAAAAGTGCCTCTGTATAGATTTCTGTTCATAATATCACAGTAAAGTATAAAAGGTGAATCTTAGAAAATTCTTGAGGCTGGAATTGTGTATGGCAGGAGGTGTTACAGAATACTTCACAATCCTGATCTCTCTCCATTAGTTATGTTTAATTCAAGAGATTTCATCTTCAGCCATTCTTTTGCAGGTTACTGACAGCCTTCATAAGACAATTGTTAAGAGGCGAATGTCACATGTTAGCGGGGGAGGCTCCATAGACTTGTCTGACACAGATTCCCTTCAGGAGTGGATCAACATGACGGGGTTCTTATGTGCCCTTGGAGGAGTGTGCCTACAGCATCGTAGCAATGCAGGATTAGCAACCTACAGCCCACCTATGGGTCCTGTCAATGAGCGTAAGGGCTCCATGATATCCATGGTGTCCACAGAGGGAAATGCAGAGACTCCTGTTAGCAAATTCATCGATCGATTATTGACTCTGATGGTCTGTAACCATGAGAAAGTGGGACTTCAGATACGGACTAATATTAAAGATTTGGTGGGTTTGGAGTTGAGTCCAGCACTTTATCCAATGCTGTTTAACAAATTGAAGAATACTATCAGCAAGTTTTTTGATTCTCAAGGGCAGGTAAAGTGTTGATATATTCCTTTACATTTGTGTCTTAATAAAAGGTGTCTGTCTTGTCTTTCACGTAGGAAGTTGAAACTGATACCTGCTTGTGTTTTGTACAAAAAAACCTGTGAGCATTGTGATTGACAACATGCATTAATAATTATTGTATTTGTGATTCCAGGCTATATTTAACATGAAGTAATTGAAAATAATCTTGACTTCTTAGTGAACTCTGAGTATTGAATCTGTTCTCAGAATTGTTATGGCTGGTAGTATTGACATATTTAATCCTGACATATATTGGAATTCATTTGGCTAGGTGATACTAGAAAAATGCTTGCCCATTAGATTTTTGAAATGCTGCAGTATTTGATACATACCCATTTTTTGGGGGTGTGTGTGTAAAGAATTAAGGCCACCAATTTTCTCCCTGCAGGTTCTGTTAACTGAGACGAACACACAATTTGTAGAGCAAACCATTGCTATAATGAAGAATTTGCTTGACAATCACACGGAAGGGAGCTCAGAACATCTTGGACAAGCTAGTATTGAGACAATGATGTTAAATCTGGTTAGGTAAGAAATCTTGTTGAACTTCGTATACCAAGTAACATGTTTAAAAACTGAGGTAGACCCTTCTAGTTTATATCTTTTCTGTTTGCATCTGTGGAGAAGCAGCAGCTGATTTTCTGATCCTCCTCCTTAAGGTTCTGACAACTTAAGTAATCATGGAGATCATTTATACTGTAGCATAAAGTATGCTGATGAAGGGCGACTTTTGGTTTTTTTTTTTTGTGTGTGGGGTTTGTTTTTTTTTTTCCTTTTAAAAAAGAACTAACTTTTTCCATACTCGGCCCTATTCTTGTAAGCATTCCTGGTGTCTTTTCTATACAGTGGTGTTAGTGGTTAAAAACCAGCTGAAGGGCAGATTTCTGTTCAAGTTTATAATAGCAGAAAACTTCTTTGGCCAGAAGAAATTTGGTGCTGGTCTTCAGCTTATATGGGGGCTGGCTTGCTCACTTGGAAAATAAATAAAGATAGCCCAAAGACTTGCTAACCCATTATGCAAGTCTGCTGGGTCAGCCAGTGCATAGGTTCCAGCATGGAGCTCAAGGGATTTGTCAAATGTGTGGGCCTTATAGTATGAAGTATTTTATCTAATTGCTTTTTTCCTTCAGGTATGTGCGTGTGCTTGGAAATTTGGTACATGCAATTCAAATAAAAACTAAGCTATGTCAGTTAGTAGAAGTAATGATGGAGAGGAGAGATGACCTTTCGTTTTGCCAAGAAATGAAATTTAGGTAAGTCCTGCATTATATAACCTTTAGGATAGTGTCATGGGGACAAGTGTAATTTTGTAATTTGGCTATATGTTTAAAAAAAATAAACCAAAACCTGTCTCACACTGGTGTTCCTGGTATAGGGATAGTACTCCCATCTTTGTCTCAAGAATAGTTTAGAGCCTGGTGCTGCATTAAAACTTTATTTTGATTGTGGGGATACTAAACACATGTAAAAAATCTTGTGTGTGATACAGACTAGAGTGTTACTTGGTATAATAAAATTAGTTCAGTTCATCTTCAGTGTGTTGTGGTTCAAACAGTTCTTACACTGAATTTGTTATAATTAAGAATGATGCCAACAGTAGTGAGCATGTTTGGAGGAAGGGTTGTTTAAAAACAAAACAAGCCCAAAGCTGAGGCAATATATTTATATGTAACAGGAACAAAATGGTGGAATATTTGACAGACTGGGTTATGGGAACATCTAATCAAGCAACAGATGAGGATGTGAAATGCTTGACAAGGTAAGAAGGAATACTATTAAACTGTTGCTAGAGTTGCTAACAGTGTTCCAGGTGGCGTTTGATATCCACAGATGAGCTGGTTCGTGTGGACTTCCTTTAGTGGTAGTAATTTTAAGGAGAAGACAAAAATTGAAGCCTAAGTTTTGGTGAGCAGCAACAGAATTATATTTAATGCATAGCCTTAATTAACGTGGCTTTTGATGTGGTTTTTTGTTTTTTAATTTTTTTTAATCTACTGAATTAATTTTTTTCCTTTTAATACTTTTTTCTGATTTAGCGTTAGGACTGAATGTTTTATTTGCTAGAGCTGTGTCTTCATGTGATGCATTCTAAACAATAAAATTATCAAACATTATAGTGTTGAATTTGTACTTAACTGGATTTTTTAGTGACAAATTTGGTTTGCAGTTGTTGTCCTTAGGAGATATATTGCTGGAACCTGTACCGCAGGAGGTAGTAGCTTTTTTCCTGATGGACATGACTTTACTAGAATAATGGTTTTTTCAATGTTCTTTTCACCTGCTGTTAGATATGTAAGGAGAGAGGATGTGGTACTGGATGGGAATATCATCAAGGGGAAGGAGAGACTAATTCTGCTGATCTGATTCACAGCTTCTTAAAACTTTATTTTTCAGAGATTTGGACCAAGCGAGTATGGAAGCAGTGGTCTCTCTTCTTGCTGGGCTTCCACTACAGCCTGAGGAAGGAGATGGTGTTGAATTGATGGAAGCGAAATCTCAGTTATTTCTTAAGTAAATAGTGACTTTCAACTGTTTTTCTATACAGTGACTCTAAGTAGATGCACCATATGACATTTATTACAAACTATGTTTTTTCTTCTGGCAGAAACAATTTCATTACCCAACAGAAATTGCCTCTTACGAATCTATTTTCAGAATTCTCTACCTCATAGGTTTATAGAAGAATTTCTGTTTAGAAAATAATTATAAAATTTGGCTTTGTTTCTGCTTAATGCAGATGTATGCTTAATTCATGAGAGTGATGAGCTTGCTTTGGTATTATATTTTTATCCATGAAACTTAAAATCTCTTTCAAGACATCTGTTTGTAAAGGCACACCTGTCAAATTCACTTGCTTGGTTTGAGAGAATTTGCATACAAATTTTAGGACAGTGCTTTCTGGTTGTTACAATACGTTTGAAGGTTTGGACCATGCTACAAGAAGGATTACTTGGGACAGTTAGATTTTTTTGGGAGGCCTTTTGTCTATTTGCTACTCTATGGAAGTCTTTTCAGATGGATGCCTTTGCAGAAGCTGTTTTACTGATCCAAATCTCTTTTTCTTTAGATACTTCACACTGTTTATGAACCTTCTAAATGACTGTAGTGAAGTTGAAGATGAAAGTGCGCAAACAGGTGGCAGGAAACGTGGAATGTCTCGAAGACTGGCTTCGCTACGGCACTGCACTGTTCTTGCTATGTCAAATTTACTCAATGCAAATGTGGACAGTGGTCTTATGCACTCAATAGGTAAAGTAGTTAGAGATAATTGTACATAAATGAATACATAATGAAGACATTGGTATTTAATTTATTTTTACATCTTCCTTAGTAGTTCTGGGTTTTTTTAATCAGGCTTGGGCTATCATAAAGACCTCCAAACAAGAGCTACGTTTATGGAAGTCCTCACCAAAATTCTCCAGCAGGGAACAGAATTTGATACCTTAGCAGAAACAGTGCTAGCAGATCGGTTTGAGAGATTGGTGGAGTTGGTTACAATGATGGGTGATCAGGGGGAGCTTCCTATTGCTATGGCTTTAGCCAATGTGGTGCCTTGTTCTCAGTGGGTAAGTTGATTCATGCATTTTATTTCCTACATTTTTGAAAATACTAAGACTTGAAATAAAAATTAGTACAAACATTAAGGGTATAACAGTCTGCTAAAGGCAGATTAGACCTACCGTTCATGATAGCTAGCCTTTCCTAGTATATCGTTGAAAAGTGTACTGGATCTAATTCTCAGAGATCTCAATTATAAACTGCATTTTTATAGTAATAGTAAATTTAATAATAAAGTTAATATATAGGAATAATTTTATATACAGTTATTGTAATAAATGTATCTGGGCTGGTTATTTGTGTTATTTGTGTGTGTGCTGTAATGCAGACAAACAACTGTATTTGCTCATCTAGATTTTAGCAAGATGAATTGGGCTTTGTTATACAGCAGAATAACTGCTTATCTATCTGGACTAACTGTTACGAATTTGTATGACTGGATAGCGTGAGGCAGATTTTTAAACAAGCGATAGCGTAGGAAAGATGTAAAGAGAGATTGCGTATGCTTAATTTGATATTTACGTGCAAGACTTCATAGCAAATTTAAAGCATTAGTACAAACTGCTTGGTGTTTTTTTCATAATAATTTTTTTCGTACTTGCTTTGGCTCACTGCTAGTCAGACTAACATTTCATTGCTTCTTTTAAGGATGAGCTAGCTCGCGTCCTGGTCACACTCTTTGATTCCCGGCACTTGCTCTACCAGCTACTCTGGAATATGTTTTCAAAGGAAGTTGAACTAGCAGATTCCATGCAGACACTCTTCCGAGGAAACAGCTTAGCCAGTAAAATAATGACTTTCTGTTTTAAGGTATATAATCTAATCTTTGCTACAAATCACTTCAATGCAGGAAAAGTTTAGGAATACAAAAATACAAACCTAGCAGTCTATGGTGTTACATGCTTGAGTAACAGGATTAGATGAAAATAGTACGGAATTGCCTTTGAGTCTCAGTTCAAGTTAGTCTTGGCTCTCGCATCTGTTAGGTTTAGGGAGTTTTGCTTTTAATGTTCTAATGTTTGACAAACTAACTCTTGTAGATATCTTATGCTGTTGTTTAGCCCCAGTCAGCAACTAAGCACCACCCAGCTGCTCCACTCACCCCCAAACCCCAGTGAGAGAGGGGAGAGACTCGAAAGAGCAAAAGTGAGAAAACTTGTGGGTTGAGATAAAAAACAGTTTAATAGTTAAAATAGTAATAGTAATACTACTGCTACTACTACTAATAATAATAAATGAAAAGGAAAACAATGAGAGAGAGAGGGGAAACCCGGGGGAATAAAAACCAAGTGACGCAACTGCTCACCACCCGCTGACTGACGCTGCCGGTCCCCGAGCCGAAATCACTGCTTCCCCAGGCCATCTCCCCCCAGCTAATGTACTGAGCATGACGTCATATGCTATGGAATATCCCTTTGGCCAGTTTGGATCAGCTGTCTTGGCTGTGCCCCCTCCCCTCCCGCCTTCTTGTGCACCTGGCAGAGCCTGGGAAGCTGGAAAAGTCCTTGACAAGTATAAGCACTACTTAGCAACAACTAAGACATATAAATCCTCCTGGAACTAACCTTTTGCCAAGACTTCATGACTCAACCGGTTAGGCTTAAGCTTATAGTTAGTCCTCTTGAAAGTTTCCATGGCAATAAATGTTTCATCTTGCCTAGTCTGTATATTCTGCATTGTAAAGAAGAAAACCGGTTGCAGTAACAAAAATGTGTGCAAGATTTGTAGGTTGCAACATAGGTTACTAGTTATTTAGAAACCATAACTTATTTGATACAAACACCTAAATATTTGTAAAAGTTTTAGATATCTTAAAGTCCTTCCCTAAATAATCTTCAGTCATAGTAGGGCTCTTTATACTTCTGACTAGTTTAGTTATACGAGTGATTCTGTGACAAGTACCAGCTTGAAGACTGTTCCTGATGGTGTTTTTGTAACGGGCAATTTAAAGATGGGGAGACAAGCTCTGAGGTCTTTTATAACCAGATGGGAAACTTAAATAACCAGATGGGAAGGAATCCCGTCTGGTTATTGTGGTTATTAAAGTGACCTATAGTTTTCTCTAAATAGGAAATTAATTTAAATTCTTGTGGAAAATTGATCTCAGGTATGTTTCAGAAGTGAGGCTATATTATAGAAACACAAATTTTACAGAAATCTGACTTATGCTCAAACAAATCAAATGTTTTCAAGCTCTCTTAACAGTTACAGAATTTTGGAGTGTTCCTGTGTATTGCCATGTTAATCTGGCAACCTATTCTAATTTTCTTTCTACCCAGGTATATGGTGCTACATATTTGCAGAAGCTTTTGGAACCTTTATTAAGGACTGTGATCACATCCTCTGAGTGGCAGCATGTTAGCTTTGAGGTGGATCCAACAAGGTTTGAGATTCAAGGGGGGGAGCAAATGTATTTATGCGTAAACATGATTCCCAGTCATCGTAAATATAATAGGATTCCTTTTTCCATGTTGCAAATATTTTTTTTCTCATACTTTCATACTTTTCCACTCCTCACTTTACCGGACACATTGATTGTATCTGCAATCCTTATACCCATGGAGAATGATACAGAGCTGTCCAACACAGCGAGATGAGTTTTGCTGCATGTACTCTAAGCCCTGATGGAGGAGGGAAGATAGAGAGCTCTTGCAGGGCCTCTTCTGCATGCTACTTCATACTTTTATGTGGGCTCCTAATGTTGGGATTTCCAGCAGTACCAGAAAGCGTCTGCTTTAGGTCACTGTATTAATTACAGAAGCAAGATGGAATGCATGCATGTTGGGTGTAATTTTTTGTTTCAGTTTCTTTTATATCACCTCAAGACTTGGATTTAGTAACTGTTGGTCTGTTGCTTTGAATTATCTCTAACTCTTAGAAAAACTTTACGTAGTTGTCTTTTAAGTAGTTTACCAGAAGATAGGTCTTCTTTTTAATAGTCTAACTCTCAAATGTCTGTGTCTACCTCAAAGATTCCTTTCAGAGAAACCATGAATTTGATAATGCAATTATCAGTTGGAATTATGTATGCGTGTCTTTGTGTGGAACAGTGTTAGAGAATTCCAATTATAGCTGTCTGTTACTGACTTTTACATTACCTTATATTTGTAACTTACATGGTTTAAAATATTGATGGAAGCTTTTGTGTAAAAGATCATGATTATTACTGTAAGACTTCTATTTACCCTGGGAAATAAGGTTACTACCAAACATACAAGTACAGCTAGTATTATTTATTTGATGGTTGGTCATACATTTATGGGTCTGTTTCAGGCTGGAGCCTACAGAAAGCCTTGAGGAGAACCAGCGGAGTCTCTTGCAAATGACAGAAAAATTTTTTCATGCAATCATTAATTCTTCTTCGGAATTCCCACCACAGCTTCGCAGTGTGTGCCATTGTTTATACCAGGTATGCCTGCAATGGTAGCCTGCCCCTAAACTTCGGGTTTTGTTTTTATAATTCTAGCAGTGTGGAGCTTGGTCCAGTAGTAGGTGCACAGTGGGAGTTTCTTAAAGACTGTTTTCAGACATTTGTTAAATAACAGCAATCTAAATGTAGGGACTGAATGGTGTTTAAGACTTGGGTTGGCAATCAGGAAGTGACTAACATTAGAGTTTTTTAAGGAGTTGAATCACAGCTAAGAACTCAGACCTAGTAAGGCAGCAATAATATCTGCTTTAGCATCTCTATGGGAGACTAAAGGTTATCTAGGGGGTAATGGTTATACTTGCTTCTATCAGTTTATCATGAGGGCCATCTATAAGGAGGGCAGCAGAAAGGGAAAATACAAGAAAAAATCCCTGCTGGGATGCGAGAACGCAGAAGTGTGTTTTGACTATAGAAACAGTGTACTTGCTTACTTTTTGTACAGGATCAATTAAATGAGAAATAAATTTAATTTATTATCTAAAGGTCTGGGGGATCATGCCTTGATACACCATAATCTTGGGAATAAAATAGCTACTTGTGCAGTTACTGACTCTAGATAGTTGTTCCCTGCATAAAAATAGAGGCAATTTCTTCATGAACATTTTTCTCTGAAGGAAATTTTTCTAAAACTTGGCTATGAAATGTCTTATTCAGGTCATGGCTCCAGGAATGTTATTTAGTTGCACAATCTCATCCTTTCTGCCTTTGATGGAAAACCAGGTTAAAAATGGTGTAAGATGCTCATAAGAAAAATCCTGTATGGTCTTCAGTGGGACCACAGTAGTTACAAGTCCTAAATTTTAGAAACTGGATTGAGGCTGAGTATAATGGAAGGAAATAGATGTATGAAATGCTGCTGGCTGTATTTGGTAGAGAATTGTTTGTGGTTATATGTGCTTCCCTAAAGACCGTTTGTGGGTGAGGTCAAGACACTGCATCATTCAGGCTTTATTCTGATGGCGCTCGGTGTTATGTCTCATAATCACGTTCTGAAAGCAGGAGTCTCTAGGTCACTGTGGACAACTAAGGAAAGCCATTAATTTGTGCTGGGGAGGAGGTCCACTGGCATGTGATTTGGTAAATAACATCAGGCTTGTAGCTGGGATGCTCCAGGTGCTCTACTTCTGAGGATTATAGGTTCTTGTATTTGAGAGGTAGAATGACAACAGGAGTACATTCTGGTCTACAAAGTAGAATATCTTCCATCTGCTATGGGCAACACATTCTGATGGAGGTGCTGTTGCCTGTCAGATGCCTGGAGTATGTTATGGTATACAAAGGGCTGCCATACTTTGGTTAAGCAGCTGACCAAACATTTTGTAAACGCAGAGCACTGAGAAATTCAGCAGGTAAATATGAGGAAGAGAACCTGGAAGAGACAGATTTGAGTTCTTTTAATGAGGCAAATTACAGAGACTGACTTCTACTTGTGGCTAAAACTTCAGTGCTGTCACACAAACCTTGGCACGTTACGAAGCTGGGACCACCCTCTTGCTTGTTTCTGGTATCACTTAGAAATGACGCTTAAAGAGAAAAAAAAACTTTGAGTGGTGCACTGTCTTCTGTAGAGTAAATTCTTCTGTAGTGGTACCCTCCTGGCTGCCTCCCGTTCAAGTACCTGCATTCTCTGCCCTCCACCCCTGACTCCTCTGCTCTGTCCCGTTTCTGCTGCTCTCTGTAGCAGCTCAGCAGCAGGTTGCTGAGCCAGGTATGTATATAGGTCTCTCTCTTGTTCTTTGTGTGTTTCTGAAGGGTTTAGCTGGTGCTAAAAATTCCACTGGGGGATACTCCTGCTGCCCTCGGGGCCCATAGGAAATACAATTTCCAGTCCTGTTGGAGGACTGTCACTGAAGAGCTGTGCATGACAGAATAATTGAGCTGTGGTCTCAGTTAAGTGGTCTGGATTAATTGTTTTTGGCCTTTCAACCATAGAGTCTGTATCTCAGGTCTAAAGTAAAGCAAGGAAAACATTTTCTGAGCTGTGTGAACTAATTATGAGTAATAAAAAATTCTACACAGTGTAGCCTAGTTGTTTTTTTACAGTGAATGCTGTATTAATAAATGGAACTACTGTGATTCTCAGAACTTGGAAGTGAGAAGCAGTGAATTGTATATTGTGACTGTTGTGGGTCTTGGGTTGTTATTGTGAGCTGTTGGAATGAATTAGGCATGCAAATGATGTGCCTTTGTTTCTGCTATAACAACCTGCATAAATCGCTTCTAAAGTCATCAGTTTCTCCTTCCAACAGTGGTTGTGCCCGGGTTGGCAGGGGGTGGTTGTGTGGGTGGGTTTTTTGTTTGTTGGTTTTTTTTTTTTGTTGGTTGGTTGGTTTTTTAAATTAGAACATGAGTGGGACAGGTTGGTTTCCTTCAAGTTCAAATGGCCACAGCCTCACAGACGTTGACTGGGAGTGTATTTGAGTGTTACTGAAACCATCACAATCAACCTTGATTGTTGCTTCCGTTATTTGACGTTACATTGTTCCACATGTTTTCCTATAATTGCTTTTATATGCTGTTACTACAGTGTATCAGATTTATTTCCATTTTGGTGATATGTTGCTAGGAACTCTTTCTATACAAACCATTTTTAGTTCCTATGTGAAATGGAATTGCTAAACCGTACCCACCAGTGGGCAGTGCCAGAGATTCTTCTACGCAGACATCTCAAGTCTATTGGCGTTATTCTTGCCTTTACATTTTTTTGGTAACAAGGGTAATTTATGAAAGAGATGATTTACTGCCAAATATACTAGTGATATTAACTGATACTCAGCTTCAATATTTACTATTTTAACTGTTTCTAGTAACAAATATATTTGTGTACAAATGTTTGTTCATCACAAATAATGTAATAATTCAGTCTGTACTTTAAAATTCCAGAAAGCCTTGAAGAGTTTGGCCTTTACCCGAAAGAAAGTACAATTGAAATCTCATTTTTTGGGGGTATTAATCCATTTTTATCATAAGAACCTAATAGGTTATTTTTATAAGGTAACTTATTTTTTTTTAAGGTGAAAGTGTTTCACCCCAACCAATAGCGTAATAGTAAATAAGGCTGAATTTTGCAGTGTCTTTTTATGCTTAGAGTTTTAAAGTAAACGTGTGTGCAAAAAATACTTATCAGGTGTGTTCTGTAAATGATTTGTAGCTAATTTTAATCAATGTAGCAACATTATGGAAATGGTGTATTTAGTTGGATATTGGGGTCTCTGCTGGCTGGTGTTTCTGTTACCAGAACAGAGCCCTAATAAGTGTTTTCATCTGGAAACATCACATAACTAGTTACCATGTCATATTCACCCTTGCTCGTTTTCAGGTAACGTATGTTTAGGAGTGTTATGTGGTCACGAACAAACCTGATCAAAGTAACTCATACAAAGAATTTGTGCTGGCTATTTTGTAAAAAATATGATTTTTTTGTAATAGAGAGATGGAAATTTTATTGCTTTAAATGCAATAGCCTGGTGCATATGAAGTATGTATGTGACTGCTTCAGAATCTAACTCTAGAAATTACACAAAGTCAGAAATTCAGCAGAGGCACCATTGGTTAAATATTAATAGGTCCTGCACAAATTTGAACTATTTAAATTTAAGTTTAGCTTGGTTAGCAGAATAGTTCTTACTGATTGAGGGGGGGTTTGGGGGTTTTTTGGGTAGTTTTTTTCTTTTTTTTTTTCCCTTCTGCTTTTTACTCTGTCTCATTCTCGAGTTGTAGAAATTCTCTTCTAGTTCCAGTTTGTGTGATACCCTAAAGATTATTTGAACTGTTGGTGCATGCTTGCTCTCAAACTGCTGAGTATTGCTAGCCTTCTATTGCTACAGCTCCAGGTGTTGCTTGCTGTAGGGCATCTCAGTGATGCTAATTTACTGTTACAGCTAATATGAAGGTTGTAGGATTGAGCTCCAAGACCAAAATTTACCTCTGTACATGGGAGCAGTGCACAATGCTGTTGCTCAAATCCTGGTGGGAAATATGAGAGAATGTGATGCTTCTTGATGTGGGTCCCTTTGCATTTAAATGAAATGCAGAAATAAGCACAATCAAGTCAGATGTCTTGATTTGGAAATCTATCATAAATCAATGTAGACCCACTGGCTTTTTTCTTCCTCTTTCCACAAACTGTTTTATGGCAGTGTTTAGGTATTAAAGTAGTAATAACCATGAGGATTCACAGATCTAATTAAATTGAAGGACACACAGAGAAACATTGGGAAGATTTAAAACTCTAAATTTATTTTAAAAGTAATATGTATTTTGAAGGTATAACACTTTAATATTTTTACTATTAAAATTATTTGGGGATGGTCAAATACATTTGAAAGCTGAATATACCATTTAATGCCCAATATTGTATATCATGAGCACATTAATGTGGTTTGACCTTTAATCTAGCCAGAAATAGTAGAAATGATTGAAACGCAACATTTGCTTGTTTTGTATTTAGTGCTTTGTAAATAAAATGTAATAAAATTGTGGAATAAAAACTCCATCATCAGTCTTTAGTTTATATATTTCATTTTTTGTTGGTTATGTTTGTTACATTTTACTGTGTAATTTATGTACAAGTCAACATTGGTTTTTTGTTGCTGTATGTAGTTGGTGCTGTGACTTGTTTGTGCTCATCTCTGTTCTGTAGGCAACTTGCCACTCTCTACTGAATAAAGCTACCGTAAAAGAAAAAAAGGAAAACAAAAAATCAGTAAGTTTGGAGACCTTTTTATTAGCCATTTCTTTCAAAGCACAACCGAAATCTTTTGCTGTTTGTTCCAAACATCTTCACTTCAGTCTATTTGACCTCACTGTAAAATCATTCTACTAATTCTGGCACAAAATAGCTTTCATTTCAATTAACACTGGAATTAAGTTATATTTAAAATATTCTCTGTGTGCCTATTTGAGTAAACAAAAGAC
The DNA here is from genome assembly GCF_949628215.1 of Phalacrocorax aristotelis. Taxonomy (NCBI): domain Eukaryota; kingdom Metazoa; phylum Chordata; class Aves; order Suliformes; family Phalacrocoracidae; genus Phalacrocorax; species Phalacrocorax aristotelis. The sequence continues at coordinate 5,645,767 of NC_134293.1, read as the reverse complement.
ATTTTTAACATTACTGCTTAGTATTTAATACTCTGATTCTTCTACCCTTGCCACCACCTTCAAATTAAAAAAAAGGCGAAAGAAAAATGTTTTCTTCGGTTTGGGGAAAATCTGAGTTTGTTCAGTTGTTTTAACACTGTGGTTGACTTCAGCTTGCATCCTGGGAGAAGAACAATTAATATATATGGGTTACTGGAAAGAAATGAGGCTTATATGACTTGTTTCTGATATATTTTCTTTTGTTTGCCTTGTGACTAAGCAATAAAATTTAGCCCTTGTATTGTTTACTGAGAAGAGCAGATTTCCCTTTTTAAGTAACTTGCTGTGTTAAAGAGTTTAGATATGTATATCATGGTAGTGTGTGTCATTAGAAGTTAAGACTTATACTTTTCTTTGACAGTGACCTCAAAAAATAAAGTATGAATAAAATAGAATGGAAATTTAGACTTCTATTAAATACTCCCTTACTTTTTTCTGTAAGTGAGCAGAATAGGAATCATGTTTAAATGCAAAATCTGTGTGCAAACTAGTATTTTACAAGATGATACTATCAGTAATTCCATCCCAAGGTAACTGAATGAAGTTGATACTGAACCAAAGTGATTCTTGATATATTATGTGTGTACTAATGACTTTATCTGTTTTAAGAAGCATGATTTGAGTTTGCACTAGTTATGTTTTGAAGTATTTTAGTAAAGTTGGGTTTGTTTTTTGTTTATTTTAAACAATATAACTTAAAATACAAAACTTGCTAATTTCGTTCTGTGAAAAGGTAGAATCTGACTTGTTTTGATTAACTGTTGTTACTCATAAGAAAATATACATACAGATATTGAATCTTTCTAGAACCACATGTAGCATATTGAAGAACTTTTTTTTTGTCAGGGAGCTTTATCTTTAACTTTACAAAGTCAAATGAAAGATATCTGGAGAATAGACTATCCTTTTAGTAACACATAGCTGATTTCCTAAAAAGAAAGATTTTTTTTTTTTTCTTACAACATTTTCAGATTTTTTTTTCCTAGAAGAACAATATTTTAAATCTGTAGTTCTTACAGAAAATTCCTGCTAAGTGATTTAGGGCAGTGTATGTATAGGCAGGGAAGTACACTGGCCGCTCAGCTCTGGCTCATTCTGCCTTTCCTCCTTTGGCAAATCTGTTGAGATGTGATGGTGCTGAAGAGCATTTCTACAAATATCTCCTTCCCACAAATTTAAAATTACTCCTGAAACTTTACAGCATAAGTCTTATTGCTGGAGAGGCTCTTGTGATCAATAGTGAAATTATAAATACACGAAAAAAAGACCCACTCATTTAAAAATAATTACCTGTATATGATGGGAGGACTCTGCATACCCAAGTATGAACATACGGTATTTGTCTGCTTTACTGTCAGGGTCCTGGAATTAAGTGGTCAGTAACTCTGAGATATACCTTCTTATCTTCATCCAATAGCTACTGTAGCAATTTCACCCTAGCAAGAAAGTTTGTACGGAAGCTGAAGTAAAGCTAGCGAGTGTCTGATAGCCCCCTCACCCCTTGTTTCCCTCTCGTTCCTGATTGTCCTATGATGCAAGATCTGTCAAGGCAAGAGTCCTGCTCAAATGTGTTGAGCTCGATTGGTATGGAAAGAGTGTGTAAAGTTGGATTACCATACAAGGCTTTCTTAGCTTGCTTTCCTTTTTCTTTAATGCAAAAATATTCTTTATAATTCTTAACTTCATAGGTTGTTAGTCAGCGATTTCCTCAGAACAGCATTGGAGCAGTTGGAAGTGCGATGTTCCTTCGGTTCATCAATCCTGCGATCGTCTCCCCTTACGAGGCAGGGATTTTAGATAAAAAGCCTCCACCAAGAATTGAAAGGGGATTGAAATTGATGTCAAAGGTGACTCAATAAATATTTTTATTTGGTCATATTGTATGTTCTACCTGATTTAGTTCTGTTCTTTCACTGGTATGGGAAATTTTAGGTAAACTTCTAGTTTTTTGTAGCGACCGTCGTGTCTATTTAAAGTGCAGCTTCCATATTATGTTTATACATCATGTTAATTTTATAGCTCACAGCAAAGTAAGTATGGGGAATAGTCTGTATGGAAAAAACCCACTTTGCCAAAAGTGGTATAAGAACAGAATGTCTTCTGGCTCTTCACTTGAACTTCTAACCTTATTCGAAACAAAGAAATCAGTGTTACTTTGAGCACAGTGACAATAATGACAGCCAGATATTGATTAAGTTCATACTAGCGCTAAAGTAGTCTTTTTTTTTTCCTATCTTTAATCTCATTTGGTATTATTTTGTGTAAAAATTTTAAAAAGGTTTAATGATGGCATACAAATTCTGTGGCCTGTGCATATTAACCATTTTAAATGTTGAGAAATTATAGTTTTCCTGAAATAGGTATAAGCTATTGCTTTTACAATTCTGGAAATTATACAATTTCCAGAAGAAATAGTTAACATTTAATAAATGGTGAGTATGAAAAATGATTTATTTTCCTGATCTAAACCAGAATAAAATTCATAAATATGGGAAGTTTTCTAGTATTTAAAAGTATGTGAAGGAAAATATTTTGAAAGTTGAACATATTTTGAATTAGTTGTCTTGTTGGCCTCTTTCTGTCTTGACGTTTTACAAGTTAAAATTAATATTTCTAACAATGAAGCTACTATCATAACAGTTAATACATTAAACCTTTATGTGTCTCTACCATCTTTTTATTATTTAGATACTTCAGAGTATTGCCAACCATGTCCTGTTTACAAAAGAAGAACATATGCGGCCTTTTAATGATTTTGTAAAAAGCAATTTTGATGCAGCACGAAGGTAGGCCCTTTGGAAACTTGCACAGAGTCTGTGTTATGTGTAAAGAGTAAGCGGAGAATGTTCTTACAGCCTTTCAATTTACATTGAGTCTACTTGGCAGATTTCCGTTACATGCTTATGGTTATTACTGGTTTTGAACTCTAGGTTTTTCCTTGATATTGCATCTGATTGTCCAGCTAGCGACACTGTCAATCACAGCCTGTCCTTCATCAGTGATGGCAATGTACTTGCTTTGCACCGCCTGCTGTGGAACAATCAGGAGAAAATTGGCCAATACCTTTCCAGCAACAGGTAAGACTTCAGAAATATTATGAAGAAGGGAGTTGCTGATGGGGAACGAATATTTGGAAACGCTTTCAGATGCTTTTGTTACTATTACTGAGAAGAATATCATGGCTGAAAAATCTTATATTTGGAAACTTGTGTCTTACTGACGAGCCATTATTGGGAACATGCCTAACATCTTTGCTGCCCACTCTACTGCCAACCTTTTGTGCAAGTGTATAGTTGTCTTATCTTTCGTAAAAATTGTTCTGTGTGTAACAAACATTTTTATTTGAAAGCTTTTTTTTTAAATTTTTAAAAAAAAATCCAGCTTGGTCAAGGTAAGGCAGGTTAGTGGGCAAAAAAAACCCAGGAATTGCTGAGTAAAGAAGGACTTTTCTTTTAAGTAATGTGCTGTTTCTAGGGACCACAAAGCTGTTGGAAGACGACCTTTTGACAAGATGGCTACTCTTCTTGCCTATCTGGGTCCTCCTGAGCACAAACCCGTCGCAGATACCCATTGGTCGAGTTTAAATCTGACTAGTTCCAAATTTGAAGAATTTATGACAAGGTAATGAGATTATTATGGAGGAGACATTGTGGGTTTCTGGACTTCAGCATGTAAGGCAATATAAGTAGCTATTAGGACTCCAGCTTTCATTTTGAAGGGGAGTTTAAAAAGATGGGTCTACATATACCTTTCACATTTCTGAGTAGATTTTAATTTCAAAAATTAAATTGAGAACCAGAGATGGCAGTATGTTTGTGATTTAACAAAGGTTTGAGATCGTGTGAACTTAATACTTTTGTTTAAAGATGCAAATAAAAGAGGGTTTGGGATTTTTAAAATTTTTTTTTTTAAAGGAAGTTGTGAAAAGTTGATGTCAATGTACTACTTTTTAGGCATCAAGTACATGAAAAAGAGGAGTTCAAAGCACTGAAAACATTAAATATTTTCTACCAAGCTGGGACATCAAAAGCTGGCAATCCGGTTTTCTACTACATTGCTCGGCGGTAAGGAATCTTTCACCTTCCCTGTCTGAAATAAGCATGTAAAATCAAAAGTATCAAGTGTATATAGAAAGGGACACCAACTTTGTAACAAACAAGAATCTGAAAATAGCTTACTTGTCAAATTTTGGTGATGGTATTTTTTAATTGAGTTGTTTCCTAAATCAGAACTGTCATGGTTTTTTCCACCCAGGAGTGTGTGAGTATCTGTGGAAAAATATCTAAAATTTTAAATACGTTGTATTAGTTTTTCACTGTCTAAAGCACTACATCTACACTACTACATCTACACCACACTACTGTCAACTCTTTACCAGTGATTTTAGCATCTTCATTTTCTGAAGTATAAAATGAGTATTAAGCTAAAACAAGGGGTAAAATTTCTCAAAATGGTTCCTGTATCCCATTTTAAAGAGTAATACAAGTATTTAGAAGTTTCACACATAGTCAAGACCATGACGTTGCTTCAGTTTCACCATTATGTTCTAAGTGACAGTGTACCATGTTTTTGGAAATGATTGAGATCTGTGGAAATATCAGTAAACTAATAAGAAAAGCAGACAATTGATTTGTGAACTGTGCAAAAGACTGTGATTTTCCAATAAAGCAAAATTTTTGAAGTTTTAAGTCTTCCCTACTCTGGAAGATAGTGATTCGTAACAACAGGTAGCATATGCTGCAGTATTGAAGAGTTTGGGAAGAATATCCCAAGATCAACATTAATAAGTTAATGGTCAAATAAGTCACAATACTCTTTCTTTTAAAAAAACCCCGATCTAGTTTTATGTAAATTAATGTTTGCAGTCATAAAACTGCAACTAGAGTAAGAATGTAAATGAAACTTGATGTTTCAATCTAGTTGTTAGGTAATAGCACTATAAAATCCATGGAGGACAGCATGTTCAAAACAGTTTCCATAGTAATTATACTCATTACTAAAAGTCATTCTTAGCCTTTTTAAGAAAAAGAAAATTATTGTGCTTACAACCAAGTGCAAACAAAGACAGAACTGTAAAGATAAGGTTAGAGCTTTTGTACCTTTTCTCTGTGCTGTGTTGTTGGTGGTACCTTTGCTTTTGGTAATGGTGTTGCTGGTCAAGTGTTGGCTGGCAGCAGTGGGACTGCTGGTTTTGGCACCGGCGGGGTGCGTGGTGGCGCTGCCGAGGTCTGTGAAGTTCTCACCAGCACTGGTCATGGTAGTGAGAGACCTAATGTCAGTGTGGCACTTACGGATGCTGGCAGATCCTGTGTTGGATGTTCATGGTTGGATTATTGCCGATGCCAGTGCCAGTGGGGCTCTTGGTTTTGCTTCTGCTGCTGTTGCCACTGTGGATTTTGCTGGTGCTGCTGGTGGTAGCTGAGTTCATGCTGGTGGAGCTGCCTGTGGCACCTGTTGCTGGTGGGGTGCTTGTTTGTGATGCCAGCGGGGTGGCTGCTGCACCAGTGGGGTGCTTGCTTGTGGTACCCTGGCTGCTGATGTGCTTATCTGTGGCATGGTTAGGAGTGGTTGTGGTCCCTGGGGAGCTCTGGCTTGAGCAGCTTGGGGTAAGGCTGGGAAGACAGCTTTTGATGCTCCTTGCTGGTAGTGCCACTGCTGCTTGTGGTGCCGATGGTGGTAGTTTCATCGACGGTGCCACTTCTGGTAAAAAGTATAGACGTGATCTGAGGAGATGTCATCAGTGGTGAACCTTCTGCAGACCCTTTGAGTTCATGTAAGAACATGAAAACAAGCAGAGGAAACCACTTCTTTAGCAGTATCTTCTGTTTGTATTCAACAATTTAAATAAATAGTCAATACACATTTGCAAACAAGGCATTCTTCAAATTGACAGATTTCTAATGAAAATCGTACCCAACAGGTGTGTAAGATTTTTTCTATTAATTAAAATTTTAGATCCTTAATTTTATTAATTTTCATAGTTTTTCATTGTTTTCAGTAGTGCTTTTTACTCTGTAGATTGAGTTACAAACTTACTTTCCTAGAAAATCTGTGCTGTGTTATACCATGAGACTTTTGTCATTTCCCCTCAATTTTTCAAAATGCCCAAATTTTCAAATAAGGAACAATTTTAATTATTGGAAGATTTTATTGTTTTACAACTGGATAATAAACATACCTTATTTCAAAATCAGATTGGAGGCTAGAGTAATGAGCAAGATTTGAAGAACCTTTCCAAATATAACCTCTAACTTGGTCGTTGAATTCTGCTACTTAATTATGGTTTCCTAGCCAGGATGCAATTAGAGAGCCAACAAATGAATATATCTGTTCACATTTCTTTTATTATGTTTTTGATTTTCAGAGCAACAAACAAACAAAACTTCTGTTCAGTATCAATGTGGAAGGTAAAATAAATTTCAAAACTGTTTCCTTCTTCTGGAATTTTGTACAGGCATGCCAAAGGGTTTTTTCATGCTTTGAAAAAAAACCAACACAAAGCACTTGCTTTCAAGCTGGTAATGTAGGGAGGAAATGCTTACATTCTCTAACATTTGTTGTTGTGAAAGTTCTCAAGCACTTGGTTCACTGCTAGCTCTTAGGAAGACTTTGCATAAGGCAGCCCAAAGGTGGAAGAAAAAAGGAAGTGTGATGTGGTAGGTACCATATAGAGATAACGTTTGTGTGAGTAAGTGCCTGTGCTTTTTGTCAGTTCTACCCTTAATGAATGTGTAAGCTCATGATGATCAAAGGCATACTAAATAACACAAAGAAAGTATCACTACATAGAATAGGAAGAAAACAGAATTTATCTGAACTTTTTTTCCAGTGATTTATAGCTCTGAAATAGAATAAATATGAGAGAACATTTATCTAATTCAGCCTTTAGCTTTCCCTTCCTTTTGCTTGGGAAATTGCCTTCCTTTAACTTAACCTCTTTTCTATGTTTTCAACACCCTTGGCTCTTTGGATGGAGTGGAAGAAAAAAGATGAATAGTACCACTTGTCTTCTGTCCTAATTTTCTGTCTTCAAAAGCTGTACCATACTCCTCTGCCCTCTTTAAGGTCTTTGAGTCGCCTTTGAGCCTATTGTGTTGGCTGAGTGGGCCTTTATAAAATTTTATCTGAAACTTCAGTTTGCAGTATAAATTGTCATATTCTAACAGTAATTAACTAGTATTAAATTAGGGTATCGTGTACTTTTTATAGTTTACAACAAGCTGGTTGAGAAGAGGGATAGCTTCTGGAAATTTCCCTTTCGGGATATTAGTGATTGTTGTTGAAATAAAACCAAAATAATCTTGTTTTCAGTGAAACGTGTATCTGCATCTCTAGCATCTAATGCTGTTTTCTGCTTTCCAAAAAACATTGAACAGCACGTGACTTGTAGAGTGACTTTACTGGGGTATCGGAATGTTCCATGTGATTTTGTACTAGGAACAGGTATACTGAATCTTAAGTTTGAGCATTGCATTTATACTAGGCAGTAGAAGAAACATTAGTGGTGCCTAAAAGATTCAAAGGGTGTACAGAGTTGACAGTAAAGTCAGTGTATACAGTGCTGAAACTGAAATTAGTTTGCCTGTCTTCCGCTTGTTTATAAGTCCATTTTTCCCTGGAGATTCCTGACACTAAATCTGCACACAAAGTTTCAAAAATTAAACTAAGGACACATTTTTAAATGCTGTATTGTGTAGGGGACTAACTCATTGTGAACACTTAAAATTACATATCCTTGGATTATGATTTTTGCTAAAGTTGATTTCTGCGTAGGCTTAAAAAAGGATATGTACTCATGGACAGCATGTGTCAGCTTAAATAAATGTTTTTTTAAAAAGCATGCTGATTGTTTTAGACAACTTTATGCAGTTGAATGTCAGTAGATTTTTGAAGAATATATAATGTATTATGTTCCGTCCCCTTCTAAACTAGTTGTACTGCTGTCACGAGAAAAGTCTGATCGTGAAAATTTGGGAATAAAAATGGATGTTTGGAAACTCAATTTTTCTCCCAGTTGTTGTGTTTATTCACTGTTGTAATGGAGTCAGCTTGAAAAGTTGTCAGGCTATTGCAAATTAGGAGGATAAGCTCATTTTATCTGCCTGCTGCCACCTGTATTTCCCTTCCTCCCCTCAATTCCATCAAAGTAATTTCAGAAACTGTTTTTCTGAGACTCATGCAAGTATATATCATAAGACAAAATATCTTCTCTTTAGGATTAAAAAAAAAAAGTAGAATATATACTTTCAGGAATACTTCAACTTTGTAAGACACCTCATCCTTTTCTAAGGCAAACATTGGGGTGGTGGTGTTCCCCTCACATCTTTCATGAGTTATGTTGAATGTACAACAACAATAGTCTTTAATATATTAATATATTAAAAGTGCTATTGTAACCTTGCATGGTTACTTTCAGTATGAGTGAGCCTGTTTAAATGAGGTGATGTCTCCCTTTCTTCAGGCGAGATGTGTAGTTGATGCAAGTAGGTATTTGAAGGGAACTTGGAATGCTTGGTAGCTTAATTCAGGGTAGGAGGATGGTGTGTTTAGTGTCTGCTTCAGTAAGTGTGGTGTCTTTTGCATGCTCTATAGAAGGCCTTAGTTGCAGTTTAATGGGAAAAGAGAGGGTGGCTAGTTCTCTTCAGAAGTAACTGGAGTTTTTTCACTCTGATCTGGATTGTTTTCCTTTGTAAGCCACTTAGACAACAGCATTAGGAAGCCTTACAGGAAAGGATTATTTGAAGCATCTGTGCTAAAGTGAACTCATGTGCTCTAGGCAAAAGGCATTCAACATCAAACGCGTTATTGCTCCTGTAAGGAGGGTTTTGCTGTAGTTAGGCTGGGGGGCCAGTGTGATCATAGAGATACACACACATGCTCCTGCTTGGAGTGGAGCTAATAGTTCATGAATCTGCAGGGCTAACTGACAGAAAGGGGTATCCCCAGGGGAAGCCTGAGTACCTTTTTCCCTTTTTTAAGCAAGATCTCAGATGTTTAAGCCCCTTCGGTATACCAAGTTAGAAGAGAAGGTACAATTTTGAATTCTCTTTAAAAAATTCTCTGTGTTTGCTTGCCACATTTTTCTCCTCCAGTTTTTTCCATTAGACACTGTCTTATTTCATGTCAAGTAAAATAAAATGCTTAAGTTGTTATCCTGTCCTGACAAGAAGTTAGGCGTACAAATGCCAAGAATAGCGATAACCCATCTTCAAAAAGTTTACTGTGTCTGGCAGTGATCCAAGGCACCCTTATATAGTTTGTGAAGACTTGACATGCAGTGTGTTTTCTGGATTTGCAGAGCAAGAAATAGTTATTTCATTTGCAAAGAAAGGATTTCTGGAAATAAATTGATACAAAAGCGTGCAACACGTGCTTGCTAGGCCTAAATCACTTACCTACCTTTTCTTTAGAAGCAGAAAAATAAAATTATCCACAGCTGGTTAACTTAATGCAAGTGTTGTATCTGTAAGGACATTAACAGGCATAGTGGTTATGACTTACTAATGAGTTCATGTGGAAGTGACCTCAGCAAAAATATGTTGTTCTTTAAATGCTACAAACTACCTCAGTATTTTGAGCTGAGGCCTGCAAACTGATTATATATAAATCTGTCATAAATGAAAATGACCTAGTGGTTATTTTGTGCTTATTTCAGTATTTGAAACCCTGACATTTTACTGTTAGTTGGTCCAAAGTGCAGTGATATTTTAAATGTGCTGTTAGAATGTCAGTGAGTAGAAGGAAAGCAAGTATTGGTGTATGTTTTTACAGGCATTTGGAGAGGTATTATCACTATAGAATCATCTTGTCCCTTCAGCACTGCATGGTTTGCATCTCAAATTCTGCTCAGCAGAGTACCTGAAAAGGAGGCAGAAGAGAGCTTATGCCTCAATTAGTTGCGCAAAATTCTTTTTTCTTTATTAAGGATGAGATAGGTTAAGATTAACATATTTCTTGGGACTATCACACAATCAAATGCTGCTATCAGCAGAAGGGCTGGGGAATTGATTAACCACTCCTTGGAACTTGATTGTACGCATCCAAGAATGAAGATGGTGACATGTTTATGAAAATATATAATCTGACATTGAAATGGGCTGCAGTGTCATTCACTTTTAAGTATAGGTACTACTTATCACTTGTCATGAGTGAAGCATGCTGTAAGCTAAAAGGATAGTGACAACTCTTCATTTTGGGGCTGAATTCTGCAGAACATATAATCAAGTGCAGGTGAACCTGCTTTTCATAATTATGCATAAGGGCTATTGATGAGAATGATATGATTTTTATGACTGATATCTGCACACCTTTTACTTGAAAATAATTCAACTTTTTCTGCTTGCTTCCTTACCTGAGAAAGTATATTATCATTAGCATAATTAAATACCAATTGTGACTAGGGTATGTGATATTCCTTGGAAAGAGGTGCCAGCTCAGCAGGTGACTGTACACAGATGTTTGTGAGACTAAACCTTTTCCAGTCTGGACAAGCCAGTAATGGGCCCTAATAGAGCTAGTATATAAATAATAAAGGAGGATGCCACTTGTTTATCAAGTCAGTAGCTACTGAGTATGACTACAGTAGTCACAGTGTTGTTCTGTGGTGGATGTATATTGAAATTTGGTTTTGAAACACATCCACAAGAGGATTTGCCTGTTGAAACAAAAGAAGCAAAAATTGAAAAAGGAGAACATGAAATAGAAAGCACTGCAAAGTACTTTTTAATTATCAGCTTATTAGTAGCTGATCGCATGCTGAGAGAACACAACTTTAGAAAAAAATTATAGACAAATATTTCATCTTTTGACTTACCCAAAATAAGTTATGTCATCTTCATCTTTCTGAACCTTCTTGTATTAACTAGTAGCTGTTCAGACAGTATAAAATTCCTAGAATGGGAACTCTTTAGTTCTATGTATCTCACTACTATGTATGTAATTCCATTTACATCACTGTAAAACTTGAAAATACCTATTCTGTGCATAACTCTTCATTCTCAGTTGTTTTACTTGGCAAAGTAGTATGGATAGCCATGACCTTTTATTTAGTAACTGATGCTTAAGGATTGTTGAATTCAGCAGAAAGGAGTGGATGACTAAAAATCAAGCTTGAATATCAGACAATAGTGAAGCGAATCATCTTTCGCAACTGGCTATCTGAAAGATATTTGGAGGCAAGTGTTTGTGAAAGTTTGCTATGGTATGTTTCTCATGCTGCTTTATGATCTGTGTGCCCCACCCAGCTGGTGGTTTCCATGGTCAGCAAACTGCCCGCTGTTGAATTGAGCTCTTGGGATCAAAAGAGACTGTAAATACGAATGAGCTCTTGCAGATCTACCGTTCTTCAGTCTTAGAAGAATGGAGATCATTTCCCTAGTTTTGTGACACTGAACTCCACATAAATTCTGAAGTTGTAATCATTGACCGAGTTACTTGGCAGTTTAACAATCTGAAAAGTTGTCTTCCCAGGGATTTTTTGAATGAACAGAAACCTCAGTTCCTCAAAGGAGGATGAAAAAATCACTGCTAAACCATAGTGATCATGGTATGTCAGATATGTCTTCCTGTGTCGCATAAAGAGGTGGTAAGGAGCAGATTTCTGTACATTTTATCCTGGTACAGGACACTTAATGAAAATATTGTTATCCTTTGAGTGAGCCTTGCTACTAAGTATAATATTGCTTGCCTTTACCCCCCTTTCATGCTTGCTTTCTCTTCAGCAGCTATGTAATTCTTCAGGTTTTCTCTGTGAGGCTGCTTTTTCAAACCTTGCAGGTGCAGCTTTGGTCTGGATTGATGCTCCAACATCTTTTATACTAATAGGAATGTGGCTAAGTGGTGCTTATTTGGGGTGTTTGTCTTGGGGTTCTGAGCCAGGTGTTGTTTTTTAAGGTGTGAAATGAAATGTGGAAAGACTGTTTAGATTGGAGCTGCCAGGATGTTTTAGGGCTTGCAGCAGGCTGGGGGGAGGTTTGGGGTTGGTTTTGGGTTTTTTTTTCTTTTTTTTTTGTAGCTTGAGATCTGGTTGCCAGGGCACTGTTGAGTCATTTTACTGATATATCTGGATCAGTTTAGATCCTTCTTGTGATGTGAAATTTAATTCCTTCTTCACATTTTGTTTCCTGGGCAACAACCTGACTTCTGAATCCGATGCTCTTCTGTTTTTAATCCCTCCACTGTTACTGAAATTATCGATAAATCAATAAATACTGATCCTGAAGTACTGCCATTATTTTTAAAGCTGGTGCCAAACTAATTAATAGGAATACAAACCTCTGAGTTATTGCCTCAGACTGCAGCTATCCCTACAGCACTTCTAACCTTTCAAAAGCAAGCATATTGCTATTACAAGGCATGCTAGACTTTTTGGGGGTATTTTGAATATTGTCCTGAAATGCTAAATAGTTATTTTGGAAAAAAGAATTTCTCTGAGAATAGATTATTTTATCTTTATCATGGACTGAATGACCAGCCTGTTTAGAACACCACAGACCGATGCTGTCATGTTCACATCCATGCCTATCAGTTTTATTTCAATTTGGCTGCAGTGTTGCCAAGCAACAAGTGCACGACTCCCACATTTGCCTGCCTACTCGCTGCTCCGTTATCAACTCATTTGTATTCCAGAAAAATACAAGGAAACCTAAATTTCAGTCTACTTTATTGAAAGCAGTCAAACTGAGAAGCCCTCTTGCTTGCACCTGCCACAAGCAAGGGTAGAGAGCATTGCCCTAGAACTTGGGAGTGCCATCTTACTTGCACACCCATCTGCAATTTTTTTGTGTCCTAGCTTCCCAATGCTGTACGTGTATTTGGAAAACCCCGGAACCCCACTTCCACTTCCAGGCTTTTATCAGCATGCTTAAGACTCTGAAGTCTGGGTACCAAGTCATTCCGTATCGGGGCTTGCAGTTTGCCCCAAACAACTTCTGGAAAACAGTATTTTTTTTTAGGTAGAGTTGCTGTTCACTGAATAGTCTCATTATGGGAGAAACATTCTCAGAGCATCTAAAATTTATTCCATGTAGGTTTTTTGCATTAATTTGGCATCCTGCATTGAATTGTTCAGCAAAGACACGTGTAGTATTTAATGTAATTTCCTGAACTCAAGGCGGTTTAGTAATAGCACCTCATTTTGTGATCTCTGTCCTACCAAGCTAAGCTGCTTTAAACTGTGTGGGATGAAACCATATGAATGAGTTAATTCTAGGAAATACTTAGTTCTGAACATGCTAAGTAGGTTGATACTGTTCTATAGTCAGTCACAACTTAGCAAATACATTGACTGTCCGGAGAGAGCAGCAGGCAGTGACATTTTTTTTTAATACTGATCCTAGTTAGTAGAATTTATTGGTTCATGTCAGATTATTTAACCTCGGGAAAATATATGGAACTTCTGCAAGTGGGCAACTCTTTCAGGCTCCTGGTAGCCACTTTATATAATAGGCTCTTCTGCTGGCCTTTGAAAGTACCATGCACATATTGCTTATGGTCTAGGTTATCTAAACTTTGACTTGGATAACTATTTTTTGTCTACCTAAAACAGATATGAAATGTCAGTCTTTGGTTTTGGGTTTTTTTTCAAGTTTTCTGCCCTATTGAATATGGTGAATCTTTTTTGAGAGTGAGAAAGAGCTACCTTTTTCTAGTGGATAGAGAAATGCCTTTGGTGTTTGCAAGTTCTAAAGGGTAGGCCGGGGAAGGGTAGGCCCTATGTTACTATTATCTCATCAGCTTATTAATAAACAATATCAGGGACACATCAGTATCAAAATAATATAATTTACCCATAAGACATGCAGATTGAGCCAAATATCTTCTTGAAATTAGTTTGTATGATAAAATATTACCTATTCAGTGATGTTACGCTTATTTGAAAAGAAGCACTGTTACTAATTCAGTTCAATACAAACGTAACTTTATTGTTACTTAAATGCCAATGAAATAACTGTACAAATTCATTGTGTAACATTTACTGTTAGAAATTAAAGCACATTTCTGGTTATAGAAATACTGTTCACAATTGGAAAGTTGTGATTTCTCTGATACCAGTGGTTGTAAATGGTCTACAGCCCTCATTGACACCTAGGAGAAATAGGCAGAGGACTCCAGTCTCAGTAGTGAGGTTTTCTGGGTTTTGCAGCACCTTCATGCTACAATAACTGGAAATTAAATGGCCTGAAATGAATGGAAAACCTTGTATAAAGATTTGTAATATTAAGTGAATAATACTTTTTCATTGAACTTGTTCTTCAGTTTTCATTTCATGCTGTTTGCAAAACTTCATCTGTAGTATATCAAGTACCTTTGCCACATAATGTAAATTATTTTCCTAGAGTGGACAGAACCATGCGTGCAACTATTTCTACTCACTGATGGTGCAGATGTCAAGGAGAATAACATTCATGCTCATCCTTACAAAGCAAGATTTGGGCATGTTCAATGCCATGGACTGAATTAATAATTTTTTTAAAGTCACAAGATTCAAAGCTTGTTTCAGTGACAACTTGACATCTACTTGCTTAATTGATTTGTGACATAACTTGCGTTAGAAATTGACTAATATTTCGTTTACTGATCAGAAGGTAGTAGTTTGATACAGGCTGATTTGCGATATTCTTTTAAGCATAATATATGAACATTTCAGATTTTTGGATGTCACTTGAAATAAAGGATTTCCATTTCATTCATCTGTGCAGATAACTCCTTGTCGTTGGACAATGTCATGGCATTGAACATCTTCTTTTCCTCTACTTTTATATCTTCTTTTTTTTTTTTAAATATGGAGAGTGAGAAATAACTTGCCTGCAGTCTCTAAGTCAAGACATAGCAAAAAGAGATATCAGCCCCTACCACTTCTCCCATGCTGAAGTTGGACCATGTTGCCTTCTCAGTTTACACCCTCTTAGTAGACATCATGGCATTGTCATATTTAATTCCTAAATTCAAAACTGTTGTTCTTCATATTTAAAATATCCTAATACATATGAAGCAAACATAGATATACATGCTAGCAATTTTTCTCAGGAATAACTTCTGATTAGTGAAACAGCTAGGTTTAGTTCCTTTATTTTTTTTCCCTTCCTTTTGCATGTCGTCATAACTTACAAAGAATCTGTGCTGCTATAATACAAGAATTGCTCACTGGCAAGTCAAGCAAGACAATGCAGATATGATACAGGCCTTCTATTTTTTTTCCAGTTGTTTAATGACAAAATCATACATAAAATCAGTACTTAAAATTCTGATGTTTTATTCTGTGCAAGTAAAATTAAAAATTTAAATACAAAATAAGCACATTTTTAAAAACAAAATCATAGGTTAGTTTTACTCAATTAAGACATATTAAAATAAGTAGCAGCTTAGTATCAAGACATTAGTGTGCACTTCTTTAAGAACTGTTATTTTCCCTAGATCAGAGTCAGAACTTTGAATTTCTTGTATTTTGATTCATTATTTGACCTGGATGTCTTAACTCCAGCTATGTATCACAGGAATAAACTCAATAATATTCACAAGATACAAGCCCTTAGCCAATAAACATTGCCACTGCACTGAGCATTACAACAGAAAAGAAATATATCTCACAGATACTTGCTTTGGAGGGCACGTGAGTATTCAAAATATTTGTAGTGGATTCCTCTTTCCTTAAGGTATCAGTTGTGCTTTGAGGCATTCTGGAGTAGTTTGTCGGCATTCCACTGGTGATACTTAAAGTCATAGGGGTAGTGGATGATCCTGTTGAACGAGCCAGGCTTAAGTTCACCTCGGTTGAATCTTTGATGTAGATTGTGTGTGTGGCTGCTGCTTCTTGAGAACTAACCTTCCTAGTTGTCAGATCTTCTGGGTAGAGGAGTAGTGGTCTGTCTGTGCTCGTAAACAGTACAGTTGGGCTTAAGGTCACCAAGGTGGAAACTTCCTTAGCTTTAAACTGTTTATGCATTTTTGTCATTTTGGTCGGTTCGGTTGCCACTGGGGAAGTAGCTTTGTCTGCTGCCTTCATTCCTTTAATCATGAGGCTCGAGTCTATAACTGTGGGAGCCGCTGAGGTTGGTGTGGCATTCGTCCAAAGCGCAGACTGATTAGCACAGGGAGCCCCTATCACACTGGCAGCTGTTCCTTGCACCCATTTAAGCAAATAGGGGATATTTTGTTCATCGCTGCAGGACCATGGGTTGTTATATAGTGTTACTACTTGCAGCTGAAAGAGCTGGTCAAAAGCTTTGTCAGGAATGTATGTGAACTTGTTGTTATGCAGGTAGAGGCTTGTAAGGTGTTGTAGTCTCACCAGTGTTCCTGGAAGTATCTGGGACAAGAAGTTATTGGATAGATCCACTGTCTCTATGTTGTAGGGCATATTGGTTGGAACTGTCCAAAGTTTGTTGCTACTGAGATTGAGAAACTTGAGACTGCTCAGTGTGTTGTTGATCAGAACAGCTCTTTCCACCATATTCCTGGAAACATCAAGCACTTTAAGATTCCACTGGTAAGCTGTATCAAGTTTCTGAAGAACTTTAATGTTGTTGTTTATGGCATATAATTCCCATAAGGACTTGGGCAGATGAGCAGGAACATTCTTGAGCCAATTATTTGAAATGTCAAGGGTCCTCAAATTGGTGAATCTTGTTAGCTGATGATCGAGATCTATGAACTGGTTAAAGGACAGATTTAAATATGTAATGTTGTCTTGAAGTCCATGTGGCAGTATAGTTAAGTTTCTGCCTGAGCAGTCCACATTCCTGTCATTTCCTGAGCACGTACAGTTAGAAGGACAGATACCCAAACCAGTGGGTATGAAAAACAGAAGGACCAGCAGACAGGCAGATGTATTCAATATCTGGTATTCCATTGTTGCCTGGAAATAAATATACCAAAATGACACCCTTTAAATCCCTGTAATATATTTTATTTCTTTATAAGGGTTGTCTTTGCAATGACTACTTGCAGGAGAAATTAAGTAAAAATATCAATAAACCCCTTTGTGGCACGGTCCTTTTTAGAATTGTTCAAGAGAGACTTTACAAAGCATCCCTTCATAGACTGTCATGTTGTCTGGCAGAATGAGACTTGTTTTTTCATCTCCCTTTCCCCCTCAAGCTCAAATGAGGGCTTTCTTCCGAAAATGCAAGTCTCTTCCAAATGTTACACAATGTCTGCTTCTTGTTTTTAGTGATTTCAAGCCTATATTATGTTTGGGATAATGTGTTCTTTTATACAGGATGAAAAAATGGCTGTCAACTGGATCTGCTTTACAAATCTCTGCAGCAATGTAGCAGTCCCCCCCATACATGCATGCTATTAGCTTAAGTAGAATTGGTTAAAATACATCTTAAATTGTTCGGAATTTAGTCTGAAACCCCAGTTCCATGTTCATGCTAACATGCACATCATTATTTTCCTTATTATAGTGTTAATTACATTCCCAAAACTGGTAACACATGTTTGAAGCTGAATTAATGTTAGTAAGAAATCTCTGACACTGCAGCAAATTTCTGGTGCAAGCATCTGTCACCAACTAATAATTTCATTCTTATTTCTGTCTCTAATCTTGTAGTAGGTTTTTGTGGTTAAAAACAAAAACACAAACTTACCGTAATCTCTTCTGCAGTATCAGCACATCATTTCTGTGAGAGATTTAAGCTTAGAGGTCGTCTCGTTCTAGAGAGTAGCTACAGTTGCTGTCTGTGGATTGTGCTTGCCTCTTCAGCTGCATCGTATTGCTGCTAGCTGGGGCTCTGCAACCACCTGATCTGCACTACATTGGAGGACTGCAGAGCTGTCGTTGGTGCTGACTCAAATTTATTGCAAAGCGAGCGTATTCAATAAAATAGTTGGGGTTTATAATTTGAATCAGTTAACTTCTCCATATCTATATTTTATGCTATGTCAGTGCATCAAAACACAACATGTAAGATTGCCTACATAAACAGTACCAACTGAGATTTCTGTAGGCTGTTTTAGCTTAAGCTAGGATTCCATTTAAATGTTCCTATTTAAAAAGTCATGTTGTGTTCTTTTTTTACCTTCGATTAACCTCTGCTCCTGTAAAAAGGGTTAATGTTGATTTGGGCTTCCTATCTTAAGCTTTTTTAAGCTACGCTGCCAGAATATTTTTTCATAGTTTTAAAATGTTCGGTTTTCTACTCCTCAGATCAGGCTATCACTATATTATCAGGTATGATCTAGCTCAGCTTGTAGGATTTTACAGATTTCTATATGAAATCTTTATCTGAATTTCTCCAAACAGTATGGTAAGGGTGGATATGGTTTATAATGCTGTTAATTTTAACATGGTATAATGCAACAAGCCTTAAAAAAAAAATCTTTGCGTAATTGGAGTGCTATTCTTAGGCGTACACAATCATACAGCTTATATAAAAGGTAAGAAAAAGTTGTCAATATCATTTCCTGTGCTAATGTATGGGCAGCAGCCTAGAATTGCATTTGCATAACTTATTACTTCAATCTTTAGTGGTAATTTAAAGATTTTGAAGTTCATTATGTATGTGCAAACATGTGCTCTGTGCAACGTATTCCCTCCCCAAGCAAACACAAAACTACAAACTCTTTGCCATTTTGCAGAGACATCATGGAACGCTAGCTTCAGCATCTAGCAGCTTCTTTCTATAAATCTAAACATTCGATACTGGTTAAAAAAAAATATATATAAAAAAATTAAAATTAATTCACCTCTGAGACCGCCCTCCTACTTCCCACCAAAAAGTTATCTTATCAAAATGCATGGTTTTAGACAGGACAGTGAGTTTCGCTTGGACTCAGGGCCCAGAAAAGAACCTGTAAAACACTTGGTCACCTTGAGTTAAAAGGAATCTGGCATCCACACAACATTAAATTACTTTTTAACGCTTATATTAATAATACTGAGTGCATTCTGAAAATGCTGCTTCAGAGGAAGGAGTTAGTGAATGCACACAACTCTTTCTGCTAATCATTTGCCTGGGTGTTCTGAAAACTCTTTCTGATTTATCCATAAAAACTGTATCTAGGTAAAAGAAAACATTTTTGTACTTGTTCTTCAATTATTTGCAGCTATTTCTGGTTTTTAGTAACCGCTGTTTTAACTCTTTACTCGCACTGTTCTCTGCTTTACCAAACAAAAGTGTGACGTGACAGGAGGTTTTACACCAGTAAACTTTTTGGCAATATTTGATCTGAAGGAAATCTCATTGCTATTAGTAAAGGACAACTGGTGGCTGCCAGGAGGATTTGTTTCCGATACATGTGATCCTTTGTTGCCAAGTTGTTACCAAGTCATGCAGAGAATGGGCCCTTGTATGAAAGATGATGGCGCATGCATGTTGAGGCTTTTAGGCTTTGTTTCGAATTCGAAGCTTTGTATCTAAGCAAATACTCAGTTGTGCTTTAAGTGACCAAAACATCTTTGAATTAGAAAGCTTTATTAAAATTAGCTTAAATTCATTGCATTCACTTATATAGAACAATTTTTAGAAGCTTTGAGTACCTCTAAAGCTGTACTGTTTCTTGAAGCTCCCTTCAAGAAACCCTCAAGGAGTTCAAGAAGCTCCCTCAAGGTCTATATGTATGTTACATACATGTATAGCCTGAGGCACAAAGGTATGCGTTCTCTGTAGTCTCCAAAATCCGGAATCTCTAGTTATAGATAAATAGTGGGCACAATCCATATTGTATTTCAAAATTATTTGCTTCAGGCAGAAGCAGGTGATTCCCTTTTGTGAAAGCTGAAGTTAAGAAACACTGGGGAAGTGCCCATGCTGTGGTCTCCCTGTTCTTGCCTGCGTCAACTTCTCCTTTTTTCAGTTATTTGAAGAATACTTCATTTAAGAAAAATGTGAGGTATGCTGGAAATCAATTTTGGCAGTCTACAAAGGGTGTTCTGGCTGTGGCAGCTAGGGTGGTGGTTCATGAACTTGACTGAGAAACTCGGGTGGCGGGGGCAATTGTTCCTCTGAGTGAAATTCCTGGTCCCTGCTGAGATCTGATCTGTGATCCTCAGTTGGTTCCCTGAGCCAGTCAGGTGGAGGTGGCAGATCTGGGAATTCAGGTAAGGCCTCTGGGTGAGGACAGGAGTCGCATGCACAGCTTACTGCTTCTGAGGTGGGGGCTGGAGACGCGCCCGTGTTGGAAACTGAAATGCTGGCTACAGAGCAGTCTTCGGCCGGTGGAGGCAACTGGCTGTTTTCGTTACTGGTAGTGCAGTTGGGTGGTTTCTCTGATGCAGTGGGATCCTGCTGTAAATTTGTGTCTTGTTTCAATTTCCAAGGCAACATAAATAAAACTGATGAACGTTTGGTAGCCTGGTCAGAGTCCATGAGGACATCTGGTGTGTCTCCATCTGCAAATGGAGAACGACCTGCCCAATTTGAATCGACTATAACTGGCCTCTTGCAGCATTTCCACAGAAGAATTGTAATAATAGCCATTATCATACTAATCAAAATGATGCCAATTATCAGTGCTGCTATCCAGCTTCCATTGCTGTGTTCTGCATATGCTTTGGGGAAGTGAGGTGGTATCGTAATGGTCAGTGCTTCTCCAGATTTGTGTAAACTGGGTCCAGTTGCTTGCAATTGGTACAGACGAGCTTTGTCTTCTGTTGGAGTCCTGAAACTGTTGTATACATTTCTTTTATTCATGAAAACGTTTTGAGGTATTGCTGTAGAAAGTGATTTCCAGATTTCTCCATAGAAGAGAACCAGTATTACTTGGTTGCTGGCCATTTTCCTGCAGCCTCTTTAAAAATGTCCTCTCCTATAGCAGGAATGAAATAGAACATGTTAGCTTGAAAGCTGTGTTTGTTCTATAGTTACATGTTAGTGATACCAGTAGTGAAAATTAATATTAGACTGTGTTTAAAATTTCAAGTCTGTTCCTATTTGCATAATCAGCAGGTTTGTCCCTGACTTTACAAACAACAGGCAGATTTTCATTATTGATCATTCTAATTAAGTGACTTCGAAGAGAATGTCTTGGCTATTATTACCTTTTTTTCACCTTATCAGAAAAAGGCATCAGCAGAGAAGTCCTCAGAGTGTTTCAAAATAACATTTATCGATCATGTAAATGGATGTGGAACTGGAAGAAAATATGTAACACTTGCAACAGTACTGACAAACAGGATTGTCATGAGTCAAGAAAATTGTCTTGTTTTGATGGATATAAGCCGAGACCTAAGTAAAAGACTCTTCACAGTTCTCTTAAACTTTTATTTCCTGTTCTTGCTTCTCTCCAGCAGTTAAGGGTAGAAAGTAATAATTTTTCAGAAGTTTCCAAATACTGATGCTGTAATGGAACTGCAGTCTAATGTTAAGCTGTTTTTATACATAAATTCCTGCATGTGGAATGCTTTCTGTAATGAAGGAGATTGCTTCATGCCAACAACTTAACATTAACACAGATTATTTTTTTTTCCCCTCCTCTGTGCTGTTTAGAGTTCTGGTCTCTGAATGTCTCCATATGAAACAAATCATAAAATACCTCCACTGCATAGGGGTTTTTTTAATACCTGAAGCTACTTTCATGCAATTTGAGCTAATTTATTAGTTACTACAATGATAGTCATGTGAAGCTGTTCCTAGGAAATTAATATGCATAAATCTTTGAGGATTTACAAATATGCAAATTTAAATTTCAGATGCAACAGTGTAAACACCTCTGAGTAGTGAATTAATGCTTCTTGAGAACATTATGATCTAAACTCTGTAAGGTTTATAACAGGAAAAAATGTTTCAATTTAATTTCCTTCTGCTCCCTTCTTTTCAAACGATAGTCAAATAACACTTACATGTAGAGTTCATGATAGTTCACAGTAACAACATCAAACAACATGCGTTTGAAACCCTGATACTTTTAAGATACAGACATTCAACAAGAGCTTTGAATATACGCTGAGGTCGGGACATACACAGTGCTGTATACAGTGCAGTTCCATTTCAAATGAAATAATACAAATCTTAAGCCTTTCCACCTTCAGGTTGATTCTTACCTGCTCATTGATCTCCTATCAAGCAAGCATCATCTTTTTTGCTTGAAGCCTTAGGAAGACAGACTGTGTGCTGAAAGTCAAGCAGCTTAAAATGGCTCTTTTTTACGTTGAAGTAGGTTTCTCCAGCTGAAGAGGAAGTTTATCAGCGCTGCAGGAAGTGTCAAGAGTAGAGAGATTACTAAGAGCTTTGTCTCAGAGTTTGCATGCTTTATGAGCAAACTTCTTGGCTCTGTTGTTTTTATAAAAGTCAAATATTTAAATGTTTGTGGCTTTTGTCTGGTATGTGCCCATTATGTAGAAATTCATTAATACTTGTTTGCCTGTCTGTGTTGAAAATAGTTACACTTCTGTGTGAGTCAAAAATTATTCAAGTTTGGATTGGATTTGAATCTTACTGATTTGATTTCAGGGGATGGGTTTGGTGTGCTGTCATGATTTAGTGGAAAAGCAACCTTAGAGTCATTACTGTGAGTCATAGAAAGCTATCTGATCACAGGATGCTGGCTTGCCTACCCATCTTCATTTCTGTAGTTGCATTAAAAGGCAGATAACTACAGATTTCGCTGTGCTCCCATCCCCTGCTCTCCATGTCATTTTTGTGTCTGGACAGCTTTGGTACCTTCTGCCATCATTAATCGGGGCTGTACTCTCTAAGCAGCTGTTTTCCCACTGTCTGTCTTTTGTCCATACCATTTAGTCAAACCCAAACTACTTTATTTTATCTCCTTGAGCATTTTTGCCTGGAAAGGCTGCCTGGCAAAAAGAAACTCGCACAAATATGGCCTCACGGCATTTTGCAAGCGTGTTCTGCTTGTGCCAAGCAGCTACTGCCAGATCCTTCTGCAGTTTCTTCATCTCCTCCTGCTTTTCCTGTTGTGCCTCTCTTCTGATTGCACTAGTTCTATTTTTTCAGACTCTCCCTACTCCTGCAGAACCACAAATCCTGGTCCCGTACTCACATTATAATTCATAGTTTCTTGTCCGATTCCTTCATCTCATGCCGATTCTCTTCAGCCCTCATAGTCTCCACCTCTCTTTTGCTGCAGTTCCCACCTCATTGACAGTTCTTTTTCCTTCCTGTTTTTCCTCCACTGATAGATGATCGTGATTCTTTCCTTCCCCCCCCCTCCTTTTTTCATGACATTGCTGGTTTAGCCCTTTAATCTGCTGCCTGTTAACGACTTACTGTGTTCCTGTGTGCGGGCTGGCTAACTGGCTTGGAGATTCATTCTCCTGTTTTATTTCTGTTACCTTCCTAGCTGTGAGCAGCTTTACACTAGGTTAGGTTCTCACATTTGCCATCTCAGATGCTTTTTTTAGTACTTGCACAGCCTCTGCTGTTGCCTCGTGCTCATGGTCATTTTGGGGAAGGAGAAGGCAACTGCAATGCAGCATCCCCCAACCCTGCCCTTTAGCTCTCCTTCTGTCACCAGTGTGAGATGTTCTCAGTTCATCTCTCTTAAGTACTAGGTTGTCATCACCGATCCGTCACAGTTTGCCCTTATTCTTCTGGCCTTTCTTCTCATGTTTTAGAAACGCCTGACATCATCCCCTGTCCTCCCATCCTGCTTGTGTGTTGTGTTGCACCTCCTCCCTTTGAGTTCTAAGCTCTGAATGTGGGGTTTGTGGCAGATTAATTGGAATTTGCCCTGTAGTTGGGGCAGGGGTGGGGAGGTTTCCATCTCCAATGAACTTATTTTCTAATGACTTGTAGTTCTGGGCCAACCTTGCAAACTCCTTCCAGCTTTATCTTCCTTACTACACAAACCACCTTTGACACAGGCAGTTGCATTTTTTTTTTTTTGAGACCTTGTGCTTTTTTGGCTTCCATGATACTGTCATCTTGCTTCTCTGCTACTTCTTTACCTGCCCTTTCAGATAAGTTTATGGGTGATGTCATGGAAGGGAACGGGGGATTCAGTCTTACATCCTGATTCTTTCAAACTCATACAACCATCTCTTGTGTCAAAAATGTTTGTTACAGACGCACAGGATGTTTAGAACTTTGTCGTTATGCAGTTTTAGCACTGGTAACCATGGTGCAACAGATCATCTTTAACCCAAGAGGTAGCTTGTGAAAAGCTTCTTGTGTTTCCTTAAAATAACAAAGCTCTGTTTTAATGAGACCAGACACAGGCATCTCCCCAGAAATATGGGAAAATCAGGTCTCTATGAGAATAAAGAAACTAAAAGCCGTGGTGGTTTCGAAGAAGTTTTTGGCATGTTCTAACTGATCGTGTTAGGACAAAGTGGAGTGTATTTCCATGATGCAAGAAATCACAGCTAGTCGTCAGAGGGGACCTTTACTCTGGCTTTCAGCAAATGTTATAGGAATATAGTATTCCAAAATACCTTATGTAATATTTTGTGCAATATTTTGACTTAGAGAAAGTGTCACAAAAGTCAAGTTATTTAAAAACTGATGTTGTTAGTTTATTGGAGGTCACAAATTGAAACAGTTCTCATATTCTAACATATAATACAAACTTCGTATATTCATACACGAAGTCAAAACACAGTAAATACAATTCAAATCTCAATCTGGTTCAGAAGCAATTAAGCTGGTTTAACAAGTTCTTGATGAAAAACCTGAAAGGGCATTTTGAGAGGGACTCGTTCCTGATTTGGTAGTTGCATCAAAGTTGTGACTGAATTTAGGTTTCCTTAAAAAAGTAACTTCGTTATACCTGTGTAGCTCCTTATGATATGATATATTTATTAGACTAACGGTCCTTTCCTTCCCCTCCCAATGATCTTTGAGACTGGACAGGCTTCTGTCCTTGTTTATCCCGTTCAGCTCCTATCACCGTAATTTCTGGTCAAAGGAGTAAAACCGGTCTTGACACTATTTATTGAAAACTATTTAACAGTCTTATTCCCTTCTAGATCTGCAAGCTGCTACAGCATTCCCACTGTCACAAAAGGAAAAAACCCTAAGATCTGAATTTATCTTTTCTGTGTTAAAACTCACGTGGTTAATTGAAAGCTAAGTTTTTTGCCTTATATTAATGATGTAAAAAAGGCAAAAGATTAGTTTTTACCTGAGTATGAGTTAAATCTCAACTACAAAATTGGTTAAAACAGCTTTGTGTGACTTTGATGGTTCTTTGTTTTCCTGTTCATTATCTGTTTCCTTAGTGAGTTTCTCAGTAGTTTCATCTTCCATTTTCTTTTGAATTGCAGCAGTCTTGCAGTCTTGCAGTATCAAGTCGGTTCCAATTGTCTCCTTAGGCATCCTCTGCCACGTTCCTGCTGCAGTTGGCCATAAACTGTTAGTTGCCAGAATATCGCCATTGCTCCTGGGCCTACGTTTTCCTTGCTTAGTTTTTTTGAGATATGACATTTTGTTTGCTATTATGACTGTCGACAGAAATAAGAAGGTGCAGATAAGCACAAGTACTGCTATTACAATGAAGCAAATCAATATAAGAGACTTATTATCCTCACATACTTCTTTTGTCATTATACTCTTGGGTTTGCTGGTATTCCTAGGTCCTCCAGTGGCAGAAACAGCACTTCTGGCAGGGGAAGATGTTGAATATTGGGCCATTGTTGAAGATAAGGATCGCAGGGTACTTGGCTGCATTTCAAAAGGAGTTGTTTTGCTGTTGAAATGGATGCTTAGAGGAGAATTTGTATTGGCTTCTGTTATGTTCTGGCTTCCACTTAGGTTTTGGCTGATAGGATTCCAGGTTTCATTAATAACCCTAGGGTAATAGGTATGGTTTGCACTTGTTTGTAAACATAAAGAAAAGATTATTACGACAGGGAAAGTGAAGCGTGGTTTACTCTGTCTCTTTGTCTTCATCTTCCTATCTGATCACCTGCAAAAATATAAATCCTGATATTAGTTTAGCAAATGCTAGTTTTTAGAGGTTTGAATCAGATGTCTTGGGGAATAATAGGCAGCAGTCTCTTTGATGGGAAAAAAACCCCATAACCTGACCTTATTTTTAGTGGATGTAGGAGGAAGAGTTCAGGTATTTGGAATTCTGAAGGAATAGGTTGTCTTGAACTTCTGACAGTTTGAGGTTTATAGAAAATACCTGCAGATTAAAAATGAACGTGGAGCAAAGAGAGAAAGTGTTTCCTACTAACTACTGGGTGATGTGTGGGCAGACTCTGTGGCAGTTCCTTCTCTTTGGTAGTTCCTCCTCTTGAAAGCTGGCCATGTTACAACTTCAGCTACACCACTTCTGCTTTTGCACGGTGAAAGGAGAAACCCATGTAAAGTTTACAGATTACTGCTTCTTACTTTCCTGTATTCCCCTGCATGTGGAAAATGTAACCATGCTCATAAAGATGGTTAAGTAAAAAACTTTCATGTAAAATGTTCCTGTAAGTGAAAGCAGTAGCTTATTTTAATTGATTATGTTTATTAGCCCAGCTGTCTGGAGTATTTTATAAATACCAAGGAAGAATTTAGTTTGCTAATTTTTCTGCGTTATTGTACAAAAGGCTATTTATCACAAATGTACTTCTCACAATTTTTTCTCACAATTGCTACAGATTGTGACGTTTTCTTTAAAACACCTGAGATAATTATGCAAATTATATCACCATTAGTATGTTCTGTTTCATATTTGTGTAATAATCAAATTTGTACTGTTGAATTTATCTGGAGGGCAGGAAACTGATCTTTAGGTCAGTTTGATACTAAGATAATAACCTCAAAATAATAGTTACAAATCAGGCAAGCAGGGAACCACTTCACTGCTGCTGCTTCATCCAGTTTGCACGTGCGAGGCACGTTCAGAGTCTAAGGCTGATTATCCAATCCAACGTCTCTCACCTGTCTCTATTAAAAGAACAAAATGTTTCCTTTGAATGTTACAGGCTACATTTGGTTCAAATATAAATACTGTAGAGAATGACCAAAAGTAACGCTGATATTTTTAGAAATACATTTGTTCTTCAAGGTAACTTTAAAGGTAACAAAGCATATCTATATGTTTGTGAGATTAGGTAACACTGAAATATTCCAGACAATGCTTACTTTTAACATAGTCAAAAGTTAGTGTGCCTACCAAAGAGCTGAATATATTCACTTCCAAAATCCAGAGGGGTGAACTTGCCTACCTTGCAAAACCCAAGTGGCAGTCCTCCAGGAAAACAGAAGAAGTGATGTGCCTGATACGGGAGTAAACTATGGGTGTGTCTCCTTACATGACAAAGAGATATATCTATCTTTTACTTTGCAGTTCACCCATAACATAAAATTAGACTCCATTCTGAGATGAATGAATCCTTATTGTTAAGTTCGAACTAGAAACCATCTTAGTAATCGACTACTGCTCAGATAGAATTTTTTTTCTTTATATGGTAAAGGTTATATATGGAGGATGCCCTGTAACATACTTTTAAAAGGAAAAAAGCAAAACCAGCGAAGCATTTTTGTTTGTTTGTTTGTTTTTGTTGAAACAAAGCAACATTTCACATAAAGTTTCTGCATGACACGCAGAACTGAGATGCATTTGCCTGTACAGATATACTCCCAACATTTAGTGTTAGTGTCCAAGAGTCGCAACTCCCTCTCTGCCTACTCCCTCCAAGAATACAATAAGTCCAGTGTTAATCGTAGTGTTCTAGACCAGATGTGCTTTTCTTAAAAGTAAACAAACTGATGTTGTTAAGGGCTTAGCTTAAAATCATGAGAGCAAAGAAACTGATCATTAAAGAGCTGGGTTTTTTCCTTTTTAGTTCAACCCTTCGTGCCTAGGTATTCCTAGGGTCTCCTATCAGTACACAGTAAGATCCGCAATACATAGGAACAACACAGCGAAGTAGCTTCCTTAATGCAGATGGAGATAATATTTTAACAGATTACTATTTTTGAGTTACTTGAACTTCTTTAAAACTACTTTTGCATATAATTTTCTACAAAAGGAAAATGTGTACTTACCTTGCCAAGATATAGTCAAAAGCAAATTGGTGTTTCAGATATTTAGTCCTTTAACAATGAAATTTCTTTGTGCATATATTTGCTCCTAGGATACAAACGACCCTTAGCATAAAGCACGTAGATTTAGAAGATACTGGTATTTTTTAAGCAAATCTGTAACTGAAATTATACGTCGTTTACTCTAAGTGGAGAACTAAAACCACAGAGATGACACACTTCCTTTCTGTAACAACTATGCCATGACATGTTGGAGGGGGAAAAACACCAACTTGCCCAAATTAGCTCTCAGAACAACAGGAAGTAACACAGGGGAAAAAGAAGTATCTTTGGCAGGCAAATCTTCTACGTTTGTGAAATTTATCTCCTCAGTTATCCTATGCTCAAGGGTTTACCTCAAATGTTATCGAGAGCAGTGTCCCGGTACACTCAGAACTACATAGGTACTTACAGTGTTCATTAGCTCTTTCTGTCGCCTCTTGGTTTGCCTTGAAAGAGTTGCGTCAATGTTAGCTTGAAACAGTAATAGTACGTTAGTGATAGTACCTTAAAAGCACCTTAGATCTTCATAAGCTGCTGTTGAGTTTGATTTTTAACTAATTCTTCCTAGTAGAATTTTATTTGCTATGCTAACTCTGGAGACTTGGTTTAGGCAGGTGTACTGTCCAGTCTCATAAAATTCAGAGAATGATTAAACAAGAACAAAAGGTTCTTAATATTTATATATTATTTGAATGTTTTTCTGGAAAGAGTTATTTGTAGACAAATCCTCTGTGCTGCTCAGAGGACTGACCATTCTTAGAAACATTCCACCGACCATTAGTCTGTGCTGCAGTATAAAGCAAATGAAATGAGTTTGAGACCCTTTGAAAAAGTTGGTATGTGGACGCTTAATTAGTCTAAATTATTACTTCTGAAATAAATGTATTGTTCCACATGTAAAAGTAAATATAATTTGAATCTCTAGAGAGGTTGTAAAGTTACTTTGAGGGACTTACACTTTTTATTTTTAAAGAAACTCCAAGCTTTTTTCACATAATCAGGTTTTGATCCAGTCGATGCACTGTTGCTCTCCAGCATGGATTTTATTTTTCCATTTAGTTGAATAAACCTCCTGTCTGCCTGGAGGTTGCTTGGCTGTAGTAGGTTGTGTGGCACTTCCAAGTGGAGTTGAGTGAAATCCCAAGTCAAGCTTCATCATACTGGGCACCAAACTTGGTTGGAGTGTGAGTCGTGGCAGAATAGTAACAGATGCCTTTAGGCTGTAGCTGCCAGTCCCGGGTCATTGCTTTGGACTGGTGGTATTTTTAGACTGATCCTTCACATAGTTCTGGTTTAGTGTAGTAGTAGTATGTGTAATACACCACTCAAATGTTTGTAATGTGGATCTAAAAAGCAAACCCAACAATGTCTGTCTTGTTTTCTTACAGATTCAAGACTGGTCAGATCAATGGAGATTTATTGATATACCATGTACTGCTAACTCTGAAGCCATACTATGCAAAGCCATATGAAATTGTAGTGGACCTCACACATGCTGGCCCCAGCAATCGCTTTAAAACAGACTTTCTTTCTAAATGGTTTGTAGTTTTTCCAGGCTTTGCTTATGAAAATGTCTCAGCAGTTTTTATTTATAACTGTAACTCTTGGGTCAGAGAATACACCAAATACCATGAAAGGCTCTTGACAGGTTTGAAAGGAAGCAAAAGACTTATTTTCATAGACTCTCCAGGGAAGCTGGCAGAGCACATCGAACATGACCAGCAGAAACTCCCAGCAGCTACCTTGGCTTTGGAGGAGGACCTGAAAGTGTTTCACAATGCTCTCAAACTGGCTCATAAAGACACCAAAGTCTCTATTAAAGTAAGTTCTTCTTATGTTGTTCCTAGTGAACTGTTATATTTTTATAAAGTTTTGAATATGATTTTACTGTCTCTTAATTCTCCTCTCCTGTCTTGAGGAGAAATTAAAACTTAGTAGTATGCTTCTTCAGAAGTGTAAAATTTTATACATTTATCTTTATAAACTTCGAAGTGTCAGACTCTTCTCTCTTTGTATTGTTAACAATAAGTGCTGAACCATTTTTCTGTTCTCTTTCTAAGGTGGGGTCGACAGCTGTGCAGGTGACATCAGCAGAACGAACAAGAGTCCTGGGACAAACAGTGTTTTTAAATGATATATACTACGCCTCTGAAATTGAGGAAATATGTCTTGTTGATGAGAACCAGTTTACCTTAACCATTGCCAACCAAGGCACACCACTCACCTTCATGCATCAGGAGTGTGAAGCCATTGTTAGGTCCATCATTCATATACGGACACGGTGGGAGCTGTCACAACCAGACTCTATCCCACAGCATACTAAGATTCGTCCTAAGGATGTCCCTGGAACACTACTGAACATAGCGCTGCTCAACTTGGGAAGCTCAGACCCCAGTTTGCGGTACAGTTCTTTTACATTAATATCAACTTTGGTCAAAAATGCGAATTTTTTCCAAGGTTTTATTAGCGTTAGCAAATCTCTCTTGAACAAAACAATCTTTCTTTCACAACAACTCAATAAATGTGCTTTTTAATATAAAGAAAGATTGGGTTTTCTATAGGTGAAGAAAGGTGTACATACTGTCAGGATAACTGAAGGCGTATTGGAAGCTTAATTTCTCTTTACCGGGAGAAATACCTACGCTTTGCAATATATATTTGTTAGGTACATTTGATTTTCATGGAGCTGACTTCTTTTTTAATAACCTGGGAGCTGTACGTCTTAGAGCAGGTTCTTGGATCTTGTCAGAAAGGACTACCTCAGGCTGGGTGCTGGCTCAGTGGCAGCCTCTGGGGCCCTTGGCAGTCTCTCTCCCAGCAGCTCAGGGGCACCTGGAAAGTATTTAGAATTTCCTGGAAGTGAACACCATTCTAAGAAGTGCCGTACAAAGTCCTTCAAGCATACTCTTTAACCTCATCCAGAATTGTTCAAAGCAAGTAGAGGAGTAATTTCTTTCATTTCTCCAAGGCAAATGTTGTTGTCTCTGAATGTGAACAGGTGCAGGGAAAAAGTTCAGGATTGAAACATAACCTTTTATATAGCAGTACTGATTTGATTTTTAAAATGTCAGTACTACTACTGTGATGCCGTGGTGTAATGCCCGTGTTTGAAAATGTACAAGAAAACTCTTACAAGTCACATTTGTTTGCTCTGTTACAGGTCTGCTGCCTATAATCTTCTATGTGCCTTAACCTGTACCTTTAATTTAAAGATTGAGGGCCAGTTACTGGAAACTTCAGGTCTGTGTATTCCTGCCAACAACACGCTATTTATTGTATCTATTAGTAAGACTCTTGCAGCTAACGAACCACACCTTACCTTAGAGTTCTTGGAAGAGTGTATTTCTGGATTTAGCAAATCTAGTAAGTAACATTAGCATTCCTTAATACTAACTCTGAATTTGAAAAGATCCAAGCTGGTAGCTGTCTAGCTTAGTCAGTTAAGCTTCCTCTGGTTACTAAGTCACAAAAAGTTAAAATTGCAAAGGCTTCTCAGAGCTGTTTTAACTGTTCTCAAGATTACCCATTTATATCTGTTTCTTAATAATCAAGTTGTGTAATACTTTGAAGCCAGGCAGTTTCACAAACTGGAATGGTATCTGTTGGAGCAAAAACATAACTTTTCGCGTTTGAATGTGCCCTTTTCTTTCTCGCGAAGTAGATTTAAAAAAAAAAGGCAACTGCCTTTTAAACTTCGAAATTAATGTTAAAACAAGTTTTACTAGACATCTTGTTCATTCAGAGGATTCAGTTCATTCAGAGAGAATTCTGAAATACAAATTTTTTGTTTCGTATCACTGTTGATAATTTTGTACAGCAAGTACTTTGGCTAGATCTCTTATCAGGCTGTTATTAACTCTCCAGAAACAGAGAATATTGCAGAACAAAAATCAAAACTTGAGGTCCATGATAGTGAAGGTTTGAACTCTAGAACGCACATACACAGAAGAGTTACAGGATTCTTTAGCCCATCGAAATTAATCTTTCCAGATTGATGATATCTCTCAATTGTAAATCTGGTTCTGTTGCACCGCTGTTGTCATCCTTTTTTTCCATGCATACTACGGCTCTGACTTTACTGTTGGAAGCTGTTTAGGATACATTCTCAAGATTAAAAATAAATTGTCTGAAGTAGTCACACCTAATACTGAATGTATTCTTAATAAAACGTCAACATCTCCTTGCCAGATTCCTACAGATGTCACCATTAGAGTGTGTTTCTTTTTGAAGCTTGTCTGTTTGCCCAGCATTATTTGCTCAGCTCTGATAGTAGTTATTTTAGACAATAAAACTGAAAGGAGAACTGCTCACAAATAATTATTTACTTATAAATAGAGACCAGTGCTGATTCTGTGTTACAAAGTGAATTTTTATTTCAGGTATTGAACTGAAACATCTTTGTCTGGAGTATATGACTCCTTGGCTGTCCAACCTGGTCCGGTTCTGTAAACACAATGATGATGCTAAGCGTCAGCGAGTCACTGCTATTCTTGATAAGCTTATAACGATGACAATAAATGAAAAACAGATGTACCCTTCCATTCAAGCTAAGATATGGGGAAGTCTGGGACAGGTACAAATTCTGCATAATGTATTGCAATTTGTTTATAAGCACATTATAGAGTTGTAAACCACTTAAATGTTAATGCAGAAAAATAAATTGGATCTTGACATGACCTAAGTATATTAGCTGTATGGAGAGGAGTGTGCAAGTTCTTCTGAAGTTTCCATTCTATAAAATACTTCATAAAAGCATTAATGAACTCTGGCTTCTAGGAGTGTGTTCCTGGCCCCCACTGAGAATTGAAAATTAGAAGTCTGTGGTATTAGTAGCAATTATTTCAATTAGTAGTAATTATTTCATCAAACCCCCTGAATGTCTGGGTACTGAATGGGAAGAACACAGTGCTAGCTTTCAGAGGCGAGTAGGCATGTGGCATTGAAAGAACTATTTTTTTTGTGTCTGTTTGCACTTTTGAAACGGACGCATTTTGATTACAATAAACAGAATATCAGTCCTCCTGCTGAGCATTAGGTTAACACTTAGCCAAATTCTATCCTCATCCTCCCTGCAAAGTAAAGAAAAACAAACAAACAAAGAGCTGATGTCATATATGCCATTCGTGAAGGAGGTGTCTAGACAAACGAGATCAGCTTTACTTGCCGTGTCCAGGCTTGCTCACAGGTTTTGTCAATTTCCTCATTGTCATACTATTTTTATTTTAACTGTCATCCAAACTGATGCAGCCCCGCATCACAAAGCTACTCTTGGAGTATGTGGGAGAACTGTCAAAGGGATGCATGAGTGCATTTTCTTGTTTGGTCCAATTGGAAAAAAAAACCAACCCAAACAAACTTAAAAAAAAAAACCCAAACCAACCCACAAAACCAATGTATTTTGAAAGTTGAAATTACACTGAGAGCAATATGACTGTTATGTCCAGTACGAAAGTCTGTTAACTGGTAAATATGGAGAACACAAAATTGAAACATTAAATATTCCGCAGCAGTCAGTGGAAATTTTAGCATTGAAATTCTGGGTCAAATAAGTCAAACAATTTTCATAGTATGATGAGAGCTGAATTTGAACCAGTACTGAAATAGCATTCATCTTAGCCTGCACATTGCACTTAGAGTTCTCCTTGCGCTTGGACGGGTTTTATTCTTACCTGCATATATTAAATGTCTGGGGGGGTTGGGGGTTTTTTTTTTTGTACATGAGAAGAAACTTGTTTTACTTGTAGCTATATTCACGCATGGCTAGTGCTCTAAGCAAAACCTTTGACAGATGAGATAGTGCTTATTTTCTCAGAAGTATGTTTTCCCCCCCCACTTCAAATCCAATTTCTTCTTACTAGGTTCAACATTTCATTAATAGTTATACTTCAAAATGGAAAAAAAAATACAAACTAAATTATAGTTTCTTCACAGTTCTGAAGCGCTTTGATCTGGAATAAAATGTGATGGAATTAATCTCTATACTTACATTACATTAATATTTACATTAGACTTTTTTTCCCAAAAGGATAACAGATCATTAAAATGATGCTTCAATTTATGGTAGTTATGCATCTTCAACTAAGAAAAAACAGAATGACTGCTTATTTAAAAGGTGGTTTACTGTGGAAAAAGACAGTTAATCTGATAAAAAATAATTTTTCTTTCCTCTAACAGATAACAGATCTCCTTGATGTAGTGCTGGACAGTTTCATCAAAACTAGTGCCACAGGGGGCTTAGGATCCATAAAAGCTGAGGTTATGGCAGACACAGCTGT
This sequence comes from Phalacrocorax aristotelis, assembly GCF_949628215.1. Lineage (NCBI taxonomy): Eukaryota > Metazoa > Chordata > Aves > Suliformes > Phalacrocoracidae > Phalacrocorax > Phalacrocorax aristotelis. The sequence goes on along the minus strand of NC_134293.1, from coordinate 5,611,527 downwards.
AGCGCTTGCTTCTGGAAATGTAAAATTGGTTTCAAGCAAAGTGAGTTCCCTCTTTGCCTTAATTTTCTTTTATATAATAATTTCAACTTACATAATAATGTGATACTGAGATGTTTTCTGATAACTCAGTACAGGCAATAATGCAAAAAACATGATTAAATAGGTTCCAAGCATAGAATAATTCCAGTGTTAAATTGTCATGTTTTTTACTGAAATCCTGAGCTGTGCTCTTCATTTGAGTAAAACAAAATGGTTGCTCTCTTTTCCAGGTGATTGGCAGGATGTGTAAAATAATTGACAAGACTTGCCTGTCCCCAACTCCTACACTGGAACAGCACCTGATGTGGGATGATATTGCTATTCTAGCACGTTACATGCTGATGCTCTCCTTTAACAATTCTCTGGATGTGGCAGCACATCTACCCTACCTCTTTCATGTAGTTACTTTACTGGTGGCCACTGGTCCTCTTTCTCTCAGAGCTTCTACTCATGGTCTCGTTATCAACATCATTCATTCTCTTTGCACCTGTTCGCAGCTTCACTTTAGTGGTAAGTTGGTTTGGTTTTGATTTTTTTTTTCAGATTTTCAATTAAGCTGATTGCTTCTGAGTTTAAGAAATATTTGTCTTTCTCTCTTTAAACTGTTCTGAGCGCTTGAAAATACCGTGTTGTAATTCAGCTTGCGTACAAATCAGAATGAGGATATGATCTACAACAAATGAGTATGGAATTTAAAAATTACTGTCTGGTTTAGAGCAGGTGCATAATGTGTAAATTATTTGTTTAACAGGTTTTAGAAAAAGAGAAGAAAGTACCAATAAGTTACTGTAATGCAGAGAAAGGAGAAAGTACGTCTGTGCTAAAACTGGCCGATGTGCGTTTTTTTGAATGGTTGCATAATATGGTAACAAAAATATCAATTACGTAAGGGAATTGTGAAACTATACTCTTAAAACAGGTATTTTGCATACCACTGTATTTTACCAGTCCTAAAATAATTGGTATTAGCAAATACATAGCTGTCACTTCTTACCACAGAAGTATGGTATAAAACCAGGCTAGGTTTTGTGCAGAAAAATTTAAAAGTTTATGTAATCTTGTCTTTTTAAGTATCTGAAAGCTCATTTTATAGCTAGCTGTATCGACAGAGTGAATGTGTGAATACACACACACATACATACATATTTGTATAAAGAAAAGCTCTGCTCTGACACACAGAAAGGCAAGCCTTCCTGTTTAAACAATGAATTTGAAGTACACTGATATGAAATGAAAGTTCAGAATTGTAAAACTATTCAATGCTAGTAGCAGGGCCATCATTTTCTTCTGATTTAAGTAACTGGCTTTGTTTTAGTGCCAGAGCCAAAAGCAGAGTTTGATTGCAGTTTGAACTTACAGTACTGTTAGTATTTCAAAGCAGAAACGCTCCAGGTTTCCATTTTCTGGACCCATGTGAGAAGTCTCACAGAACCACATCTTTAAGCAAGTTTATTTTTACCTGTTTTTAGAATACATCTTCCTGGTGACTCGTTTCAACATCTATGCAACAGACCACAGTTCTTGTGGCATACTCTGGGAGAAGTAGCAAAGAAAACAGTATTGGAATGTGCAAAGTGACATAGAGGATGATTATCTACTTTTGTATTCATGGGAGGGTGAGCCTTAGAGTGTTGAAAATATGGATTGGATTTCAGTGGTTTAAATTTAATATGTAACAATCTTTCAACAGAGGAGACCAAGCAAGTTTTAAGGCTGAGCTTGACTGAGTTCTCTCTGCCCAAATTTTATTTGCTGTTTGGAATCAGCAAAGTGAAATCAGCCGCAGTCATAGCGTTCCGATCCAGCTATCGAGACAGGTCGTTTTCACCTGGGTCCTATGAAAGGGAGACTTTTGCACTGACTTCGTTGGAAACTGTTACTGAGGCTTTGTTGGAGATCATGGAGGTATGTGGTTCAAAACAAATATCTGTGAGGGAAACTGGCAGGCACTGATTACACTTTCTACAGGCAAGCAGTGTAGTGAGATGTAGTAATAAATCATTATGTAGCTGACTTCTGAGAACTAAGATAACTGCACATTCTGAATTTTAAAAAGACTTTTTCTTAATCTTACATGTATTCAAACAATGTAATTCTTTTTAGGCTTGCATGAGGGATATTCCAACGTGCAAGTGGCTGGACCAGTGGACTGAACTAGCTCAAAAGTATGTCGTAGATCTCAAAACATAACCCTTGCCCGCCTGTGTAGTATTTTTAGAATTCTCAACTTCTCTTTATACAGCCTATCTGTTGTATATTTGTTTAATATCGTGTACTCTGTTTCTTCACAGGTTTGCATTCCAATATAACCCATCCCTGCAGCCAAGAGCACTTGTTGTCTTTGGCTGTATAAGTAAGCGTGTCTCTCATGGACAAATAAAACAAATAATCCGAATTCTTAGCAAGGTAATAGACCCATATACCTTAAATCAATTTGGCGGCAATAAGTTTCATCAGTGCTGCGACTTCTAGAGTAACAATAGTTTTCAGTATTGAATGTAAAATTTGGGACACAGATTGATCCAGAAGTCAGTATTTAAATAAATGTGAAATTTTCTGTTACGGCATTTAGCTGCATGCACATGATTCACAACTTCCTTTTTTTAAAAAAGAGTTAATAATCTAATGTGTTATAAATAAATACAATAAAGAGCAGGTCATTAGTGTAAGTAAACTTTGAAATGGACTGCCTAGCTTGGTAATGACGTTCCATATTTTCTAAATAACGTTGTGTTCCATAGCAAGTAAACAGTGTGCTAAATAAGTTTCCTTCAAGCATTTTATTAGAGTTCTGTGGCCACAGACGTTAACTGAACAACATCTGAATTGTGAAAGAGCTATTCCAATTCCTGCACCGTCTTGCACCCTTACTTTTTTAATAGACATTGTGCAATTGCTTTCTGCAATACATATATAATTTCTGTCTAAATCTTCATTTGTAAAAGTCCTTGAGAATTGGTTTTAAATGAGCTTAAGCTTTGTAAATTAATTGAGAGCAACAATTATTGTTTAGTGCTTTGATCTGCTTTTTACAAAGCAAAATCTTATTATGCTTGTGTTTTAATTACTCTTTTTTCCTACAAAAAGGGACTTGAGAGCTGCTTAAAAGGCCCTGATAATTACAATAGCCAAGTTCTAATAGAAGCTACAGTTATAGCACTCACCAAGCTGCAGCCCCTTCTTAATAAGGTAAATGACTGGATTTTTAGAGTAAACAAAGAACATATTTTGTAAATGAGAATTATAACTATGGGTATAATCTCAAAAATGTAAGTGTTGTGGTATCCGAAGTTCACACTTCGCTGCTATGACTCACGCTCGAAAGTACTACATATGGGAGATGTGTCACAGATGTTTGTATGTGGGACCTGTGCAAAGGGTTTGAAACCACTTTAGAATGTTCTGTTCTGCTTCGTCAAACTGGGCCACAGCAGTGTAGGCAAAGACCATGCGAGGGGCTGTCTGATTCTTTACAAAAGATTTTCAGTCTTGGCTTTCAGATGTTTGATCTCTAATATATGCTTTTCAGATCGTGGCTTGTAGTAAACATTAGTTTTAGCTGATTTGGTATAAAGGTAGCCATCGGTATGTTACTTACATGTTCATTATTTGATCAGCATACCAATGGGTATGCTGTTAATGAAGAGCCTCATTTATTTACTGTTAGTAAATAAAACTTCTCCGCTGCTTAAGAGGCCCAGAATCTGTTGAATGCCAGTTCTTCCTGCATGCTTTTTTTGATTTGGAGGCGAAATTGCCTGGCCAGTTCTATCTGCAGAATTGCGATCCATCTTCAACACATGCTCTCGAGTTGATAACAAAAGACACGTTTCTGTTCAGCCTGATGTAGGGCAATATGCGTCTGGTATTTTTGTGAGCAAGGGAAGGAATATGAGAGAGGAGGAGTGGCTTTGGGGGAGGTGAAAGGCTTGAAATTAGTTTTCTGCTCTTCACCTGTTAAGTGCATTAAGACTACAGGTTTGTATGTACATCTGTGTTGATGGAATGGATGTGGTTGAGGACAGAACCTGCTACAGGAAGGGTAGTAATGTGTATGCAAAACCACGTCAGGCTTATTTGTCTTTGGCTTACATGAACTGACTTGAAAGTGAAATCGTGGCTTTTTCTTTTTCCTTCTAGGACTCTCCTATGCACAAGGCGCTCTTTTGGGTAGCTATGGCAGTGCTGCAGCTAGATGAAGTAAACTTGTACTCAGCAGGTACAGCACTACTTGAACAGAATCTGCATACCTTGGATAGCCTTCGAGTATTCAATGATAAGGTAAGCTGCTAGCAATCAGCTGCTGTGACTAGCCCTTAGTTTATGTAAGCAGTTAGATTGGTTAAAAAAGAAAAAAATTCCTCGTCCAGCGACCAAAACTCAAATTTGCATTAGAAATTGTTTCACTTGCATAGTATCAACAGTAAAACTAAGATGTAGAGTTGAAGCTCTTAGTCTGTTCCAAACTGGAACAGAAATGTGTAGATGTGTTCTAATCAAGGGTGTGTTTGCCATTGTCATGTAAACTCTTAAAATTATTGTTTTGTCACTGTTTAAAAAAAGAAGAACAGCAACTTGAGATATGACGAGTAACTTTTGATGAGGTACTCCTGTATTTTATTTTTCCTGGGTCAGAGCCCAGAAGAGGTGTTCATGGAGATCAGGAGGCCACTCGAATGGCACTGCAAGCAGATGGATCATTTCGTTGGGCTAAATTTCAACTCCAACTTTAACTTCGCACTAGTGGGACACCTCCTGAAAGGTAAGAATACATATTGCTATTCATTTTAGATGAGCGCTCTTAATCCAGTGATAAAAACAAGTCTGAGGATAAAGGGGAAAAAATGTGTGGTAGATTTTTAGTAACCTGGATCACGGAATTAGATAAGGAATTAAATGTTCTTTGACCAAAGGACTTTGCCAGGTTTCCCATAGACATGTTCTTCACTGCTTCCTCCAAGCGTGCTCTTTCTCTGTGTGTTTCCTGTGTGCAGGCTCACTGTTTCTTTTAGAGGATTGATTTGCGGTATAATAGATATATTATATGCACAGGCATTTGAAACTATGTGATTTTTTGGGGGGAGGGACAGAAAAAAATTAGCCTTGAATGTGCAATTTCTGTTAGCATTGCGCTTCCTTACCCTTTACATGAAGTTTCCTGAGAACATGCTGAAAAATATTTAGAAATATTTTCAAAATATTAATGCTTCATAAATATGCATTAAAATTAAATACAATATTTGGTTTCCTAACCTATTTTCTTAGGGTACAGGCATCCTTCTCCTACCACTGTAGCAAGAACAGTAAGGATTTTACATACACTACTAGCTCTGGTTAACAAACATAGGAACTGTGACAAGTTTGAGGTGAACACCCAGAGTGTGGCTTACCTAGCAGGTAAAATTAAACAAACAAACATTCTTTAAAATTTGTGTTAACTGAAAAGGAATGGATTATTGTGAGAATTCTTATGGCTTTAGTTTGATAGAATTGTAACTGGGTATGGACAGGAGTGTGGGCTAGGCTGGGGTTCATCAATAAAAGCTTTTTGTGGACCGAAGGCTTGCCAGCACAGGACCTACTGTACAACTTTGAAAATACTTCAGGGAGGCTGAAGGTTTCCTGGTTTAAGTGCATGCCACTAGAACATTAAAATTTCTAGTGGTCTAGAAGTAGAAATTATGACCATGTCAGGGCAAATGTTTAAATCATGTAATTGTAACTGGATGGGGAATGTAATTCTTTTTGATTGACCTACTTCTAATCTGTACGTTTCAGTAAGGTGTAGTTACATCTCAGTGGTGGTCTTTAAACTAAGTAAAAAAAAATTGAATTGGTGGACTATTGCTTACATTCTTCAATGTACTCCTACTGTGGAAAACTTATGTTAGCTTTCTTTGAATTTTTAGCTTTGCTGACAGTATCTGAGGAAGTTCGAAGTCGCTGCAGCCTAAAACATAGGAAGTCTCTCTTGTTGACAGACGTTTCAATGGAAAATGTTCCTATGGATACATATCCCATACATCACAGTGACACTAGCTATAGGTTGGTTGTCTAACTTTTAGATAAGTTATCCAAATTTCAATGTCTGTTTATTTTAGTAAGTTATCCAAAGGTAATCGGTGCTATATTGAAAACTGAAACATTCATAAAGCTAGTTCATGTTCTGTTATTGTTTCCAGACCAATATGCTACTTATACTGTGGTACTGTGACCAAGAGTCACAGAGAAATTTGGGTAGCAAATTCCTGTAGATTTAATTTTTTGATCTGTATAAGCTATTTCAGAGCTTAACTGCTTTGGAGGTTCTTAAACCCTTTGCTGACTTTTCTACAAGACCTAGTTTCACCTCATTTTTTCATTTATAGTTTAGAAGAAAGTTTAGTTTGTCCTTTTAAGACCTTCAAGGCATATGCTAATTAATCACTTGGTCCATGTCATTGGAAAATCTTGATGCCTTATAGCCTGTTTATAAGCAGCCACAGAGATTAGCTAAGAAATCAACCTCAAAGTGACATGGAGAGCCAGTTTCTCTCACTAGGGAGCACTTTACTCAGACTCTCTCTTTTTAACGTCCAGTATGGAGTAGCTGATTATTAAATATCTTTCATCTTGCCTCATAGGCTGATTTGCTTGTGTTTTCGTTGCTTTATTTTCTATCTCTTGATCATTACATTCATATCAGATTGTTAGTTATCACTAGCTCAGACATTTTTGCTGGCAAAGTAATTGCTATTTGTTAATATGTATTTCTGGGAGATGAACCCGTTAGGAAAGATGGGTTTAATAAAGGATAGTTTGGCTAGTTGAAAAATTTATGCCTAAGTATGCACAGTTTTAAAGATTCTCTTAATTTCTCTGCACTTTCAGGACACTAAAGGAAAATCAACCATGGTCATCACCAAAGGGGTCAGACAGACATCTGGCTGCCAGTTACCCGACAGTGGGACAGATAAGCCCTCGAACACGAAAATCCATGAGTTTGGATATGGGGCAGCCTTCACAAGCGAACACTAAAAAGCTTCTAGGTTATTAAGATAACTAATTTACTAATTTTTCTACAGAATACCTCAGGAAGTGTTAATGGAGAAAAATTTTACTTGTATTTATTCTGATTTTAATTGCTTTATTCCTGATTCAGAGGAATATGTGCAGTTTCTACAAAATACAAATTAGAGAATGCTGTACAGTTAAAGAGGACTAACTCAGTTCTTTTGATCACGAAGTGGGGGGTGCAGCAGTGACACTCAAAATGTGCATGTTGAAGTGGAGAAAAAATATTTTAAAAAAGGGGGGAAGAAAAAAAATATATATTCCAGATACTAAAGAGACATAGTGACAGTTTTCTGCCACCAACCCTCTTTCGACAAAACCAAGAAGCTGAATACCGTATGAATACCTTAGCTTAGCTACTCTATTGAATACTCTATCTTATGCTAGAAGAGATGGTCCCAAAACATTTTAGATGTTTTGGAAGCAATCTGATTTTTATTCATGGCTTCTCAGTGCATCATGTTTACAAGCAAAGTCTTAATAACAGAGAAACAAGATGACCTGCTTTGCATAACTTGCGGTTACTCTTTTACATTATACGGTATATATGGAAGGAGAGGGGCATTTCTTTCATTCCAGTCCTATTACTGCTTCCTTTTCAGTAATCACATTTTGGCATGTTTATTCGATGTGATGTGTTGACCAGGAAACCATAGCATGCCCACAGCTTACATATTTTACTAAATTGCATGCTTTCCTCATATGTATTGTGAAGCACTTTGGAAACTGTGATGGAGAGCGGCATGGTGTGATTGTATTTTCTCTACCATCCCTGAAAATGGTGAAAATGCCCCCAGATTCCTGTCAGTACATTGTAGATAGGAGAGTAGCTTGGCCAGAAAATCAGAAATAGTTAGAATATGGATTTAGGTTTAATGTTTTTAATTCCCTGATAAATTGTTTTTAGGTACAAGGAAAAGTTTTGACCATTTGATATCGGACACAAAGGCTCCTAAAAGGCAAGACATGGAATCTGGAATCACAACGCCTCCCAAAATGAGGAGAGTAGCCGAAAATGATTATGAAATGGGTGAGAAACAGGACTAACATTTTAACAATAATACTAGTTATAAATGCTTTGTATATATATACAAAGGATTATTTCTAAATTCAATGTTTATTTGCCTAGGTTACTGCAAGGTAAGGGAGAAAAATCTTTCTTAACAGTGGCTTCTGGAGAGTACAGTCTTCTGTATCACTGGCAGCTGAGGTTTGAATTAGACTTACTCAGTTTGCAGATGCAGAATAAGGGGGAGATATAAAGTACTGCATACTGGAGTGAAATGAAATAAATAAAATTTGGCTTTTTAGAAGTTAGGTGCTAGCTGCAAATTTCTGCAGGAGATGGAACATAACCTAATGCCTAGAATGCCTCTCTTCATCTTCTCCCACATCTGCTTCCTGTGCCCCCATCCCCAATTGCAATGCAAGACCAGGGTTCTTCTGTTATACCTGATGTCAGTCTGCTGCCTGACCCTGAATATGGTACTTACCGCCCCTGGGCCTGTATTTCACTGAATAGGAAATTGGGGTTACTGTTTACCATTTGATAATACATCCCATGTAATGGTCTAGCACTGCTAAGTATTACAGCATAGTTGTTGCTTTTCTACTTTATGAAAAGGCTGGTGAACTCTGAAGGTTGCGTATGACTGAACTTGTGCAAGAGCTAATTCTATTTTGGTTTGGGTTCATTTTGCTTTGGATGAGTTGCTCTTTTTTCATCTGGCAGAAACCCAGAGAATATCACCACAGCAACACCCACATCTTCGGAAAGTTTCTGTTTCTGAGTCAAATGTCCTCCTAGATGAAGAAGTTCTGACTGACCCAAAAATTCAAGCACTGCTGCTTACAGTTCTTGTAAGCCTTCCTTCTGTGTATTGTCTGTTATTTTCTGCTATTCTTGTCTCTTCCAAAGAAGCATACACGTTTCTTGCAGTGTTTCTAAATTTATATGGATCAGAATCATTGTGATGTGCAAGTCTATTCTTTTGTGGTCATTCTTCAAACTCTCTAGGAATCACTTTTAGAAATGTATTTAAATGTTCTTTGAGAGCAAATACTGAATTGCCATTATTGTGTATTGTTTTATAGAACGTGTCCAACAATTGTCCCTTTTTCCTGGCAGGTTTTTATCACAAACTAATTTTATATAATAAAAGGTTATTTTATATATTATACTTAAAGTGAAGAAGTGAAAATTGTTGGAATCCCAGCATAATTTAGTTTAAAAATCTTTAACTGTATGTTAGTGCTTTCTTCAGGTGCACCAACACAGTTACCATTCCTGATCTAATTCGAAAAAGTCTCAGTTGCCCATTTTTGTCAAAAACTGACTAGCTAATTTTTTGCCAAACTAGAAGTTATTGTGAACTGTTTTTATTGTTTCCCACATACACATAAAATAACTTGATTCCATGTCCAAAGAGGACATAAATTAATCTTTTGTAATGCTGCTTTCTGCTATTCAGAAATCCTAAAACCTTAAGCTACAACAATAACAAAAGCCTGTAACTACTCAAATTAAATCAGAAGCATGCTAATTTAATCCTCTACATTATGACAGGCAACATTAGTGAAGTACACTACTGATGAGTTTGACCAGCGGATTCTGTATGAGTATTTAGCAGAAGCCAGTGTTGTCTTCCCGAAGGTTTTTCCTGTTGTGTAAGTATTTAAAGAGTCATCAAAAACAGTTTTAATTGGCCCTTCCGTTAAAAGGTCTCTGCAGCAGCACAAGCACGTGTGAGATATTTAGTCATTTGGAGGTTATTAACTGCAATCTGTCCATGGCTTGTTGAGGCAAATGGCCGTAGCAGTTAGAGAATCGTGCTTTTCCCCCTTTGTTAAATGAATATAGTGTTCTTACTAGAATAGGAATTCTCAGCTACCACTGCTACAGATGGTCCTCAAAAGCACTCTTCAGCATCAGATTTTCAGGGAGGTTGGCAGAGCGTGGGAGAACTCGGTATCACTGTTGCTAGGGAGCTTGTCTGTACCGCCATCAGCTTCTTCCAGAAGCTTTCAGCATCATTGCTGTCTAGTGACTTAGCATGGCTTTATTGCTTATTTGATAGTGCAGAGAAGAAATTACAGTTTAATATGTTTGTGTAGCTTTCTGTACAAGTCAATATATACTGTCTCTTAAGTGTTATTTTCACCCATCAGACACAGGATTTTTTAATTAGTACCCCAGGTGCATATCAAAAACTGATTTAAAGCATAGTTCAAGATACTGTTTAGATGTATTTCTTTAGGTATCAGTTAAAAGTAGTATTTGCTGGAGTCAATATATTTAAGGGAAACCCAACTATCAGAAAAGAACATGAGTAGACTTTTAAAACTGACCTGTGCATGATTTAGAAATAATGTTACCTTTTTCTGGCTTTATAAAGTAATGGTGGGAGTACAGGCAAGCTCCGTGAGCTACTGAAACCACAATTGTAAGTAACTGGCATTTGTATTTAAAAAAACAAAAAAAAAAAAAAAAAAAAAAAAAAAAAAAAAAAAAAAACACAAAACAAAACCCAACATGCATGAGTTCTGCAAGGGAGCTTAAATGAGACACTACCCCCACGAGCTTAAAATACTGCTTTGAAATTCCAGCTCTGACATGTACACAAATCCAGTGAACAGTTTTTTTGGTTGAAAATAATTAAAATATTTGCAATTTGAAGTGCTAGGTAGCTGCTTTAATGGGTTACATTGCTAGTACAATTTTTTGTGTTACATGTTGTAAGAGTCCTTGCTGAACATATATAGGGAGTGTTTTGTACCTCTAAAATGACTGAGATTTTGAAAATCCCACCTTAACTGCTGTTTGCTAAAATCAGTCGGGAACTGCAGATCTATTTTATTTAATGAACAAAAAATATGCCACTTTTCTTTTCTTCAGGCATAATTTATTGGATTCCAAGATCAATACCCTTTTATCGCTGTGCCAGGACCCAAATTTGTTGAATCCAATTCATGGGATTGTTCAGAGTGTTGTCTATCATGAAGAGTCTCCACCTCAATACCAAACTTCTTATCTACAGAGTAAATATTTTTCTTTTTTTTTTTTTTAACTGCTGTATTTTAAGTTAGATTTACTACTGAAAATGTTTCAGAATTATTGACTCTTCTATTAGGGTTGCAATCAGCCTTGTGTGGCATCTCTCCAACTTCATATATTCTACTAAAAATAAGAGTTTGCATATTAAAAAAAAAAACAACCCTGACATGAATATTAAAACTGCTTGCTGCAGTTGTACATCAAATATTAAAAGTATTACACTATCTGCGTGAGTAAAAAGAAGTTGAAACTCAGTATTCTATTTCCGCTAACCAATTTAAAGAAATACAAAACACAAATGGTGGTGATAAATGATGAGTTTTAAGTTAACCTTGTAAGTTAGGGGTTGATTTAATTATTGGTAAATTCCATTGAGTTACATTTGCTTTTCTGTGCCCAAACTCACTTTCATGTCACACTTGAACGCTTAAAGCCTAAATATTTTTTATGGTCCTTAACCAAAACTTTCCAGGAATATCCATAAGAAACAGATGACAGTTGAGAAAAACTTAAATGTTCATGGAATTTTTAAAATGAGATGTGTATTCACATGCTAAATTTACCTTCTAAAGTACCATCAAGTGTCTTGCATAACAGTTCTGAGATTTCAAGGTTTTTGCAACTTAAATACTTCATATACTCATTAAAATGCCATAATTTTATCTTATACATGGTTTGGACAACATTTAGTGTTGCATCTCCAAATCAAAATGTTTCATTTCCATGCCTGAGTAAATCCAGTGATGTACTGTCAGTACTTTCTGGTTGTTTTCTGTCAATTGAGAACTGTGGCTTTGTGGTAACATTCACTTTGTTGTTGTAGGTTTTGGATTTAATGGGTTATGGAGGTTTGCTGGCCCGTTTTCTAAGGTATGAACAGTATACTGTATGTAAGTTCGTGAGTGCTTTGCCTTCATTTTCTTTATAAAGCACATCGGTGCTCCAGGAAGGGTGCAGATAAATGGCAAAACATAGAATATATATGGACAAGTTACTAATATGAGGCTCGCTTCTATAGCTAAAACAGTTTTCAAGTCTGCATCAGATATTTTGATAGACTCTGTAAGGTCAAATTACCAAAGTTGGGTAAAAGCAATCAGGTTGTGTAAATGCACCTTTTACTGCTCACAGGTTCTCTCAGGGGCCTTGGATGTACAGTATCATTCAGAAAGTCTTTAGTTCATTATGTGTATCTTAACAGCGTAAGGGATTAATTTGAAGAATGATAAGAATGGTAATTCCATAAAGGTAAATTTTTTGTTACAACAGAAGAAATAGAATGAGCACTGACCATCTGTACTGCTCTTTGTTCCCTCTAGTCATCATAACAAGAACTAGATGAGCAGACTAGGCAGTGTTCTGGATGTTAGGCTTTGGGGGCTTAGGCAATGCTTTTAGTAACACGTTGAGTTCATGTAGCTGTGGCAGTTCATCTCATGAATGAAAAGGCCCTGCTTTTCTGACTTCGTGCTTCCACGCACTACTGAAATTACACCTACAGGTGGTCTTTAATGTGTGCATTTAGATGAATCTGGCAAAGACCACAAACCACTTTTTACAGATGCTGGCATCAAACCCTTTTTAAAATTTTCAGGCAAAACCAGTGTGATATTAGAGTGAGTTCTGTAGCAAAGCCCATACTGACAGAAAAGTAGAAAGAAAAAACCCAATCTTTCTGTTTTTCCTCCATCCCCCCACAGCAAACACAAATCCCAGACTATGCTGAGCTCATAGTGAAGTTTCTTGATGCCTTGATTGACACGTATTTGCCTGGAATTGATGAGGAAACCAGTGAAGAATCTCTCCTGACACCCACGTCTCCGTATCCTCCCGCAGTGCAGAGCCAACTTAGCATTACTGCTAACCTTAACCTTTCCAATTCCATGACCTCGCTCGCAACTTCCCAGCACTCCCCAGGTCAGTAGCTGTTCTGGTACTACATAGGCAAGGGAAATGTATTGAATTTACTGGTTTCGTAGCCAGACACTCAGTCTCGTTGTCTCTTCGGATGTGTTTATGCATCAAACATAATTGCGTTCTTGAGTTAAATGAATATTAAACTGTTTACTAAGCTATTACACTGGTATTTCAGATGTTGGATTTCGTCCAGCACAAAAGCTGTCTTCCAAGTCATTATACATGAAGGAAATAGCATTAAGTGCATCAGAACAAATAACAGCTGCATCTTAATATGGGATATGTTCAACAGTGGAGCCTTGAAAACTAATAAATATAAATATATAATCATGATGTTTTGCAAGGAGAAAAATACCTGTCTGGGCGCCACAAGTTAGCACATACTAGGAAAAGTAATCCAGAACTGGGCCATGGAAGAGTGTGTCTGGGCTGACTCACTTTCAATTGACTGTATGATTTAAGGCCAGTGCTTTGTATAGGCAGCGTCATACTGAGGTCATACTCTCCCTTGAAGAAAGAAAGTATTCATGTAGATACGTAGGGAATACTGGGTCAGTTCAGACTATTGTCAGAAATATGCTGATGATAAAATGAAGGCGTTCAAGAAAAGAAGTCATTAAAGGCATTAAATGGATAAAACCAGTAAATTCCTTCTGGCTTGGGGAGAGGGGAATTACAGGGAGATGCAGAGGTAAAATTTAACAGCAGAGGTGTTCAGGGCGAAAAATGAAAAAAGAGAGTAAAAAGTATTCAGTATAGCAGGTGAAGCATAAGCTAGAGGGAATTAAATGTAGGAAGAAAACAGAATTTATGTTGAAGAACTCTGCATGAAGACTCTTCCTGAAGTGATTTTTGGATTAGTGTCTCGTATATTGAGGAAATTCTTTACTCTTCATCATAAAAATTACACTGTGTGATATTTCTTAAGTGTTGATTTTATTGCAGTTCTGAAGACTGCAGTCAATCAACCTTTTATTTCTGCTTTGTTTCTAACCTTGATGGAAGGCTAGAAACTGCTTGTATTTAGGTATAATATTTACAGAATTGTTTTGGGTTTTTTCACTCTTGTCTGCTAGCCCTGAAGTAAGCTCTACTTAGTTGTACTTAGTTCTATTCAAGAAATCTGGTTTTCCAGATTCTCAGTTTTCTCACAGATGCTCTGCATGGGTTTTGTTGAATATGATGAGTGTTGCAGAGGTAAGGTTTGTGCAGAGGTGCAATAGAGGTAAGACAGTGCTTTCTGAATACTTTAGGAACAGTGATTTTTTTAATTTCATGCGCTGAAAAGTGATTACAGCTTGCTTTTTTGCCAGTATGAGAAGCCAATTTAAATTGTTGAAACTGAGGGAGATCACCACCTTTGTATACTGATGCTGTGTTCTAGAATTATATTTTAAGATGCCTGTCAGTCTAAATAGATTCAAAACAGGATTTGCTTTCCAGTTTCCTGCCAATTCAGGATGATTTATTACATTATTTAATGTTATCCTGAGTGAGGAGTGAAAGTGTAAAGCCTATTTTCCACAGTTGTTACCTCTTTCTCTGCTACTTTAATAGCATGCACTTCTTAGCCTAAAAGTGACAGTTGTTGCCATTGTTTCCTTGTGTTGTATTCCTCCCTGAGAACAGGTAAGAGAGCACTGGCCTGAAAGGGAGTCACTGGTGCCATCCTGGAATCCCGTTCCATTTGAGTAATAAGAATGGGTAAAAGTTGAGTTTGAAGAAGTTCTAGAGACTGCTGTTTTACATAACATTTTACAATGTCCATTCTATGTTATGAACATATAATGCAGCCACTGTATTTTATTGGTACACAGTTCATCTTGTATACAGAAATAATTCTGTATAAAAACCCCTAATGGAGTGAAGGTGCAGATAACAACAGAGATTATGGAAAAGGAAAGTGGTTTGATGGAAACCTTCTTACTGAACATACAGCTAAGAATTACCTGTAATTTAAGAAGAGGGAGAAGGATAAAAATAAAGGGGAAAAAAGTAGACCTTGCTGTCAGTGAGAAAATAAGTACATCATGGGCAGCATCTTTCCATCCAGAATGTAGAATTGGTAACAACTCCAACAGTTCTTTTTGCAAGGATGAAGTGATGGTGCAGGATTAGGCCTTCTACTAGTGAAACAAGCGTTTTGCTATGTTAAGTGTCTTCCTTTCACTTCATTTTCTATTCCTTCTTCCTTTGTTAGCTAAGAGGAAGGAATTAATCCAGCTCTTCAAAAATTTCTTTCAAGTGTTCTACAAACAGGTAGCTTTTATCAAACACTGGTTAAGAGCCCATCTCCACAAATGGATTTGGGAACTAGGGAACTCGTTACGTGATTCAGGATACTAGTGAGCCTGTAATAACGTAGGCGCTGTGTGCAGGGTTTGCTTGGAAATTACAGTTTAAAAGACCGATATTAAGGCCAGGAGATGACTAATAGTTCCATTTTTGTGTAACCAGACTGGAGGCATCTTTATAAAGAATCAGCCTTTATAGATGTTTCCAGCTTCATTCTAGCAATTTGAATACAAAGACTTGGGGTTTGACCAGGGGATCTCCAGCTTTCTTAAACAGTGGGCCAGGTCACGACACGGAGTTTTTCATTTTTCTCCTTCATCCCACATTTATTACATTGCTCCACTTTAATCTAGTTTCACTAGTTAAACTGGTATGTTAACCAGTGCAACTTTATATAAAACCTGCTTTGCTTTTTAAGCTGTTTAATTATATTAAAAATTTAATTGGTCTTCTGGCACTTCATACAGCTCCATAGCTACATGGGTGAATTTTACATTCTCGTTAACTGTGCCTAGAGGTGTGCGATGGTGTTGTCGTTGCTGTGCACATTTACACAGTGGAGACAAGAGTGAGGGAGTAAGCAGTGAGAGACCTAATATCTGTCAAGATAACAATCATTGGTGAAAGAATTATAGAATATGAAGGTGGGCCACAGCATTTCTTGAAACAGTAAAGCAGCTATGAGACTAATAAGGGATGCAGATCTGTCATCCACTTACCCTGATTTGAGAACTACTGAAAAAGGAAATGAAGTATTTAGCAGTGCTGTTTTTATTGAAGCAGTATTTAGCTTCATCACACTGAGTTGAAGAAACACTTTCAGCCAAGTGAGTTTTTGTATTATGGTTAGAAATATATTAAGTTGCAGGCACATGAAAAATTCTTTTCTTGCATCTGAAAACAACTAGGCAAGATCATTGTTTATAAATGTTTTGTCTGTCATCATCACTTTTCCTTTCCCTTCCCTTTCCCTTGTCATGGACATTATTCACTTATATTTTCTCTTTCATTCTGTGTCTGTGAAGCTTCTCTGCCTTGCTCTAAATCTGCAGTTTTCATGCAGCTTCCTCATTAAGGTACACTCTACTTTCATCATATTTGCACGAAATACTGCTTGATCTGCTGTAGGGTTGGGCTTGTGGCATGAGAAGTGGTTTACTGATCCTTTTGACACGGGAATGGCTTCAGTGTAAGTGCTAAGCTGTTGCTTTTCTTGTGTGATGCTAAAAATATCTGATGACAGAACAGGCAAAGAAAGTCAATCACATCCTTAAGAATACGATAAATTCGGTAATAGAGAAGTGGATGCTTCGTATGTGAAATTACTTTGATGCAGGTATTAAGCTAAAATGAAGAACTCTTTCATGTGAGCTCTTCAGATTCACAGGAAGTCAGCTTTAACTTCAGTTACCCACCAGCAGAAAACAGACATGAATTCTTTGGACTAAATTGCAGCAGACAGAAGCTCAGTAAAATGGGTGCTCAACACCACTTGATTTCTGCTTCTATATGGAGAAATAAGAAAAAGCTGCAGAAGCGGGTTTTTTTGCTCACACCCATGGGTTGCTTCCTATTCTTATCATAGCCTGTGGTTTTTGTAAGCTTGCACCCACACAAGGAGAGGAAGGATGATGTAGCCTGCAGCCAGCTTCTGGCTGGAGTTTTGAAATCGTCCCTATACATGTGTGGAGGGTGGTGTTCTTTATTCTTGCTAATGCCAGTAAGAATCAATTTCTTATAGGAATGAGGTATAACTATGGCAGATGTCATTTATAGTAATAGGATTTTGTTCTAACCTTTTAGTTCATTATCAGACATCCTAATTTTTGCTGCTGACTGTATTTCTAGCCTCTTGGATAAAAACCTCCTTCCTGCTATTCATTCCAGTGCTGCACATGTACCATAAGTGTTGAGAGTGTTGCTAAACAGACATGAAACATACTCATTTTGTTGCAGAAATAATGTGACAGCTACGCTGAGATATTGCTACAGGAATGATTAACTCATGGTACTGTCAGCGTAAAAGTAATAATTGATTGGAATGATGTCTGCACTAAACAGAAGTCTCAGCTTTTATATCTTCAAGTTACTGGCTGTGTCAAAAGCTGTTAGAGTAACAGCTCATAACCCAAGGCTTTCATGTGCTGCCAGCATGAAGTTTACACAGAAGCAGTTAATTTTTGAGGTTTGTTTGGTGTTATTCTTTTAGCAAAAGATAATAGAGCTACCTTGTCCTGCAGAGAACATCCAAAGCTTCTTGGAAAAGTCTGTGCACCTGGGTATAAAGCCTGTTTGGTTTCATCCTCATCTTGCACTCCGTCAGCCTCCTTCTGCCTTTGGTGGAGCTGAACTTACACAGAGGCAGTTCTTGTAAAGATTTCCAGACTGACCTGTTCTCTCTGTGTTTCCTGTTAATACTCTGCTTAGAAGGCTGTTTCTTTAATTGTCCTTGTTAAAATGTTGATTTTTTTTTTTCCCCTTTCAAATTGCTAGGGTTTAAGTCATTGTAATTGGTCTCTACACTTCGACACTTAACTCTTCAAGTGAGTACCTGCATGAATTCTATTTCTGCTGTATGCAGAATAAGCCAGCTAAGCCTTTCATTTCTCCTGGCAATGAGAGAAAGTCCTCCAAACTTCAATTTGTATGTTATATATTTTTACTGATCTTTATTTGTGAGCCAAGATTCAGTGTTGAGGGGAATTCTAGATACTTGAATACACACGAATCTTCTCTGGTAG
Source organism: Phalacrocorax aristotelis (assembly GCF_949628215.1). NCBI lineage: Eukaryota > Metazoa > Chordata > Aves > Suliformes > Phalacrocoracidae > Phalacrocorax > Phalacrocorax aristotelis. The sequence continues at coordinate 5,593,428 of NC_134293.1, read as the reverse complement.
CAAGAATCAGCCTCTGCTATTGCTGCAGAATTCTGCAGGTTCAGGAATGAACCTTCCTTACTCTGCCATTCCCCTGTTTAATAGCAGTCATTGTTTTTTGGCTGGAAGAAGTCCACAGATATGACAATCTGTCAATTCTTCCTCCTAGGGAACACAAAAGTCAGAAGAGACTTGAGTCAAACTCTTTCATTTGCTCAGTTTTCTCAAAACTAGAGTCAGAAAGGGCTTTGTGGTCTGGAAGACTTCAGTGTTTTGAGTGGGTACAGATGCTGGTACGAATGCTTTGAGGATGTAGGGGAGCCCTTCATCTGCCGTGTGAAAGTTTACGTATGCTATTTCTCATATTAAATAAAATTCCGATTTGTGTTTTAAGAGCGGACTGGGTGAACCTGGTGGCAGTTCATACCCCTATTTTCATTTTGTTGTAGGAAAGTAGCATAGAACAGCTCAGCCAGTGCCCATAGGCCAAAGTATTTTGTCTTACATTGTTGGAGACAGATTAAACTAACAGCAAATTCAATCTGCAACTTCAGGGAGGGGAAAACAAGGTTATTTGAACGAGTCACGTTGAAATGTGGTAAGCTATGTGTAGGTGAGTGCATAGATCTGTGTGAGCATGCATCGCGCTATAGCATGTGGAGGTGTTTTATCTGGTCAAAGTCCAGGCTCTCACTGAACACGGGGTTGTCCATCTGATCCTGAAAAAATTATTTTTCATACTGTAAGCCTGCAATGAAATAGCTGTACCAGATTAGTCATTTGTGAGACATCAGCGACAGTAAGATCGTGTTACAGAGTTCTGGACCTGGCTGGGTTAGAGCTGATGTCCTTCACAGCCGCTGGCATGAGGCCATCTTTTAGGTTTGTGACCAAAGGGGTCACAAAAAAGAGAAAAGAGCAGCGTTTGGGCAGGGCAGGGCCTCCTCTGACCCTTACCCAGCCCCCCGGTGAATAGCTGGGGGTGGGCAACAGGCTGGAGGGGACGCAGCGGGCAGGTGACCCCAGCTCACCAGAGTCACTCCATGCCAGGCAGCCGTGCTCAGCAACGGCAAGGGGGTGGAGGGGTGCCGGGGAGGGTAGCCACCTTCTGCCTGGGACCTGGCTGGGCACTGGTGTGCCCATGGGGGCTGCTGAGCAATGGCCTTTGCATCACTTGTTCGGTTTTTGCTTTCTTCTGCCACAAATCCCTCACTTAACTAGGCTTTTTTTATTATGATTTTAATCAGGACACCTGAGTTTTCTTGCTTTTACTCTTCTTTTCCTGTCCCCGTTGGGGTGGAGGGGAATGAGGGCTGTGTGGTGCTTACCTGCCTACTGGGGTTAAGCTACCACAAATAATTTTTTTTTCCTTTTTTTTTTTTTTTAAATACGTCCTGACCAGGTTCTGCAGCGCTTTCCCAGGCAGGCGGCATCGCTGCTGCTTTGTGTTGCCAAACGCTGTTTTGAATGAACCGCCACTTGTCAGCATGGCAGAATTCAGGGGGATTTGGATCACGACGTCTCCTCATCGTCCGCGCTGTTGACGCCGGCGCTGGGGGTGGGGGATCGCCGGGGCCCGTCCCCGCCGGGGGAGGCGGGAGCGGCGCTGCCGGCGGGCGCCCCCTGGCGGGCGGCGGGCGGCTCTTCGCCCCCGCCCCCCCGTGAAGGACGGGCACCGCCGCGTTTTCCCGCCGCCGCCGGCGCGCTCGGCCGCGCCTCCTCAGGGCGTCCGGTCACCGCCGGGCCAAAGCGGCGGCCTTAACCTCGGTCCTTGTATTTCCCCAGGGATCGACAAGGAGAACGTGGAGCTCTCGCCCACCGCCGGACACTCCAACAGCGGGAGGATGCGCCACGGCTCCGCAAGCCAAGTGCAAAAGCAGCGAAGTGCTGGCAGTTTCAAACGTCATAGCATCAAAAAGATTGTGTGACTATTTCTTTTTCATGTTCCTTTTTTTTTTTCTTTTTTTTTTTCTTTTTGACAAACTGACTGACACGCGCGGGCCTCTCGCCGAGGGCCCTCCACCGGTTGTGATGCTGCACTTAATTTTTTAAAGTTCCCATCCTGTCAGCCGTGTTGCCAGATGATCAACTCTTGAAACATCGCCTGAATTTTAATGCCTTCGTTTCTTTTCTTCTGTTTTTGATCTAAGCCAGTGTTTCAGAACCGCTCGTATAGATCCTGACGGACTTTGCAGCCAAAGGAGGCGTGGAGTTCTTTAACACTGCAGAACCGTATCTTGTCCAAATACGAAAGCCATTTCCCATAGACAGTTCTACCTTGCTTCTGTTAAATGCCTTGTTTGTTTCTTCTCTAAAGGAAAGTGTTAATCCTTAATCCTGTTTGCACACTTTTCAAGGTAGTGGCTTGATGAGCCGGGGAAAGTTACTGTAATCTTGGTTTTAATTCAAACCTGTAAGATTTTTAGCTGTGGACTTTTTTTTACCATGCTTAAAAGAAACTTATGATAGCCGCAGTACAATGAGCTTAACCCGAAGTAGTGGATTAGATTAAATTTCTAGTAATTAGCAATAAATTTGAGAGGACGAGGAGGCTGCATGAGTCTCTCTCATTCCCCAGACCGTAGCCTCACATACTTGGACTGTATATGGACCAGACTGGATAAACTGGCTTTTTTCCAAAGCAAAAATATTTTTTGCTGTACGTTAACTGCACAAAAAAGGTTTTATAGTGGAAAGAGAATCATGAAGAACTGACTCTTATGCTGTCGTTGTAGCAGTGTTGAAAATTTATTGCTTCTTTCTTCCATTTAGCCTATACTTTAGTTTTGCCCTTCCCAACAATATGCACCTTTGAGAAATTCCTGGCAGAACAACCAGTGGGGTATGGAGGGGAAAATTTCATTAATTAACTTCCAGCTCTGGGAGACGGTGTTCAGCAAAGCTGCCTTTGTGCTGCCCAAGCAGCGACATAAAAGCAGCAACGTTTGCTTAAGGTACATGAATTTTAAAATAACTGACACTGTGTCAAATCCAGGTTACGTTTGAATGTTTGCAGTGCAATTCCTGGTATCAGTACAGACATCTGCAGTCAGACCTGTCTTGCAGAACTTTCAAGGGGTTTTCGTTTGCAAGGGTTCGTACTTGGGGGTTACAGAAAACTGAAATTGCTGTCACTGTGAAAGACTTGTCAGCTACAGTCGTGTATCAGCGATGGACGACTGTGAGAACATGCTGCTATGTTGAGGACGTGTAGAGGTGCAGCGCTGGGTGCTGCCGATGCTGCCTGCATGGACTGAAAACGTGCAGAGCGTTTGATCTCGGGGCGAGCAGAAGTTCTGACGAAAGGGCCTGTCACCTGGGTGCTCGTTGGAGGGCTGGGTAGATCTGCTGAAGAACAGTTAAACTTCCCAGTTTCAGATCCCTGTTGTATGTTAGAAATTAACAATCTGTAAGTGGCTTTAAAGGAAAAAAAGTATATCCACTATATAAAATAAAATCCTCTAGTGCAATTTTGTTTAGTGGCTTTCAGTAAATCAAACTCCACAGCTAAATTATTAGAGAATGGTACAATTAAGTGTTCAGAATTTATTGATATAGCACATAATTCACATGTATCCACACAGTAACGATGTAACATTTATGTAAATAAAAATACCTTTATTGTATTGATTCATAAAATAACAATTTAATTCCTTTAATTTGTTTACAGTCCTGGAAAAACTATGAACACAAACTTAATATGCAAATCGTTCGCCAAAACAAGAGGAAATCTTAGAATTAGCGGTCTTGAAATAGATAAGTTGGAAAATACAAAGACTCGTGCAATTAACCAAGTTTTTTATTCTCGGTCGTGTAGGAGCTGCAGTACCATTGTGGTTACTGAACAGATGCAGAACTCTGAAGGGATTGTGAGGCTAGAACTGAATGTAGGAATAGAGCAGTGACTCGCGCCGTGTCCTAAGCTGCTATGCACCTAAAACTTCGGGAGTCACTGGTGTAAAATCTGTTCTCATCTCATGCATCAAATTGCTAAGAGCCACCTTCAGCATCGCTGCCCGTTTGCACTTGGTTGTACTGAATCAAACTAATTCCAGCCCTTTCCGTTTTGCTGAAGACAATGAATTGTAGAAGCCTGAAGATTTGTAGGTAGGAGATAAAAATAATCTCTTATAAAGATAATTTGCTGTTAGAAAAATACAGTTTTCAGTTGTTTCTCCTAAGAGCAGATTTTTTTAAAACAGAAATAGTAATTCCAGATGAACTACCAAGTCCGTTTTGGTTGGACTGGGTGCATTTCAGAGCAACTCCTGTCAATGTTTTACATTGCCTATGTTAAAAAAAAAAAAAGTGTCCCTAAATTAGAATTAATGCATTCTTTGAAACACATACATGAAATCAAAATGGACAGTGATTAAAATTACCTTTCGTGTGAGAACTAGAACTACTCCAGGCTCAGTCCCAGCTGAAAAAAACTGGTATCTTCCTAAAGTAAGTCAATAAAATTTAATTTATTCTATTTCCTGGAAGGTGGGGGAGTCGTTAAATGTTTTCGGTTCATGGTTCAGTGAGAGGTCCTGAACCTTCTTGGAGCAGGGGTGTCAAACACGTTAGGTGTAACGGGGGCTGAACGCGGGTGCACTTGCAGTCGATGGCCAAGGTTTAATTCAGGATCACACGCGCCCCGATATGCAGGGAAGCTATCTCCAGTGCTGGCAGTTGGGAAGCTTGTGCTTAGGTCAAGGGGGAAAACACGGCCTTTCTTTAATGATTAAACTTCTATTAGTAATTAGTTGTTCAGTGCCTTACTGTCACATTCATCCTTTAGCCTGCTCCCTGTAACAGCCATTGCTGTTATTTTGCCTCTTTGTTTTCTTTCTCACGTCCTCCCTTCTTCGGTCTCTTCTCCTGTTTTGAGTACTCTCCATCCTGCGCCGTTTCGTTCCTGTGAGCGCCCCTTTCAGTTCCCAGCGCCGTCTGCTTCCACTCTCTCCTCATCCCATTACTCTGTTTACGCTCATAGTGGTCAGCAGGTAGTTGCTGGTGACAATGTGGGCTCGAAACTGATCTGACGAGTGGGAGACAGATCTGAGAGTTCCGACCTTTGAGTCGCTGTCTCAGGCAGCCTGCAGACTACCGGGCAGTCAGTGCAGCCAGGGAGTCTGTGTACTCTGACGTGAAAACTTAGATTCAGAAAAATCAGATTTTAACACGCGGACCATCTTAACTACATCATGGGGACTGTATGTTTGACACCCCTGTTTTAGAACACGTTACCCATTACGCACTAACTACAGTTAAGTACTGTAAAAATTATTAACATTTTGTTTGTGTTTGTATTTTCCCTGACTTAAAGATAATTCAGTAGTATTTGAGTAGTGCATAACCTACCTGTTAATTATGCCAATGTTTCTGCTTTAATGTGCATGAGGTTTCCAACACCAGGAAACATTTCCAATAAGTATTGTGGACTGAGCACCTGGGAGCGTTCCAGTGCTCTATTCCTAACTGGGTTGTAGGTTTTAGGGCTTTTTCTGTTTCAGTCTAAGGTTAATTTTTTTTTCAAATGTAATGAAGCACGTCTTATTGTTATGCAACAGACTTACCACAGAAAGTCACTTTTAGTGTTGGTCCCACCATTTTTTTTAATGCAGTATATTCACCTGTAAATAATTTTTGTGTAAAATTTGACAGAAAAGTATATTTACTACACTGTAAATACATGTGACAATATATTGTATTATTTTGCTTTTTTTGTAAAGCAGTTAGTTGCTGTATATGTATAACATACAGATTTGATTATTCTAGTGTTAGTAACTGTTAACTACTACTACTCCTTCCTGCTGTTGCGTTACGTCATTTAAAAAAACAAATGCTGTGTACTATAAACTTACACTGTGTATGATACCTTACTATTTCCATTTGGGCCTTGACTTTGAAAATGTTCCCTCAATCCACAATCCTGTTCATATTGTAATCAAGCGTGCGACAGCTGGCAGTGCCCTGCTGGCTCAAACGCAGTTGCTAACTGTAGGTAAAAATGGTAGAAACCCAGTTTCAGATAATTGTTGTTCACCCCGTTTCCCCCTCATGTATGTACTTTCCCCTTTTTTTTTTTTTTTTTTTGAAGTAAAATGTAAATTCAGCCTGCTTCAAGTTGTTTGAAGGTCATTCACTTCTGCTGCGGGACGAAGGTGGTGTGTTCTGAAATCCTTTTTCCGTTTCTCGTGACAGTGAGATTTGGGTGGGTCCCTTGGGTCTGACCCAAGGGCCTCGCGGCAGCAGGTGCTGGATCCAGCCCTAGTCCCAGACCCAAAAACCCACTTTCTCTGGGGAAAATTAGAATTGAGTTGAAATCCAGTGTCTTGAATTTGCCTTTCCAGAATGGTGCTTCTCTGTGTGTGTGATCTCGCACAGTTCTAAACAGTGGCAAAGCGGATTGCCTGTGGATAACTGAGGACAAAATTTGGACAGAATAAAGCCCGTTGTCACAAATTTCATGTTACTTCAATAAGATGATCATAATTGAATAATAAATCAGAATATTTCTTTTTAAAATGTAAATTTAATATTTTAATAAAACAGCTGCTTGGTCTTCAAAGAACATTTCAGTATAATTTGTCTATTTGAGCTTTTCTAGCTTAGAAGCTTGAAGTTTCAACTGTCAGGCAACTTTTATGGCAAATGATTAATCAAATCTATTTTTCTTTTAGGGAAATATATTACTTTCCTATTAAAAATGTATAAGTACTCATATTCTGGCTTTGTGAATCGTAAAAGGATGTAAAAACAAATTAAAGCGTGACTGCATTGACTCCTTCTGAGACATATTATTGTTCCTGCACACTAAATGTACCGTTGGGCCCACTCACTTGAAAATGGACAGACAGACAGGTGGACAGACGGACCAGGTGCCTCGCTGCAGTGCTGCTGTTACTGGCAGCGTTTGCATGAATGGAAGAGCCACAGTTTCTGAATTTTTTAATTTCAGGAGCACGTTTTCTTTACCTTAGAGGGAAAGGTTCATGAACCCTAAATCGGGAATAGCAGCACTGACCAGAGTGGGGAGCCGTGCCGGAGATGTTTCCTGAACAACATGCACTAAATCACTGCTGCTAAAAACACTTTTGGAGTTCCTCTTTTGGACAGTTGAGCTTCCCTGCTGCTTGAGATCACAAAATGCACTGTAGGCACAGTGAGGGAATGAAGGGAGAAAGAATTCTATTCTAGTTATGTCTTTATGCAGTTGGAAAACTATATTTTGGGAAAAAATTGCACCCTTGGAGCAAGTCTTAGGAAATAGCTTCAAAATCCCTGCCCAGCTGATGCTGGTGCTGCTAAAATATTTTACAAAAGAAAAAAATAAGCGAAGCAAAAGTTCAGAACTCTTTTGATGGGGGGGTATAAATCCTGTTCTAGAGGTAAGTGGGGTAAAACTGTACAAGGAGGAAGAGAAAGGAAGTTGTTATTCAGAGGTGACATGACTGACCCTTAATGTGAGGGGCTGTCTGTCCGGCTGGTCTGAGTATTTCCAAATACTTGACTTGGAATAACAAGTCTTCAAATATTTGTATTTAGATATCCCAGAAGTTTCATACTAAACTTATCATTCCCTTAGTAGGAGACCTTCTTAAGCACACTGAAAAACTGCAAACAAACGTGGACAAGCATTAAAATTAAAAGCCCTTTCCTAGGGCTGGTGGGATGCTGCCCCTGCAGGAAACCACGGCGAGGATCTTGCGATATTTTGATACCTCTGAACACCAATGCCGCTGCCAGGATGAGCCTCATCTCGCGCTGCTACGCACCCATGAGCAGGTGGCTTAGGAAGATGCACCAGATGCTAAGGGCAGTAGTTGTCGCGTGTGTCGCAGGGAGCTGCTGCGAGGGCTGGGCGAGAGCAGAGTGTCCTGTTCTGTGCTCAGCAGGCTGGTCCCAGCACGGCTTGGAGCCGTCTGGGGAGGTGACCCTTACAACCTGCCATAGGGCTGAATTCTACTGCACATTTGTCACTTCTGCGATTGTCAGATGCTTTTTGTTTTCCCATCCTCGCCTTCGGCCCATCTGTATAGGAAAGGTGGACTGAGAAACATGAGCTTGAACAGATATAATGTGATTAGTCACTCGGTGCCACCGAACTAAGAACTAAAGCCACCCTCTTGTAACTTTGAAGAGTGCTACGGGCTGTTCCGTTTCAAAGCAACGATGGTCTTTTCCCACTACTAAAGTTCATGATTTACAGGTGTGAATCTTTTGTGTCTTGGAACATTGGTTTCTTCAGTTGACTGCTCCTATGTTTAACAAGCTCTAAAATGAAAATAAATCCCAGGGTTGTGTGGGCGGAGAGTGTAGGATAACATCTCCTGTGATGTGACTTGCTAAAACAAGTAGGGGTTTGTTCTTCAAAGCAGTAACAAAAAAAAAGTCTGATGACTGCATCTAGGGATATTCAAACGATAGTGCTATAAATAGCGATGAGTAACTAACTATATATGTTCAAGAAAATCCCACCGAACTACTACATTGTATTTTATTTTTTTTTCTTATAGCTCACTGTCCTTCAGAAAAACTAGTAATATCTGTTCTGCCCAGTTAGCATACTTAGGGAACGAGGTCTGCCCAGGAGATCCGGGTGCTCAGTAGGACGCATTGCATAAACCACAGAAGACCTGGCCAGCCAGACCTCCTCCACGGCCTGCAACGACACAGGTAGATGAAACGGCTGGGTCCAGAGGAGGTGGACCAGGGACAGGCCTGACTGGGAGTGAAGTTTCCAAGCTCTGGGTTATCAGCTGCGCTTCCTGAGGGTACTTACGTTTAAGATACAAGGTGCCAGGCCAGGGGGGCAGTGGGTGCCTCTGTCTCACATATTCTGGGCTCCATTCCCTTTGCCCTGATTTGCTTTCTGTGAAGCTCCTCCACTTGCTGGCTGTGCTCCCCAGCTCCTTGCTGTATCAGCCACGGGTTTTTGCTCCCTTTTCTTGGTGATTCCCTTTCCTTTTCTAGATGCCCCCTACCCCTCCTGGAGCTCCCTGCGAGACAGCAGTTCTCATTTCTGAGAGGTCTGAAGCGCATTTAGCGCAGAATCGGGCAAGTAAAAGCGGAGGCTTTCAGCTCACCTCGCCGTGGTAGCACATGCAAAGAGGGTGCAGTGCAAAGTTCTGCGTGGTGTGCGAGGGGCCCACCCAGCCGTCTGTAAACGGGCATGACTGAACACGGGCCAGAGGCAGCGCAGGAACATCGGCTCTGAGCCAAGGAAGAGGCTGGTTCAGAGCAAGGCAAAACATACAAAGGCTTAAAGGCCCCACAACACAAACAAGTGAGGCTGCTGGGCTGGCTGAGGCAGCACAACAAAACAAGGGAAGGAATTTCTCCATTTGCCTAAAACACGTAGCAGCTAAGTCTCCGTGCAGTAGGGACCAAACAGCAAAGGCTGCCTCTGTGCTGCTGAATCCTGCTGCATGTGAATGCACGTGAATGCTGCCTCACGTGAAGAAATGCTCACGGGAAGAGGCGACAAGGCCCCCACCACTCTGTGTACCCTGGCCTTCCGAAGCCTGCTCTGGATCTTGTTCTCCAGGGCTAACTCTGCTCTCCCTCAACCAGGCCCATCCTTGTTTCTAACTGCTGGCCTCATGCAGTTCCTGACAGAGGGAAAAATCACGGCTCTTCCCTCCACAAGCAGCAGTGCGCACACAGCCGCACCGCTCCGAGGCAGTCCTGCACAGAGGCAGGCATGGCTCTCAGAAGCGACCCAGCCCCTCGCCCAGGGCAGCCCTCTGCCTGCTGTTGGGCGAGGAGGGAGGGCTCTGCCGTGGCTGCGGAGCGGGGTGCTAGAACCGCTGCAGCGTTTGGCACACACACACCCCTGGCTGCTGACAAAAGCAACAGGGGAAAGCAGTCACAGACAGGTGAAGCCAGGCTCGCGCCGAGTGCAAGGAACCTGCTGTAGCACTCTGAGGGCTGGATCAAACACCCTGCCAAGCAACTTGGCGAGTACACCTCTGTTGGCCTTAATTTCCCAGTCCTGTTTCAGATGTTAATGGGTATACCTGTAATTTACAACAAAGGCAGAGATAAAAAAAGGCAAGAATAAATTGCTCTTGAGGATGCTGACATACCTTACCTGTTCTTTTCTTGTTTTCAGCAATCCTTTTACTTTGTATGGTGGAGATTTTTCTTGCCAGGAACATTTGTTTGCATTTTAAATCATCGTGGCAATTGAACTATCAGGATAGAAAACTGTTTCCCCACTCATGAAAAATTCAGAGACGTGAACTGTTTCTGTAAGAAGAACGTGACTTGTCAGACACAGAAGCAGTTAATCGTTCTGTTAGCAGTGTTTGTTTTATCTGACATCAGTATACTCTTATTACTACTCAACAGAATGTATTTTTCATTTCACTATAGTAAAGCTCATGGGCCTTGACTGCTATAAGAGCTCAGCTATGCTCTGCACACGGAGCAAGATACCAGTTTCGTCCCGAGAGCTTAAAGTGTTTGTAGTCACCCTGCGTGTCTGAGACAGGCCGTCTTTGTGACCTTGGAGAAATCTCTTAACATCTCATGATCAGGCATCATAAACGCCCAAATTGCCCAACCGTAACCGCCAAGGGTGGCCGTCAGTTGGCGGAATTCTTAACAGACAAACTTCTGAGATCTTCAGATTAAAACATTAAAAGGGCAAAGTCTTAGCGTTGCTGTATTTTTTGCCACTTCATGTGTGGTGCCATTTGTGGTCTTTAGGCAGATATTTATTGTTAATTTCTGACTTCTCTAAACAAAAAGATTGAGGCAAATCAGAAACTTTTCACAGAAAAATGCACAAATCAGTAATTTAGGAAGGACAATCCTGCTCAGACATGATTCTGTGATTTTTCTGAGCTACTCATTTACACTCTCTAATGCACTAACTGCTTGCTGCGTACATGTGTAAATAAACAACTGGGCAGGTTTAACTCCAGCCAGCCTGGTTAGTCAGACCAATAAAGCTCCCCTGGTGTCCTGCTGTTAAGGTGTTTACCACAGATTTCCTGCATCATTAAACAGCGTAGAGCATGCTGTTCGCAGCCAGGCAAGCTCATAGGAACAGAAAAGGCTCTGCAGAGTGAAAGATTTGGTTACCGGAAAACAGAAGGAGGCTAATTTTAGAGTAATGTATTACTTCTAGATGAAAAGGGAGATCAGGCTTTCACAGGGACGCAGGCTGTAAGGAGACCGATGCTTTCCTGCACTGCCGGAGCTCCCACTGGTCACCACCAGGAATTACTCTGGTTTATAGTCTTGCTTCTCCTTGCTCTGCTGTTCCCTGCTACCTCTTCTTGCCCCAAAGCACGCTTGCATGAGCCATCTCTCCCTAGCCTATTTCTTCTCCCTGACTTTGCCTCTGGTTTTCCAAAAGGTGAAAAAGAAGCCTAAGTTATTCTGCTGGGAAATCCAGAGCCATCTCTGTTACCACAAAGGCAGGTCCAGTGACAAAGCAAGAGCAGTTTCCTCTCCATTGCACACAGTGCAGAACCAAATCCCGAAAAAGCGCAGGTACAGCAGTGTCCTGGGGCCACAGCAGTGTCCTGGGGCCACCCCAGTGCCCAGATGCAGCAGGTACCCTCTGATCTGCAGCAGAAGCAAATGCAGGAGAAGCCCCCAGAAAAAGCTGACTCCTGTGACTCTGTGCCTTTCCATGCAACTGTGCCGGATTATTTGGAGAGACATACACCACTCCCAAGCTGCTCTTCCCACACAGACCCAGCACAGAGGCCAAACTCCTCCCCTCCTGGCTGTTACAGTGTTATTAACACAGACATTAACAATGATCCCCCATAAAGGTCAGCGCAGAACTTTTCCCAAGGCACGGCTGCTTCTCATATTGCTTCAGCCACACCCCATAACCTTTTCCTCTTTCATACCAGCCTGCTGTGCAAACTCCCAAGCTTCTTAGAATAGCTACAACTATTTCCCACAGTCGCCTCCAAGCGACTTGCCCAGAGCTGCCCCGAAAGCTACTGTCAAACAAGCCCCCGTGCCCCAAATAGCACCTCAGCGCCAGCAATGACAAGCCACGCTTTTCTACTGTGTATCCCCACCTCAGAGCCTCAGAGATTCCTTGGGACACAGAAGTCATTTACACAGTGTATTTTCTTTAAGGATGAAAAAAGTTTTGGGGGGAATTGCAAGTATTTAACAATAAAAAGAAAACAAGTCTCCATTAATTCCAAGTTTGTGCTACTGCAGCTAAGCAGTGAGCTGTTGACACTCTCGAGGGCAGAGAGGCCCTGCAGAGAGATCTGGACACACTGGGGAGCTGGGCAATCACCAACTGTATGAAGTTTAACAAGAGCAAGTGCCGGGTTTTACACCTGGGGCACGGCAACCCTGCCTGTACAGACTGGGGAAGGAGAGGCTGGGGAGCTGCTCTGCAGAGGGACCCGGGGGTTCTGGGCGATGGCAAGTTGAACAAGAGCCAACAGCATGTCCTGGCAGCCAAGAGGGCCAACCGTGCCCTGGGGGGCATCGAGCCCTGCATCGCAGCCGGGTGAGGGAGGGGATTGTCCCGCTCTGCCCCGCGCTGGGGCGGCCTCACCCCGAGTGCTGTGGGCAGCGCTGGGCGCCACAGGACATTGCGGGTATAAAGGTACTGGAGAGTGTCCAGAGGAGGCCACGGAGTTGGTGAAGGGTTTAGAGGAGAAACCATATGAGGAGCGACTAAAGTCCCTGGGTTTGTTCAGCCTAGAGAAGAGGCTGAGGGCAGCCCTCATGGCGCTCTGCAGCTCCCTCCCAAGGGGGGGAGGAGGGGCAGGTGCTGTCTCTTCTCTCTGGTGACCAACGCCAGGCCCCGAGGGAATGGCAGGGAGATGTGCCAGGGGAGGGTTAGGCTGGGCATTAAGAAGAGATTCTTCACCCAGAGGGTGGTGGAGCCCTGGAACAGGCTCCCCAAGGAAGTCACGGCACCAGCCTGACGATATTCCAGAAGCACTTGGACAAGGCCCTCAGACATGGTGTGAATTCGGGGCTGTCCTGTGCAGGGACAGGAGATGGACTCGATGATCCTTGTGGGTCCCTTCCAGCTCAGGACATGTAATTTCTCATTGCAGTTCAGCCTTGGCTGATGGCAGCTGCCATCCCGCATTGCTATAGCTGCTAGCTAATACGTTTGCTTACTGCCTGGCATTTCATCATCAGCTAAGCATTTGTTTCAAACTTTGTATAAAGCACAAATGCACCTCTGTCTGAACAGCACGAGGGGAGCCAGCAGTGTCTGGCTGCGTTAGCAGACGAGTGCTTTGGCCCCGGTGCTGCGATGAGCGCGGCGATGCTAGTAGGGAACAGGGACGAGCAGTCGGAGCGGCTGAGGGTGCTCAGCTGCAGCCTTCACCCACTGCGAGAGGGCAGAGGCGCTCAGAGCCCTTTGAAGAGGGGAGTCGGGCACCCGGGGACGGGCCGAAGCAGGAGACAGGCAGGTCCCGCCGCTGGGAGAGGAGGCAGCTCGGCGCCGCGGCGAGACGGGCCGGGCGGCGCTGACAGGGCGGGGAGCGCTCGCCACGCCGCGGGGCTGGCGGGGGCACCCGCGGGGCTGCGCCGCGCCAGGAAGGGGGAAACCCCTCGGTTAGAGCCGCTCCCGGGCTACCGGCGGGGCCCAGCCGGTCGCCGGGGGATGAGGGGCACGGCAGGAGCCGGCGCAGCCAGGGCTTCCGCGGCACCGCTCCGCGCCGAGCCCCGCGAGTGCCGGGCGCGGAGGGAGCGAGGCGGCGGCGGCGGCCGGTAACCGCAGCGCACGCAGGCCCCAACAGGCGCCGCGGCCGCTGCTAACGGCAGCGAAGAGCGGTGGAGGGCGCAGGGCGCAGGCGCAGCGCCGCGGGGCGGGCGGCTCTCGCGAGAGGGGCGGGGCGGCGGGAGCCGCTGCATGTCCCAGCCCGGCGGCCCGGCTGGGCTGCACGTGGGCTTGGCGCGGCGGCACCGGCACCGCACCGGCACCGGGACCTGCTCCGGCACCGGCGCGGGGGGGCGGTGCCGCGCCGGACCATCCGTAAGTACCGCCGCGGGGCTGCCTACAGCCCCCTCGGGGGGCGGCGGGGCCCGCAGCCGCGGGCTGTCAGCCGGCCGGTCCCCCGCGCTCGGCCCCCCGCGCTCGGCGGGGGTGCTGCTGCTGCTGCCGCCGCCGCCGCTGCTGTCCGTGCTGCTCTCCCCGCGGGCCGCCGCTCGTTAGGCTACGGCTGTGGCGGGAGCCGTCCCGCACAGCCCGGACCCCGGCCGGGGGGTCTCCCGGCGCTGGCTCCGCCGATGTCGCCGCTCGGAGCCCGGGTGCGGCGGGCCGGGCCGTGCCCGTGCCCCCCCCCGGGGAGCGGAGCGGCCCTGCTGGCCGGTGGGCTGCTGTGGGCGAGGGGAACGGCGGCCACCGGGGCCGGGCAACGGGGCGTGAAGGAAAGCTCTCCGCGAAGTGCGTGCCAGTTCGGAGTCTTTCCGTGTTTTTATGTGCTTTTTACTACTTACTTGCTACTCGACAACAGCAAAGTCAATTAGTACATTCATGAGAGAGGCAGCTGTGCGGGCCAGAGCGATCATCTGAGTTGGTATTAAATGTGATTCACTCCCGCTGCAAACCGTGCTGTAGCTACTTACAGATGAAAGCGTGAGATGTCATAAGTGTTGCAGGCTTGGTAGTAAAGATTAAGGATACCTTGTGTTGTCTCTTGTACGTCTGGTATGGCAAGGCTTGCTTATGGTTATGGTAATAGCCAATAAAAACTGTTATTAGCAAACTTCTCATATATTGCAGTGAATTCTATTTGTTTGTAAGCCAGCGTGGAACATAGTCAGGAGCAAAGGAATTAAATTCTGTTGCTACTGAGGAAGTAATTTTTCAGTAGCCTTGCTTTCCTGGGGGAATCCTTGTTGTTTGACCTTTTTCTTCCCCCCCCCCCCCCCCCCCTTTTTTCTTCTTCCCCCTCTTTGAAGCACGTAAGATCTAAGTTACTTGTGTCCAACACTGGGCAACTTGATCTATGTCTGGCTAAGTTCTTTATCGCAGTCTAGTAAGTTATACCATGAAGCAGGCAACACAAAATGAATGACCATCTCAGTAAGGGCATCCTTTTCATGCAAGTTATCTGTAATAGTAGGAAATGGCAACAGAAGCTGCATTAGACCACAGTCTGTCTGTTACATAAAATATATATAAAATAAGGGGCTGCAGAATAGAGGTAATTCTGACTTTCTGTGTTTTTAGGGTCATGTGCTGCCTTCGTCAGGCTGGCAGTTGCACTAGCACCTGCTGAGCATTATTGGAGCCTCTGTGGACTTTGTCTCAGGTGAAAGGAAACAGCTTGTTGCTGGGGAAAGTAGTAGCAGGAGATGGTGACTTTACTTTTCTTCTATTTGTTTTGTGCCTGTGAATGATCTACTGAGCCGCAGCCCTACGTGTGCACACGGTATAGCCAAGGAAGAGCACGTGGCACGCTGGAGCACGGTGCAACTGCTCGTGAGGGAGGTATGGCTTTTTCTTGGTAGCACACGGACCAGCACTGTCAGAGCAACTGAGCTGAGCTTGCTCCTCTGCCAGCGGGCCACTGTATGACCCGGTTCAAGTCACTTAACCTTTTCATTCTTTAATGAGCTTCCTGTGTAAAGGGTGAAATACTGGGCAGGCATCTGCTGAGCTAATGTACCTGTCATCTAGTAATCTCAATGTACCTGTGATTCTGAAAAAGGATGGTATGGCTTTACTGCATGTATCCTGATGGCACAGTTTAGTTCTTGATTAATTGGTTTGCTTGTATGTGCTGCCTAGTGCACTGAAGGGAATTACAGCCTTTTAGTAAGTTAAAAGGAGCAAGGAGCCTGTAGAACTTGAGCTGTCTGTGCTAGAATCCACCCTCTTATTGCACCACTTGCTGTCCTGGTACTGCTCATTTGACAGTCCCTCTTCTGTTTCAGTGTTTCATTGAGCTCTTGAAGGACTTCCCAAAGCTCTCATGGGACACCAGAGCTGGGGCATTTAGGGAGGTGACCCTCACCACGATTGCAATGGTATCTTGTACAACAGGGCTTTGGGGTGTCTGCCCTGAGACATGAAACGAGTTATATTGTTAGGTTGGGAGGGTCTGCATGGATGGTGCTGCAGGAGCCCAGGTGTGTGTTCTGGTAGCTGCTTCTTACTTAGGTGTGCTCGTTGTGCTGAGTTGTAGACACCTGTCCTAGGAACCAGATTCCTTCTTAAAGATCTCAGGAGATGCTTTGAGATACTAATACTGAAAATCATCAACTACCTAGAAAGCCTTGGCTTTAGCCTGGGCATTCCACAATGCCTGCAATCAGACAGCAGGAATTCCCCTCACCACCCAGGGTGTGAGATGAAGGTTCCTGCAGTTCAGATCCACCACGCTACCTAAGCTCCCAGTTCCTGCAGATTCTCTTGGGAGTAAACAATGACAGGAGTTTGTTTGTTTGAGGATTGCAGCCAAAGCTGTTCAGAGCCAGAAGCAGTTGATTTGCTGTGTTGAGACTCTCGTGTTCGTTTTGAAAACATTGCAGGCTGACTCCAGGGGTGTTTGAGAGCAAGACTACTTTTGCAGTAGTGGAGTTACCTGAAGAGCCTAATGCTTTAAAAGCAACATATCCCACTTATTTATGGCTCTCATCTTTCATGCGCACATAATCAATGTGAAAAAATTATTTCAGGTGTTCCTAGTGTCCAGGGAGGCTGTCATAAGACCAGGGCTGGTGTCCCAGGTGTCCTCAGCAACACCTAGAAGCATTAAAAAACCTTAATTAAAACATTAATGACTCCTAATTGTTTGATGTTTCAGGTCTAATGACTAGCCTTTTTAAAATCCTGATTTCTAACTACAGTGCTTCTGTGGAACTCTTAATGCGTTAAACTTCACGAAGTGATGATTAACTTCAGGCAGCCACTTCCAGATAGTTGGAAAAAGCTATTTTATTCAGCAGGTACTTAGTATTTCCTAGAAATTAAGGCTGTTAAGTTTGCTTCTCATGGAGATTGCTGCAGGTCATATGTTTGTGTGTAACTCGCTGCTTTTGCAAATGATCTGTCTTCACCTGTTTTACTGTGTTTTTTTTTTTCTATTGTCCACTATGTGGATTCTGTTTGACTTTGCCACTTCTGCATTTTGTACCCTGGCTGGAAGCTGACTCTGAATTTGTGGGCTCTGTACATTACTCTTACGAGAGTTGAATATTTCATGAAAAATCATTTAAAGCCATTTTTCCGAGAAAGGTTGGACTAGATGATCCCTGAGGACCCCTGAGGTCCCTTCCAACCTGGGATTCTGTGATTCAGCAAACAAATCACTGCTTGTAGACCTGAGGAGGTCCTGATTGCCTTTGACCTCTGCTGCCACCTGGCAATGAGGATGAGAAACTTACCATGTGCTGTAGCTGATTTTGACTCCCCATGTATAAATAGCAGCAGTTCCTGGCAAAAGCTCGTGACCTGCACGTGCCTCTTGTATCAGGGGCATTAGCTTTGCATAGGGACAAATCTGTGAATTGGAACCTTGAAATCCCTGGAACAAGAATTGGAGTATGTATCCCCATAAACGTTAGGGCTGTGATCCTGCAGTTGCCCCTGCTTTGAGGAGGAGCTTCTTTCGGTATGAGCTTGGACTTGTATTCCGTTTGTTCTTGAAATGCAGGGTTAGGAAGGTTGTGTGTGTGTATTCAGGGGTGCAGGAAAGAAATGTGCACATCGCTTCCCTACAATATTCAAGCTGAATGGAGTACAGTGTCCTGTTTGCTGCCTAGTACAGAGGATGGGCTCCTGCCTCTTGAGTGGGAGTACCTATTTTTTGTTCCTTGTGTGTCCTCCAACTCAGTGGGACTCTAGGAAGGTCATCTAATCTGTGTCTTGGCTTTGCTTTTTAAAAAAAAAAAAGACTGCCAAAGCTGAGGACAGGAGGCAGCCTGTGACCTGTGGGGGAAGCCTTTCTGTGTAGGAGAACAGCCCCTAGCGTAATCTGGGCGAGGGCTTGTAGCCGCTTCTGTAATACGGATCCAAGTGAAGCATGCCTCTCTCTGATTAGCTCTCAAGTATGTTGTGTAACTCCTCATAGCAAGCTTGTTAATGCATACAAGTTCTCCTCCTGCTTGTTTAGTCTGAATGACTCTTGGTGAAAACCTTTGCTGTTCCTTCCTAGAGTAGATTAGCGCAGAGTGCCTTTTTCACAAATGTTTGCTATTCTTCCTCTCTGTATGCTTCTGTGAGTTACTCTCAGCAAGCCAAACACAAGGCTTCCAACTGAACACCACTGCTTTTCCGTTTCAGTCTAGTCCAGCTTTTGTTTTGAGGAGCTGTTTATCAAGGCCTTGCTGCTGTGCACAGTAAACCTCCCAGCGAGCAGGTCTTGATGCTGTTCTCTGGATACCTGTTTGGTGCCTGTGCTGCCTCTCTTCTCGCTGCCTCTTACAGTGGTGTCAGTGTATTGTGATGTAAACCTCGCCGTTCTGTCTCCTTGAGAACGCAAGTCTGTTTTGTCTTGTGTGCCAAGTATATGGGAAGTATATGGGAAGTTTAGCTCCTGAGTGTTGTGTGCACCTGCTTTGGGAATCGATACACATGCTGGGCATTTGACTTAGCCGGTTGCTTTTAAAATGTAAGTTATAAGCTGCACCTGTGGTGGACACTAAACTATATTGCCCTTAGCTTCGTTGGTGTAGAAGCAAACACAAAATGCTAAGTATTGGGTATATTTTTTTCAGAAATTGTGGAAAAGTAATTTGTTCTGTTCTCCAGCCTGGATGAAAATGCAGAAAGAATGGAAGATGGTAAACCCAGGATTTGGAGAAAATATTTGTAATGTGTTGGTAGATTATAAAGGTAGTAAAAGCTGCTTGGCCTGGACCGTGGAGGACTGATTCTCTTTAGTCTTCTGTGAAAAATGCTTTTAAAACAAGAGTTGAATCTGGACTGGTAGGTGTGTCAAGGAGGAAAGAGACTGTTGAGAAAGAATCCCAAAAAGCGGGGTGTGTTAGTCTCTTGGCTGTGAGAAGTGATGTTCATTCCCCAGTCGGGGTGCCTGTATACAGCGTTGGTCAGTCTGAATCAGAGGACTTCTCTCTGCAGTTTAAAGCAGGGTGACACAAGAAAGGTTGTACAGCCTCTGGCTTATGCGCTAAACTCTTTTGGCTAGCTTGAAGGAGCGGGAACATTTTGTCTGGCTCCATTTCTGGAGCTGACTCCAAAACAGGCAAAAAAAAGCCTCAACCAAATTTGGAGGTATAGCCGAGAAAGATAAAGGTGGTATTGGTAAAGCGGCGTCTGGAATTTGCTTCTGGATCAGAGATAGCTTTCTGGCAAAGTGGTGAAAAATGTGATCTTGCCTTCCCCTGTAATAGAGGATTCCCAGGGAGACACTAGCTTGGTTGAGGAAACTTAGAAATAATGAAAGGATTGGGGCAGGAAGGGAATAAGATATGCAGTGCAGTAAGGAGCTTGACAATGTGGTAGGGTTAATGTGAATTCCAAAGTGTAACCTGTGGCTTATCGCATAGCAGCAGCAATCAGCTCAGGGCCTTGCATTAATAATGCATTAGGCAGCGCAGGCTGTGAAGTTTGGTGGTCGGTGTTTGCACAGGCATGAGCTTCTTGGTGATTTCCAGGAAGATCTGTAAAAAGGCGCTACGCTTTGGCTAGGCTGATACTTTTAGTGTAAACCTCTGCTTTCACGCGTGTAAATAGAAAGTGTTTCGAGTCCTGCTTTTGCCTAGAAGTGATACGCTGGAGCTGTGCTGGGCCGCTGCTTGGCTCCTGAGTGGGAGAAAGTACGAAGCAGCAGTGACTGTAAAAGGCAATGGGAATAAAGCCTGGGCCGTCAGCATAGCAGCTTCAGCTGCAAAGGAGGGGAGTGAGCTAGTGCAGGAACATCAGTGAAGCTGATTCCACTGAAAGCCGTTTTTATCTTAGAGATAAAAGGAGGCCTGGCGTTGGTCCTGTTTCTTGTTCTAGAGCTCTAGTTTAGCTCTACGATGCCCAACTCTTTCAGCCTTTTACTTAGGTCGTAATTTATCCCTCTGCAAGTAAGACCGTTGGTTCTTAAATATTTTAAGGCTGTGGAGTGGCTTCATTAGCAGCTTTCATTCAGAGAGGAGACTGTTTCTTGAGCTCTGTAGCCCATGTTAACTGGGCTGGGAAAAGGTGGTATTGCTTAAGGGGTATCTCTTGCTGTTCTTGTCTTTCAGTACTGGTGTTTGAAGCAGAAATTGCTGCAGAACACTTCAATTGTTTAAGCAGAGGGAAGCTTACCTGTTCACTTCTTTTCAAAGTGCATGCCATCCAGTTTGAGATCTTGCTTGCCTGGCTCCTACCCGTCTTTGGGCGTTTGTAGTTACTGAGTCATGTCTTCTGAGCTCTCGCCTGTGGGCAGTGTTGGTTTTGATGGTGGTCCGCCAGGCTGGCCTGGGAGAGGAGGGTGAGAAAGGCTGCGAAGGCCTGTGACTGATTGGAAGCCTGGTGATCAGGAGCGTGGGATGCAAGGGCTTGCAGCCCGGTGACGGTGACGCAGCAGGCATAGTGACATCACAGATCATCCTCTAAGGTCAGCCTTTGTAAGAGGCTATAAAATGTCTACAGTCAAGTAAGTCTTTCTATGGTTTTTCCTGTGCGGTAAGTTCTCTTACTTTAATCTTAACGGTAGGGCCTCTGGTTCTTTAGGTTTTTGTCAACTCCTGTTCTGATGCCTCCTATAAAGCCAGGCAAGTGCTACTGGTTATTTTTAGCATGGAGAATGTTAAGAGCCCACGTGGTCCCGTTTAGTGTTAAGTGTGCCAGCCTTGTCCAGTTCTCTTTCACCCAGATATATTCCTTTCCCGAGTGCTGTATTGCTAACTGGAGGATTTGCAGGGAAGCATCCTGGCCTTGCTGTTGAAGCTACATTTCCAATTTAGCTGCCTGTCTGTTTGCTCTGTGATTGTTCCAGCTGGTCTTTAATTCCAGCCTGGTTTTTTGCTGCTTGTGGGGGGTCTGGAAGCATAACCTCTCAAATGCTGGAGCAGGAGGGAAGCAGAGGAGGCAAGCCCTGGCAGCACTGTAGAGTAGGTGCCTGCAGAGCATGGGGCTCAGTCGCTTGGGAGTTGTCCTTGTGTTGTCGTCTTGCAGAGGCTTGAAGAAGCTTGGCTCCAGAACAGGCTTTCTTGTGCATGGAAAGCCCTGAAAATGTGGAGCGGGTGCTTGCTGAACTCTCCTCTAGGACCTTGAGAATGAATGATCTGGCTTCTCTGCGAACCTAGTGCTGCAAACATTTCTAACCTTATCGGGATGCGTATAGAGAGGGATTGTTTGTCCTGGCTAGAGAAACCAGGTGGCTTAAAACTACCCTGTGACCCTCACGCAAGTACGTAGAATAAGTTGACTGTCCGTGGCTGCTTTATTGAGGTAGGAGAAGCGTGCGTTCATTCTTGTCCTCATCTCCCCGATCTTTACAGGAGTTTTCCATAGATTGAGTCGAGTCAGAGAGCTGACCAAGGCCTCCTCTCCTCTGGTGGCTTAATGCCATCCTGACCTACCGTGGGTATTATTTAGCAAGTTGGAAAAGTCTCGTGTCCCGGCTGCAGCTCTCCAGCCGTGCCTTGATGTAAGGTGTGACACTGAGTGGATTCCTGGCGCGCCAGAAGGAAGCTGAAGGGGCTGGTGGCGCAGGCTGAGCGTGTACAGCGTGTGAGCTCTGCACCAGCTCAGGTCCGCGTTTGGTGCAGGACTGCACGGGGCCCTGCGGGTTGGGAAATGGCACGGGGGCACTCAGCGCTTCAGACAGGTTCTGGCTTCTGCAAGGTGATCGCCTCTGGTCCAAAGCCTCTGGAGCTGCTGTGCTTCCCCAGCTGGCTGCTCCTGCCTGGAGGGCGCAAGGACTGTTGGGCCAGGCTGCCTCTAGTTTGGCAGTGGTCAAGGCCATGTGACTTGACAAGCTGCCATTTTCTGTTCTGCTGCTGGCAGGAAAATGCCAGGCTTTCATCCTGCCATGCGTTTAAATGATCCCATTGCTCCTGCAGTCCTGAACGGGCCGTCAAATTGGCAGCGGAGAGAGGGGTTTTGTTACTCTTAAATGTGTTGGAAAATGCTGGTGAGCTTTAGGAGCAATCCTGTGGAGAAATATGTGCTGCACCTCAAATTAAAGTCAAATTAAAAACATGGTATGAAATGAGCTTTGCAAGGAGCAATCAGCTAATCCACTAGACTCCACTGATCTAAATATCATGGAAGAGTGAAGATCTTGACCTTAAATGATACTAATGTTTAAAATTAGTCTTAGAACTCTTGCCTGCCAGGCTTTGGGCCAGGCCTGTCCCTCTGTGGGGCATCCTGCTGCTGTTTTCCTGTGCTGCAGAATTGCTTGGGACTACCGTTTGTACATTTGGTGCAACTTAATAGGGAATTGGATAATAATAATAGGGCTGTCTGTTTAATCAGAAAGCTTCCTGGGAATGGACTTCTGTGAGCTACTTCCATTGGAGTTTGTGGTACGCCTCTTAGACAGCTTGTAGGGTGGTTCTGCATTAATTATAACAACCTAAGCGGACAGCAGACGAGTGCTTGCAGTGGCTCACAATGTGCCATTGTGCTCTAGAGCATAAATGTGAACCTTTTGTCTTAGGAATATACAGGCTTCACCCTTTCCCTTTACCAAGTTCCAAAAACCAAGCATCCAAATTATTGACTAGGGGCGTGTGTGTCTTGTTTCATTTTGTTGATGTGTGGTGTTTTTTTTAATTCCAAATCTCGGGTGTTGCTGAAGTGAAGGTTCACCCTCAGCGGTCAGTTAGGAGCCCTGCTGCTTGACTGACTGTATAAAGCCAGATGGAAGTAACTTGGATGAGTGAACACAGACTCAAGTTTCCTTTGTAGAACAAAATAATTTTGATTGCTGGACATGTTAAGGGATTTCTTAAACCATGGCTGCAGCTGACCTTTGATTCGGCATCAAGCAAGGGCTTTTCTAGTCCTTGTTTTTGCCATGCATTTATTTACTTGCCTCAGTTAGGACTCTGTGGTAAGCAGTAGGGAAACAATGCCTGTGTCCGAGCTAGCTTGGATAAAGTTCTGTGTTTGCTCCTGTTGGATGGGAGGGTGTGACTGGAGGAGGTGAGATGTCTGGAGTGAATATTAAATTATCTGTGGCTTGGGTTCTCTTCTGAGCCTGAGGGAGGCATGTTTTTGTCCCCAGTTAGAATGTAATCAGCCCCTTGGGAAAACTGGGACCTGAAGGAGAGTCGTGTTTGGGAGCTGTGGTCAGAATGCTTGCCCTGATAACAAGATTCTTTTTGCTGGTTGAGACAGACTAAGCATAGTCAACAGAGGGACTTGATTGTCTTGTCTAAGAAATATTGTGCTTCTAAAGAGGAACTAGATAATATTCTTTCCAGTGGGTGGTTCCTGTTTCTAGGACTTTCCTATCACCTAAAAAAAATCTTTTTGTTGCTCATTGACAAAGGTCTCGAGGTCTGTTTGGAGAAAAGTCTGTTGTGTGTAGGCATTGTCAGGCATGTGGAGTTTTGCTTTCATTCCTGCTCAGTGGAAAATATGAACTGTAAGTGCTTTGCAGCAAGGCTGTTTTGGGGATGTGGGTAACTGTTTAGCTTTGTGTTCCAGCTGTAGACTTTCCTTAAGAAAAAGGAAAGGCATGTCAGCCTTTCCTTGTATAACCCTGCTACCGCTTGAGCAAGTCCAGGGGAGAGCTACCACGATGATCAGGGGACTGGAGCATCTCCCTTATGAGGAAAGGCTGAGAGACCTGGGTTTGTTCAGCCTGGAGAGGAGAAGGCTGAGGGGGGATTTCATCAATACCTATCAATATCCAAAGGGCGGGTGTCAGGAGGATGGGTCTAGACTCTTTTCAGTGGTGCCCAGTGACAGCACAAGGGGCAACGGGCACAAGTTGAATCGCTGCAAGTTCCAGCTAAACATGAGAGGAAAACTCCTTTGCTGTGCAGGTGCCAGAGCAGGGGCACAGGCTGCCCAGAGAGGCTGTGGGGTCCCTTCCCTGGAGACGTTCACCCCCCGCCTGGACGCGGTGCTGTGCCCCTGCTCTGGGGGTGCCTGCTCCAGCCGGGGGTGGGACGGGGTGAGCTCCAGAGGGCCCTTCCAATCCCTACCAGTCTGTGATTCTGTGAACCCAGGTGAGGCTTGTAATTGGAGGAGCATGACTGGGGCACGAGTCTCCGCAGTGTCCAGGCAGGCAAAGGTTCACACACTTGCCAGAGTAAAAGAGACAGCTTTCAACTCTTGAAACTTGGAGGAGTAGCGGCTGTCAATGTAGTAAATTTAGAGCTATAACAAACTTTGGTGCTGGGTTCCTAAGCAGAAGTCCCTCTACTCAGGCTGCTTTTGCTAGAGAAATACCGCTACGTAGGATAAGGGTGTTTATTTCCCATCTTCACCACTGCAAAATTTTCCAGAGGGATGTCTCTTTATTGGGAGACACTTGCTTCATCAGGCTGTAGTTGCTCTTTGTTTCGGAATTCTGACGCTGTGCATGTAAAAGTAAATGAAGTAGCTGCGTGTGGCTGTTTAGCTCCGACTTAGCCGCAGGCTTGAGTCGTGTGCCTGCACAGGCAGCCTCCTGCAGTGCTGTGGATGAGGTGGTTTGCAAAGCCCTTCACATTCAGTGAGTTATGTTTTAGAGAAGTGTGTGTTGTCAACCTATGAAACTGAGCGTGATGCTGCCTCTCCAGCAGAGAGCTGGGGAGACCTGCAGTGCACCAAGTCTGTCTTGGACTACTTGTGGTAGAGCTGTGTTGTGAACCCAGCCTGATGCTGGAGAAACTTGCAGCGCTGGATGCTCTCCTTGTGGGTAGTACTGACCTGCAAAGGTGAGACAGGAGGAAGGAGGTGAAATTGCTTTAAGTGCAGAGGTGAGGGGAGGTGAAATTGATGAGTAAAGTGGTGAGACATGCCCAGATATCCCCCGGCTTAGGTAAGGATCTTGTTCTGTGGTCTCCTGGTAGAGCAGAGGTGTGAATTTCAAGAGCAGCTGGAAAGCATGCCTATTCATGCTAATAGAAATACCTCAGGGCATTTATGAAGCTTTAGCCTTCCTGTTCCCTTTCCCTGTGACTGTTTTAACATGGCTTCTGTTTCTCCTTCCAGGTAAAACTGCTGAGGCTCCGTAAAATGGCTTCACGCTTCTGTGGTGTCATCCGATACATCATACCTGGAGCACTGGCACTTCTTGGCTGCTGGTGGATCTATTCCTACAGAAAAAAGCATGCAAGCCATCACGACAAAGAAGCAATAGCCATTGAAGAGCAATGGCAGGAGGAAGTGCCAGAGGGTGATTCATCACCCAAAACAGAAACATGTGTTCCTCGAAGACTGCCTCTCTCATCAGAAGAGGAATGCCCAGAGAATGAAACCTCGACCCCGCTGCTGTCAGCAGGGTCGATGACGCCCTCTCTTCTGTGTAAAACTCATGAGAGGCTAGATCTCTCACAGGACCGTCCAGATCTGTCAGTACTGACAATTCAGGCTAGCACCCTTGAGGACGACAGTGGAAAACTGGAAACAATAGGATCTCAAGACGAAAGCAATGTCCCTGCTTGTGCTTCTCTCCATCTGATTTCCAAGAGCGCAGAGTGTCACAGCAGTGCTGCAGTGAGCCTTACGCAGGAGTCGAGCTCTTGTGCAAACCAAGATCAGTGGCCATTGGCATCAGTGACACTGACGCAAAAGTCTTTGGGAATCACGGAGACCAGTGATGCAGAGCAGTTGGATGAGTCTTCACTTAAGCCCCCGAAGGAAAGCCAAATGCCAGAAGTTGTGCTCCCAGGTACCGACTCTGTGACAGCTGTTTGCGTGGGACTGGAGAAGGGAGCCAACACCACACAAGCCTTTCTCGGTAATGAAGTTGTACCCAGTTGCACTGATTCCGCAGTGAGCGTGTTGTTACTGGGCAACTTGGAGCCTGCCTGTTCGGAGCAGTCGGAGGAAGAGCAGCTGTCTGAGTCAACTGCAAGTATTGTACCTGTGTGTCAGGAGGATGAGGACACACAGCCAAAAGGAGATGAATTTGGAAGAGAGAAGATTGCAGGAGTGACTTTGGACAAGGAAGAAGCTGACCCAGTTGAGCAAGCAGCACTGCAGGTTGTTTCCAAGGTCATTTTGGCAGCAGGTGAGGAAGTGCTGTCTGGTGCTGCGGGTGGTGTGTCCACTGAGATCTGCCAGGTTGCTGCCAGCCGAGCTGAGACCCCTGTGGAGGTGGCGAGCGGTGGTTCCTCTGATGAGATGCTTGCGGCGGAAGCTACAGCAGCCAGTGTGAACGTCACCGTGAAGTGTGATGCTGCGACACTGGCATCCCCGCAGGCAGAGGAACAGGAGCGGAGTGCGACTGATTCCAGCTGTTTAGCATGTGGCCGTTCATCTGGCCATGTTCAGGGAGGCACAAAAGACTGTTGGGTGAAGGACCGTGTACGCCGTGAGTCCCAGGGAGCTCATTGGACTTCTCTGGAAAACCATGGAGGGTCACTGGCGAAGTCACCTTTGGTTATGGGGGACTCCGCATGCAGCGCATATGCACCTGAAGGTGGGACAAGTGTGGAGGACTCACTGCAGGGCACAGTGCTGTCTTGCGCGTCAGGCCAGCGTTCAGACTCACTGAGACTATGTGAAAGCCAAGACAGGTCCGCTGATCGGAGCTCGGTACTAAGTGAAAAACCTCCCAGTCTGGAGCTACCTGAAGACAAAGTGCCATACAGTAATGGGATACTGAAAGAGGGTGGTCCAGACTTGCACCATGAGTGTAGCCAGCTGGCAGGGGTGGATGGAGATCACGCAGGAGGTAAGGGATTTGAAAATCCTACAGACACATGGTGAACAAGCGTTTTGTGTGGAGTAACCCTTCCGCTTCAGAACACGTTCAGATAAATCCTCTTTGTGCTTAACTTGCCCAGTAGCTGAATATTTAGTCCTCATGTGCAGGTGGGTATGCATTTGCTCTCAGAATCCTCACCTCTGTAGGATCCAGTGCTAGCTGGGTGATCTTCAGGGGGTGAACAGGCCGCTCCGCTTCTGGCACAAGGCTTGTTGCCCAAAGCTAAACACATGCTTGAGTAGCCCAGTGAAATGGACCACGTCTGGGTGTTGGCCAGGCTGTTGGACACCGTGCTGGGCTGAGGCCTGTTAATACCAATGGTTTCTGCTTCAGTTCAGGCAGCCTCTAATAAGCGCTGGGTTCTTATCTGTGTTTATGGGCTGCAGCTGAAAGGAAAGCTGTAAGGCTGGTTTCTAAGTGCTGCTGGACACACCAGGGAAGTGCTCTGACGAATTGTGCTAGAATCAGTTGGTTGGAGACCAATTACCCTGAAGCCTTTTTTGCTTAGAAGGGTAGGTGCACGCCAAGAAATCCCAAGAGGGATTGATGTTAAAGAATTTCTCCATGTGTCTGTGCTGCTTTTGCCTTCTAGATCCTGAACGGTGTGTGCCTGGCAGAATACAAAGCTGTCTGAGCAAATGTTAAGCCGTGTGACCTTGGGGGATGGATGTTAAAATCCTTTCTAGGACTCTCTGGTGCCAACAGCCCGTAAGGATAGGGTGTCTTTTGTAGTTGCTACAAAGTAGGTGGAACGTTGCTTGTCGCAAGACGTGGGGATTGAAGAGCCTTGTTCAAGGCATGGGGAAACTGCAAAATACCCTGCTGCAGCAGCAGCTCAGTGTTCATGTTAGCGTAGCTCTTACTCAGCTGGTAACTTTGATATAGTGTCTTGTCTCTGCTGCTGTGTAAGGTGTCACCATGTTTGAAGGACTCCTGCTGAACTCAGGCCTCCTTCTCTTGCATTCCCAGAAGGGTGCAGGTTTTTCTCTAGGAATAAAAGGAAACTTTCAATAGGCTGTGTGTGATGGAACTTCACCTTTTCTGAAATACCGTAGAACCTGATGCGGGAGCATCCCAACTGAATGCATAGGAAGAGCTCAATGTAACTGCTCTATGAAATGATGTATTTTCATGGCCTTGTGTCTGGTAGCTGGATTGTGTGGGTTGTCTGAGTGCTGACACACGTGCATGTCTTCTAGGTTCGGCTATAAATAGCGTGGGTTTTGTGGACAGTGGCTGTGCCATGAGGAAGACAGTGAGTCGCCAGAACTCTAAGCTAGGAGGACACGCCAGAAAGTCCGACTACGTGATCTGGGAAATAGAGGTCCCGAAGGTAACCAGCCGCTGGCCTGCTCGCGCATCCTGCCCTGCCCTCCATAGCCATCTTCTGATTCTTCCAGTCTTGTGCTGGATCAGTGCCATTCCAGGGACATCAGCAATAAATCAACGACGATTTAAGCATTTAGCAGCTCCCATTGGGACCCAAGAGAAGTGAAGGGCCAGTACGCAGCTGTTAAACAAGCAGTGTGTCAGGGCTGCACCTAGGGTAATGCTGGTTGTTGGAATCATTATTCCCCATGATCTTCCACGCCGATCATTTAGTCTGATGCTTTGAAAGCATCCAGAGGGCTTTGAGGGTACACAGTTATTACAAGCAGGGGATGAATTTTTTTCCTTGCCGCTGTCTAGGGGCGTTACGTTTCAAGTGCCCATCCAAACCCTTCCTCACAAGCTGAATGCTCATCTGAGCTCTTATGTGAAGCTGCGGTGTCTCTGTCTTTGTAGGGTGCTTTCTCTTGGGTTGAGAGCGAGATTGTGCTTTTTTAGGGCTACGTTCCTAGCTTCTTCCCAGCTTTGTATATGCAAAATCACCTGTGGCTGCCCTGCACAGCGTTGCGCTTGCGGTTCTGCTTCTCAGCAGACCCAAATACTGAGAGCCAGTAACGTGAGACAGCAGCTCCCAGCAGGATAAGCGCACTGCCTTGAGTGCTCGGGTGCTGTGAGCCTAGGGAAGGCTTGTAACACGCATTTCAATGCATCAGTAAAACATAGGCTAAGGAAGCAGTTGTGCAGCAGAAGAATACTTTCCGTGGTTAGTGAAGACAGGCTGTCACTTTTCCTGAAGTAGCTGACTTTACACTGTATAGGATTATCCGTACTGAGTCAGGCCCAACAGGTACCAACTCTGGTATCTGATCTCTAGGTATCAGTGGAAGAGTAGAAGTGACAGGGCTTGCGCAGGCATCTCTTCCTTACCTGCGCAGCTGTCCAGGGTTTCTGTAGTCTACTGGGCGTGATAGCCTGTTTACTCTCCTGTGAATTTGTCGACTCCCTTTCTAATCTAATTAGCTCTTTTAAAAATTGCTAAAACTTAGCGTTTCACATCTGAATGAAAAACGCATGTAGCGTGCTAAAGAAAAAAAAAAGGTCGGAGACTTGGGGAGGATGTGACTTCACTTGACTGTAGGAAGACAGTAGCCTTTACCAGGCCCGGTTTTGTCCCATCATGTCTTTGTGTTGTTCTGTAAGATAGAAAGGTGGATCTATCAAAATGAGCTGTGTTTGCTGATCTGTATCTACCTTGACTTGTCACTGACTACCTGAACTGTGCACTGGTCCAGCATTGCTTTGTATTTACCCTGCCTGGCCCTATGCTACAGGAACCGGGAAGGTTAGTGAAACAAGCCACAAAGAACAGTTGTTGGATCTGTATTTCACTTCCTGACTGTTGCTTTCCTGTCCCTTTCATAAAGGACTTAGTTGGCCGCTTGATCGGCAAACAAGGAAAATTTATGAGCTCCTTAAGGCAAGCGTCTGGTGCCAAAGTTTATGTCTCAACACTACCTTATTACTGTGACTCCCAAGTCTGTCACATTGAAGGTAAGTAGAATATCTGTTTATGCATGGTCTAATATGTAGCTTGGGGGTCTAATTAGATGGGCAAGGAATTTAAACAGATTTAGTGGCTTTATGAGACCAGCGCTTTACAAAACTTCTCTGTGCTGTTACAGTAGAGGTATATGCCAAGTCACCTGTGCCTTGGCACATGAACCCTCTATTCTAGGGGTGAGAATGCACTTGAACGTCTTTGGCTGCTGCAGTTTAACCAACACCTTTTTCAGGATCACTCCAGTCTTGAAGAAGAAGATATCAGTGAATGGCGTCGTGACTGTGAAAGATGTTTGGGTTAATTGTGGCTGAAAAATATATGCCAGCGAATTGGGTTCATGTTGGAGGCTAAAGCTGTAGAAACTGGGGCCTGTCAGTCTGAGCTGCTCGTGTTGATCTGAAATCGGGTTACGTGGCCAGTCTGTTAAAACATAAGCTGTTGATGTAGTGCAGAAGGCTTCTTTCTGGTAGCTATAGTGCTTCCTGTGGTGGGGGTGCCCTCAGCATATCTGTGCTACCAACTTTCTGTGGGGTTTCTGTCTGCCAGGCTCCTCGCATCAAGTAGAAAAAGTATTGAGCCTGATTGGCAAGAAGTTCAAAGAGCTGTGTCTCACCAACATCTACGCTGTACCTCCACCAACACCACTGACGCTTCATTCCCTGCTTATGACTGCCTGGGTAAGTCCCAGCTTGCTGCTGTCTGTGCTGGTGTCAGGGTGCAAGGCTGTTGTTGGTCACTGCCATCGTAGTACGCTGTACCCGCGGGACTGGTTCACAGATGGCCTCAAAACTAGTTTGGTTTCACGTGGCTATCTGTTGTCCAGCTTGTGTAACTGTTCTAGATCAGATTTATGTATCTGTTCTTCTGCTCCGGTTTCCATTCTGCCTGAGCTGAGAAACGTAGACTCATAGAATCATTTAGGTTGGAAAAGACTGTTAAAATCATCAAGTCCAACCGTTAACGTGGTTGTGCGTGGATGTGAAGACAGGCTTTGTTTTGGACAAGTGAATTTGTGCTGGGAAACTAAAGGCATTTTAGATGTATTCCAAGCACAGTGATGCTCAGAAGCTGCCTGACACAATGGCTCTGTAGCAGCCTGGGCAAATTACTTGACAAATGAGACCTCTGTGAGAAATCTTGGATAATCCCTGCAAAGATTACCTTGGTGTTTTAAAACCCCTTGGGCAGGGAATCCTTGCAAGTTGCACTGTGTTGATAGTGCAGCATGACTTGACCTGCATCACTGCTGACTGCTCACTGATCTCTTGGGTAACTGTGTGTCTCACAGCTGCTCTGTGCTGATAGTCTTTTTGTGCACACGATGGGCCCCAGCCCTAGTCTGATTTCCTTTAGAACAGCATGGAGTCACAGTGAGTAGCTTTCCACTCCTGACCCGAAGTGGCCTTTGGAAGTGCAATACCAGAGTGCTCAGGCATTTCCACCCATGGCTGTAAGCCTCAGGAGTTCCTGTTGGAAAGTGGAGGTGCTGTGAATGACGCTTGTGTTGCAGTGAACACTGATGAGAGTTTTTCCTCCGTGTGACAGCTGTTCCTCCCGGATGGAGTCACTGTTGAGGTGGTTGTGGCACATCAAGTTGATGCGGGGCACCTGTTTCTGCAGCAGCATACGCACCCCACTTTCCATGTCCTGCGTAGCCTGGACCAGCAGATGTACGCCTGCTATTCTCAACCTGGAATTCCAACCCTGCCAACTCCAGTAGAAGGCAAGTAACTTGGTTGCTCACAAATTGTTCCATTGAGAAACAACTTCTAGGGTCACGCAAAAGCCTGATGCCCCTGAGCTAAGCTTGGGAAGTTTCCCGGTGGATATGGGAATGTGATAGTTCACTTGTCATTTAATCTTTCTTTTTTTTTTTTTAAGCTGGTGCCAGAGCACAGATGAGGGCATCCCGGGAGTACCTCCCCAGCCACTTAATTGCATCTTGAAACTCAGAATGAGATAAAGTCTGTCTCAGGTTACTTGTAATCAACTTGGCACCTGGTATATTTTGGCTGACAAAATGTGGAGCTACTCCCAGATATTCACAGTGTCACTGTCTGCACATAGTGTAAAGTGGAGGGTGCATCACACGGAAGGGGTTACTGGCGCATCCTTTCCTTTTTGGAGACAGACATCACTGTTAGTGGCCAAAGTCTAGGAGGGAACTGGGTCCCTGGGCAGAGCAGCGTGGTAGTGGCAGAGACTTGAGAGTAAAGCCCACATCTCCTGTGTCCCAGCTGCAGGCCTTGTCTGGTGGGGGTATGGGTGGTCTTGAAGGAAGATGGAAGCAGCATTAAAAACGCTGTTGATTTTCAGTAGATAACTTGTGCAGCACTACTCATGCCTCAAGTGCGCTGATTTCCTGAAATCTACTTCTACTGAGACGACATTCTCTGTACTCTTGTGTTTCGTAGCTGGTATCATATGCGCGGCTCCAGGCGTGGATGGGGCGTGGTTACGGGCTCAAGTTGTTAGCTACTTCGAAGAGACCAATGAAGTAGAGCTCAGATATGTGGACTACGGAGGATATGACAAAGTGAAGATCGACACACTCAGACAAATCAGGTGTCTAGCTCATATTCCATGGCCCAAGGCCATATCTGGCTTGAGTCTTCATTGCAGGCATCCCTATTGTCCAAATTGCTTCTAGGTTTTTCACAGCTGAAGTGGGAAATGGTAGAAAGGTTTGTCTCAGCGGTGGGCGTGGATTTCTTGGGAGCACAGCAAGCTCTTGCAAGGTTTCTTTTGAAGGGGAGGGGTGGGGAAATGGCAACTTCTGCCACTTCAGTGTGGAAGCTGAGCAAAAGGGTGCCTTCAGGAGGCCCCAGAATGTAGTTAACTGATGGGATAGGAATATGATTCAGATTCTCAGTCTCCCAGCCCCATTGGCTGGGAGAGCCGTATTGGATGAGGGCTTTCTTACACAAGCCCGTTAAATACTTGGTTGTGCCCCAGAGGTGGGAGAAAAGCAGTACAGCCTCTGTGTTGCAGGTAGTTTTTGCTTGCAGCCCAATCCAACTTGGCACGTTAATCAGACAGGTTGTTGCTGCTCCTTAGACGGCTGGGAGAATAGCCTGGGGTTTTTGTTTGGTTTTTTTAACTGTCATCAAATTTAAACTGAATTCTTGTTAGAACAATTGATTAACCAACATCACCTTAAAGAATACAAGAGTAACTTAAAGCCAGGTTCTTATTTGGGTTGATTCTCTTTTCTTTAAGGTCTGATTTTTTATCACTACCTTTCCAAGGAGCAGAAGTTCTCCTAGACAATGTGGTGCCGCTTCCAGGTAATGGAGCTCTCAAGACATAGTGTTGGTGCTCCTCCTGCAGGTTTAAATGGATGCCAGCTGTGAGCAAGCGATGATTCGGTCTAAACTTTCTCCCTCCTATTGCAAGCGCAGCCTCTGATGTGACTAGAGCAAGGAATGGGAAAATTGCATTTTATTCTTCTGAATATGCTAGCAATGGGAGAACCTGTCAGACTCCAGCGGAAAGATGATAGATGTCCAGGCTTCTTCCTGCCTGGAGGAGAGAACGGATTACTTGCCTAAACAGCAAGTTGGCAGGACTGGCAGGGTATAGGTGAAGTAGCTGTAACTCCTCTGCCGCCTCCTGTCACAGAGCAGCTGTAAATGCAAACTTAGTTTTTAATCTGCTAGAGAAATATCGGACATTTTCCTACTACAGTGACTGATGTGTACAGTTCTGTGTTCAGAAGACTACCCTCCAAGCACCGGAAGAATGTCAGTCACTGCTTAGAAATGCTTTGTTTTGCCATTTTTTATTTCTCTTTTTCCTAGTGCTGTTAGAGATGCATGCTGTATTAGTGTGTAAAAAGCTGCCCTTCTGGGTGCGGAAGGGGTGGCTGTAGGAGCTAGGGTCAGGCCAGGTTTCAGCACGGGGCGGTGTGTGTGTGTGTGTGTGTGTTTGTGGCTGGCAGGACTCTGGGAGGTCCAGGCCCTGCCAAGACTGCAGATGGATGGCAAGGTTTAAGCTGATTCCAGCAGAAGCCAGTGTTTTGCATGTTCTCTGGAGTAATCAACCTCCTTCAGTCTTTGTGGGGTTGTAAGGAGTTCACTTGCTGCTGGAGACGGTCTCAGGGTAGGGAGCACAAAGGAGAAACCCTGTTTTGCAGCAGTTTGGTAGGAAATAATCAACTTTCCTCCAAAATAAAAATACCTGCATCTGGTCTACAGTGTTGACTGTAACTGTATGGCCTGGGACAGAAGGATTTCCTGCTGCGTTCCAGGTGTGGAGTTAGCAGCAGGACCCACGGACGCTGTGCGGGCTGAGAGATTTGAGCTGCCAGTGCTTGCAAAGAGTGCATTTGGCGCTGTTCGGGCGCCAGCCAGCCTGCAGTGCCAGTGATTTTAAGTTTCTGTTTACAGTATTGCGCTCTGCGGGGTCAGTAAAGTCCTGAGGCCTCTGAGCTTAGTTTATTAAGGATCAAAATACTAATGGCAGCTCAAAGGTACTGCGGAAGAATACTCTTCTGTTTCTAAAGCCTCCTAATTCAGCAGCCACTTATGTTGACATTCACGTAGCTAGTGGCTTTAGGAAGCACTTGATCCTTCCCCTCAGCAATGCAGCAGGCATAATGCTTGCGTGATCTCCAGCTTAATAGACTGGTTTCCGCAAATGCCTACAGCAACAGTAGGTGAGGTTCTCTGGCCTAACTTACGTAGGAGGTCAGACAAGAGTAGCTTAATAGTGCCTTCTGGCCTTTAAAGCCTGTGAATATCTCGTTTGTTTTGTCCTGCTCTTTTCTTTCCAAAGACGAGGATCACTTTTCCTCCGAAGCTGATGCTGCTGTTAGTGAGCTGACCAGAGGTGCAGTCCTCGTGGCACAGGTATGGGTACTCGAGAGTGGTCTGGGAAAGTCTTGTTGCTGATTTGACTGCTGCTGTGCTCCTCTCTGCCCCCTAGCATACTATGAGAGTTAAAATCAAAACCAAAGCCAGAGCCTGTAAGCCTGGCTTCTGGGCAGGGTTCTTGCTGAGAGACGTTGGTGCTGAGACCTTCCTTGTGTGGCATCGGCATC
Source organism: Phalacrocorax aristotelis (assembly GCF_949628215.1). NCBI lineage: Eukaryota > Metazoa > Chordata > Aves > Suliformes > Phalacrocoracidae > Phalacrocorax > Phalacrocorax aristotelis. The sequence goes on along the minus strand of NC_134293.1, from coordinate 5,558,747 downwards.
GCTCAGGACTGTGCGGCTGGGAAGGGATGAGGATTCCCTCGATGCTGATGCAGGCAGGAAGGAGGGGCGCCTGACTGGGTTTACAGAGCACAAAGTGGCCTGTTGCCCAGCGGATCAAGCGTTCACCTGGGTGTGTGCTGCTTTGCCAGTCTTGACTCTCTCTGCAACACTGCTGTCTGGGATCTGGCCTCTGGCTGGCCAGAGAGAGAAGTAAGGCTTCCAGCAGTGTCCCAAAGGCTTCTGCATGCAGTGCCTGATCTTGACGATGAGGCACTTGCCTCTTTTGAAGCCCTTCTAATGGCGATTGTAGGTATCCACGTAATGAATTGGAGCGAGTAGGAAGCTGATGGCATTTGTGATGCTCACTCTCATCGCTTCCTTTGGTTTAATGCAGTGGTCAAACGCCTCCCTAATTCTAGCAAGGGCATGGATCTGAGTGCCCAGAGCGAACTTGCCAGCAGGGTGTCCTAGCTGCCTGGTGGCTGTAGCTCGAGCCTACACATAAGTTGAAGTCTTGAGTATCTGATACGCAGTGACTGGTGCTAGCCTTGCATCCTCCACGGCTCAGACCAGCATTGCTGCACACAAATGTTTGTCAATGTTTCCAGGTCACAAATTATGACAATGCAACCGGTCTGCCGCTGATACAGCTGTGGAACCTGACGGGAGATGAGGTGCGTATGTTGACATACCTATTTTTTTAACACTGCTGGACTCTTTATTGTTCATCAGGAACTTGCTGATGTTTCTCACTTGTGGTTTGTTCACCTTTCTGTTGTTTTTTCTTTTTTTTGTTTTGTTGTTTTTTTAACCTCCCTTTAGGTGGTGTCAGTAAACAGAACTTTGGTGGAGAGGGGATTTGCTCAGTGGCTTGACTACTAGCAATGTCCTGGATGCCTTGACAACTCTTTCGACGGAGAAAAACAAAAGAATAAATCTTGTTTTGCACTGTTACAATTTGGTTTGGCAAACTCTCCTAACACGACTGACTTACACCTGAAACTTGTGTTGCACAACTGTTACCGTCTCACTAGAAACACATACCTCACCTCAGTGAAAGGCGGGGTGTCAAAAGCCATAATGACAGATACTGTAGCTTTAAAGCAAAAAATCCTCCCTGGCCTCTACTCAAAAGTTGAGTGGAAAAAGACTTACAACCTTGGGGTTTGCTTGAAGCTAGCAAATGCCTCTGAAATGTTAATTGTGGTTGCATTTCTGTTCAAGATGTCGAATGCCCCGTGAACTCAGTGTAACTTTTAGGAAAAGTTACATTTGTTGTCCTTTTTTTGACAGGCTCTGCCTATGAAATTAATGAATGTTATTGAGGAGTTTAATGTTCAGTTGTGGGCTTACCTACATTGTGCCGCTAACCTGCACAAACAACATTCACCTTGTGTCTTCCTTATGCCAGGAGGTAGATGAATTGCATTCGTTGCACTTACTGTGACACAAGTCATGGTTTTTAGGCTTGATATGCTTAAGGAAGAAAGCTGCTTTGTGCAGATGCTTGAAGTGCAGGATACGTTACCACTACAGTTTTTGCTCTGAAATGACTTGTATTTAAAGAAAATAACTGATTGCCAAGCCCAATTGTAGTTTGTATTTTTCTAGCCGTGCAAGTCTGTAAATATAGATATGTAAAAGAAATGTAATATTTTGTACAAGAAAACCACTGGAAGCAAAGGGAACTTTACAGAAACTTTTTCACCCCAAAATGTCCTGTGTAGGTAGAACTGGTTTGGAGCGCGTTAGGGTAGCCAACGTATTTGGAGCATCTGAATGTTGGGAGTGTTTCAGCTCTGCTGTATACAGGACTAGTATTCCCTTAGGTTGCTGTCTGGTTTGAATTGAGATCACTGCATTTTTTGCTAGGTTGCTGTACAGAGCTGTTTAAAAAAAAAAGTAACAACTTGGCATTAATATTGCAGTGGCGTTCTCCTTTTTTTGCTCCTTTTTAGATTTCTATTCCATCTTTAAAACTTTGCTCAAGTAATTTAAGCTGACTTAATACTCTTAAAGACACGCCCTCTAATGTGTATCATTTTAGATCTGTATTGAGCTGGGATTTTTTGCTGGCAGGGAAGATACTTGCCAGGAAAATGTTGATGTAGTCAGTCCTCAGAAGTATTTTCAGGTGGATTCAGGGACGTCCTTACATCATAGGAGCTAACATGTCAGTGCATCACACATTTGGATAGTTGCCTACAAAAGGTCCAGTCTCTTCTGATATGGTAGGGTTATATTTTTTTTTTTCCTGAGTTCTCTCCTCTTCGGCACTTACGATTTCATGTTCATGTCTGCAATAACATCCAATGCAAACTGACTTTGGTAACTCAGTTAAATCTATAAAACATATATTATCTTGGAATGTTTCTTTCCACTTCAATTAAAGCTCAAATTTTAAGCTGTCTTAATCAAATTGCGATGACTAAGAGCCTTCATTTCCTGACCTCTTGTGATGTAGAGTTGGGAATGGGGCTCAATGGGATAAGCAGGTGAGAGAAGATCCTGATGGCTTTTCAGCAGATGCAGAAAGGTCAAGCTCCAACTCCCCTGGGGTTCCTTTTACTTCCAGCTGAAAACCAGGTTTATTTTTATGACGAATTACTTATTAGAAAGCCTTAGTCTGAGCACTAGTACTCAAGGCTGTTGAAACTGTTGGATACTTAATTTACTGTGGACTTAATTTACTCTGGACTCAGATCATCCCTGTTGTCACACTTCGGTGTTGAAAAGTGAAACCTCTGTGTCTGTTTCTATTGTGCAGGCTATAAAACCTGCTCTTTCAAATGTTGGCAGGTTTCTTGTTCAAGCCAAGCAGTGCAATGATGTGAATTGGTGTCACAAAGAACAGTTTGTCCTTACCCCCTGGTATTGGAGCACCTTGCAACTGGGAAAATCTATTCTTGCAGTAGGATGTATTCCCTCTCTGTGCCTGGAAAAGAAGTGAAGGCATGGGCTGGACTGACTAAGCTAGGGCTGCACAGAACAAAATATGTTAAACTCAAAGTACTACTGTTGTGGTCTGTAGACACGTACATGTACACAGTCAGTTGTTCAGGGTTCCAGGTACCAGTCTTCCTGATCCCAAGGATTAAAACCAATCCATTGGGTCAACTGTAGAATATACACACAACCTGTAGGTGTTTTAGACTGCAACTCAGTGCTGCTTAGGCAAGTGATAGGTGAAGAAGGAAACAGCATGATTTTTGGTGGGGTAGTAGTGGGGTTGGAAGTTAGCGTAGTTTGATCTCCTTGCCTCTCACCCCAGGAGGAGTGTTTCATTTCACAGGGTTTCTCAGTCCTTGCTAGCCTCCAGTATCTGCTAAGGGATGGCTTTCAGCACCAGGCATGACCCCTCCACCCCCCCCAGGTAGAAAATTGGTAGCTGGAGTCTTGCAGTGTGGGTGGTTCACAGAATCACAGCATGGTAGGGATTGGAAGGGACCTCTGGAGATCATCCTGTCCCATCCCCTGCTTGAGCAGGCACAGCCAGAGCGGGGTGTGAATGTCTCCAGGGAAGGGACCCCACAGCCTCTCTGGGCAGCCTGTGCCCCTGCTCTGGCACCTGCACAGCAAAGGAGTTTTCCTCTCATGTTTAGCTGGAACTTGCAGTGATTCAACTTGTGCCCGTTGCCCCTTGTGCTGTCACTGGGCACCACTGAAAAGAGTCTAGACCCATCCTCCTGACACCCGCCCTTTGGATATTGATAGGTATTGATGAGATTCCCCCCTCAGCCTTCTCCTCTCCAGGCTGAACAAACCCAGGTCTCTCAGCCTTTCCTCACAAGGGAGATGTTCCAATCCCCCGATCATCTTGGTTGCTCTTCCCTAGACTTGCTCAAGCCATTCCCTGTCCTTAAACTGGGGGACCTAGAAGTGGACACAGGACTCCAAATGTGGTCTCACTAGGGCAGAGTAGAGGGGGAGGGTAAACCCCCTCAACCTGCTGCCCACACTCCTTTTAATGCAGCCCAGGACACTGTTGGCCTTCTTGGCCACAAGGGCATGGTGCTGGCTCAGGGTCACCTTGCTGTCCAGCAGCACTCCCAGGGCCTTCTCAACACAGCTGTTTTCCAGTAGGTCACCCCCACCTGTACTGGTGCATGGCATGGTTGGTGCCCGGGTGCGGGACCTTGCACTTGCTCTTGTTGAATCTTGTCAGGTTCTCATCAGCCCAGCTCTCCAGCCTGTCCAGGTCTTGTTGGATGGCAGGACAGCCTTCTGGTGTATCAGCCGCTCCTCCCAGCTTGGTATCATCGGTAAACTTGCTGAGAGTACGCTCTGTCCCATCGTCCAGGCCATTGATGAATATATTAAACAGGACTGGAGCCAGCACAGGTCCCTGGGGAACATCGCTAGTGACAGGCCTCTGTCCAGGCTCTGCTCCATTGATCGTGACCTTCTGAGTTCTGTTGCTGAGCCAATTCTCTGTCCACCTCACTGTCCACTCATCCTTAGCTTGTCTATGAGGAGGATGCTATGGGAGACAGTGTCAAATGCCTTACTGAAGTCAAGCTAATAGACAACATCTGCTGCTCTCCCTTTATTGGCCCAGCCACTCATGCCATCACAGAAGGCTTTCAGGTTGGTCAAGCATGATCCTTCCCTTGGTGAATCCATGTTGACTATTTCTGATAACCACCTTTTCCTCTACAAGCCTGGAGATGACTTCCCGGATGAACTGCTCCATCACCTTTCCAGAGATGGAGGTGAGGCTGACTGGCCTATGGTTTCCCAGGTCCTCCTTCTTGCCCTTTTTGAAGATTTGAGTGACATTTGCTTTTTTCCGGTCCTCGGGCACCTCTCCTCTCCTCCACGACCTTTCAGAGCTGATGGAGAGTAGCTTGACAAGAACATCTGCCAGCTCCCTTGGCACTCATGGGTGCATCCCATTGGGGCCCATGGATTTGTGAGGATCCAGTTTCCGTAGGTGATCTCTGATGCAATCCTTCTCAACCAATGGTGAGTCTTCCTTTCTCCAGATTTTTCTTCTGTCTTCTGGGGGCTGAGATGCCTGAGGGCCAGCCTTAGCAGTAAAGACCAAAGCAAAGAAGGTATTCAGTAACTTCCTTCTCTGCATCCTGATTCACCAGGGAGCTTTCCTTGTTCAGCAGTGGGCTCACCGTATCCCTAGTCTTCCTTTTACTGCTGATGTATTTGAAGGAGCCCTTTTTGTTATCCTTGACATGCCTTGCCAGATTTAGTTCCAAGTAGGCCTTGGCCTTCCTCGTCACATCACTGCACACCCTGGCAACATTCCTATATTCCTCCCAAGCGGCTGGTCCCTTTTTCCACATGCTGTTGAACCTCCCTTTTCCATTTGAGTTTCTCTAGAAGCTCTTTGCTCATCTGTGCAGGTCGCCTGGCTCCTCCGCCTGACTTCTTCCTCCTAGGCCTAGATGCACCGATCTTGAGCTTGGAGGAGGTGGTCCCTGAATACTGTCCAGCTCTCTTGGACCCCCCTGCCTTGCAGAGCCCTAGCCCACGGGGTTCCTCCTAGCAGGTCTTTGAAGAGGCCAAAGTTGGCCCTCTTGAAGTCCAGGGTTGTAATCTGACTTGTTGCCCTGCTTCTACCACACAGTATCCTGAACCCCACCACCTCATGGTCTGCAGCCAAGGCTACCTCCAACCCTCACATCCCCAAACAGCCCTTCCTTGTTTGTTAGGATAAGGTTGAGCAGCACATCTTGCCTCGTAGGCTCCTCCACCACTTGCATCAAAAAGTTGTCCTCCATGCTCTGCAGGAACCTTCTGGATCGTGCGTGGTTTGCCGTGTTGCTTTTCCAGCAAATATCAGGGTGGTTGAAGTCCCCCATGAGCATGAGGGCCTGCGATTGTGAGGCTACTTCCAGTTGTCTGTAGAAGGCTTCATCAACTTCCTCTTCTTGATCGGGTGGCCTGTAGCAAACGCCCACAAGGGTGTCACCCATCTTTGGCTGTCCCTTAATTTTTACCCACAAGCTCTCAACTTGTTCTCTTTCCACCCTTAGGCAGAGCTCGAAGCATTCCGGTTGCTCCCTCACGTAAAGAGCAACTCCCCCACCTTGCCTTGCTGGTCTCTCTTTCCTGAAAAGCCTGTAGCCACCCATGACCACATTCCAGTCACGTGAGCTGTCCCACCGTGTCTCTGCGATGGCAATGAGATCATGGCCCTGCGACCCCACACAGACCTCTAGTTCCTCCTGTTTATTCCCCATGCTGTGTGTGTTGGCGTACAGTCATTTCAAAAAGGTACTTGAGCACACAGGTTTCCCTGGAGGGGTGCACGAGGACCCACTATAGCCATGCAAACCCTTGAGGTGGTTGGTCTCCTGGTTGCCATTGCATGAGGCCACCACAGTGCCTTTATCACTGCTCTGGTTTTCTTCTCTTATTCCCCCATTGTGCGTGATGGCATTAGCATTGCGAGTTTCTCCCCCTCCCCCCGGGTTCCTCAGTTTAAAGCCCTCCTCACCAAGTTTGCCAGCCTGCTGCCGAAGATTCCCTTGCCCCTTCCAGACAGATGGAGTCCATCCCTCCCTAGCAGCCTGTGGTGGTTGAAGAACATTCTATTGTCATAAAAGGCAAAACCCTCACTTTGACACCAGCCACGTAACCAGGAGTTGATTTGCATTATTCACCTATTTCTAGTTGCCCATTTTTCTCCAACAGGTAATATGGAGGAGAAGGTAACTTGGGCACCAATATTTTTCACTTGCTCTCCCAGTGTCTTTATAGTGTTCCTTAGTTCTGCCCAGGCGCTGGCTTGCGGCATCATTTGTGCCCACATGGAAGAGTAGCAGAGCATAGTAACCAGTGACAAGTTGCGGCACCCTCTCAGCGATGTCTCGGATCTTAGCTCCCGGAAGGGAGCAAGCCTCTCGTGACTCCCTGTCAGGCTGGCAGATGGGCACCTCAGTGCCTTTTAAGTCACCCCCTATGAGCACTCGTCCCTTCTTTTGACGGTATCCACTCTGTGCTGCTGGTACAGTTGCACCTTGCGGACCTTGCTCGTGGGTGTCTGCAGCCGCTCAAGCTTCAAATCTGTTGTTGGTCGTGATACGGGAAGGTGGAGCCCTGCTTTTGCGGGTCACCAGGATCCAAGGTGCCTCCTTCTCAGTGGTGTCTGCTACAGGGGTGTGGTTCTGAAACCACCTATCTCTCTCTGCCTCAGTTCTACTGATACTACGCAGCCTTCTAACAGTCTCCTGCAACACAGCCACCCGGCGCCACAGGTCGTCAACGTGTGCACACCTTGTGCAGGTACTTACCTTCACACCAGAAGAGGGGATGGGGCAGTCGTTGCAACCTACCGCCTGTACTGAAGCCTCCTTCCTTCCCAGCTCCGTGTGGGTGGGTGCATCAGACCTCTCCAGGGCTTTTGCCGTGGGAACACTGGTTTCAGCTCTGCGGTAAGTGCCCACCATCCTGGCAGAGGCCTAGAGCACTTCCCCGGGCTGCGGGCCTACGAGCGGGGTGCAGCGCCCTGCCTGCGCCAACTGCCACTCCACGCCCTGCTCGCTCGCGCTCCCTCGGTTGCTCGTGGCAGCGCCCAGGCCGCGTCAGCCTCCCTCGCGAGAGCTGCCGGGCCGCTCTGCGCTTCCTTGGGCTCCCCTGGCTCCAGGACCCCCCTTGTCCCCCCCAGTCCAGCGCCCAGACGCGGAACTTGCCATGGCCGCTGCTGCGTTCGTCGCCGTTATCGACTGAGCACCTGAGCGCGGCGCGTGGCATGCAGAGCTGTGCATGCACAGCAGCGCTCTGCCGCTCTTGCAGGCAGCTGGTGTGAGCTGGCTGTTTCAAGTTGCCTGCAAGTTGTCTCGTTCCCTGGACAGAGTTTCTAGTTGAGGGAAGGAGAAAGCTGCCATGAGGCTGCAGAGCAGGTTGTCTGTCCTTGGGCTCTGTAACGAGTGGTTCAGCAGCTCAGCAATGCCTTACTGGGTACCTTCTCTGGTAGGTGAAGTCTCCCCAATTAAACCAGTTCTGTTGGGCAGGAGCCAATCTCTTGTGGAGGGTTTTCATTTCAGCCTTAAGGCAGTGACCTTATAGCTCTTTCCTGCCAGTGTCTGGTGTGGTGGACAGGCTGGAGATGAAAGGTCAAGAGAAAATGCAGAAGCCTGTGCTCTGGTGTCAGTCTGATGCAGGTGCATGCAGCACCCAGAGGCGTTTGCTTGAATTTCTTCTGAATTTGTCTCCAGGGCTTTTTTTCTTTGCTCAGGGAAGCTTTATCCCCTGGGGCTAGACTCACACCAGGACAGAGCGCCACAAACCATTAGTGGCTGTGTGAGGAGGAGAGAACTGTTGCTGCTTTCTCTAGCTGCAGCCTTGACAGACCATGGGAGTACAAAATAATAAAAGTGTGGAAGTGGCTGGACTGGAGCTTCGCTTGCCACGGTGAGCTGTTTCCAGAGACGGTGCGGCTCCGCATGAGGCAGATAACGCAGCCCTCCCTCTTGGGAAGGTGGTAGTTCCTCACGGACATGGAGAGTGTCTTAACTCGTCTCCACCTCACACCAGTGTTCTGCTGTGGTTTTGCCGCTTTGGGAAGGATCGTCTGGCGCGACCTTCCGCTCCAGAACCCTCGGTGGCTTCCAAAAAAGGAACAGGAGAGGTTGAAACAAAGTAGTTATATTTGCATCTTCCTTTCTGAGATGCAGTGGTGGTGCTCTGTGCTCCGTCAGACCTCAGGAGCATAGCTGGGGTGGGCTTTGAGGGGGTTGTGCTGTTCATAATACCATCCATATCCCCAAAGCGGCTGCATGATTCTTGGCTGCAGACCTGAGGTTGAGCGTATGTGCATCTGAGCCAAGCTGTCCCACAGGGTTAGTTTGACTGAAGCCATTCAAAGGGGCTTTCCCCTTTGAAAGGTGGTAATTTTATTACGGGTAAAATGAATGAGGTCTCTGGAGATGCCTAATTTACAACTTCCACCTGGAGAGCTTCCCGCCGGCCATGAGGCACGCTCTGGCGTTCCCCTGCCGAGTAGCCTCTGGAAGCCCAGACCTCCCCTCTTTGGGCTTTTTCCTAGGATGAGAGGTGCTTCCCATGAGGCTTCCTCACCTCGCAGCTTCTGCCCCCATCCTCCTGCCCTGGGCAGCTGAGCAGGAGCTTGTCCCAGGGGCGAGCAGCACCCTCCTGCCAGACCCTCTTGAGCACCAGGGTCAGTCCTTAGGCAAAGCCCTGAGGTGATTTTCCTTTGGCACATGGACTCAAAGGCTCCTTAGTGAGGGAGGAGGGGAGGCGCAAAGAGCGTTTTTGGAGCAGATGGAGAATAATGGTGCCCCTGTCTGACACTGGCACTTGAACCACTGACACAAGGAGCAGTTCAGCTCCTTACCTCTCCCAGCCCACATTTGCAGCCTGCTCACTGCACAACAGGGAACCTGGCTGTGTGGTTCCATGGTGGAAACTTCATTGGCAGTGGGGTTTTCCTAAACAGAAAAAAAATAATGGATACAACCTTTTTACTTTCCTTCTACTGCATCACACAAATCTATCAGGTCCTGTCTTGATGCTGTCCCCAGGAAGCCCGCTTGTCAGAGGCTGCTGAGCTGGAAAGAAAGAACCTGTGTCTTGCATTTAGTTTATTGCCTCAGGGGCTATGCGTTGGCTTCAATCACCTCTGCTTCCTCTCCCCTTCCTTTCCCACCCCCTTTGAAAGAAAAACCGGTAACACTGCAAAGCAAGAGACAAAAATTCTGGCTGCATTGGGCAACAGGGGGGATGAAGACACTTGGGGGGGAGCCTCAGGGCTCGGGCTTTTTGCCAGGGGAAATGTGAATGGTTCTTGTAAGACAGAAGTGCTGGGTGATGGGGTTCTGCCATGTGAGACGGGTCATCACAGCCGATCGGACCGAAGGTCTGCCTGGCCCATACCTACTCTGGCAGTCCAGGTAGTTTGGGCAAAAAATATAAAAGATGGATCCTGCATAGAACAGTTTTGCCCCAAAACACTCCCAGTTTCCAGCTATGAGCAATGCAGGGACTTCTAGGCCAAATGCTGCATGCAGCATTGCACTTAATAGACACGTATAAACTACCTGTGGTGAATTTGTGTAGTGGCATTTTGAGTCCATTTGTTCTTCTGACCTTCACGACATCCTGTGGCAATATGTTCCACAGCTTAATTATGTGTGAGTGAAAAAAGTGTTTCCTGTTTGTTTTCTAAATTGCCTGAAAGCATCCCTGGCTAATCCATCATCCTGATACTGCGGGAAGGTGAGCAATGGGCCCTGCTTTGACTTGTCTATACTGCCTGCGAGTTTATAGACTTCTGTCCTGTCACCTGCCTCTGTTCCAGGCTGAGGCATCTGAGGTCTATTTAGCTCCTTCGGTAGGAGGTGGTGGGTACCATACATCCTCCCTGATACCCAGGCCTGGACCTTCTGTAGCCCTATAGTGCCTTTTCTGAGGTGAATGCATGCCAGAAGCTGTCCTTTTTTTGGCTGAATCAAGAATGTATCAGAGCTGCTGCAGATTCCCAGGTGTGTGTTTTGGTGCCTAAAAACGAGGTTGGATGTTTATGATGGTATTCTCCATCCTCGCAGAGAGCAGGAGGAGATGACAGGAGCAGAGCTGTAGCCACAACTGCACTGAGCTTTCAACCTTCCCCTGGGAGAGGGGAGACGGGATCAAAGGGACTCACTGGTTTTTGCAGTTGATGTCCCAGCTTCAAAACTCTGTGTGTTGCGTGTGTGATGTTCTTTTCTTGTACCTGAGCTCTGCAGTTTGGACTCAAGAACACTGACAAGATATTTCATGCTGTTTCAAGTAAGGTGCCCCCATTTCTTGAAAACAGCACTTTCAAGGTAATTTGCGGATCGGTGTTTCTCTCCTGTGTGCTGTCTGGGTCTAGAGTGTCTGTGTCTCTCTCCAAGTGCACCTAAACCACTTTTCTGGCCCTCTCAGGAAATGCCCTTCCGTTTGTAGCTGCAGATAGCAATGTAAGCAGCTCTTGATTCTATCACGTCCCCCTACTAAGCTCTGCATAGGACTGCAGGAGCAGCTGACCCTAAGGTTTGCTATAGGCATCTAGACACTTGCTGGAAGCTAGCGCCCAAAAAAGATTACAAAATCCCATTAGGAAATATGTCACATCTTTCCTCTGATTCCCAAGTGCTCATGCTGCCCTAGAGCAGGTCCCTACACACAGGCAGAGGCACATGGCCGAGGAGCTGGGCTGAGCTCAGGTGAGCTGGCTCCTGCCCTTGGGCTCTGCCCTCCTGCACAGACCCCTCTCCCGGAGCTGGTTTGTCCTCTGCCTGCTGCCTTTCCCTCACTTAATGCTGCTGTACAATCCTCACCAGGCAGCGCAGGGTCTGCCGGTGTCCAGAGCTCTGCTCACTTGCAGCCTCTGCGAGGGACCCCTTTTCCTGCCATTAGGCAGCGTGTGGAGCAAAACAATGGGTGGGTAACAAAGGGACATTATCATTCACAGGAGCGCAGACAGAGGTCCCTCAGCTGCCCCATGATCGCCCAACGTGCCTGCTGGTGCTTCCTGCTGCCTCCAGCCCGTGTTGCAGCCTCCCCTTCTTCCTCAGCTCTCCTGACCCCAGTGTGGAGGGGACCCTTCAGAGGGACATCGGGGAACCCAGCCCTTCCTCAAGAGACACGTGTTCTCCACTGGAAGAAATGTTTGGCTGCCTTATCAAGTCCATAGCTCTAACTCTTCTACTGCATTTCTACATGATAAAGTAGGATTGCTCTGCTGACAGGGCAGGCAACGTGGCTGTGCTTCTGTGGCGTAAACCAGTGTGTTGTATGCAGGTACATGATGAGGACCAGCAGCATGAAGTGCTGCAGGTGTTCAGTCCTGTCCCCAGACACTTGCTGAGGCCTGAAAAACAACCAGAAATGGGTGAGGAAAGAGTCACAGTGGAGAAAAGTTGGTTTGGGTGCTTTTTTTTCCCTTGTTGTACCTGCCCTGTCCCCTTTACACATTCCCCTGGTCCCATTCCTTCCCCAGGAGACCACCAGCACTTGGGGCTGATATCAAGCACGAAAATAGGTACACTCAGCTCCCATGCAAAGCTGGAGAGAGCAAAGTGTGTTGCTCGGTGCGTGTCCTATCTTCGCGGTGCTGGGAGTGAGGGGAGGCAGCAGATGGCACTCGAGCATAAGCTGAGCGTCCTGCCACCGACAGCTGATCAGCAAGTCTGAATTATTCTTGCCTGAACAGTGCAAAAGAAGAGTAGCTATTCAGGCTCTCAGTCCTTGAGAGAAGACCTATAATCTTGAGCCATAAGATGCGTCTATAGGCCCTTGATTTACATGCTTTGGATGTTCCTTGCTGCTCGCAGGTCCAGATTGTATCTCTGCTTGCGCAGGTTTGTCCTTACACAGTGTTCTGGACTTGAGATGATAAAGAAAAAGTGTTCCTTTTCACTTGCAGAGACTGACCCCGAATTTGCTTGATTTTTTCTTCTGTGATTGTGGTGTGCCTTTCCTTGCAGAGCTACCCCAGTGCACAGAAGCAAGATTATTTTTTTTAAAATCAGATAATTTTAGCAAAAATGAAGCAAGCGCATTGTGCTCACACTGAAAAATGGACTTGTAAATGTGGATACTGAAAAACACAGTTCAGTGTGCCTTTTACAAAGAAGCAACATCTGGACAAGTACAAATGGGTCAGGAGAAAACGTTCCTGTTGAGATGCTGCAAATATAGTGCCTGAAGGTGCTTTTATTTTGTTTAATTAGCAATAAATTCAAACCTTATTTTCATATTTCCAAGCCCATTTGTATTTTAGAACCAGATTGCAACCTGAACATATATTATTACTCTGACATAGACAAAACCAGCACTTTCAGGAGCCTTTTTGTAGGCGAATGATGCTATATATCATTACTGTGTTCTTTCTTTGATTTTGAAGACCCAACAAAAATAATTCAGACCTGTTCTCACCACTGAGGGAGAAGGAGGTGAGGACTCACAGGAGCCATATTCTGCCTCTCCCAATTTGTCTGAGAAGCCCTGTGCTCAGGCACTGCGAGCCAGGCAGGACCGCTGGCTGCCACGGGCAATGCTGCCTGCAAGTCGAGTGGCATGGTGCTGCCCCTTGTAAGCAGACAGAGAGGTGTCCATAGAGACCCATCATACAAGCGAAGGTTCAGACATTGCCAGTATAAAGTCATGTGGAACAAACAAAGTCAGCGCTGCCGTGCTGGTTTGTCCCGGCTGCTTCCTCAGCCCAGGATTTAAAATACATGTTGAATACTGACTGTAACTGGTCACTTTTGTATTTGGAACCATATCTTGGCACCTGATAAAAACAGTGCACTCCCAGTGCCCTCTCCTTTTCCTTTTCTCTCTCCTCCTGAAGGCAGCGAGCACCATGTACATCTGGTTGGACAGACCTCGTGAGCTTTGTGCTAACAGGCACAGAGTGGCAAACTGGAAGATAAATCATCTCGCAAAATAAGGAGAATGGCCCTTGCGCCATTCTGAGTCAGAACGTGGGAACCTGTGGTGGTGTTCACGCAGACACACGTATGTGAGGGCACCTTTTCCCTCCTGCAGTGCTCTATGCTGCTCCAGTCCCCGTGAGTTTCTAATTTTCCTCCCTTAGCTGCCTTTGTTTAAGGCAAACTTGTATTCCCAGTGACGCTTTTGAAGCCTGTGGGATGGGGGCTCACAGTGCATGCTGGGCATGCCCAGAGGTCCCCCTGGTTGAAGAGCTTTGGCTCCTCTCAGTCTCGCAGGGGATGGTCCCCTTGGTGTCCTGCGGCTGTGGCTGCCACTTGCAGGGTTGTCACTACGCCGCAGGGCTGGCAGTTTACAAGGGCAGCTGAGCTTTCAAGCATATAACCCCAATCCCAGATTCAGATCACGCTTGTCCTCTTCTGGACCCTTGGGCCAGTGGCAGCTGAGCTGGGACGAGACCCCCTGAGGTGTGCAGGCTCCAGCAGCCACAGTCTGTTCCTGGCTCTGCTGCTCGCTTGGGTCTTGACCTCGAGTGAGACACCTGGTTTTGCCCCGGAATGGTGAAGCAGCGCTTGCCTCCTTATATGCTGAACAGCCCAGCCTCAGCCGTATGGGCCTGGACTCGCCTCCTCCTGAAAACTGAGAAAAACCTACTTTTGAGCCCCCAGCTTTATCGTATGAGAGACCCACATAAATACATCATAAATACATGGATTTTTCTCGGCAGCTTGACCTCTTCGGCAGTGTTCTTGTTCTGCAGTGAAGAGGTGCCCCCTTTCTTCCTCTTGTCTGACTCCTGTGTAATAGAAGGGCTAAATGCTTATTACTTCTTTGTAGCCTTTTCCAGTTGCCAATCAGACATGTCTGGTTTGGGGTTTTGTTTTGTTTCTTTGTCGCTGTGACTATGCAGGATGCTCTATCTCGCAGTAATTACTGTTCCATCATTGTCTTGGCACAAAAACATCTGCTGTCTCCCTGCGATCTCCACTTCTCCCATTTCTTCTGAGAATTTCATGGATCATGATGACCTTCTATTTTCCGTAACATCTCATGCATCTCAGTGTACACAGCTGTCTCTTCTGTGTTTCCCTGTCTCTCCATCTACCTCTTTTTTTCCTATCAGCATCTCCAATGCATTCAGAATTTCAGCTCATCTGCTTATCAAATCAATATCTCACTTGCCATCTCCTCTGCGTCACAACCGCTGTAAACACAGCACCTTTGCACCTAACTGCTCGGGCTGCTTTCTCCTCTGAGCACAATTTGTCTTCAAGCTTGTGTCTAAAGTCTTTGTTTTTCTCATTTAACATTTTAAAGTTAATTTTCTCAGCCTTTTTGTTTTGACTACGTTGTACGCTCTGGCTGTCTGGGTTTGAGGTCCATCCGTGCCACTGCTCCTCTTGAGCGGGCAGGCCGCGACGTGCCGCAGGGTGGATGGAGGATGTTGCCATTCAAGGTGAAGTCGCTGCTGGCTGCTAGTGACAAACTACAGCCAAGTTAGAGTGTGGTGAGGAGAGGAGCTGCGCTGTGCGCGGGGCCGGAGGGAGGGGGCTGGTACCGCTCAGTAGAGGCAGTGAAGGGGCTGGAGAAATATGGGTTTGAGTACTGGTTTTGTGTGACCTTGTTTAAAGAGCATGGGGTCCATGAGTGTGATGAACAGAGATACTTCAGTTTTTATTCCATTCTGGCACCTTTTATTACTAGGACTTTACTGGTATGCCTATTCTCTTAAAAAATATTAATAAAAAATCAGTCCTATATCTGCTGCAGCTGGACTAATAAAACTCTCAAGTATGACAGGACCTTAAATCTCTTTGCTTTGTTCCCTGTCTGTAAAACGTGCATCCCAGTGCTCCACCTCCCACTCCCGTGTCTCGCTTGTCTCCCTGCCGTGCTCCCAATGGCAGGACCCCCCATCCTGCTGCTCCTCTGTACAGCTCCCGGCACCGCAGCCACCCAGCGTGCTAGGTGATGCTGTAGCAAAACTAATCCTGAGAATAGTAAAGGTGGTTTTTTTTTTTCACCCTTTTTAAAATTTTATTCAACCTCAACCCATGGTCTTTATACATCTGAGCTAGGAATGTCCTAGTCTTGAAAGGCTTTCCAGAAGTTTGGCACCTGGAAGGTGTGACTGAGAAATGGCTCTTTTTATGTTGACAGAAAAGAGGGGTGTTGGTAAAGAGCAGAAAGCAGGGTGGAGATTAATGAATCATGCAATGACTTCTTAGATGGAGAGAAATAACACTGCATGCATCACAGTTTTTTCCTCTTTCAGGAGTATAGCTTTTTATGTAGAGACGGCTTGCATACTTTTTTATCAGACATGCATTATATGTGGATACTTGTATATAAGTAAAGCTGTAAAATCATAGATTAAGGGATCTATTAATCCAAAAAGAGTTATCTGTCTGTCAGAGTGCATAATGACTATCTGGTTCAGAGGAAAAATGCTCCTATGAAGATGTAAAGCAATGTGTTTGGTAAAGATTCAGCACTCCACGTCCTTGTCCAGGCAAAGCTGCCAGACCGTTACCGACAGTCTTGGGAGGTCCTGGCAAAACTGACTGGCTGCTCGTAGGCAGGTGTGTAATGGGAACGGTTACACAATTTGAGGGTGGGATTTGGGGGACCAACCCAAGTGCTAAGAGGGCAGTTTAACCAACTGTCCAATGTCCTGCATCTCCTGCAGGAGTCTTTGCTCCCTCTTCTGATGCAAGATACACTTGCAGTGTTAGGCACACTGCAGTAGGCACAGGTAGGACAAGCCCTACAAACCCAAAATTCACTTGGGAGCCAGGTTACCTGTGCACTATCCAGTGCTTCATCCCACCTTTAGTTTTGCTCTTGAACTGGCTAAACGTCTCCTGTGCAAGCAGATGCCTGCCTGGCAGGATGGCGGCGCTTGCATGGACCCAGCTGGAATTACCTGTAAGCGGGCAGAGCTGCAACTGCCTTGGCATGGAGGGATGCTGCGGTGTGGGTGGCATCTCCAGTCCTTCAGAGGTTCCTCAGAAGGTTAACGCCAGCCAGCGTGTAGCACAGGATGATAGTTGGCTTGCTGGCAAAACCAGGTATCCCCCACAAAGAAACTGCTGGAGCTGGTTTCTGCCCCCACCTCCTCCATGGCTGTGGCACCTGTTTCTTAGGCAAATTGCTTAACCACTCTGTGCATCTCTTAAGTGGGCACAATGATAGCAGACACTTTTTGCCAGTACTTTTGTCTCTGTAAAGGAAAAAGTGCTGCAGAAAAGCACAGCGGCAGCCTAGCTCCAAAGCGGGGGCTCAGGTGTTGGGTCAAGGGTTGAACTGGCATGGGCCAAACCAGAGCAAAACAAATGGAAATCAGATAGGGAATAAACGTTATAGGAGATAGTCTCTGTCACTTCATGTACGCCAATGACTTTGAAATAATTGGCTATTTCTTGGGCATATCCAGATGTGCTAAACTGTTCTCCCTGTTCCCTTTTGTATACTTGCGATCTTTCAGAGACCTGATTGTCCACTTCTCCCTCCCCCTTTACCCCTTGAGTCCCCCCTCCCCCCGATTTCTACTGGAGTTTGTATTTTTCCCCCAACAATGTCTCGGAAGAATCACAAATGTGTAATATGTGTCCCAACGCTTCTATTTTAATGGCGTGAAGCAAACCACATCAGCACAGGCAATTTCACATTCAACACATTATTGCTATTTAAAGCGCAGAGGTATAAAAATGATTGGCAATCCAGCTCTCCCAGAAATCGCAGGCTGCTGCTGGCTGCCAGATTGTGATTTTTTAATATTGGCTGCTCTGTGCAGTTGTTCCCTCACCTTTGACTTGCAGATTTCCCAACGTTGAAATAGCAAAATCATTTTTGGTTGCAACAGGCACATTGCTTGCTGCTGAAAAGAAGTAATTATCATTAAATATATACATGTATGTATATACACGGGCACATCGATACATACAGCGCTGAGTGGCTGGTCAGTTTTTCCAGCTGAGCAACCTTTTGCATTTCCCCAGCTTTGCAAATATGTTTTACCTGAGCTTCTGGGTTTTGGAGGGGTGTGGGGGTGGATGGACAGGTGAGATATTATTTTGTCTCTCTGTTATCATTATAGGAGAGGGAGGGCAAGTGGGCTTCATCCCGGAGATGGTGATATATGAGGGCTCGTGATTTTCTTTTTCTCAGGGCTCTAATAGAGATCTCTCACTGAGCCGAAAGGTGTTAGTTGTGCCAGTGCAGTTTACATAAATATGTTGCTCTGGGTTAATGTACACTCTGATTAAAGATGAGACCTTCATGAATTTCTATTTAAGGCAACCTTACCTTGGTTACATCAGGTATGAAGTGACCAAAAAATAGCCATTCTTAGATGGAAATAAGACTTTGTCTTTACTGGAAATAATGCCCCTGGAGTTTTTTTTTATATATGCCATATAAAATCTAGTGAATACAACATAGGTGGGTCATTTTTTGCTGATGTTGCTTTCTGAGGTCTCTACTCCATGCCCTGCCTCTACGTGCCCTGTGGCTGGTTGCATGAAGGAAGGCAGGAACATCCTCCTCCTCATGTCTGCTCAAGGAGCTTTGCAGGGAGAAGGCGCTGCTACAGGCTGCTGGGACAGATAGAGGAGCAATCGGGGCATGCCTCGTCCTTTCATCCTGCTGTCTTCCTTGCACGGACTGATGGTAATGTGGGGGAAGAGCCATTTGTGGTGGCGTGGTCCAGGCTGGGACGTGGGCGATACCTTAGGGGAGGCAGCAGTGTGCCTCTGGCGGGGACGGGTCTCCCCGGCTTTGCTGGGGGTCGACAACGTGGTGCAGGAACGACAGGGCTTGTGCCTCCCTTTCCATCGCTGCAGGCTCAAACGTCAGCTCTTCACTGAGGAGATTTGCCCGAAGGGTGGTGTTGCTCCAGTCCCAGTGACTTTCCTGGGGTGCCCGTGGAGGGGAGTCCCTGCCTCCCACGAGCAGTTTGCTCGCAGCAGCTGTGCTCGCTGCCCGGCAGGGGTGTCTGCCGCTGGCAGAGCTGGAACGGAGCTAACTCACTTAGCACAGTGACATTAATCCGCAGGCCTTTCTCTTTTCTAAAAATACCTTTTCCCGCTTGGTCCCCACAAGCAGCAGAGGAGACACCGTGCTGAATCTGCTGGCTCCAGGGGGGATTTCCTCACCCTACCCGTAGCTCTCAGTTCCCCAACACCTCGCTGTCCCTCTCTGTGCTGGGCCATGCTTGCTGGAGCCATTTGTGCTGTGGTTAACAGTGCTGGGACACGCATGGGGTTCCTGCCCTGCAGCCCAAGTTGTCTTTTTGGGACTGGGCGAGCAGTTCCCCACTTGCTGCCGGCCCCAGCACCTCTGCACCTTGCAGTGCCGGTTGCTGTCTTGATGCTAGTTATGTTGGTCTTGTTAAAACAATCAATTGTTGGTGTGACCAGAGCCACTCTGTGTGCGCTCTGACCTGCCGCTGTGTTCGGGGCTTGTCTGCCGGGGATGGTGAAGCAGGCAGGATGTGTGGTTGGGACTCGCCGTCGAGGGCTGTGCCGGGGCTGCGGGGAGAGCTGCAAGCTCCGATTGGCTTCTGGGCTGGGAAAGGACTAATCTTTTAGGTGATCTTGGAGAAATCTTGGTATCTTGCAAAAATGCAAACCACGCAAAGCCCTGGCAAAAGGCTGCTTTTGGAGCCAGTGAGCCGGTGGCAGCACTTTGTCACCATATTTACACTTCTACTGGCCCAACGAGAAGCATTTGGCTCTCCTCCACTTGCAGAAGGGATTAGCTACTTCATAACATCCAGACAAGATAATCTCTCCAATTTTGCCTGGAAGAAGTCCCTGACAAAGAGCAGCAAAGCTACAATAATGCCAGATGAAACAGTAATTGAGTTTGCCTTCTTATTACTTTCTCGGCTAAGTTTGTGTTGGTTTTAATTTTTTGTCGCTGTTGTTGCTGATACGGAACAGCTAAATATTGTCCCTGTATTGATTCTAACCAGCAGCGTTATATCTGTGGTAAACCACAGTGACAGAAGGAGGTGAGCAAAAAGGGTGGGGAAGGGTAACTAAAAAGTTTTTTAAACTTCCATGCATTTTAAAAAAAGAAAAGACTTTACAAGAGATAAAGCTTTGATAATTGTTACTGCCCACCACCTGCTCCCTCAGGTGACTTGTATTAACAGTGGGATTGCAATCATACTTGTGTCAAACAGATGCACGGGGCTGTCACACAGGGATGCCACGCAGGGAAGGGACACATCATGGTCCTCGTGCCAGTGCAGAAGCCCTTTGCTCCCCAGTGCCCCTTGGTTGCGTGGTGAGGGGTAGCCCTGGTGCAGGAACTGGAGGAACAATGCTCGAGACAGGAAGGAAGGGCATCGGCAAGGTAAAATTGTGATTGCCTTGATGTGTCTCAATATTTCAAAGGCAGCACCTGACACAGAATTGAGGCCTTCAGCCTCTAGACTATGGTTCCTCTCCTTCATGGGGTATTTCCAGGACTTTTTTTCCAGACCTGATGTGACAATACAGTAAATGGAAAGTGGACGGATATAAACTCAACATCCCGATCCACCACATAGTCGAAGTATTTTGAGGGGTCCAGTATGTGTCAGATGGTTCTCTGTTACACGTCGGGCTGGGCACCATGCATCTCTGTGCTGCTCTAACTGTGTGCGTGGTGTGCTCCCACCGTGAGAAAATTGATGCAAAGAGAAATGGATTGGCACAGACATGCCAAAATCCCTACTCTTTTTCAGTCTTCAGTAACTCTCTGTGCCGGGCTGGAAATTCAGAGGAGGATGAGAAACTCTCAAGGGCAAACATGGGATATGTGGGCAGTTGCACCCCGAGTTAAAAAACAAAGGCAGAGATCTGAAAGGGATATAAGCACTAAGGCTTCAGGGCTTTCTCCCCTAAGGTGAGGAATTTTGTGCCTCTATGGACAGCAGCATTACTCCACTGCTGCCCTCTGAACCTCCCACACACAGGACAGCGAGCCGTGCAGATCCGTATCTTCATCTGCGGTGGCAGCTCCTGCATTTCCCTCTGGTCCGTCCCCCTGTGCGATGCGGGGCACAGTCTGCAATGGATCTTGGAGACGCTCTGTACTAAAATGAAAGCCAAATGGATGAAAAATCAAAGAACTTGGGAAACAACTCTCTCTAGCTTTTGGAGACATTTAGTCTTGCTGTATTTATCCCTCTGGCCACCAGGAGGTGACTCAAATGCAGTAAGCCACCCCTCACTTTCATAACAAAAAGCTTTGTGCGCTTTGCTGATCTGATAGCTACACTGACAAGCGATACGCACACCGCAGGAGGAGTGTGTTTGAAGGGAAAGGTTCAGAAATTTGTCTCCAAAATAGCGTGATGGGCTGCTGTGACTAAACTTTCAGGTTGGATTTCTTCATCAGATTATATTTAAAGTAGTCTGCTGAGTAGCTTTGTTGTTGTCTGTTTACCTGGATGATGGTTTTATGAGAAATCCCACAGACACCTGGAAGCATGCGGCGAGCCCTCGGTGCTTGCAATGCTTCCTCTGCACAGGTGAGGAAGATGCTTCCAGCGAGACAGAGTCGTGCCAGGGTTTGCTCCCAAAGAGAGACCAGCAGCAGCAGAAATGGGGTCTGTCCCATGCAGTTTGTGTTCGTTTGGTGTCTTTCAAAGCAGATGCAGAACAGAGAGTAGCACTGCGGGGCTGTCCCTGGACCAGCCCCACCTCTGCTCGGTGTGAGCTCCAGCAGTGCCTCTGCACTGGGGGAAGAGGGCAGAGGAGCAAAGCCCTGGCAAGGGAGGAGGCACAGAGGTGATGCTCACCCTTCCCATCTGCAGCATCTCCCCTGCCCAGACCTGGCCTCTCCTGCCCATGCTGCCTGCTTAGGGATGCTCGGGGCGGGGGGAGAGACTTTCAGGCTGGGCAGGTGTTGGTGGTGGCTGGTGGGGAACTCCCACGTCAGGGCAGACCTGCTGATGTGGAAGAGGTGAAAGTCAGACATGACATTGGTGTCTCTCGTTCCTCTGTCCTGTACACGCAGGCAGTCATGAGCTTAAATATCACACTGTATCTGAGCTCAGGTTGCTGGGTTAGTCCAGATAACAATATTGGGAATCTTGAGTGAAGGACCGCTGGCTTAAACATGGAGATGGAGGCATGTGGGCTCAGACAATGCAAACTTGACTCCTCCTCGGTCCTTTGTGTGCAGGGTTTCCCCACCAGTTAAGGACCACCGAAGGCTTGAGAAGGTCCATGGGAAACACAGCACAAAGAGTTTGGGAGCTGGGTGAGGAATCTGGGTATAAATTAACCCTAGGCTTGTACGTTTTTCTAAATCTTAGCTTCAACCTGCTTTTGACAGCTGGGAGGGATGTCAGGACGTCTGTGGGGCTGCGGTCCCTGCAATACTTGTTCTTTGGATAAACTGCAGGCATCACTCATCTGGGCTGCCAGCATACGCAATATAAAATGTGACGAAACCCTGGGGGGTTTCTGTTGGCTTCAGTTTGTTCCTAAAATCATTTTCACCTTTTAAGTAGCATGGCATGGTAAAGCCTGGGGAATGGCAGCTGTTCTCCTGAGACCTGAAATTGGTGCCACTGGTCCCAGCTGGGTACCCAAAAGGAGATAAAACTGAGTTTCAAAATAAACAGTGCAAGTTTCCAGAAGTTTTTGAAAATCATAAATTAAAATGTACTGCCTGTCCTGAACATGTTCTTGCTGGTGGATGTTCAGGTGGTGAGAGGCTAGCGTTATGTGACGAGTAATGCATCACTGCAGCAATGCTGCTCTGATGATGCATTACACTAATACATCATGAAAGCGACAGAGCTTTAATGATATATTACTCCAAAATGGCCTCAGTCAGGAAGAACAAGTCCAGCAGACTCTGTCCACCCCAGCTAAGTATGGCGCAAATTTTCCAAGTGCTTTTCTTTTCCTTGAAAGAGCATCCTGATAAGAAATAGCGTGAAGAGTAGCCGCTGAGGATCCTGGTGGGCCTCCAGGCATGATTCCCAAATGGCACAGAGATTTTGATTTGGAAAGGTGAAGCTGAAGTGTTCTCAAGTGCCAGCTAAGCAAATGTCACCTTCTGGAGGGCCGACGCGTATTTAGCTTCAGCCTCCTCAAGCAACCTTGCACCAGCTCTGCAGCAACCTTGCACCAGCTCTGCTGGAAACGCTGATGCCTTGGGTCTGTGCATGGCTGGTGGCTCAGCCCAGCGGGCCCCCAACCCAGACAGCACCTGGTCCCGCAAAATCGGGTAAGCAACGTCGCACACAGGAGACATTTGCCAGTACCATGTTATCCCACAAATATTTTAAGGATAACATATGAGCCTGCCATCAGTCTTGTTCTCCAAGCAAAACATGTCATCCTTACTTCCTTTCTCTGCTCGCTAAGTAATAGCCATGTATATTTTTAAAGGGATTGTCCCTTGGATTCTTTTATTTGTCATCTAGTAGCAAAGCTCTAAAGGTCACATTTTTCAAGTTCTTCCCTTGGAGCTTCAAAGACTATACATTTACTTTAAACAAAAAGAAAAGAAAAAAACCCAGCAATTGTAGAAAACCACTCCACACCCACAGACTCGGGAAAGCTCTAAATATCACCGCCAAAGCTCAATGTTCCCAGCTCAGCTTAAGAGCAGCTTGGTTTTGCTTCGCTATAACCAGTTCACAAGTGTATTTACACTTACAAATTGCACATTTGTAGTTGTGCCCGTTCATAAACAAGTTACCAAAACCAAGTGTTAAATCCCTAGTTCTTATTTCAGTTAGTTAAATGTACAACTAACCCTGTGCCAGCCAGGTTTAAACTAACTCAGAAAAGCTTGCACAGACAATCCCGTGGCTGACCTGGGTTTGGATCACTGTTGCTTCAGTAAGTGCAGCTCCGCAGACCTGGCCTGAAGCTCATTCTCCAGCTCCTCACGCGGGGTCTGTGTGCTGCTGGGCTGGAGGACAGGATGGACATGATCTGCATCGGGGTAAATACACACAGTCCTGTTTTGGTTGAATTCGTTAGGGTGTGCATTAATCGTGCCCAGGCTGTGGGGAAAAAAAAAAAAGGGTTGCATGCAATCTGGCACAACGTCTGCTGAGAGACAGTCACGCGTACACAGTGCTTTGAACTAACTTTAACTGGGCAGAGTGGGTTTTGTGCTGGTTTGGTTTTTTGAGACACGAGACTGTAGCGTCTCTGAGCCAACACTGGGAGCTTTCAGCCTGGCTCCCAAAACGGTAGCTGAACTGATTTAAGATGGGTTTTAAAAATCTCCCTCTCCCGGGGTGCAGCAGCCGGTGCCCCGGCTCGCCCCAGCTCCAGGCTCTGCACCCCACATCACCATGCCGTAACGCAAACCGCTGCGGGTGGGATGGCGGGACGTAATCGCAGGGCTGTCGTGTTCAGCCAGAACACACGCAGGGCATCTATGCCAGTTTAATCTGGCTGTGTGCCACCTCCAGGAGGACACACGATACCTAATCTGGCATTAAGTCAGAGGGGAGAGAGACGATGCCTGATCCAGCCTAGAGCCTTCAGTATGAAATTATCCCGTCAGAGTAATTTGAATAAGTATGAAGTGGCAGGGTGACTTTATTACAGGATAGTGTTCCACATGTGATCGCAGCATTTCTTGATTTGATCTCTGGAGTCTGAAGGACAGGTTTGCTGTGTTGTCAGCTGTGGCTTGCAAAGGCTTTTATACACGTTTAAGTGTGAATATTAAGCTGCCGTGTGGCAGATGAATGATGCAGGAAGAGAAACAAGGGGCCCAAAGATCTGGATCTGGCTCAGAAGGACTGAGGGGAGCATTATTATAGATCTTGTCACCCAAAATCCCTTTTGGATCTTACTTTCCTGATGAAGCCTGTTCAAATTATTTGCATAGCTTGACCTTAACATCGATGAAAATTCCAGCTGAACTTTGGCCAAGAAGGGTCAAGTATATCAGAACCAGTTGCTTAATTATGTTCACATCTAAATTGCTGCAGTAGATCTTCACTTCCTCGAAAGTCATTTTCCTCTGCTCTTTAATTTCATAGAACAATATGAAAGACATGAATCTTCATGAAACTACTCTCCTAATGCACCAGAGACTCCACAGTGTTTGCAGCCTTTGCTTTTTATCACAAGAAGACCTGGGGGAGGTTCAAGGTACGATCCTTGCCGTCTTGGCTCAGCAATCACAGAAAGCCAAATAAATAAAGCAGGAAGTCGGCAAAGCCCTGATTCAGCAAAGGCACAAGCACAAGTTCAGCCTTAACCTCTGCTTAAGATGATTTGGAAAAAAAGAGTTAATCTCATGGCTGCCCAAAAGCCACACCAGGAATCCAGGACCTTGACAGTTGGCGCATCAGTGTTTTAAACCTAAGGGGAGAGGATGCTTAAAGATGAAGAATTTCTTTAATACGGACAAAGGATGCTCCCTGGTATGAGGACGTTTCTTGGTAATAACCCAAAGATTGTTTTTTGGTCTGTGGCCAGATGTGGTGGTCTGGCGTTATTTTGGCCAAGGCACAGATGCCCTGAGGGAGGATGACATTCGGGCAGCAGCGTGTGTGGGTGGAGGAGGCTGTCGTGGGGACCCAGCGACTCCTCCTCACTCGCATCCCCTCGCCAGGCTATGGGCTGGGATGCTGGAGTTCCCTGGGCAGCACAGTGAAGGGCTGGAGATCGTGGTGGGGCGTCAGGGCAGCAGCTCAGCGATGGGCTGCCAGTGCTCCCCCGCTCAGCAAGCACTGCCATCATCTGCCCCCAGCACGAATGCGCTGATGACGCCTCTCGGATGTCAGAAGGACTGCGTGATTGGTAAAGGTCAGCATGAATCAAAATAGCCTCCCAGGTGAGAGGTGCAGAGATCTGCCCGTTTTGGGTGCAGCAGTTTCACCGGGCGGCAGGTCGGAGCAAAGGGAGGGAGCGGAGGGGGCCTTCTGCAGAGGCAGGTTTGCAATTTAAACGTGTGCGACACCACACAAGGAGGAAGTGTGATGCTCTCCAAGCCCGAAATCTGCTCAATCTCATGGGCAGGTGTGCAGGGTTGGGCCAGGTGTTGGCGGGGCATGCTCCCGTGAGCCCGGCGCAGCGGGCGAACACCAGCTTCATCTCTCCTGAGCTCTTCGAGCTTATCTGATCTGCGCCTCCGTAATGATGTGGTTAGAATTAAATTATGGTGTTTTAATGTAGTTACAGCTACATTTACCAGGCACATTTCTTCCTGATGTACAATGCTGGAATTCAAGATGCAGCCAGAGGCTGCACATGACTTCTTGTCTCCCAGGCTTGTTGCAGCCTTTCCACATGTGACGCCAGGCCCAGGCTAGAAAGGCAAACTTAGGACTCTGATTCGCATCTGCTGCTGGAAAACCAGTGAATTACGTTAAAGGTAAATCCAGGATGGGAGGACCAAGGAGCCTTGGTAATAGCCACTGCGTTCAGTTAGCGAGGCTCCTGCCTGCACACTGCCATACCTTTATGCTGTGACAGGGCCAAAGTGTAGCTGAGAATACAGCCCCTTGCATGGAGAGAGTCACATAGTGGGTCTGGGGCCTTTTTATCCTCGCTTTTCAGCTGCAGGAAAATTCCTTCAAAGGTGCGTGCACAAGCGGTTGATCTTTAGCAAATATACATTGCTAGCGTAACGATGACAGTTTTACACCCCTTGAAAATCTGTGCTGAGCTAGTCTAAAGCTTCATGGAAACTTTCTTGCTCGTGTCTCCTTTGACGTGAACTTAATGGTAATGGCATTTGTTGTATCAGCAATAAGAATTACCTGATTGACTGGAGAGAAGTAAAGAAACTAGTTACCTCTTTAAAGCCAGACAGAAAACACCAGAAAATTTGTTCTTTTGCCATTTCCAGTGTGCCAGAGGTGCAGGAATGGCAAAATTTCAAAATGTGACCATTGGCCAGAGGCCCATATGGCTCAGACAGCTAAAGGGGCAAAATAGTCCAGCTGGAGAGTATCGGCCACCACGGTGCCTCTCCCCTGGGCGAGGGGATGTGGTGGGATGTGTCCTCCCTGCGCTCCCAACAGCCAGGCAAATCTGAAAACTTCTTGTTCTCACTATTAGATCAGCCACTTAATGCAGATGTTTTGGGACAGAACTGTGCAACAGAGATGATCTGCAGAGCAATTAACCCTGCAGAATGAATGGTTCCCTTTACCTTCTCCTCGGGCCCCATCACATATGGTCTCCCATCCTTGAGCCTCGCCAGGTTGTGTGGTGTGTCCAGCTCTCCTAACAGGCTCCCCGAGATCGTCCCTGTTAGTGGCGGTGAACTCGCTTAATTGCAAGCATCCCCACTGTCTACAGAGCTGGTTTTGCTCATCAACCTTTCAGAGTGTTTTCATCAGTTTTGGTCTGCCTGTTGGAAATTTACAGTGGCGATGCCCTCTAGGGAGTGGCTTGGTTTTCCTACCCCCGATTCAGCGTCACACCTGTGAATTTTAAGGGCATGTGCATATATAACTATGTGTCTGTATTTATACAGATGCTGCCTGTGCACGTTTTGCAGTAATTCTCCTTGGATGCTCTTGCTTTCTGCTGCAGTCAATTTTTTTTGAATGACATGGAACTGATAATGAATGTGGTTTCAGTACCGAATGATCGGGCTGGCTCGTCTCATTCCACCTCTCCTGGTTTTGAGCAAGAATGCGAGGACTTGCCGTGTCTATTTCAGATTCCATCATGAAAGAAATAATTGAGATTGAGATCCTTAGTCACTCAATGCAGAAGGTCAGGGAATTAATGCTGTGTTACGTCCAGACCATTCATTTACTGTGTCTCCTTTTTTTTTTTTTCCCTTAACCGTCTGCAAGGGAAAACAAATGGGCCACAGAGAAGGTAACACATCTTCAATGCTGTGCACATCCCCAGCCTCTGATAATACACACTGTTTATCTTTATTTTGGGGGTGTTCCAGGGCAGTTTTATCAACATAATTGATTAGTGGCGACAGGGAGAAAAAATCCAGGAGTAACAGGAAGAAATGATTCCAGCGAATCCATCGGCTCAGTTGTAGCATTGATCTACTTATGGGAATTATTTATGGGAGAAGATTCATAATTAATAATCTTAGTTTGGACTTTGGGGACAGTTTATCAGAGGATCTTAAAGGCCTTTGGTTACAATTAATCAGGTAGAAAAATAAAGTAGACATCCTTGTTTTGGTAGGGAGAAGGAAATGGGATTCCTGGCATAACTCTACATAACAAGTATTTGTGGCCCAAAAAGTGCCTCTCGCCATGGTGCAACACCAGCAAGAGGCAGTGCCATTGCCCAGCTCTTAGGTGCTTTCATGGACCAGGGCCACAGAATCAGCACAAGGATGTCCTGCTGCTGTCTGTTGCTTGCACCAGGGCACAGTGCTGGCTGAACGCTGGCGGTGATGCTGGAACCCCCATCCTGCTGCTGCTGCTGCTGCTCTTGGCCTCTGCCCCAGCACGGCCACGTGCAGCAGAGCAAAGCAAGCACAAGTCTGCTGGGAACTGCTGCCAGACCGTCCCATCGTGAGAGGTGAGGCAAGGGATAACTTAGGTTGCTCAAATATTTCTAGCACAGATATGAGTGCCTGGATTTCTAGCTGCTATCAACTGGCATAGTTAAGGAAATGTCCTTGAAAAATCTGCACTAAAACCCTCCTTAAGATGACGTAAAGGTGTCTGTGAGATGGTCACCTGGGCCAGATCAAGCTGGGAGAGCTGCACAGGGACAAAGCAAAACCTCTTCTTCCCCTGCCTCTCCTCCCCGTTTTGTTTTTGTTTTTAACTTAACTGATCTGTATCCTGCAATCCTGCCCGCAGGAGAAATGACACATCTGAGAAAAGCAGGAGGATTTGTTTAAAGTGTTCTGGTTGGGTTTTTTTGGTGTATACATAGAATTGCCTGGAAGTAGTAAATAGAATTAAACACTCTAGTTCTGAAAAACAAAACTCTCAGGGCTGTCTGTTGATTTCAAAGCTGATGAAAACAAAGCAGGCTTTGAAATCTTTCCTCACAGAGCTTTCCCCCCCTTTCCCTTATCATCTAAAAGATGGGCCTGATAGTATTTGGGGTTTATTCTTCTTTTGAAACAGTTGAAGAATGCTGTTTTCTCAATTAAGCTGAAAATCCCCATGTTTTTAATAAGGTCAGTGCAATGTCTTCATTAGCAAAATGCTGAAATAAGTCAATGCAGATCTGGAAATTCCACCGGGAAAAACTTCAGTGTCTATGCAAAAAGTCTAGAGCCACCTTTGCACTAGGTGTGAATCAGTATTTCTTCCCTAAAATTACTGGTTCTGGGATAACCTACTTCGGTTTAGGGACCGGCTGCTGTGTTTTTAAATAACTCCTGCATGCGCAGCCAAATTCAAGTGGTTTTTGTTAGCTTTTGCCTGGCAAGCTGCAGGAGAATGGGCAGCGCCTGGTCTCGGGTACCTGCAAATCCTGCGGGCGGGCAACGGTCGGGTGTTGTGTTTTGTGGTTTCTTTTCATGTGATTCAGCAGCTGGTAAGAAAAAGAAGGACTGGTGACCTGGGAAGACAAAATGCAAGTGGATATTCAAGGATGGACAGTCCCCCCCCAAAAAAAACCCACAATAAAAAATATCTAACCCACTAAGTCTGCACTCTGTTAAACTTTGCGTACAAGTATTGTAACAAAGCCGCTGGGTGCTGTGCATTTGAAAGCCTGTCCTCTGTTATGAACATTGGGGGCGCGGAGAAAGCCTTCTCCCTGCTCTTTGTAGGTGCGGCCTGTCTCTGGCCAACCCTCCCTGACCCCCACAACTGGTCTGAAACCACGGCCCCTGAAGATGTCGCTTCCTTCCTCCTTGCCGTATCTTCTCCAAGACAGGGTTGGCAAAGCTTATCTCCCAGTGTGTTTCTGTAGCTCGCTGTAGACACTGGGGTAACGCCAAAGGCAGAGCTACATCAACAAGACCAATTGTTTGCAATGACATATTCTGCATTTTAAATGATCTTTGATTTCCTGGCAGCTCCCCAGTGTATCACCCTTCCATAATGCTGTCTAAATAATGTTTGTCAGGTGAAGCCACGGCTGGATAGCAGGCAGGCCAGGCCGCAGCGCGCTGTTAGTCATCGGTGATTTCCGAAACCCACCGGCCGATCAATCTCCAGAACTTACTAAATGATAGATGGAATATGATATAAGTCATTATTTCTTCCCTATGCATGAAAATGAATTATTCAGTAAAGATTTAGACCCTTTTTATTATGACAGCGAATTTATAGAGCATACAAAACATAAATGCAGATTTCTCCTGCACCAGATAGATGAACTCGTTCTCCAGGCAGCGTGAGTTACATGCAGCCATCCAGCATCGCTGCACGGCACAGACAAGATGTCCAAACGGCTAGCGCACACGACTGTGACATGGGCCACTAGGACCTGCACCTACCTCAGCTGCCAGCTTCCTTACTTGGCATAGTATTTTCAAAAGCCCCTAGCTGGTTTAGGAGCCCAAGATCTATTTATTTCAGAAATCAGGCTCCAGGACCCATCAATGACCCATCAGTGACCCAAATCAATGAGATTTGAAGCCACATGTTACTTAGGCCTTATAAATGTTTACCCTAAAAAAAGCAGCATCTCAGTCTCTGATCTATGAAACAGAGTTGCCATATATCGAAAGGAAATCAGTAAGGCTAAAACGTGTCAATGAAGTAGGTGCTATATGAGTACGTGGACTGATGTGGTCTTCCAGAATTCTGTCTACAGAGCTACCACCTAGAGTTTGGACCGGTTTGTATCAATAGCAGTAGATTTATGTAGATAAAACATAAATCTAATAATATAAGCATCGAGGAGATGCCAGCACTCGCTCCAATTTTAATTGTGCAGCTAAGGAGAATGTTGCCGCTGACCGGCAGTTACAGATGTAGCTTCACAGTTCATTAGCTACTTCCAAAAGTCTGCTGGGAGTTCTGATTTTCAGCATGAACTTAGAGCTCAGAGAGGAGGAGAGCAAAGGACAACCCTGCAAATTCTCCCTGGTTTGAAGAAAAGGCTGGGGACTGGGCCTGGCACAGCACCTTTGGCGATGGGTCCTGCCTGCTGCCTGCTACAGAGAGCAGGACAGCGGCTCCTGGTTTGTCACCCGTGGGCTCCAGGCGCTGAATGCAAACCCCCAGAGCATCCCTGGTGAAGTGGTTATGGCTTTTGTTCACTGGAACACGGGGCAGTGAAGTGGCCAGTCCCTTTTTTAGGGCTATGCTGACTGCGAAGGGTTTGGGAACAGAAACACGGCAGTGCTGACTCCTCTTCTGAGCCCCTTCTCTCTACGTCTGCAGCAAAGTGGGGATCCTGTGTCCTCTGTACTTGGACCAGACAGCAGGTAAACTTGTTTCCTCTGGGCGTAGCCCAAACATTTTACTAAATTTACTAACTCTCTGGACCAAATTCTGCCCTAGGTAATTTGCTTCTCAGAAAGCTGGGGTGTAATTACCTGTCATGTGCTCATGCTGACTGGGATGTAAGTGGAGGTGGCAGGCAGGGTATATGGGCTCACTGGTTTTTGGTGGCGCTAGGGAGGATCGCAGGCGGCTGGACTGGGCATGCTCTGCAGATGCAGTTGGGCAGCGGTTTGCATTGGGCTGTTTCCAGTGCCTCAGCGTCTACCGTTTCCCTTGGGCACGCTGTGTTCTCAGGGAGCGGGCTCTACTCTGGGGGCAGCAGAACTGCTTTCTGGGCACGTGGAGAGAGGTGAGGGGAGCCTCAAAGAGAGGGGAAAGCTCTGCCCCTGCCTTCGTGGCTGCACTGTCCCGGGCTTTCTCAAAAATCAGTCATTAGTGGGATTTTTCCTCCTGCAAGCACCATCAAATGGCCATTGCCAAAATGCCTGGAGTAAGGACCCGGGGGGTTTCCAGCTTAATGTACACACATTAACTGCTCAGGTTTGTAAACCTTACTGAGGGCAAAAACAAACACAGTAATGGAAGGCTGGCTGAAAATGAGCTGAATTTGTAAATCTTAGCAGCGTGTGCAGGAGAAATAGCAAAAATGACTGAATAGATTGAAAGTGGTCACCTGCCTGAACCCGGCCACGGCTCTGGGAAAGGCGGAAAAGTGAAAGTACTGATAAAGTCTTTCAAAAGCCATTTGACCTGTAATTTTCACTGATGTAAGGGATAACAGTGGAGATTTCGTTTTAATATATAGCAATCTAATTTTTTTTTCCCTGAGCTGTAATCAGCTCCACTGAAGTTCCCTCTGTCCATCAGCAAAATCTGCCTCGTGCTTGTTCTTTCTGGAACCCCTTTAAAATTCTGCACCGCGGTCAGAGAGATTAAAAGGGGTAATATAACCCCAGGAACCACACTCCTGACGAGTAATTTCTCGGTTATTATTAGGAGAAGTAGCTAAGATCTAAAGGAGGCTCAGAGGGGGGGAGAAAAAGACCGTTCTTTAATCCCTCCCCATCCGTTTACTTTGCACACCGGTGCCACTCGCCCTGCTGGGGCAGGGCCAGGTCAGCTCCTGTCCCAGCCGGAGCAGCTGGGGTCTTCCCTGCCTGCCCAGCCCGTGCCCGCTGGTGAAGCCCCTCTGCTGAGGAGCACAGAGGCCCGTGTGGGCGCCTGCCATGCTGCTGAACCAGAATGCAACAAACAGAGCAAACCCAGTAAAGGGAATTTTATCAGATTTTTACAGTGGTCTGCATCAAAACATGAAGATGACTGTGTCTCCAGTAGGGCTGACGTACCAGACCTGTGCACATCCTCTAGTTCACACCTTGGTCATTAGTCGCTGCTGGAAAATACATTTACACGCTGCCCCCACCAACCAATAAAAAAATGATCCCTGAGTTTGCAATAGTTGGTGACCACAGAATAGCTCTTGCAGGCATGGCCGCTGAGCTGGGAGGGCTTCAGTTAGGAGGCACTCGGTTTTAGGCGAGCTGAGGTACTCAAAATCAATGGGTGTTTCTGAAAATGTAGGCCAACGTGGCTCAGTCCCGTTGGGCGGGCAGCCCACGCTCCTGCTCAGCGCTTCTTAATTTAGGTGAAACTGATTGCTTTCACCTTACATAATTACAACAATACTTGGCAGCCCCACTGCCACTTCTGTCTGACGCTGGAAAGTGCTGTTCAAACAGCAAGTGTAAAATGGAGGAGCTGAGGGTAAACGCTGTCACTTCTGGTGGGCAGTGCCCTTCTGGGGCTGAAGGCTGCAGAGGCGCTGCCGGAGCCCTGGACACAGGAGCCCCGGGATACAGGGGCGCTGGGATGCAGGAGCCCCGCGACGAGGGGGCGCTGGGATGGAGGAGCCCCGGGATACAGGGGCAACGGGATGCAGGAGCCCCAGGACGCGGGGGCGCTGGGATGGAGGAGCCCCGGGACGCGGGGGCGCTGGGATGCAGGAGCCCCGGGACGCGGGGGCGCTGGGATGCAGGAGCCCCATGACGCGGGGGCGCTGGGATGCAGGAGCCCCGGGACGCGGGGGCGCTGGGATGCAGGAGCCCCGGGACGCGGGGGCGCTGGGATGGAGGAGCCCCATGACGCGGGGGCGCTGGGATGCAGGAGCCCCGGGACGCGGGGGCAGCAGGCACCGGCTGCTCTCTTTGGGCAGCCCCAGAAAGCTGTAGGTTAAGCCCTGGAGCGTTGAAGGGTCCGGGCTGTGCGCGACGCCCGGGCCGGGTCACGGGAGAAGTGGCACCTCGCGGCAATGCCCGCGCTGTTCACGCCCCTAAAGCGCGGGTTCCCTCTCGGGCCGGAGACTCCCGTCGCTTCCCAGCAGACCCTGAAACCATTTATTCCGTACCGGTTTGGCTGTGCCGAGTGGGGAGGAGGGTAGGGGCGAGGGCGGGAAAGCCCCGCGCCGCCTTCACCGCGTGGGACACTCCCACACACCTCGGGGGTCTGCTCTGCCGTCGCGGACCGCCCCACGGCCACGCGTGGACGCCCGGAGCAGGCCTGCGGCGACCAGCGGAGCCGTTATCGGAACGGCGCGTTATCAGCCGGAGGCTCCCGCTGATACCGGCGCAGCACGCGCGGGGGTGGGGTGGGGAGGGGGGTGTGAGAGTAGGGGTGCTCGGCGCTGCTCGCCCGTGGGTGCTCGCTACCCCGGGGCACGCGCGCCGGGCAAGCGGGCGCTCGGTGGCGCGCGCGCGCGGTGACGTCGCGGCAGGGCCACGCGACGGCGGCGGGCCCCGCCCCGTGGCGCGGGGGCGGGAGGGAGGCGGGAGGGGAGGGGAGCGGGGGGGGGAGGCGGCGCGGGATGGAGGGAGGAGAGGATGGTGGCGGGGGGAGGGAGGGACGGCGCGGCGCTGAGCTAAGCCGATCCCACGTGTGACGGATCTGGCTGCTTCCCCAGCGCCTCTCCAGTGAGATCCTCCGGTAGCGGAGGGAGGAGGAGGGGGGAAGGGAAAGGGGAAAAGGCAACCGGAGCGAGCCGAGCCGTTGCCGGGCCGGGGGGGGCGGGTTGGGCGGGCGGGGGGGGTCCTCTCAGGGGCTCTCGCTCGGCGCGGCGCGGATCGCTGCGGGCTCCGCGCGGCCATGGAGGCGGACGGGAGCCAGGCTACCTCGGGGAGCCCCGGCGAGGCGCAGCACGACCCCGGGTAAGTCGGCCGGCGGCGGGGCGCGGAGCGGAGCGGCGAGGAGCGGGGCGGGGGGGGCTGGCCGGTGGGCCGGCCCCCCCCGCCCCGCTCCTCGCCGCTCCGCTCCGCGTCCCTCCGCGCCGCCGTGAGGTGCCCCGTCAAAATGGCCGATCCCGCACCGGCGTTCAACTCCGCTCTCTTCTCTCCCTCCAGCAAGATGTTCATCGGCGGCCTCAGCTGGCAAACCTCACCAGGTAAGGACCGCCGCCCCCCACCCCCCCTCCCTGTCGCGGCTCCCCCCCCCCCCCCTCGCGTCCCGCCCCGCGTGGGCCGCGTCCCGCCGCGCCGGGGCCTGCCCGCGTCGTCCCCCCCCCCTTCCCTCCTCTGCCTCTCTGCTTCTCTCTCTCTCCGCAGACAGCCTTAGAGACTATTTTAGCAAATTCGGAGAAATTAGAGAGTGTATGGTCATGCGGGACCCCACCACCAAGCGCTCCAGGTAAAACCGCCGCCCACCCGAGCCGGGTTGACAAACTTCGCGAGTTGTCGCCGGGGCGAGTGGACCTCCCGCACCCCCCACCCCCCCCCTCAAATCCCATCCCACGCGTGGCTGGTGGGGGGTCCTGGGGAGGCTTCTCCCAGCGCCGCATCCCTCCAGCCGGGAGGAGGAAACAAAGCGGCCGGTGGAGGCGGAGAGGTGCAGGGCCGGCCGGGTCGGGGCTGTCCGCCCTCCCTCGGAGCCCCGGAGGCTTTGGGGAAGGGGAGGGGGGAGGAAACAGCGATTTATTTTTATGACTTCTCTCCTCGTCTCTAGTTCTCATCATTCTCCCCCCCCGCCCCCCCTTCCCCATCCCCTCGCTCTTTGTCTCTCGCAGAGGCTTCGGGTTCGTTACGTTCGCGGATCCGGCGAGTGTAGACAAAGTCCTGGCTCAGCCCCACCACGAGCTGGACTCCAAGACGGTAGGTCGTGCGTGGGGCTGCCCGGCTGCCCTTCGTCCGCTGCGGTGGCAGAGCGGTGACAGGCGATGTGCCAGGGAGCGTGCCCTCGCCCCGCGCTCGGCCGCGGCTGCGGCTTCGGCTGGGTTTTTTTTTTTTTTGCGGGGTGGTGTCAAGCTGTCATTGAACCGGGACTTTGCATGGTTGGTTTTTTTTACTTTTTTTTTACTAGAGCTTGCCTTTAACTTACAAAAAGCGGTAACTTTTTTTTTTTTATTACATCTGAATTTACCCATACGGACCGATGGCTCCTCCCCCAGCCTTGTATCTTATTGAGCGGTGACATTGAAAAAATTGTAGAGTAAAATCCAACTTTTTGTGGTGTTCCGCTGTAGAATGCTTTCTGCAGGGAACTTTCTACTTCTTTTGATTGATTATTTATTTATTGGTGCGCGTGTTTCAAGGTGGGAGTGACTTACCATCAAATCGTAAAAGCTGCTCCTAGTGTCATTTCCCAAAGTCACTTTTTGGAGAGATCCCCCTCACCTGTCGTGTCAGGGTCCTTAGGAAATGTACACGTTAATTTATGGACAGCTATACGAGAGCTCGAGAGTACATGTGGTAGAGAAGCACAAGTCTTAATTTGTGGTTGTTTCTCTAGAGCTTTTTGCTACACTCCGTCACCAGTGGATAACATAAGGAAAATTCTCATGAGATTCAGCTGATATATTTTTTTAAATAATTGTTACATTGGCTTTTTTCCTTTTTTAAAATAAAAAGAAAAACAAACAAACCCCCACATTTTATTTGCCCCTTGACCTGATACAGCATTTTCAGTATTGGGTCAAACAAAAGGTATGAAGTGTGTGTAGCTTTAGGCCCTGTTTTTTTCTCCCTGTGATCAAGGCGGTGCAAAAGGATGAAGTTTTTGTGCCTCTTACTTTGTTGCAATTTTAAGCCCCAGCAAACCTGGAAGGGGAGGGGGGAAGGACACTGTTAGAGGTCATTATTGCTTTGGTACTGATCGCTCTGAAGAGGGTTGTGTTTTGGGAAGGGAAGGGTTGTGTTGGTTTAACTGTCTGGCAGAGAGCTTCGGCTGGACGTATCGCATGTGTTCGTTGCTGTAACTGTCATTTATAGTATGTATTCTGGATCTTAAAGGTTTTATTTTAACGTGAGCACAGTGTTAGGAGGAGTCCTGTCTCGGTGCTGGAACATCTTGTGTGTGCCTGTGTGTATGAGAGTAGAGCTAAATGAAGAACAGAAGAGGCAGGGAGCAAACATGAGTGTATATTTTTTTTAAAAAATGTGATTTATGTGAAGACAAAAAGCCCAAAGCTCTCGTAGAAGCAGGTGGAATCTAGTGTTTTAATTCGACATACAAATTCTGCTGGGCTTGTCTGAACACGTAGCCCATGCTTTCACATGCTTTAATAATTTGATTTTGGGTTTAATCAGATGTGGTAAGATAACTGATTCAACTGTGTTCCTGAGATTAAACTCGCCAGACTTTTCATGTACAGCTATATTCTCTATGTGCTTTTAAAGATAAATTTAGATAAGGAGAACAAAGGCAAACAGTATCTTGAGCGAGGGTTTGAAAAAAAATCATGGGAGGACACCCTGTCATATTTCTGACTATAATTAGGTCCTCCCCCAGCTTTTTTCCTGTATCACAGTCTAGTCCCTGCAATGTATTAATTTGCTCTTCTCTGGGGGAGGGGTGAAAAGCTTGACCAGGACAAATTTGCCTCAGTTTTGATTGTGTGATGATGATTGAATCAATCTAAACAAGAAATTGACCTTAGAATCAGTAATGCAGCTTACAAGTAAAATGTAAAACTAGCCAGGTTCCCTTTCAGCCGTTTATTTGTAGACGTATTATAGTAACTGTTCTTTAGTATAACATAGCATTTGACTCTGTTTCAACGTTCAGCACAGGAGGCAGATCGGTTGGGTATTGGCATGGAAACGTCGCTCTTGTTTACAGTTACGTTAAAAGCTTTGTTTAGGTAATGGCCATTCATATCAGAAATAGTATTATAGTCATTTCCTAGAGGACTTGTAGATACAGTAAGTAGAATTGTACCTAACTAACTAATTTTTTTTGGTAGTTTTTTTTTATTATTTTATTTAAATAGTTGACAGGGGTATGCAAAAGGTATGGATTTGCCACGTTGATTGCTAGTGTTCATCTTCAAATGCTGACGGTGTTTATCCAAAAGGTTTTGTGAAGGAAAACTCAGTTGTTTAAGAAGGGCTGCCGCTGTGGTGCAAAGAACTCCATGCTCTTTGAACTGACCTTCAAAAATGAATGTGTTGCTGTAGAGTTTAATGGCTCTTTCAGCCTTTTACCAGTGGGACTTTGCAGTGATGCCCTTCTGGTGGGACTGGTGTTCTTTGTTGAGAAAACTTCCGCTTTTGAAGCATATGTAGAAACGTGCATGTTTGCCTCCACCTTTGGGTATCGCTGTGGAAAATCCGTACCTGTTGTATTTCCTCAGTAGACAAATGCCTAGTCGGTGCTGAATATATTTGTAGATAATGTTAATCTCTATGAAAAGGTTAGCTTTCTAGATAAAGAATTTTACTTTTTATGCTTTTTGAACCATAAAGTGGCATGTAATCGCTCATTTCTCAGGTATAGCCTAAAAAAGATACTGCATTTGTATCTGATGCGGACAAATCGGTTCATCGGTCACACATCAAATATTTGTGCCATTTCCAATTTTGACAAATTAATTGAGTAAAACTGCTTTTTAGGAGGGGCCCGTGGTTTTTTTTTATCAGTGACAGGAATATTTAACACCACAGGAATAACTATACCAAATGGAAACATCTAATTTTCTTAATCAGGGTCAGCTTCGGGGGGGGAACCCAACAAAAACCAAACCCAAACTATTAAAGAAAGCCTCTACTTCTAAATATGCCTCACCACAATCAGGATTAATTTCGTCAGTTTGTTATATACTCAAAGATGACACTGAGAGCAGTCAGAAGTTGCACAGTTAAGGTAGGATTTAGTCTTTTAAAAAATCCTTTTCCAGACTCTTTATTTAGGACAAGTCTGCGTGCAGATGCTGCTAAAAACAGAGGTCAA
This sequence comes from Phalacrocorax aristotelis, assembly GCF_949628215.1. Taxonomy (NCBI): domain Eukaryota; kingdom Metazoa; phylum Chordata; class Aves; order Suliformes; family Phalacrocoracidae; genus Phalacrocorax; species Phalacrocorax aristotelis. The sequence continues at coordinate 5,520,799 of NC_134293.1, read as the reverse complement.
ATCAGCAGCACGTAGGCATCTTACTGCAATCATTTTTGAAGATGACAATTTAAGATGGGCAGTCATTTAAAAGGTACAGTTTTTATTTACATCCATCCATGTGTGGTGTCTTTTTGTTTTCAAGTGATTTCTGAATGGCAGAGAAGAGTCGCGTTGTAAAGATGACCCATGTGGAAGTTGTTCTTAAAATTGCAGAATTAGCATTTTGGAATTGCAGAGTGGACACGCTTTCTAATTTATGCAGTGCAATGAGAGTCAATGCTGCATCTTAAAACAAGGGAGCATGGGGTAACACAAAGTTTGGGGTTTTTTTTTCTTTTTGTCTCTGTGGTGGTGAGCTTCATTCAAGAATACTTTAGGTAACTCCTTCATGGAGAGGTTTTTTAGACCTTGGTTCTTCTGGTTTAAAATGCCTGTATGTTTCGTTTATGTCTTGCTCTCCCCTCTTCCCCCCTTCTCATAAATGCTCCTTTGTAGTCTTTCATTGCTCACATATGTTCTTTGAGGGTGAGCAAACCAGATCAATTTGTTATATAGTTATAAAGGATAATCTTCTAGTCCTTCTAAGGTTTTAGTTTTAATAATTGAAATGTAAATAATTTGACTTTGTGTTTTGCATTTCTTTTTTGTGTGGTGTTGCTAGTCAGTTGACAAAACAAAGCAGAAAAAATAAAAGAAAACCAAAGTAACCCAAAACCCAACTGAAGGAAGGTGCAGGTGTAAAAAACAACAGGTTAAGATCTTGATCAAGAATGCTGGCTGCCTTTCTGTGCAACCCCCAGAGTATGCAGATAACATTTAACATGCAGTTTTGGTTATAGAGCCAGTGCCCAGAGAATAACAGATCTCCCTGAGCACCAGCAGAGATTGTCGCCCAGAAGATGATGTAGGAGGTGTAGAGAGGAGAAGTTTTCTTCCTTTTTTCCCATCTCCCTCCCTCTGCCAAAAAAACCCCAGACTGTGGTCCATCAGTTCCAGGGTAGTTCTAGACGACCCAATGTGCTGAATTACAAGCCTGAGAAATGAGGGATTAATAATTCAGTGATTTTTTTTTTTTTTAAAGTATATAAATTGACAACAAAAGCTATCTTGTTGATTTCCCCTTTCTTTTTCCTCAGATTGACCCTAAAGTTGCATTTCCCCGACGAGCACAGCCTAAGGTAAGTAGGAGGATCGATAATAGGATTTTAGGCACACAGAGAATCATTGTTGCCAGGCAGTTCAGGTTTCAAACAGGGAATTGGCAATGAAAGCTTTTAAAGCCGGAGTGCATGGCGTCTTACGGGTATCAGCGTATGGCTGTGAAACTACAGGAGAGCTGCTTTGTGCGATATTACGTGTCTCCAGTTTAACTGTCTCCTTGCAGAGTCCCAGTCAGTTGCGTCCGGCTGAAAAGCAGGGACTTCTCTAGTTCTGGTGGGAGATTGTTGCTGCGTTACTTGCATTTGTTATGCTATTTTATGCAATATGTTTTGCATGGTGTTTATGAAGAGCATTTGGATTAAGTGCAGACTTCAGTCTTGTTCTGAGCTGAGCTTTCAGTTCTGTGGTTGTGATGGATGGGAATATATCTCTGCCTTCATTGTTTGCAAATTTTCTTTTGTATAACTTCAGAGATGTGTTTGGAGACTAATAAGCACTGGATAGCAAGTTTCTGATGAAGCTCTGAACTCTTCAGGCCACAGGGTATTCTTTTGCAAGAAGAGCGAAACAATGAGCTTTAAGTCTCTTAGCCGATCAGGCAGGCTGGAGAAGTGACCTCCTTCTTCCAGGGCACTCTTGCTACAGTGCAGCCAGTTTTCACGTTGGGACAAAGATAATGTAGCCATGTGCAGAGGAACTTCTGCCTGCACGCTTGCTCTGAAATACCACCGCGTGCCATTTCTTGTGGAGGAGAGGCTTATGGAACAGAAGTGGTTGTTACTCTTTAGGCTGTGCCTAACGAAAACAACAGATCAGTTTCAAATCCAAATGTGCAGTGAGTTGTATTTGAATTTTGAAAGCCAGAGGCTGAAAGAAAACTTGTAATGGACTTCTTTATTTTTTTTATTTGATTTTGAGAGTGTATTGGAAGAACTTAAAATAGCTGGTGTATGCCACTTGTATACACTCTAATCATCTTGGGTTACTTCAGTAGCCTGTTAAAAAATAGACAAGGCTGCGAAGTTGTGGATGCAAGTCAATAAGGCAAAGTGGTTTAAAGTTGGTGGCAGGAGACTACCCGATCAGGTTCAACCTAGCTGTTTTATTGTATATAGGTCCTCGTGAAAGCAAGCAGTTTAACAGCATGTGGAACCATAATGTTAAATATTGTACAAAACATGCATCTAGGAAAAGCGATGTGTAACTTCAAAACCCTAGGCATACAGCAGAAGTGCTAGTGATTTCTTTAAAAGTAAAGGAAAAAAAAAAGACACCAAAACTCAAAAGCCTACTCGCAGAATTTTAAACCAAATTAATGTAGTCAAATATTTAGAGGTTCTTTTCTTCACAGGACATAGCTAATAACTAATTAGTGAATAATGGCGTTCCTGGCTTGCTTCTGCGCTGAGCAAAGAGTTTGTAGGGATTGTGGCTTCTGGATTGCGTTGTTTGATTAATGCTGTCTTTAAGATACAATTTAAAGTTATCAGAATTTTGAAGGGTTTCATAATTAAAGTATGAAGATGGATCTTTCACTGTGACTGATATTCCATTCTCCCTTCCCAATACCTTTTAAAGGCTTATTTACATTTTAAACTGTCTTCAATTACCAGTTATCTGTTTCTACAGTGTTACTTGTAAAAGTTTATAATGCTTACAACAGAGCTGTTAAGCTGTCCCGTGTGATTTCTTCTATAACAATTAAAAAAAACCAGGGCATGTCTTAAGCTGAGGATATTAGCGAGTTAAATTTTTGTGTGAAAGAATACAAAATCGGGTCATTTTTACAAAGGGGATTTTGTTTTTCTCCACGTAGGGTGGTGGTGGGTTTTTTGTTTGTTTGTTTTGGGTTTTTGTTTTTTTTCTTTGTTAACAGACATCTTTCAAGTGTGGGGCAAATCCTGGAATGTACGCTGGATTCCACTGTTAGCAGGAGCTCGCTGTCTCTGGAGAGGCCAGCAGTGTCTGTTTCTGCTTTTTACACACTTGTCCTTTCTAAAGTGTTGGGATTTCTACAGGGTACTTGAAAAAAAAATCTTAAAAGGAAATTGGAGAAAATCAGATGCAATAAAGAACAGATTTTACATCAATTGTGACATATTATTCTAGACTGCATTTCATAATCTGGATTTTTTGTTTTCTGTTTTTTAATTACATACTAAATTAAGGTTTTGGACTTCAGTTGTTCGTTTATCCCAGTTGAATACCAAATGCTCAGTGTTAAAATGTGACTGTACATTAGTCTAATTAACTAGCTAATGCTTGGGTCTGTGGAGATTAATGGCATTTAATGAAATGTCTCTGTCTCTCTCTAGGTTCGAGGGGAGATATTTTTTTTCCCCCTGAGTAGTCTTCCTTCCTGATGTGTTTAGCCAAATGCAGATCGGGCCTTTTTTTCAGTGGTCTTCCTGGCTTTCCAGCCCGATGGTGACTGGGTGCTGAGGTGGAAGCAAGGCTGCAGGCGCTTTCCCCCTTTTTGTGCAGGCAGACCTTCTGGCAGCGCTTCCCTCCATCATCCATCCCCTTCCTTCAGGAGCCCTTTTGACCTGCCTCGGCACGATTAACTCTTCAGTGGGCAGCAGTTGCACTGGTTCTCGGGCTGCATTTGCCTCCTTTGCCAGATCAGACGCTCGCTGCGAGCGGGGTCACGCTCACCTATCTGTGCGCCTGCAATAATTTGTGCTCGTTCCTTCCCCCCTTCTGATTCACTTTAATTGGCTAGTCTTCCCCTTTCAGACTGTAGCCCAATAAAATGCTTTCTTTTGGGCTTTTTATACTGCATCTCCATGATCTGACACTTCTCTGGTGATGCAAATTGGTTACTGAGCAAGAAGTGGCAGGTTGTAACAGCAGGGCATTCTTCCCTGATTTTTTAAAAATGACCCTTGAAGAAAATCCTTGGTGATTGCCTCCAGTGGATTACGCCACGATGTGTAATCCTGCTCTGCTTGTGAAGTCCAGGATGATTTGAAGCTGTTGTTTTAGGAAATTTGCTGCAGGGATTTAACTTGTTGAAGTTCTGGTATACGGCTAACAGTGAGATGAAAAGGATATACGTACGCTTTCTTGCGGCTGCTGTTCCTTGATAAAAATCTGTCCTGCTTCCAAGTGCTGGAAGGCGCTCTGTAACAGTTGATTACTTATAACTCTGCTGACTTAAAAATCCTTAAAAAGCAGCGGGGGTGTGTGTGTGTAGTAGTTTTGTACCCCCTTTTGAATACTGAAGACTACAACCATTTGCCTTTTTAATATATACAGCCTGTCAGCTCTGACATTACCTGTTGTATTAGGTGGGAGAAGCCTTATCAAATTTAGCATGTTCATTAGATATTTTCAAATGTAAGCAATTTCCACCCTCACCCCCCTGCCTTGGGGATTTATTTAAAAACCAAACCAAAACAAACCTGAAGAGCAAAAGGACAGCAGCCTCAGTCCATAAAGAAGTTCCTTGGCCTTGAAAAAAGCTTTGTGTGACTTACTGGTATAGAAATTTTGATGCTTTGTTGTGTAAAGCCATGTATGAAACAGAGGCAGATAAAACCAAAGTTACAGTTAGTGAGGCTACCCCGAGTTGCATTTTGTGCTCGAGTTCCTCCAGGATGGAACCGAGGTACCCATTCTTCCTGGCACTTACTATAGGGGCATAATGCGTGTGGTTGGGAGTTGCTCTGGCAAGTCAACGAGCTGAAACTACTTGCAGCATTTGGCGGCGGTCATTAGCGTTGTGTATGTGACCCGCTGACTATAGTCTCTGTGCATCCTCTTTGGCAGCTGTTAGATAAAAAGGGCAGGTGAACTCCTGCTGCTAGCTACGGGAGCTGCTTCTGTAGCTCGGTGGTGTGGGCCGTGCGCTGGGTGCTGCTTGTCCAGCGTCCTGTCTGCTGATGACCCAGCGTAGAGGTGGTTGTTGTCAAGACTGCATATTTTAATTTGGGATCTCATCTACGTGGGTTGGGTACAATGTTCCGGTGACCATTCGGTCACAAAATAGCAAATGGTCTTCATTTGGTGAGGGAAGCCTTTTGTTTGATAGTCAGATGGTGATGCTGAATACTGATGTTCTCATTAGATGTATTTTATTTAAGCAGAGGACAGTGCTGGACTGATAGCTGGTTCTGGCGTCTCTGTGCTCCAGTCAGTCAGCGTATCTGCAAACTGTACGTACCTTGTCCGTGGACTAGCTGGTTTCCTGTCTGGCCAGGCACACGTGGACTTTAAGAGGGGGCAGTTGTGCACATCTGTTCCTCCTTCTTTGGCGAAAAACAGTGTCAACAACTCTCCTTTCATTTGAGTCGCCCCTGGTTAAACCCACGTGAAGTTGGCTATTCCAGAGCAGCAAATGGAGGGCATGCCCTTTTGGAATAACACCCAGGCTAACCTGGAATATTCTTTTTTTTTAAGCTAACCAGTGGATTTGGATGTCTGATTCCAATTAAGTTAACTGTGGGTGGGGTGTCTGTGTCCCTTGGCTGCCTGATAAGCGTGAGCCAGAGTAGCAGAGAGAGATTTTATTCCAAAGCAAATGATGGACCTTGAAAATCAAGAGTTCTGTTCTTTGTTTCCTCCCTGCTTCTGCCTGTAAACTCCTCCAGGTTAGTCCCACTACTTCCCATCTTATTTTAAGTATTGGGTAGGCTTTGAAGTCTTTTTCAAAAGAATGTGGACTGAACACACCAGCAGAACTCAGGATTCTTCCTTTCCTGCCACCCTTCCTTCCCCGCCAGGCTGTAAAGAGCAGCAAGGTCAGGCCTTTTCCCTCTGTTTTTTGTTTGTTTGGTGTGTTTTGGGGTCCCCCCCCAAAAAAAATTCCCCTGCAGGTCTGGATGGAGTGAGGGAGGAAGTGTTTCCCGCTCTTGGCATTGCACATAGACGTGTACCTTAATAATATTGCTGTGCATTCTGCACGTAGAGCAATATGAAATCCTTAGCAGACAATATGAGGGACTTTCTTTTTGTGGTTGGTGGTCAGTGTTCAGGTATCTTGTTCAACCATCCTTGATGTAGATCTGTTGTCCAGGGTGAGCTGCTCCTAGACTTTGTCTCCCTCTGGCATTGGATGGTCAGATGGAAAAGTTGATGAGTCTGAGTCTTGTCTAATCAGACCAGGTCTTCTCAGGTAGTAGAGAATCAGTGTTTTGAAACTTATTATTCCTGGGCTCATATTCCTGCTCTCTGCGATCTGTTCTGAGGTAGAGCACGATCTCTGTTCTGGGATGCTGGCAGTCAGAGGAAAAAGTGGCTGTGCAAGGCGTTCTGTGGAGTGCAGTCAGCTTTGTCAGAAGCAAGAGCTGAGCTGGATTTTTGTAATGTTGTTTTTGGAGATGTAAACATTCATTTCTTCTCCCCAACCACTCAGGTAGATTGCTCACATTGTCCTTAATCCCCATAGTCTTGTACTTGTCTAAAATTTATGTATTTCCATTATCGTTGCCTACGGACGACTTTCATGTTAAGAATAGTCCCTTCCCTTTGGCTTACTGCTAACTAAAAATTAAAATTGAACATGATCTAATTTGGGATTTTTTTTTTAAGGGGATTCTACATTTGCCATGCTCTTCTGTATTGTTGGATTATTTTTAATGGTGTCTACCGGGTAACTTTTCTGCACCGAGATGGTGCTGCTTGGATATGCCAGGTAAGGGTCCAAAATGAGGGAGGTCAGGGAAATGGAAGAAGAGCAGCACGCTAACACCCTTGTGTGTTCCTCTCTGCTTCCAGATTGAGTACATCTTGTCTGCAAAGTGCTGAGCCCCTATCAGCCCGGGGGTAGGTCTACTAATGACTGATCTAAAACCATCAAATTCATTTATTTGTCACTGCCAGTGACAGGCCAGTTAATGCTAATGGATTCTTTTTTTAGCCTGTTGACTCTGGTGATAGTCTCATAAATGTTGTGAAATCCAAAGCATTAAGGGAACTTGTAACTTATTTTTAGAGGAGAGCTATTGAAACAGGGTAACATGGTGTGAGTAGATCAAGGTGTATGTTATGCTGAGGAGGAAAAAGAACAACTCCTCTATTTCATTAAGCTATACATAGATGCCTTTGCTGTTCCTAATAGTTATTTGACTCTTCAACTGTATTTTAATGTTCTGTTTAAATACATTTTGGGTCATGCTATAAAGGGAGGAGAAGCTATGAACAGAGCCAGTCATCTTAGGAAAAAATGGCTTGTTTCAGAAAATGGTTCATCTGCTGGACCTGAGTCTTCTCTGTCCCTATTGTGCAGAAGCACTTAAGCATATACTTAAGTTGGCATAAGCATGTGGGTAAGTGCTTTGCTGAATCAGGATGGACTAAAAGTACATCATTAAATGCTTTGTTGAACTGTGGAGCCTGTAGCAGAAAAAGATTAAAAGATTACTTTGCGTATCTGACAGTACTTTGTATACGGTCGGTCCCATTGCTTCTCTTTCAGAAACAGCCAGTTTCATCTGTCTCTCATTTTTCCTCCGCCACCAGAGGATCTGACCCACAAGAGAATATTAATCTGCTGTTTCCTCAGAAAAGTGATTGCAAGGTCAGTGTAGCATCAGACTTTAAAAAGAAAAAATCATTGTCTAAGCTTAATTTAGTCTCTAGCCCTGCAATCACACATTCTATTTGCCTTAGTCACTGGAATACTTCTGTAAACTATGTGAGTAGTGTTCAATGTGGCTTAGGTTTCTAAGATATTATTGCTGTAGAAATTGTGGTTTGCTGAGTAATTTGAAAGTTAATGTGAATCTCTGTAGTCAGATCAGCATGCGGTATTAATAAGTTACTTCTAAACTCTGGCATTTTGCTGCTCTCCTGTTGAAAATACTTCCTTTATTTTTTGAGTGCAGAGAAAATCCGAAGAATGTTAGGAAGTTCTCTCCTGCTCAGTCAGTCATTCCTCGTGCAGGGACATCTGCAGCTGGGTGTATTGTTGTGCCCGAGTATGCTTAAATTAAGTATTAAGATTGTACTTTGGGAACTTTGTATTACAAAGAAGGACCCTACCCTGCTAAGACTTGGGCAGTTGTATGCATGAGGAATAGTTCCAGAGACCTCAGCAAGCACAGTTAAATGCGGACAAGGCTTCTTAATATGTTGGTGAAGTGTATGTGCCAAGAAGGGTGAAGGAAAAGAAGTATTGACAGCAGCAGAAAGCATCGTTCTGTCTGCCCTTCCCTCCCCCCAGCAAGGGCTTGCATTAATTTCACATTGACTCTGATGTATAATAGGGAAGAGGTTTCAAGCTGACTTGAAGGGGCAAAGGTCCGGGAAAACTACTGTAGCAAGAACTGATGCAGAGTGACAGTAATGAGGTGGCCTGGCAGGTGGGAGGGAAAATGGTGGGGTGGGGGAAAGAAACTAATATCTAGTGAATTAAGTAGTTCCTGGGGTTTAAAGTTGTTAAATCCTATTGGTTTTATTTTCCTCTGTATGTGCCCTAAAACTATGAGGTATGGCTGGAGCAAGGCTTCCTTGGCTGAGAACGTGGTCAGGGTCCTGGTGCAACTCCAGTCCTCGTGGTTCAGGAGTGGGTCACTGGGAGTGCTGGTGCTGCCCAGAGGATAGGAAATTCTTCTGCAGTGTCGCCAAACCTGTGCTGTGCTGTTTTACTTTGTATTTTAGTATCCTCAACTCTGAGCTCATTTTTATGCTGTTCTGTGGGTCAGTTTTGCATCAAAGAGAAGGTGAGGAGCACAGGGTGAAGAAGTGTTTTGAAAATTTGATTTACTTAAAATAGGGACTGTGAAGTGGTGGCAAGACTTTCAGCTTCTTGAATGCTGGTGGAAACAGAATAATGCCTGCTAGAGAGCCAGTAGAGGTTTCTACAATGATTGCTGAATAAGCATTGGGCAGGAATCTTCCTTGAAGGGTGATTTGGTGTGGTGTGTAAAGAGGTTGCAAAGAGCTGAGTGTTTGTCCCAAGTATCTCTAAATCTCACTGGTCTGAGAGGTATGACTCAAGCCGAAGGCTTGGTTTGTGGCGAAAGCTTGTCAGCTGCAAACCCTCAGCACGGGTGGCAGGTTTGCTGTTTGCTGCACTGCTGGAAAAAGGTGTTGCTGAAGGGGATATTGCTAGTGATTTTTCTGTGTTGCTTACTGAAGAGTGAAACTTCTGTATGGTTTTCCATTTGGCCGTGTTACCAATCGTTTACATTCAGAGATGTGTTGGTGCTATTCCCTGCTCTGACCTGAGCTGTGCACAGAGCCTGATACAGAACAGTTATCCTTTTGCCAAAGGTTTGCAAAGTGTTGTGAATGAGTGTAAAGATGTTCATTTGCTGGTGAAATTTGCCTACTTCTGGTGTTGTATTTGGCAGTCCTACAAAGCCTATAGCAGCGCTGTGAGCTCAGTGAATTGTGGAAGGGAACAGAAAACGTTGAAAAGAAATCTGAAGTTAATGTTGAGATGTGAAATATGATAGGAATTTTCTGAGGACATGGAGGTATCGCCCCACCTTTTGGTGTGGTGCTGCTACTGACCGTCGTGTTGGATGGTGTCAGGCCGCTGCTCTCTGCCATTTCCTGAGGATCCCTGGGAGATCTCTCAGGTGAGACCCGAATGAGCTCCGCTGAGCCAACTACAGCGAAAGATGTTGGCTTCTTGTGCTTGGGGCTCCCTCTTCTCAAATGTCTCTGTGTTTTGGTGGTTGTTTTTTTTTTTGTTTTTTTTTTTTTTTTTTTTTAAATTTGATTGATGTATTTGTACTAGACGGCTTGCCTTCCTCCCCAGTTGCTTTCTGTAGGTCATCTCTATAACTCCAGCCCTGGATGGGTGGCCTCCTGAATATACAGCATACCTAACATTTGAACTCTGCCCTGTTCAAATAGCACTTGGTGAAAAAGCCCCTTGTAAAACCTGCTGTGATTATGCCCCAGGACTACTGTTAGCTGGGTTTGAACACCGAGGAAGCACGGCATCGCCATCAGTAAGAGTTTGATCTTTATTGGTGTAGCGTGTGGGAGCCCAAATAAGACCCTGATGGGCCTGGTGCTGCTGTTGAGCCTGGAGAGGCAAGGGTCGGAGGAAGAAAGGGCAACACAGGATTAACCAAAGTATCTCAGTGTGGCAGAGAACACAGCCATTTCCTGACGCCCAGGTTTGGTACCACATGGTAAACGGCCGCCTCCTGTCTGGAAGATGTTGGCAGCGTCCCTGGACGTTGGGAAGGAAGTGTGTGAAGCAAAGCAGTATTGTACATGGCTGGCTCTTTATGTGACTTGTCTTTTGAGGGGTTAAACTGAGGGTGTTTTTTGTTTTTTAACAACTTTTATTTGGCAAATATATAAGGGAGGCCCTGACGGGAGTGCCAGTGGTTTGGTGCATGGCGGAGGTTGTAACTGCTGAGCCCTGAGGTTCCTGCCGTACGCTGGGGTTTCCAAACAGCAGCGGCGAGGCTTTGGGGAGGGGGAAGTGAGATAAGGACGCTAGGCCGCAGTATGTGAAAGGTAGTTTGTGGTATGAATTATGGCTAATGCCAGTCACCTGGTGGTTACAAACTAGCGTGGGGGCTGGGACACAGCGCTTGTGCGCTGGGAGGAAAGGGGGCAGCCTGGCAGTGGATTTCAATGGGCTCAGCAGTGCGTTGTGATGCAGGGTTGATCCTGGTGCCCTCAGTAACAAGAGGAGAGGAGGAAGCATGCTAAGCTGCAGGTGTCCTGGAGTCCCTCTGCCTCCAGATAAGCGTTGGCTCCTCTCCTCCTTGCAGAGCTAGGCGCTCAACCCTGCTGGACGCTCCTCCACCCCTGTGGTCCAGCTCCTTTGGCATTCTTTGTGCTGCAGGACTGTACCTGTTTCTCTGAGTTGCTCCCTGTTGGAGCTTGGAGGGATGGCTGTGGTGGTTCCTCTGTCTTGCGCAGACAAGGAGCGTGTCCTCACGTGCTTCCATTGCGAAGCAGAACACCAGAGACAGGCTGCACTGTAATCGCATGCCTCTGTTCCCCCTCTGCCTGCCGAGCAGGGATTTCCTGCCCTAGCTGGCCTGGGATCCTGGGGGTGGGTGGATGGTGGTGAAAAGCACCTGGAGAGAGTCTCCTGCCGCGGTACCTTTGTGCTTTAAATTCCTGACTCACCTAATCCTGTGCTGTGATCAAAGCAGCAGGTTATGCATGCAATGTGCCTGGCAATTTATGTATGAAGAGGGAGTTGTGATTGTCTTGTGTGATTTTCATTTTTTCCCCCCTCTTTTTCATCTGGTCACGTCCTCTATGTCATTAATCTTCCAGATCAAATAAAACGATAGTTGAAAGTCTTCCATAGTTATGATTCCCCCAAAGTTTTGTAAGCATGGCTTTGATTTTGTTGTAGTTATTAGAACTTGGTTTAGATTTCTGGACCTCTGTTTATTAGGTATCTCCAGTGGATGTTTTAGTAGGGGCATTTCTCTTCTCTCTCAATCAAGTATGTGTATGCAATAGGAAAAGAAAAAAAAAATCCAAAAGAAAATTTAAAGCAATTTAGTTACCAGTCCAAAGGCTTTAATGCTAAAGAGCCATGAAGAAACTTTATTGGAACTATAATTGCAGACATAAGCAGCGATTATCTGTCTTCATGCTTTTATAGTCCCCATCACTGTCACCTGAACACATCAAGCTGATGTGAGTGTGTGCAGAACGTTATTCAGCTGATGCTCTGTAATCCTGATCTCTTGCAATATGTGGAAAGTAAAATAAAGTGTCAGTTCACTTGAAAATGATGGGGAAAGAAAAAGGTGGAAGAGGACAAGTATCCTTGCAGAAAACATAACCTTATTTCACGCAGCTTGCAGCTGAAGGAATGCAGTTGATAGGGTAAGCATCTTATATGGACGTGGTCTAAATAAATTTTGCTGTCCCTTAATGTTCTTGGAGGTCTTTGGCAGGTGCAGCCCTTCATCTTTGGAGGGCGCCTCCCTTTGTTTCCTTGAAATGTTCTGAATTTCCTGCAGCTGAGAGAAGGACAACAGCACCTGTTTGTGTTGTATTCCCGAGAACTGGAGATCGTTGGATCAAGGCAGACAAATGGATGCTGCCAAGCGCTTCTTGAGGTGGAACAGAGATCAGAGAGCAAGTCCTGAATTGCTTGGCCTGATTATTGATGCTGGTTATGCAGGTGAAAATGTGCTCTGGGCTGTAAAAAGGCAGAGGGAGGAAGAGGTAATTTGGTGGTTGTATGTAAGATTCTTTTCCTGCTGCTCGGCAGGCCTAAAGGTCTGAAATTCTCAGTATTAACCACCTACTAACTCAACTGGGTGCTTCAGAGGGCTGCGTACATGACATGGTGGGGCTCTGCAGAAGGGGAGCTTGCACTGGTGGTACAATCAAGCGACTAAATCTAACATGGCATTCCTGAACCATAATCTGGTGCTCGTTTTGTGAAGAGGCTTTTATGTCTACGCTGCCCTAAGAAATTGAGTGCGAGACTTCCTGCAGCTCTCTGCAGCCGGAGTGGTAGAAGAAGCGGTATTTGCAGAGCTCTGGCATTTTGCATTGAGGTTAATAATCCCAAGATGGGCACAGGCTTAGATGCTTTGAGTTTACTTGATCCAGGCCAGTGTTACGAGGCTCTGTGTGCTGTCATATGCTGGCACATAATGTGCCCTTGCTGTTTGTGCTTCTCAGGCCAGGTGTGTTTTTTGCCTGAAGTTGATTTGTAAGCCTTGTAACTTTCATTGCAGTCACCTGCTCAGGGTTACATGGGGAGTCAGTGGAAGAAATGAGATGGGAGCCAGAAGTCCTGTGGTCTCTGAGTGCACAGTATGTTAATAGTCCAGGGCTAAGTTCGGGCGTTCAGAAGGTAACTGTTTCGTGGATGATTTTTGGGTAGGGGAGGTGCTTGTTGTACAGGAAACTGGTTATACTTTTTTCCTTTTCCTGAAATCTGGGGGGTGGCAATAAGACAGCTATTTTGGAGAAGGAAAGTAGATGCAGAGGAAATAAGAACTTCTAAATCTGTTTTTGTTTGCTCTAGCACTGAATTAGGACCAGGTAAAAAACACAACTGACCATGTATGGTTTTGGTGGACTTTTCTGAATTTCTCAGTGAGGATTGTCTTTGTTTTCATTTGAAGTTAGTAGGAGTTAACCACTAACTTCTGTTAGAGCCGGTCAAAGCAAAGCTCCTAAATTGCCTAATAAATTCAAGGCCATTTTAAAAACAATATCAGAAAATTACCAGTAAAGTGCCTAGATACACAGAGAAGTAGGCAATGCAGTTTTTTGGAGACATGTGCCTTTCTGTCCTCTGTTTGAAACCAAAATAAGATAGTGATGTTTTGAAAGTTTCTGGTCTTCATCTTAGTGAGCTGCCAGTGAAAAACCGGTTCTTGGAAAAGTTTTATTCAAGATGTAGTTGAAAGTCTGTGGGACATGCGTTCCTGGAGACATCAGCATCCCACTTTCACAAAAATCTTATGTGCTGAAATGACTTAAAATAGTTTAAATCTGACCTGTATTCTTATCATATGGAGGTGAGGGAAGTGATTGTCATCACCCTTGTTTTATGGATGCGGAAAACAGAAGTGCTGCTCTTGTGTTCTGCAATACTCGGAACAGTGGGGATCGCTGGTGCCTCAGGGGAGGGTGATCCCATACCTGCTGTGGTGCTGGGGCTGCACCCACCATGCTGTGTTTCCAGGTGTTGGTGAAGAAGAGAGACGCAGGGTTTGAGATGCTGACATCCCGGCTGTGCCACGGTCAGTGCTATGTGGGTAACTCTGTTTTCTTCAGTCCCCACAAGGTGACAAAGTTAGGGGCGAAGATTGCCTTAGTGTTGCATCATTGGAGATGGGCGTGAGTTGATCATGAAAACCCTCTGTAAAAGGCTTCTGTAGTTAATACTGCCTTACTAGAAACAGTTGTTTGGAATGGGCCTGGTTTCACTGGGCATTTGAAGCATCTTAAGAATGATGCTAGTGGTGCTCAAAGTCTGAGGGGGGCACAGGCAGATGCAGGGGTAGTCTATAAAATGTTTAAGATGGAGGGGTGAGTGCCCAGAAGAACAGGCTGAATGCAGCATGCCTATCTGACATGTGTTTGATGCTTCAAAACCTATAGTCGGCTACTGTAGTATGGGGCAAGAAAGGGAAGGAATGAATCTAGGATTGCTCCCTGCCAGGGCTTGATTAATTTCTGGGGGAGGCTCTGTGTGTTTGTGAATATAAAGCAGCACAAAGCAGTGCCGAAACCCAGGGCTTTATGCGTGAAGGTGTGCTGGTGGACTTGGGTGCTGAGGAGTTTTGCTGTCTGTGTGGTAAGGGGAGGCAGCTGGAGCTGGCAGGTCGGCACTGTGTGCTTGTTTCTGAGCGGCGCTTAACCTCTGCATCTGCTTCCATCGCTGTGAAATGCTGCTTTTACGGGCACTACTGCTGCTGTAGCTCTGAGCACCCTGCACGCACTCGGCAGCAGCCCTCTGCCTGTGAAACTGCTGCCCTTCTGCACGCAGAGGACTTGCCTGTATGGCACATGTGTAGAGGAGCAAAAATTACAGCCTGGGCTTCTGGCTCCTAAGCTGAATACCCTGAAGACTGTGCTGTCCTCCCTTGCTGCTGCAGGCTCCTCTGCCAGGCGTGCTGGAAGCTTTAATTCATGTGCTTTGGGGTTCTCTGGCAGGCAGTGCTGTAGAAATGAGGAGTATCATTGTGTGTTATTGTGGCTTCTAAGAACGCAGTGTGTTTGTGCTTCGGGGAGCCCCAGGGGCTTTGTTTTTCACCAGGCCTGAGCTGTTCTTCAGTAGAGCCTTCCCGGAGCGTGATCTAGTTCTGCCCATTAGGAGTGAGAGACGGGCCTGACTGATTTCTGCTCCCTGCTGCATAATAAATCTGATACTAAAATTAGTGCTGGTCTCCCTAGGCCATAATTCTTGCTGCGATTATAGAGAATTGTGTGTGCAGAGAGGAATTGTGGTTGTGTGTGTGTGTGTGTTTGGGTTTTTTTTATAACCTTGAGTGTCCAATTTCCAGGTTTTTTACTTAACCCCCCCCATCTTTTTCCCCTTTCCCTCTCTTTTGGGAAGTGCTTAGCCTTTCTGTGTGTTTTGGCTATTTAAGCCTCTGTCACTGCAGGCAGATGAGTTCCTTGGGAGCTCTTCTGAAGGTTTTGTAATTGAGTCTTTTACCACGGCGACAGGATATTATTAACCTTCAGTAAAGCAATTTATTTCATACTCCTTTGTGGGGATAAGCCTTTTTTCCCCCAGGAAAATATGTATGTGGAAAGGTTTTTACGTACAGGGGTAGCTGGACTTGCAGCAGTGATTATGGTTTAAAAAAAAAATTACATGAAAAATAGGCAGTTCTGTTTGTGTCAGTTTAATAGAAACCTTTGGTCCTGAATGGCTCCCGCCCCTGCCCCAGTGTTTTATGTTAAAGAACATACTTTTTGCCTATCGGTGGCTTTGAAAGTAGGTTGTATTTCATTTTAGAACTCTAGATATTTAGCCCCTGTGAGCACTAAAACATTTTGTTTTCATCTGAGATGGCCTTAAAAATGAACTGAGAGCTGGAGGAAGGAGTTCCTTGCGGGGTCTCCCTCTTGGCTTGGCCTTTGCCCTGAAATCAAATGCAGAGTAGTCCAGAAGTCGTGAAAGGTTGGATAGCTCCTAGAATAGCAATTTCCAGCGAGCAAGCAGGAATGCTGGATAAGTGGCCAGCCTGGCTGAATAACTTGTATTTTCTATTGAGCGTGGTGACAAAGGCACCAGCCTGGGATTCAGGGGCTCTGGGCTGGTCTGCTACAAGCTGTTGTGTCATTGCATCTCCCTGTGCCTAAATTTTTATTTTAAAAAGAGGATGAGAGTATTTCTTTTCCCATGTCTGGTTAGACTTTGCTTTTTACTTCAGTAGACTGTTAAACTTTAAAAAAAAAAAAAATTAGCGACACACTTGTCCTGGTTTGTGTCTTACTGTCACAGAGCCTGCTTTCGAAGGAGTTGACCATACCTTGCAGTACGAATATGTTCTTTCAGCAATGAAGAGGTGGTATCATTGCCCCATTACACAAGAGAGCTTGGATGAGAGTTACAGTGCTTTGTCCAGAGCTTTACATTTGTTAACACAATTGGATCTCTTGGCACTGTTTGTATGTTATAATTGCAGAGTCATCCGTTCTTCTACACTATGCCTCTTTAGCACGGTAAACTGCTTCTGCCTTGCTTTTGAAATGGGCATCCTAGAGAAAGTATTTGGGTATGTGAGGCTGTTGGTGACCTTTGTTAGGGCTGTCCTCCAGAACCCACTGTCTCCTAAGCTGATCTTCCCATCTGCTCCTTTCTGCTTTTTCTGGATGTGTCCAGTTATTTTTATCCAAACTTTCTAGTGCCTCTTCAGTGGTTCCATCCCTTTTACATTAGATGGGCTTTTCCACAGGCTGTGGCAGAAAGCTGTTCCTCTAGACCTGAAGAGCACTCGCCTGCTTCTGCTTTGAGTGCAGGCTCCTCATGGCAGGGCTGCAGGTCTGCTCTGAAAGAGAGCCCCCACCGCCTGCTCGGTGGCCTGGGCTTCTAGTAGTGGCATGTGTCTGGCACATGTCTGGGTGCCAGGAGCGAGGAAGGGCTGCTGGCCCGTGGCAGTGCCCGTGATAGCCCTGCCATCTCCAGGGGTGGGACAGCACGAGGGCACGGGGCTCTGTGGGTGCCGGTGTCCCCAGCTCACGTGGGCTGAGGTTATACACCATGGGACAGGATGGAGAGTGGGGTGGTTGGAGAAAGGATGGGTCTGAGCCTGGGGATGGCAGGCGTACCACTTTCTGTAGGATGTCCTGCTGGGAGAAGATCCTGATGATAAACGTGTTTTGTGAGGGAAAGCTGAAAGCGCTTTGTGCATGCTGGCCTTCAGTGGCGGTGTGCACAAGTTTGCAGAACGGACTAGCCCCTTCCTTTGAGGTTATGGGTATCTCTGTGTTTTGTTAGTAGCAGCGAACTGGATTTTTAAAAACAGATAAATGCCATGACCTTGCTTTTATACTGCAGTCTTCAAAAGCCATCCATTCAATGTGCTGCTGCATCTTCTGACTTGCCAAGCGCAGTGCACTGGTGCTACTGCTTCAGGGGAGCCAAGGGGCTTCTCCAGAGTCTTCCTTCCCCTTGATGCCTCTCTTGTGTCTGGCCCGTGCTCAGCCCCCTTGGGAAAGGGCACTTTCCTGTGCTGTCCTTCAACCTCTGCTAAAATTTGAGAGACATCTTATATGCAACAGAATGTGTTTCCTATTGAAAGACTTTTTGGCCTCTTCACATGCTGGCTTTGTAAAACTTTGCAACTGGTAGATTTATTCTTACGTCTTCAGCTGGAGAATATTTCTATTTTAAAAATGCCTAAAGTACCTTTTTTCCCCATCTTTTTATTATAACTGTTGTCGTAACTGAGCCCCACAATCTGAAAAAAAAAATTTTTTTTTTCTTTTAAAGCTTCCCCACCAGAGATTTAATTAAAATATTGTGAAAGGCAGTCATTGAAAATGAGAAACCTTTTGAGTGGAAGGCACCCTGATTTCCCTCCGCGGAGCTTTTTGTCACCATAGAGATGAAAAGAGAAGCTCAAAATTGCACTTTCCCCTTGTGCGTTGCTACTGAGGGGACGTGGCTGCAGGTAGCAGCTGTGCTAAAATCATCGGGTCTGGGGCGGGGAGGACTGGGGAGGCATGGCTGGGGCTGCAGGCTTTACCTCTTGCAGGGCACGAGCACTGGATCGGGATTTCCCTCCCCGGTGGAAGCGTTTCTTCTTAGTTTATTACTCTGTTTTAATTTCCTGTACTTCAGGGCTGGAATTTATCTGGGCTTGCGAAGGGAAGGAACGAAGGAGCTCGTCCTTTTGTCTCGATAAAAGCATAACTAAGCAACTTTTCTGCGCAGCGTGGCCTGTTGGGTCTGCACCAGAGCTGTTCCGATCGGTCTGTAAATCGCTGCATTGTTCTGGAGGTGTTTATGCAGAAAGGCGCTTAAGTAACGGTGTTGAAATCCGACTTGGCCTCTTAAATTTTATCATGTTAGTGTGTAAATCGAAACTTCTTTTGCTGCTCTGCAGCAGGGTTCAAACCTGTCTGATTCCTACCTAAAACATCTAAATGTTGGGGCTTTTTTTGTTTGTTTTTATTTTAAAATAAATGAGGTAAAGTGTTATTCCTTTTTCTTCCGGTAACCGCTCTGGAAGTGTAGGGATTAGTAAACCAAAAACACACCCTGCGAGTGATAAAACTGCTCTGCTACAGTTTCAAAGACAGTCATGCAAATTGAAGATTATTGGAGGGTACACGATGCTGGACAGTGTTATGCTTTTAATCTTTTTAAAAACAATTTTTTTCTCCCTAATTATATTAAAAGAGAGTGAAGAGCAAGCTCAAGTGGATTCTTGGCACAAACATCTCAGACAAATGAAAGTAAAATGTATATTCAAGCTGTCTGGTGTTGTATATTTTACACCATACCTGTCTTTGTGCCTGATCTCAAATAGATGTAATGGTTTAATTTTAAGCTGTTTGAGCAAGACCTGTTGGTTTAAACTTCCAGATAGAAAATGAACATAACCCATGTAATGGCATTATTAATAGGGAGTATTACTAAATTGTAATTTGCAAATTAATGGTTTAACTCTGAGATTAAATATACAGCTGTGTTCTTGTGTAATGTTAAAGACAAAATTAGATCAAGTATCTAAAAACAGAAGGGCCTCATCCAAAACCAGCGGGCGTCTTCCCAGGGACCTCGCTAAGCTTTGCATTTGGCCTTTTCCACCCCACAGTGAGGGTGCGGACCTGTAACGCCAGCGAAGTTACTTAAATGTGCATGTGCTCTCAGGAGCAGGCCGTTAACATCTGACTACCCGAGGTACCGATGTATTTAGAGCAAAACAATGAAATTACTTGTTTCTGTGGTGGTAGTGACTAGGGTCACCTGTCTGATGGTTAGGTTCAGCTTCTACCTGGCAGGCTGATCTGAGCAGCCTGCAATGCTGTGTGTGTATGTATTTGAGTCCTTGCAAAATGATATATTAATTTTTAAATGAGACAGTATTTAGGAGCTGGGCTCGGCTCTGATGCAGTTTGCCCTTGTGCTTTCCTTGACTGTTGCTAATAAGAAGTGCTGGCCTAAATCAGTGTCTTGGAGAATCATCGATTCGCTAATTGCAGATAATCAAGTCCCTGCTCCTGCTGAGACCACTTTTGTTTTCTGCCATTCCGCCAGGATTCGGGCAGTGTCTTCCAGCCTTTGACGTAACCAATGAAGTGGGTTTTGAGCTCTCATGTTGTTAATTCTCAGAGGTGACGAAGTTATTGGTATTCAGGCTTGATAAACAAGGAGCTATTATACCACTGACCTTTCCCGCCAAAACGAGATGCGAAGGTCAAGGCTTGCCCGTTGATTTGGGGGGGAAGGGGGCTGCTTGGAGAGCTGCGGCGGCACAGACTTTTACAGCACTTGCCTCGAGTGAGTGCAGTCCTAAGCAGTTCTCTGGCTGCGCCAGCCTGCGGAAATTATTCTGAACACATGTGGTAGTTGCTTCTTATTTGTTTTAAGATGTGCCTCTTTCCACTTCTGGGTTCAGTTAGGGAGGGTGTTTCTGTGTGTTGTAGATTTTGCAGATTATGTTTAAAATGAAGCAGAGGCTAATGAAAATGTCTGCGTCTTGCAGTTAGCTCTGTCAAGAGAGGTGAGGAGAGGAGGAAGCGGCTGCTCCGAGGTGACTTCTCCCATGTCCTGTCCCATCGGCATGGCAGGTTGTGTATGGATCCTCTGCTCTGCGCTCCCTACGTGTCCCCTTCAGCAAACCACCCAGCGTGCAGCATGCCTTTTTTTCATGCCCTAGCTGGATTGAGTCTCACCCAAGGACGTGGAAAGAGGGACAAGAGGTGATAATGGCTCGCAGGCTTTTCTAATGACTTCATGTAGAACAGCAATTGATCCCAGACCATGAAAATCCAGGAGGAAATATGAGCCTTTCTGAGGAAGACCCCATTAGCTATTGGGCATGCCCTCTTTTTGTAGGTGTTGGTCAGGGAGAGCAGGGCAAATCCTCTTAGACTCCTCTTGCTTTGCTTTGCAGGTGGAGAAGCTGAGCATATTGCCTTGGCTGAAGCATTTTGCAAAAATAATGAGGGTTTTTCATTTTGTCCATCTGGATGGGAGCTGACACTGTGTGCAGGGTAGTGCGTGCTTCAGATGTTGAGAAACAGGTTTGCTTTTTCCAGTGCTGCAGGGATTTACAAGCAGGATATAGTGTTTAAGTGGCAGAGCAGAACTAACTTCAGCCCTGCACAGGTGCTCTGTGGTTGCTCACTGTGTAAAACGTGTGCTAGCAGATCTGGCAGTGGAGAACGGAATAATGCGACGTGTGTTCCTGATGCACAAAGGAGGCGACAGTTGCGTGAGTCTCGGGAGCGCAGAGGGTTGCTGAGCGAGTGGTCCCCAGCCCAGGTCCCTGCTGGAGCCAGTTGTCGGCCACGCTGCCGCTTTAAAGCCAAAACAGAGGAACAGATGATCACTGGACAGCTTAGGTTACATAATCTCTTTTGGGTTTAATGTCAGGCCTCCCTGAGCCCCATCCAGTGCCAGCTTCCAATCTGGCTCATAATACTCCTGAATGTCCTTTTAATTTTTCTCTTTATTAATAGTTCTCTTACTGTAGTGTGCTCTCTCCCTGGCTTTGTGTGGTATGTGTGCCTCGGAGTTCATTCCTCTGCTCTCTGAGGTCTTCGCCGCCTGTGCTTCCTGCTCCTCCACCAGCCCGGAGCTTTTCCCATGTGTTTTCTTTGCTAGTTCTAGAGGCATTTTTTAAAAAAAAAAAAAAAAAAAAAAATGCTGTGGGGAGGGCTGACCAGGGCCAGAGCTTGCACCAGGAGTTGGCTGTTTTCATTCATGAATGAAGCTCGCAAGGCTGTGTAGGAGAACAGAGGCCTGGTTAGAGATGACCAGCACAGTGGTGGGTGGTAGAGTGATGAAGCTGATGATGAAGGTGTGATAGGAGAGACCACAGCTGGCCAGCTCTGGCTTCGCCTGGATGGAGTCCTGCTCTTTGCAACCACAGATCTATCAGCCGGACTAAATTTTTTTGAAATCTAGCTTGCTCATTCCTGGAAGGGCTGTTTTGTTTCTGTCTTGAGTTTTTAATTTTTGTAAATAAAGTTTAGGCTCTTCACTGTTTTTCTCTGATCCCTTGGATACAGTAAAGACCAGCAATTCTCTAGAGGCAGAGCAGCACTGGTTTTGGATGATAAAGGGTTGCGTGATTCAGGATGCCAGTGCTTTTTGCCCTCATCCCTAACTCCGTCAGTAGGTGCCTTTGCAGTTATTCTCCACTCCTGCTAGGATTGTCACTAATTTCTTGTATGTGTCCTGGTCGCTGGCATTTTTCTGAAAGCCCCAGTACTGACTATGTTGGTGTCAGCCATTATTTTTATTTAAAAAAATAACATAATTACAAAAATATATGCATACATACATTTGATGAGGGGGGGAGGAGGAACTGAGGTGTTATTTCAGATCCAAGCCTAGGAGTCAAATAGAAACCACAAAATAATGCCTGTTTAGAGCAGACTTGTGATTTAGCAGCAACCTCAAGCACTCAAAATACTTTTGCATTCACTGAGACAGCTTTTCTCTCTTCTATTAGCTGTTGCATAACATTCTGGTGACTGTTAAAGCAGTTGAAAAATTGCAGGGAAAGTATTTAATGCATTGTGAACATCAGCGCGTTGTAGCAGCTGTTTAAAAAAATAATAATAAAACCAGGAAGAGCAGAGTAGTACTCGGAGACTGCTTTCTGCAAACGTGTTGGTAGCATGCTGAGCCAAGGTAGAGGATTCTGAGCTCTTGGTGTTGTTTAATCTCGTGGGTCCTTGATTCATTTTTGCTACTTTAAATGATGGCTTAGCTGGGAGGGAGGCAGGTGCTAGGAGAGGGGGGAAAAAGGTAGGGAGGTGGGCGGGACAGGTATGTTCAGTTTCTTTTGCAAGTATAAGCAAGTATTGCCCTTGCCACCTTGTACTGCCAGTAGCTGGTACTTCCTAAACTCTGATTGTGAGTAAATTCTGAAGCAAAGCTGATAATGCCATCATGATCTTGACTGTGAGCCAAATTGTGCAAAATCTAGTAGTGTGTCAGTATGTATAAAAAAACCTAAAATAAATCTCAAAGTGCTGGTAGTGCACTCGGGTGCTGCTGTTTGCTGAAGTGGTGGATTGCAGTCTATGATCCCGAGGTAAGTCTCTAAATTGTAGTCAGTTATGTTATACGGCATAGTTGGAGTACTATGGCCCTTACTTTGCTGCACAACGTGAAGGAGCAAGAATCTAAGACTGTTGCTTTTCTTTTGTTTGCTTATTTTTTTTTAAATTTATGGCCTTAACATTTTGGACTGTGTCATTTTGCTAGTAGATGTGTGCAAATAGAAGTCAAGACCAAGATGTGTGTGGAACATTAATTTTATTTTCTATATAAATATATGTATGAACACACACACATAATGGATGCCAGAATCTCTTACATATTCGTGTTTGTTCAAGTGTACAAGAAATGTGATTGACACCACTGAAAAAGGGAGAGGGGAAAGGAAATGAGTTACAGCTTTTGGTCCCTAAACTGCTCTTTCTTACTGTATCCTGGAAGAGCCTTCGTACTAATGATGCTGAGCAATAAATAACACAGGGAAGATTAATAGCTGCCTATAGTAGCAAATTATAGTTGATTTATTGTGCATAATATATACAGGTGCAGCTAATTTAATTAAACACAAGACCTTTTTAATGCTGTAAAGACGTCCCTCTCTAAAAGCGAAATAGCACTGTGGTACTGTAATAAGGCTTTAAGTGAAATAAGCAGCATTACAAGCAGAGCTCTAGTTGGTCTGATCAGCCTCTCATGTATTTGGGGGAGGGAGTGTTTTTCCATCACCATTAATGCCACTTTAAGTCAACTTACGCCATAACAAAGTCCAATTTAATATACTGATGCAAGTTATCCCATCTCTGCTTCATCATGTAACAGCAGCTTCCATAAAACAGCATATGTAGCTTGTTATTTTCTTGGCTAACTTAGCGGTGCTGTGCAGGGGATGGCTTGACTTGCAGGGGAGGAGGGTTGGCTCTCTGGTGGTGTGGGATCTCACCCTGGGGATGTGAACAAATAACAAACAAGAAGTCATAATTCCCTGGAGCTTCTCCACTTGCTAGTGGGTTGTCTTCTAGTCATTCCTCACCCGAGACTGAAAAAGGGCACTGTGGTAAAAGAAACTCTCTCGTAGAAGAGCCTGTACGGAGGTGTACAGAGGCGGTGCTCTGGGTTAGCTTGGCTGTATGTTTGCTCTTTCTGGTTTGGTGGGGTTTTTTGTTTGTTTGGTTAGGTGGGATTTTTGTTTGTGGCTTTTTTGTTGTTGTTGTTTTTTTTTTTTTTTAAATCCCTTCTGCTCCTTTTTTTTTTCCAAATTAAAAAAGTAAAAAAGCTGAAGTGGGTATTTATGTGTGTGTATGCATAAAAACACCATTTTAGCCTGGCTTTAAGCTGTGCCCTCTGCTCCCCGCAGATGTAATTTTCACGTGAGCAGGGGATGGTGAGCTTGCCCTGCAATGCAACCTTTCTCAGCTCATCATGATGCGGAGTTGAATACTTTTCCCTGCATATAATGGGGAAGATGCTCTATGATACTTTGCCACCATTACTTGATTATTTGTGAAAGCGTAAAAGGCTCAAGTAGCTGATTGATTAATTTTTCTCTTAAGTTTTTCTTCCCCATGTTGCCTTCATTTGGAATATGTAATCAGTGAGGGAAGATGTATTAGGAATAGATGGGTATGCATATGAATGCTTAATATTTTCTAATTCAGGCATTCATGTGGGCATATGTATCCTGATGCATGCTGTGCTAAACAAATCTCTTCCAGCACTTGCTGGAGACAGATGAGTGAGTTTGGTGTGTTTTTCTTCTTCAATACTGTAGTTTTTCTGTTGTGAAGCAGTTGCTATTCAAGCTACTCTGGGAGTATGAGGAGTGTCCATGGGCACAACTGGAGGAGGGGAGCATGCAAAGCTTGGTATCTCCTAGCACAAATCAAATGTCTACTTGACCTTTTTATCTCTCACCGCTGGGAAGAAGTCCAGCAACTCTTTGTCATAAATCTTTCCAGTCCGTTTGCTTTGGTCCAACACTTCAGTTAGTCACAGTTAAGGCTTCTGGCTTTAGGTTTAAACAGGTATTTGTTGTCAGAAGCTGGTGGGGGAAGTGTGGAGAGATGCAGGATCACCAACACATGTGCTGAGGTTGAGAGAGGAACGGGACGTGGTTCCACCCTGCGTACCTGCAGCCACCTGGCAGAGGGGAGAGCAGCGGCAGCTCGGCGGCGGTAGAGAGCGAGTTACACGTGGTTGTGCTTCCAGAGTTGAGTAGTGGAAGTGACCCAGGCAGTGTGAATTAAGGTGTAGGAGGAAGAAAAGCCCCAGAAGATACCTGTTTCGCAAATTGGCAAAATGTGCTATTTTAAAGAATTTTCCAAAATAAATAGAATGCCTAAGCAAAAGGAAGAAAAAAAACCTACTTCCTGTGTGTTTTCCAGGATGTGTCACAGAAAATCCCCATGTCTCGTATCTCTGGTGGTATTTGCATAGCGCTTGCATGGGGAGAGGTGCATAAAGGCAAATGGATTTTTTATTTAAAAAGGCTAGAAATTATGTATTTTCATGTGGTTGTCAAAATCTAAGCATCAGTTGATGGCAAGTATTAAGTCCAATGGACGAGCTATATGAAAGCAACTGCTTTGTTGGTTGACGTGGTGGTTCCAGCGGAAAGAAAATTTCTGGCTTCTTTTCTTCTTTTTAAATTCTGTTTAGACCTGCCTTTCTGTGTGCTTTTTGGATGAGGATCTCCATGCCTCAGTTTCTTATCTGTTTCATGGATAGGGTAACAATTAATCTCACTTCTCAAGGATTCTGTTGTGAAGTGCTTTTGAGGAATCTGGGCTGAAATGTCATGTTTGATAAGGCTGCTCGAGAGCTTCCATAAAACCTACTTTTAATCCAAATTATGTTTGATGATAAAATATTGCAAAGTGTATTTCTTCCCTCTGTCTTTTGCTCTTCTCTGTGCTTTTTGTGTTAGGATGTGGAAGGGAGCTGAGGACTTGGAGCCAAAACTGGTGCATTTTTTTGACTTTTGGAAGTCTGCATGGTTACTTTTATGGTTTGGGCAGAGCGGGGAGAATTGTCTGAAAGTTTTCCTGAGAGTGAAAATACTAACTTTGTTTTAATCTTCCATGGAAAAATTAACACTGTGTTCTATCTAGGTCCAGTATTTGCCCTTCTGTGCTGTACTAATTCTTCTTGTACTTGTAGTTCTGATTGTGTTCCTTCAGCTGGTACTTAAGGAAACGCGTTCGTCTTTGAGCATGTCGGGTGACTCAGATGCGTCTCCTTAGCATCTGGTGAGTGTAATTGTCATTATTAATCTGCCCCATGCCAATCTGTCTTCAGAGTAGCCGTGGGAGGAAGGGAAGGTCTTGCATGACTGGGTGTACATCCCTGTGCTTGTTCTACACAGAGATGTGACTGTTGAGAAAAGGTTAGTGAGAAGCCTGGGCTTGGCTGCTGCTGTTTCACTTCCCGTCACTGCCTCCAGTACCATCAGAAATAAGCAGTTAGTGCTTGATGGACGTTGTTGATTTGATGTTTTAAAATTGCGTTTAGGGGATGACTGTATGCAGAATAATTGAAATAAGAGTCTGAAGGGAAGCAGCTCCACGTGGATGAAATATTGGAGGAGTTGTTTTTAATGTACGTTGCCACTCTTGCTGATTTGGACTGCAATGGGAAAATTTTGGTGTGAGCAGTTGCACATGCACACTGTCTTTTCAGAAGCTGCAGTGAGGTTTACTGGATCCCACTGGGTTTTCCTAAAAGCTGATTTGTTTTCATATGAGCCTGTCAGTCCCTTTTACAAAGCCACTGCATGCTGGTAAACGCACATGTCAATGAGTTACAAGCCAGCTTTCAGGGCTCTAAAGGAAGAGTTAATTGCTAAAGTGGCTGGAATCAGTGGCCTGTCTGCATTTGGACATCGTTAGCCAATGCGACCATGTTCTAATTATGGAATGCTTCTATTTTTGATGTTGTGGGTGAGTGTGTTGTAAGTTAATATCTTGCTTTAGAGTTCAGAGTTGGATTCACTGGAACCAGATACAACTTGGCATTATCTCCAGAGCTTTGTGCGTTTTCATTTTTAAAGACAGTTGAATGAAATCTCCCACAATAAAGTCCATTCTTCCTTCTCTGGTTCATGTAATGGTTCCGCTTTCCTGTGCTCTGACCACAAGGTGGGCAATACATTAGTTTTAAAGTTATCTTCTTCCCTAAGTCCAGAGTCTCTCTGAAAATGTTCTTACGGGAAGGCTTTAAACACTTTTTCAGCTATATATCTTCAGTGCTGTAATTCTCACTTCCCAGTTCACATAATCACAGGTTTTTCCTTCATTCTTGTTTTTTATCAAACTTGACTGCCTGCTTAATGCCTTTTCTCCCCCCCTCCCCCTCCTCCCTGGTGGTTCTTGTCATTGCTTCCATAAGAGCAATTTGTTGCCTTTGGCTTCATAATAAATTGGGGAATTTAATATGCTTTCAAACATGCACTATACTTTAAAATAAGTTGAACCAGAAATAGATATTTTTTTATTACTATTAAAAATATCTTTTTTGTCAGTCCTTTTGTTTTGAGCAAAGGACATATTCTGCTTTAACAATGTTATCGTATGTGTGCTATTGTAATTTACATAAATGAATTTTAAATACAGTTATAAGCTGTGGGAAGATGTTATTGTCTCTTCACAATGAATGTGGAGATTTATGCTGTGCATACATCTTGTGTTAGATTAACATTTGTTCCCTTGTCTCTGTTGGATAGTGTCGTGATGGAGTCTTGAAATCTTTACATAGGTACTTCTCAGGCTTATTTAAAGTAGCATTTGAATTATTCTTCTGTCAGTCCATTCATTTCATGTAAATATGCCTTTTGGATATTTGGCTCAATTCTGGTGACGTTGACAGAAATAACAGAACTTCTGTTAGGAGCGAGACGGGAGCTACTGTTAACACCCCCCCGCTCCCCAAATGTAAAGCAATTCCCAGTTTTGCCAAGGTTTGTGTGTGCGGAGGTCAAGCACTTGAGCTGTTCCAGTGAAGTCGGTCCAGCCGTGTGCTTAAACTTCTGTTGCTTTGATGGATTGGGACCTTTGTCACAGAAATTTTCTGCTGTGTTTTGTCTTCTGTCCAAATTCATCAGTGACAGAAGTTGGTTCAACTTGTGCCAGGTTTGTAACAGTCCTCAGCTACGCTGCTTGTGACCTGAAACGGAAGAGGGTTTCCACATGGTGAGGTGGAAGCCTTCCCCTGGAAGGTGCTGGGTGTGCTCACTCTGCTTCAGGATGAAACCTCAAGTGCAATACAGTGTGCTCTGTATGTCCCAGGATGAGGTGATGCCAGAGTTTTAACTGAATTATAACAGTTTGGAATGAGGATCTGCTCTCTTCCCACCCTTTCCAACCCTTGCTTTCCCCCCAAAGGGAAAACAACCTGCAAAACGGTTGTTTGTAAATTCTGCAGATTCTTTTTCAAGATGATGTGATGATGAAGTTAAGGTAGTGAGGCATACCATGAAAGGGAGGGCCTCGTTTTGCTGAAGATCTGGGTTTGGACAGGATGGCTACAGAGAACCTTTCCAAACACGCCTGGAGAGGAAAGCTAACGAACTGTAGCAAGGCTGCTTGCTGACTTGCCAAATACAAGCCTCTGGTAAATGCTCTTGTGGGGGCAGTTAGCTTGCATGTTGAGGGGGAGGAGAATAACAATTTGACTTGGGGCTGGTGATTATTCTGTTGCGGTGGTTGAATTTCTTTCAACTGTAGTGGTGTTTTGAGTTCTGGGGACAATTACCAGCTCTTTTCGATGTCTCTTTATTTCCACAGCTTAAAAATGGCCATTTGGGGCAGATCCACCTGACTAATGTGGCTTTCTTTCAAGGCTACCTATTCAGTCCTGACTATCAAGAATCGGATCTTAAAGCTTCCCTGTCAAATAAGGGCCTGTTGCTGAGATGTTAGGAACTGGGCTGTGAGTGTGTACAGACATGTGGAGGGTGTGAAGGAAAGGTGTGTGCATCATAGAGGGATAGATTATTATTCTTGATTTATCATCTGCACAACTTTCCATCTGCATTATTTAAAGCAGACTTTCTTGGACAGCGGTTCAATTAATTTTAATTTGTCAGTGTTGTCTAGAGAAGGGGTGGCTTTTCAGCTCCAAGCAGCGCAGGCATGTGAACCCCGGCAGCGTTGTTTCATGTGCATGGTGGTGGCCAGGCGGCTTTGCTGGTGGTGGGTGGACCTGGGGTGCTGAGGTGCTGGTGCACAGCTGCGCGTACCTGCAGAGAGCAGAGGTGCAGGGGCTCTCGCTGTGCTCACGTGCCACTGGAGCCTGTCCTGCACTGCCTGTTCTGCCTCTCTGCAGGTGAGGCTATGGAAAGTGAAGCGGCTCTCCCAAGGCTGCTGTAGCTCATCGGCTGAGGGAGGGGTCCTGACTCCTGGTCAAATGTTCTCATCCTCCAGCCCACGATGTGGGCGTACTTAGCTGCCAAAACTAGTGGCGGTGGTTTTTAATGTCGCAGCTCTTGGTTTCCTGCCAGCTGGAGTCTTTTCCCATTGTGACTGAGAGCAATATACTTACCATAAATGCTTCCTCTTAAAATAAAAATTAAAACAAGAAAAGCAAAAGAGCGTGGGGTTGTGCTGGAGGGCTCTGTGGAGCTGGCTGGCAGCTGGCTCCATGCCGGTCACCTCCCTTGAGCCTTTTGCCAGGAGCTGAGAGCCCGTGGTCTCCTGCATGGGTTTGGGCAGCCTCCCTGATGCTGGCCACACGCCTTGGGCGGCCACCGGTGGGGTGGGCAGGCTGGGCTGGTGGCGAGAGGGAGCCAGAGAGCCAGATCTGGCCCTGCTGCCGGGGCCAGCCAGCTCCTGCTCAAAGACCACGCCAGGCTCGGTGGGCACCGTGTCGCTTGCTCGCGCCAGCGCTGCTGCCGTGGCTGGTGACGTAGGGGCGGCTGGCTGCCGAAGGGGTGGGGGCTTTTCCTTTGTGTGTGCTTTGAGGTTTTGTCTTTTCAGAGAGTGTGTGGCAGGGACTTGCAGTGAACAGTGCTCTGTTCTTTACAATGTGAATTTTCATTGCAACCTCGGAGGGAAGTGCTGCCAGCTCTGCTTAGTGAGGGAGCAGCGTTATGCAGAGCCGTGATTTCAATTTTTTCAGCTGATTTGGAAGGCTACAGGACAAGAAAGAAGACTACTATAGTTGAAAAAGGGAGAAAACTGTATAAATAACCTACTTTTTTTTTGTTTTTTTGTTCTCACTGGTTTTCTGTTTAAAAAGGAGTTTACTTGTTAGAGGTCTGAGTAGACTGATAATCAGCAAAGTAAAATTTCTTTTAGGCCATCGTGGAAATAGAAGAGGTTTGGTTTCATGGGGTAGTATGGTGGTTTTTTTTATTTCTTAGTTGTTACTTGACTGAACCAATTCTGCTTCTAAAAATGTATGTGAATGTTTCAGTGAGTCTTGGGGATTTTTTTGTATTATCCAGTTGCTACAGTGAGAGTTTAGCATGCTTTAAGCTTGCATTCTTGCTCTGTCTTTCCACTCCTGGTCTCAGCATTGCCTTTCATGTCTGAGGAATGCTGTAGTCTTGGTTTCTTGCTTTTGGACTGTTTTTAGCTTTTGTGGGAAAGGCATGAATAACACTTATTGTTAGGTAACTAAAGATGCTGTGTGTTTTTTCCCCTAGCAACATGCTCACCTGGAGGTGGTTTCAGACCTCTGAGTCACCTGAAGAATAATTTACCAAATCCTATTGGGAGATGTCCTGCTAGGCAAATGTGGTCAGGCTCTTCTGGCATCCCTGTAGCCTGTCTGAAGTCACCTCAGTTAGGACAAATTATTAATTGGTGGTGTGTTTTAACTTCAGGTATCCCTTACAATTTGAGAGGCTGGTGCTGCATGATGCAAGGTGTCTGCTGCAACTTTTTATCTAGATAAGCTATTTGCTCATTGAGGACTATGAAGGACGACAGCTTTGACAAGAAGTTGCTAGGCCAGAGTTGCAGCTATTTACATATGGCAATGTTGATTAAGCTGCTGAAGAATAAGTGTCCTGGAACACAGGGATGTTGGTACACTGATGGTGCCTGCCTGGCCCTCCTGTAGTCATTACAAAAGCATGAGGAAAAAAAATGTTTGGAGTCAGAAGCTTTATCTTATGAGATGATGATTGTGCCTGCCTTGCCACAGAAGTGCAGCGGAGATTGGAAAGTCAGAGCTGTGATTGTTGCTGGGGTGGAGGCTGTGTGCAGGGATGCTGTGAAGACTAAAATAATCGGAGGGGGGAATTAAAAGATGGTGAGTGCACATTTAGCATCTTAAATTTCCAAAGCAACATGCAGTCATTTAATTCTCCATTGGGAAATATCACTATCTGTTCCACAGATGTAGAAAACAAAGTCATAGAAGCTGATAGATGGGTGACAGAGCCTGAGAGTCATTGCCGGAGCCATATTTAAATGAATGCCTGGTCTTGAAACCCAAGCTGTGTTAACTAGACTTCATCGTGATTACTGACTTGAGCTAATCAAAACTATGGTAGGCCTACTGAAAACTACTCAGGGGTCTCTTGTTTACTTTTCAGATCTGTAACTGAATATGACAGCAGGAAAATACTTTGAAGTCCAAGAATAGTCAAATTGAAACCAAAGACCTGCTCTCTGCTCAGAGAGGGACAGGCTGGGAGTTATTGCTGCGGGAGCTTGAGACCAGTGCCATGGCCGAGTTCAAACAAACCACCTTCTCTCCCTCCCAGTCACATATAAATTCATGATCCGTAACATGATTTGCTAAAAATCCAACATGGGTAGTTGAAACGGAAACGTACTAATCCACAGCAGAAAACAGGAAGAGTCTCTTGCAGAAATGGATCAGTGGGCATTGTATAGGTGCATGATATGAAACTTTATTGAAGTAATGAATTTTTGGTCAGAGCTGATGGCAAAATAGTAAGGGGTAGGTGATTCAGGTGTCTTGCTATGCTAATTAATCATGCTATAGCCCTCTTCCCATTGTCTCCTCTCGGAGAGCTGCAGGAATGGCATGCTTCCCCAACACCTGATGTTTCAGTTCTCTTTTTTGTCTCTTTTTCTGTGTTCCTTTTCATCCTTTCATGGGGTCAGAAGACACTGAGATCCTTTGTGCAGTGGAAGCAGTGTAAAATTGGTCATAGAAACAAATGCTGAGTGCACTGGTTAGTAGGGTGGGAATCTGGAAGGAAGTTTTATCTCATTTACTTGTACCGCAGTAGTAGCGAGGAGTTGCTGTTACGGACTCAGTGCTATGTGAGGAACACACATAAAACCGAAAGGTGGTCTCCTTTTCCAAAAACCTTTATTGGCAGGTGGGGATAAAGTGGGCATCCCCAGTTTGGCCTTACTTTTCTGGCTGCTTGATAGCTGAGGGAATGGCTGAGCCTTTAAGTTGATGAAGAAATTCCATTTTGCAGACTATTTTGTCTTTGGTCTTTGAAGGTTCCAGCTGGTGTTTCTGGCCAGCCTCACCCATCCCCTGGGAGAAAACATTAGGTCATTCAGACTCCATTTGCAAGAGCACTGAGCAGGGCAGAAGACAGCGGTTATTTTAAGCTTCTACTGACCAAAGTGGGTTTTTAGACAATAAAAAATAGCTTACGTTCTGCTGCCGGTTACCTTCAGTTGTCCAGATTCAAGACTTTTTATCATCTGTATGCAAGTTACCATGCAAGAGGAAAAAATTGGACATGGGAGTATGCTTGTGCAATTCTGTATTTGTGGTAGGTATTTTTAAATCGCTGGGAAAACCTGGCTGTGACAACTGTGTGAGGTAATACAGTATTATTGACATGCTTTGGGTTGTGCTGCAGCTTTCTGATAGTGAAAGAAACACGTGGCATGTTCTCCCTCTCACGCTGAAAAGCTGCTGTAGTTTTTTCGTGTGTGTTAATAGTCATGTCTCTTCACTTTTGAGTTTTTCCTTTCCTGTGTACAGTGCCTCAGATTCTGGGGATTTCAGACTACTTTGCGAAGAAGACTCGACTAGCAAAGATGAGCTTAAACAATAAAAAGCAGCCGGGGTCAGTGGTCAGCCTGCTCTACTGGGTATCTAACCTGTGCTCAGCTCCTTCCTTTTGCATGAGTTAGGGCTTGTCATGTGTCCTGTCGGTGCCTCCAGTTCTTTCCTGTCTCTGTTTATCTTGTCTGCTCTCATTGTGAGCTTTCTGGAGCAGGGAGTCTTGTTCTGTCTACGTGCAGTGCCTTAATGGGGTAGAGCCCTGATCTCCTCTGGACCTCCGTGGGTGCTGGCATAACACGAGGAGAACAGTGATGACGGAAGTGTCCTTAAATGCCTTTTGACATGCATGCAACTCAAATTCCACTTACACCAAAGGAAAATATTATAGGCAATTTAATTCTTAATGCAGGAAAATGGCAGGGAGTCTTAAAAATACTGCAATAAAGAGCCACTGGTTCCAGATGTATGGAAATATTGGGATTGAGAGAAGTTGTGTGTGGTTTGATTCACATCTTTCTTTTTTTTTTTTTTTTTTGTATTTTTTGGGGGGGTTTGTTTTGGGGGTTCTGTTTAGGTCACCTGCTGATGTCATTTCAGGTCTTCTTGATCCAGGAGTGGAAGTTAAGGGTAGAGAAGGGAATGTTTGCAATTAGCTACTTACATTATAAACATATATATCATAGTGACCTATCTATCTATCATAATGATTTCTATCACTTTGATATATTTGGGTGATACCGAGGGGAGAGAAAGCTTCCTTTCCCTGAAAAATGAATCTGAAGCGCATGTTAATGTTGTTTTTTGTCCTTCCAGTCTCCTCCCCAACAGAGTTTAAAGTTTGTGGGGCAAAGTAGCTTTAATGCCATGACTGTCATTCCTTTGCATCTTGAAACGTTGCTTGCAGCTGCCATCCTACAGATAAAAACTTGGTTCCTGAGCCAGCAGGACTGCTGTTGGAAAATATGATGCGTTCCCTTTTCCAGGCACTGAGAATTCCTCTTTCTCTATGAAAAGGACCACAGAGGGGGTACCCTTTGGGTACCCTGCGAGGTGGTGATTGTGGAGATGAGGCCCGTTCTGCTTGCGTTTGTGTAGGGATCTTGACATGGCTAAGTGTTTCATGTGAAAGTCATGTCTTGGAAAGAGCAGGGGCAAGTGCTTTAAGAGGCTTGTGGGCAGATTTTTTTCAAGTGACTGTAATTTTGGAACCTGTGAAATTTCAGATGTGCCCTCACGTTTAGAAAGTTCAGAGACTCTGTCCCATAACAGTCTGAACCCAAAGAGAGAATTGCAGGGTTGGAGCATAAGGAAAAAAAATGAAAGCAACTCCCAGACCCCCATTCCTGTGCACGTAGCTGGACAGTGCTGGAGGGTGAGCTCTAGGGAGAAGGAAGGTCTGCACTGATGCTGAGACTTGCCATTTTGTATGTATGATGTTAACAAATCACTTCTCTTCTGCTTGCTGTTTTTTGTGTTTTTTTCCCTTGGTTAAGAATGGATGCTTGAACTAAATGTTTACTGAAATCCTGGTTTGCTGGGAGTTCTGAATATTTGCCAAAATATAAACATCAGCGACCTTGGGATTTGGAGCCCTTATTCAAGGAGGCAGGCAGGACAAGGTCTCTGCTGTGAGATACTGACTGACTATGCATAGCGAAGTATCCAGTAGGCAGGCACTGGCAGAGCTTTGTAGCATGAGCTTTAGGATCCTGCCTAACTTTTTAGGGCTGTTTCTTAATGCCTAAGATGTGTAGTCCAAAAGAGGAAAGGTTTGACTGCTGGGTCAGGAGGAGGACACTGTTAAACATGTTGCAGCATAAAGGCTGTCTCTTATTAATGAAGTTTGAAGGGAAGCTCTCACTGGAAGGAATATCTTGAGCTTCTTTTACTGAAACGTGAAGAGTAACTTTAGTGCTTCCTTTAGATAGGATAGCTAGTGAACACACAAGAGCTTGGTGGCAGGGACAGTGAGAACTTATTTTAAGTGCAAAGAGTCTCCTCTCTCTTGTTCCTTCCCATCTTCAGCCACCTTGATAGTGTGTGGACATACTCTTCTTGCTCCAGCTTTGCACAGCACCAAAGTCTCCGTAACAGATCGTGCACTGCCAGAATACAGCTTACTGCAGACATTTGTTAACGAAGTGGAGATCCAAGTCTAGCCAGTGTGAAATGGAAGAGATTGAAGCAAATATTCCTACCTACTCCATAAAACTAATATTTTCTTTTCTATCCTGAAAACTTGGATGATATTTCTCGTCTGATGACTTTTATAAATTATGTCTCCGTGAGCAGCAGTATCCTCCTCTTCCATAGATAAGCCTTTGATCATTGGTTTTGCTTTGGAGCAAAGCACCTCCATTGCAGTAGGAGGGCAACTGGCATGAAGAACTGATCGATACTAACTTTTTTCAAGCATTTCTAGTTTCAAAGATTAAATATTGTACTAGACTTCATGATGATCTGAGGTAATTTTAACCTCCTACCTCTGGGCTAAGACAGCTCATCTGCCTCTCATTTTTCAGACTTTGTTACATATGTATTTGAAGCCATATGTAGAAGAGTAAAAGCTTGTAGCTCTCTTATGGTAGCAGTTAAAAAAGGGAGGCAGCAATGTAAGTGCCATGGGCTGTTTGACAGCTAATACTCCCCCAGCTTCTGATCGGAATTCAAAGTAGGTTTATACCATTTGCCTTCCGTCTTATTTTACCGCGTTAGTGGTTAACCTCAGCAAGACACTCCCATATTATTATTATTTTCTTTCAGGAAAATTGCCCAAAGAAAATTAAGTTCAAGTTGTATCAGGCAGATTTTTTTTTTTAAGCCCATAAGGGGAATTCCTTTGAATGGGGCACTTGTGGGGAGGGAGGAGAGGCAAAAGCCTTATTTTGAGAGAAGTAAATCAGGAGATCTGTCTCTTCCCACAGCCAACTGAGGCTGGGAAATGTGATGGTGAAAGAGGCTGATACTTGCCCTCCTTTTCCTTTTGCACATCTTCTGATGACATTAGCCAGAGGAGATAAGTGGAGAATATTAATTCTGGTGCTACTGAAGCACGAGGTTAAGATGTAAGCGCCCAGGGTTCCCTGGCACTTTAAAGTCAGGCCTTCTTTCATTTCACTTTTTCAGTGAAATAATCTGCCTACCTGAAATTCCCCTCTGTTGTCTTTTCTTTATTTCTGGTTGTTTGGTTTATCATTAAAGCAGTGGTTGTGCTTTGCTCTGGACATGATAGTGTAGATCTGATCATGCTGCAGCTGATAAGTTTATTCACTTTGGAAAGCAGCTGGGATCCTTTAGAATTAAGTCTGCGTGAATGAAAGGGATTTTCTGGTTTTCTGCATGTGTGTATACAGCGTGTGTGTATTTTTGTACTTTTTTTTTTTAACAAATGCATTACATGATGGTTTCAAGGTTTTTTTAATGGGTGTTTTAGAGAATGAGGTTGGTGTTGGGAGTGCGATGCTGGTATGTATGCCCTCTTTCTTCTCTGAGTGGCTTTTAGTATGCAAGTAGCAAGCTGTTGTGGATGAGTGTTGATAGCCAAACCTGGAATGCTGCACAGAGGTGCAGGTGGTTTGTATTGATACATATTTCCATTACTCTTAAGCTGGATTCTGATTTCAGTGGTCAGGTTTCCATGTCCTGAATTGGTTTTGGTGATAGGAAACACTTACTAGAAAGACTGATTGGCTTGTGCATTTCTCTTCCCCCTAAAGGAACATTGTCAAGAATTGCAGGGGAAGATTAAGCACTTAGTCTTGCTCTCCTAATCTGAATTGTTCTGTGAAAGTCTAATTTTAAAGAGTATGCTCCTAAACCAAATTTGCTGTTTCCCCACTGGCAGTCAGTTTTGAAAGCATATCTATAACATACACACAGGATGGTGAGGGGGAGTCATTTTAACCTCTGCCAAGAGGAAAACACAACAGTTGGGAGAGGCACAATGTAATGATAAATATTTTATTGACATGTTCCAAACATATTGGATGTAAATTTACACACTATCTGAGATTTGTTAAGTTTCCTTGTGAATTTTCATGTTCCTGTAAATCCTGGTTCATTAATTGGCTGTAAAGTAACGAACGTCTGAGCCAATCCTTTGCCAGCAAGAAAACCTGTGTTAGCTGTGATCGGCGATAAAAACCCCTGCGAAGACAAACCCCAGACACCCTCTGAGCAGCCCTGCTGTGTGCTCAGCTCACCCTTCTGCACGACTTGGGAGGTTCTGGCACGTGGGTAGGGGAGTGCATGAAAACCCTGTTGGCTTGGTTCCTCTCCAAAATGCAGGTGAGATAAAAATCCGCATTTGTGTAAATGAATGAAGGACCGGTCCGTAAGTGTAGAGAATTATTTTCTGTCCCCTAAAGAGGGTTGCAGGGGTCTCCAAAGAAATTGAAAGTCAGGTTTCCTGTGTAAAATTAATTTGAAAGATAATAAACCTTTTCAACAGGTATCTTTAGGCACTGCCACCATCTTGTTTCCATTACCAGTTAGCCCTGATGTGGTACCCGCTCAATAATTTGCGAGAGGAATGCCTCTGGGTTTGGGGCAAGGCTCAGTTCTTCAGCAGCTATGGAAGAACAAATCAGTGCGCAGCAGAAGCGAACCTTGATTCCTGTGCCTTGTGTCCCAGGCATATGGGATTCTCGCCTCTGTTTCCCTCCCTAGGGCAAGATGAGAACTCAGGGGCAGGAGGAGTTAAGAAAAACTCACAAGGGGTGTCTGGATGGCAAGGTGACCTTGGCTGGGCAGTTGGCTGGTAGAACAGTTTCTGGAAAATCTCACCTTCTGACGGCCAAGCCCTTGGTGAAGACCGAAGACAGAATTGGCCCTCTGTGGCACTAGTACATGAGTGTTTGTCCAAAAAGCAAAGAGTAGGAAAATTTTGATCAAGTCTGCAGCTTGCTGTGAACGTTGCACCTAAGTGGGATTTTAGAGGTGCATCCTTCTATCAGCATCCTCAAAACTTGAAGGTTCTCCATTAGGTGTGCAATAAGAGGGTTTTATTCTCGCAACATTCTGAAGATGTTTTCTGCTTCCTACCCTTGGACATTGGCATTCTAATTGGTGATCATTAAAAAGAAAAAAGAAAATATCCAGTTTTGGACATACAATTTGGGTCCAAAAGGTTCTACAGCATTATTTCACTGCAGTTCTTCTAAAATTCCTTTGCTGGAGTATTTTGAGGCTTTTGTGATTTTTAGTCTATCTAATTAGATTTCTGAGGCTCAGAGGACTTGGCTAACTCTGCCAGTTGGGCTCTGTCAGAGATGAGTCTTTGATGCCACGAGGAGTCCAGAGACAATAACGATGTCTGTATTTCAGCAGTTAACTGCAGGGGTTTGCAAGAACAAGTGATTCAGAAGCTGTGGCTTTCCATCTGAAGATGGCCTGACTTGTAGCTATTGTTCTCCTAAGTTGGTTGTAACATTGGGGTGGTGGTGTGTGTGTTTGAGTGTTTGTTCATTTCATAGACTTTCCAGGAGTCAAACCTTCCACTCACATCCAAGGTTAAGAAAACAGCTTTTTAAAAATAAACAAAATAGGCTTATCTGCTGTAGTGAATCTCCGTTTTGGACCCTGAAAATAATTGAGGCATTACTAAATCTTTTTGAAAGATGCCGCTTTGGAAATTAAGAGGTTGGGCACGTGAATATATTACTGGCAGCCAAAAGGTGCCCGGAACCTGGTGCAGAACATCATCCCTTCTGCGGCGTACATGTGCACGCACATCACTGCTGCTCTTGCAGGGCTTGTTTAACTAATCCCGTCTGCAGCCACACCTTCTAAATACCAAATCCACAAACTTGTCTCATCACCTTGAGAGCATGACATGAAGGATTAAGACTTCAGTAAGGCTTTCAAGAGGGTGCTTACAGGCTGGAACACCTGTTCTGGTTAAAATTTAGATGCTGATTTGTTAAATGTAGATTTTTCTAAAGTTTACTGAATTGTCACAGGCAGTAGGCAGGAAATCCGTATAAAGGTGTCTCTTATCCTTCATTTAGTAGCATGTCATGCATTATAGGTACCTAGTGACAACCCATTTGTTCATGTTGTACCTAGTTTACTCTGGAGCTTTTTTTGAGTACGTTTTGGAGACTTTCCCTCCCCTGCGCTGCTCTTGGTGACAGCAGCCCTTGTACTGCCAACTCACGCTGCAGAACCCCAGTGGGACCTTCCTGTGCAAGCAGTTAGAAGCGTCCTGCTGTTGTACTGCAGCTTTCCCTCTGGCTAAAGTGAAGCTCTAGGTGTGTGAATGTCCATGACAGTAACGGGAGAATAGACAGTATTACTTCAGATGCTGTTCTTCTGCCAGCTAGTAACACTGGCAGAAATACTGTCAGTGTCCTACGCTGTTGTCTTTTTGCCTGCCGCCTTCTAGTTGATTTCTTCCATGATCTCTCATTAGATTTGCTATTGGATTAGATGTTAGTGATTAAAGTCTCCAGCTCTGCCTTTTGCAAAGAGGACCTTCTGGGTAATCACAGAAGAACCAAACAATTAAACTTGCCAATAGCCATAGGAAATGTTGCTTGAAGGAAACACAAGGCATCTATTATTATTTTTACCTACAGCCTGGATTAGAAACACTATGCATCATACAGTGCCTGGCTCCTCCGTGCCCACCTGCGATCTTGTGTAGTCCTATTGAGGATATGAGTTCATATGCTAACACCTAGGAATGTAGTTCACAGCTAGATCTATGGCTCACCAAAGAAAATGACTTTAAAAATTCTGTTGAGGAGGATAAAGGGAAAGATCAAAAGGAGCCAACCTATTGTCATCTCCTAACAAGCAAAACACTCAAATGTTAGTTATGGAAATATCCCTTTTACAGAAAGAAGTGTAGTCCTCCCAGCATTGTGTGCCTAATCTTCACTTGACCTGAGCACAGGAAGTCTTTATACACATGGATTTTTTTTTTCCTGCATCTGCTTTTATCTTGCCTTAGCTCACCTGGCTTGAGCCTGTCTAGTGGTATGTGCATATGTGCCAGTGCAGATGTGATGGGACTTGAAGTGAGTTGCAAGATTAGCTGAGCAATGTTTTTTTTTCTATTTTGCCATTTTAATCTTGGTTAAACCTCTTAGTCAGAGGGTGATTTCCATTTCATCTTGAGTTACATTGGGCTTGTATGGCTCATTTCAAGCTATAGCTTGTCTCCTTAAACTTCTGATGTAACCCCTATTACTGCATTACCCTGATGGCTGCAAGGAACCATACCTACTCCTGGGTATGTAAATATTTTCTGTTCTTTGCCTTCATTTGTCAGATATTTGGGTTTGGTATGAGCACGAATGGAAAAGTTTATTCTTGTTTCAAGGGGAAGGCAACAAACGTTTATCTGAATGATCAAAGCAGAATTTATGGGGAAATACAATGGAAACTATTCCTGGCTGTTTAGAAACTGATGTACAGGAGTAAGCCAAGAGGAACAGAAATGAGTGTACTTAGTTCACTACTTAAGTCAGGTTTCTTCTGGGCCTTTCCTCATCCCAAGCTGCAGTGGGTTTTCACTAAGCAAATGCTTTTTCTTTGCATGTGTCTAATATTTACTATGGATTCGTGATGTGCAACAAAGGGTTGTGAAAAGCAGTGGCCCTGCTTGTGAAGTGCTACTTCAGTGGAGCCACAGAAAGTTACATTTTTATTCTAAGTTACCACGAATATTATTTTATTACTTTTCACTTTCCTCCTTGCCTGACATGGCTGTGTATCACCGCTGGCTCGAGGCCAGCATGTGTTCTTGTGCTCTCTGCGGCAGGGCAGGATGTGTCCGGTGTGATGGTTGCTCCACTGCATTCCAGGTTAATGAGCCTAAACTTGTATTCTTGGGCTTTCATTTTGTCTCTCTTGATGAGGATAGCATGCCTAGCCCACTTGACCAAGCTGTCGTCATTACAGCCAGGTTGCTTATCTTCTTAAGTTAACTCTAACGAAGTGTGACAGCCTGACGAGTTCAGACTCCGGCTGCTGGAAGGAAGCTGGTTCTGTAGAAAGTAGGGGTTCGAGTATGTGCGTTACGTGGCTTTAGCAAACGTATTTCAACACTTTAAATTGTTACAACCAATCTAACGGACCTGAGGTGAAGACATACTTGACATGTAGTTGTGGCGAGTCTCCTGGTACAGCAAACCTGTAACTAAACCTGATTCTTTCAAACAGATAAATTCTATACTGCGTTTTTTCTCCTCTCATTGCATCAGGGAAGTGGTAAGATGATTCTGTGCAGCCACCCAAACAACAGCAAGGTGGTTTGTAACCCTTTCCAGACCGGACCTGTTTGGAATAACCATTTGCAGACAAAAAATTATCTGTGCAAGACCTGGTAGCCTTGATCCTTGGCTTGGCTGTCCATGGCCTCTCCTGCAGAGGACAGTAACGCTTCTTGATTTCTTGATTTGAATTTGCGTATTCCCGGGGAAGATCAAGAGTGTGTGTGTAAGGCTCATTTGGTAACAAAAACCGCGAAGTCTTAGTGCTGTTTGTTTTACTGTGGATTAGAATCCATTAAATTGAGCGAGCTTTCTTCTGTCTTCTTGATTGTTTGCCTTTGGGGCCAGAGGCATGAGACCCTCTGCCACCACAGACTGGGCTGTAACTTATATTTCACCAACACTGATCTTTGAGTGTGGATATGTCAGCTATATCTGTCTCTGCCTTCTTGAATACTTTTCCTCCAGTTCTTGAAGAGCTCAGTTTTGTTCAACCTGCTGATACCAGATACACCCCTACTTGCCCAAGGCAAGAGCATATAGGGAATGCTTGCTTTTTCATTCCTTGCAA
Source organism: Phalacrocorax aristotelis (assembly GCF_949628215.1). Lineage (NCBI taxonomy): Eukaryota > Metazoa > Chordata > Aves > Suliformes > Phalacrocoracidae > Phalacrocorax > Phalacrocorax aristotelis. Next base: position 5,479,812 of record NC_134293.1, on the reverse strand, counting down.
TGGCAGCTTCGGGCTGTTGCTGGACTGGCAAAGCCCTTAATTCTTTAAATGGAAATCAGTGTAGTTAATGTCATGCCAGCTAAAGCTATGGGTTTTTTTTAGAGAACTGTATGCTGGAAAATTAAAAATTTGTGGAGTTCAAAGGCTTATATTACTTCAAATTCTCTAGCCCCCTCCTTCATGCTGTTATGTTTAGAGGTAGGCCCACATAGCTTCTGAGATCTTGGAGAGCAACATTCCTGTTCTTGTGAAGCTTGTGTAGGCCATTCCCAGATGGATATAATGCTTATGAGATACTAAGTACATGAAGTGTGTTTTACATAGTGGGAAAAATACTCAGTGGTGTCTCATATTTAATGTTTTCGTTGTCTTTTAATGACAACGATAGCAGGTGTATCAATGGGTAGCATCACCTTTTGGTGTAGAAGGAGGCTGAGCGGTGACTGAGACTTGGGGAGAGGGAAGACCTGCCCTGTCTGCACCATCTGATTCTGCCCAGCACTTTGCAGACCTGCTGGTGCGGCGAGATTCTCCGCTGCCCTCATCGTCATCTCTTGAGTACAGCATCACACAGCAGTCCATTTTAGCCTGCTGAGCCAGAGGTTAGCTTGCAGCCTTTCCAAATCCATGATCGTACCATCTTGTTCCCTCCCACACTTCTCATTTTGAACAGCAGTGTCCAATTATGGCCAGGAGACGCTGCAAGAGCTTCACAGAAGGGTCATTATTTTGTCACCTAGGTGACAGTTTGTTACCCTGCCAGTTGTCTGGAGTGCAGCAAGCCACTTCACATACAGCTGACATGGTTTAGACACTTTTTAGTGAACAAAATGGGTAGCTGTATCCTTAGCCCTTGTCTCTCAGAAAAATCAGTTTCCAACTGTTGCATCTGTGATGAGGCTGCTTTGAATTGGTGAATTTTGCAGCAGTTGTCTGCTTTGTCTCTCTCTGCTTGAAAAGGTGACATCAAGAGGGTTGTCCTGATTTAGAAGTGCTTTTAGAAACATGAATCTTCAGAAGGCGCTGCGAGATAGGAAGGTGCTGTTCCTGTTTCTCAGATAGTTAAACCAAATGTGGCACTGTGACTTGTGCAAAACTGCCAGAGGCCAACCGGGGATTGCCTCTTAGACTAAAAACAGGCTTCTGTGTTTATATTAACATATATTTATAATACTTCCCTTTAAGAGGGTTCTCCAGACTGTCCACTGTGGATTTATACTGCAGGTCATGAGTCTGAGCTGGGCTACTCCTCTTTGGAGAGGCCAAATGTAGGTTCAGTTTTTTAAAGTTGCTTCTTTTAAATTAGATTTCCTTTTTTTGTTGTTGTTTTAATAATGCGCGTTGGTAACTAACGCTGAAGTTTCTTGTTTTTTTGCCAATAGCCAAGTACTAAACAACCATCCATTGCTATAGGGGGAAGAAACATCATCTCTGCTGTGTGCCTCTTCTTGCTTTTCTTTAGAGTTGGATTATGCACGTAGCATTAAAGCTGTGTTGCACATAAGATCATGTTAATCATTTAACAACTCTCATTGCCACAGGTTGCTTTGTAAAGGAATCCTCTGTTGTCTCCTCACAGGAGGAATGAGATTAAGTTAAAATTCTGTTCCTTCCATCTTAAGCATGGGCTTAAATTTTAAGCATGGTTCCTTCCACTTTAAGTCTGTGAGACAGGGTAAGATTTTGCCTTCTGTGCTTCTCAAGCAATGGCACTCATGCCAGCATTTAGAAGGTCCCCTAGAGTGCACCCATCCTTGTGCTGACTGCAGTGTGTGGGGGCAGAGCTCCCACCAAATGAAACCAGTGAAAGAGGAGCCACTGGGAGTAAAGCAAGCTGATAGAACTTGCCAGCTGACACTTATTAGTGGTCTACCCTCTACCACCTCTTGAGGAGTTGTTTGTTAACAGAGGTACTACTTTGAGCTTGGGGAGCGCACTATAATCCTTTCAAGCCATTTAAAGCAGTGTAGGCAGTTAAAGATTAATTTTGCATGCAGTGACCTCTTTATTTTTAACTGCTTTGCCTCCTGCATCTTTAGAAATAACAAACAAATGCTCCAAACATACCAACCCCCTTGGAAGACAATGATTTCATTGCGGCTGTGAACATGACATACATTACATAAATATTGGTGCGTACATGCCTGCTGATTCTTTGTCCTTGGATGCCAGGTCTTCTGGCCCTGCTGGTCGTGTTTTATAAGAGCTTGGGAGGAAGCACAATCAACGATTTAAGACACTGATGTTCCTGATGGTGAAGACTGCTTTTCTAGCTTGGTCTGCTTAGCAAGGTGGATATTTTTCTATTAATGTGATTGGACTGGTTTATCTGTTACTTCAGTTTAGCAGACCACAGATGCTGTTGCACTTCTCTGCATTTGTCTTGAGCTTTTAGATGTCTTTATGCTGGTTATTGCAGGATGCAAGAGAGCTTTACAAATACAGTTCAAGCCTTGTGTCATCTCTGGAAGAAAAGTAACAAAGCCATGTCCTGTCCTTTTGAAGACGGGGAGGTGGAGGAAGGATGCACAGAGAAATTGTCATTGTAACACACTTGTGAAATGTGTTGTGTTATGCCCCTTCCTCCCACGTGGCTTCTGTGCATGGACAGCATCATACTCCTACAGTGATGTAGTCATGCTGCTCTTTTAGCTCAAGTGATGGAGTATTGTGTTAAGAAGCTGCAAGTCCCAGTTTTCAAACCCTGCTGATGACCGGTGTTGGAGGTAGTTTTAATTTCCTGAAGACTACATATAACTCCAGTGGAGCTAAGAGTTGTTCTCTGCTTGTTTCTGTAGCTAGGCCACACTTCCTTGCAGAGAGTGAAATCTAAATCTCTACATGATCTAACAGTTGTTTCCTAAAATATGAACAGAATCAAAGAATGAAGAATGTGTGTTGTTCAGAGCAGCCTGAGAAGCTGAAATACTGACTGAAGTAGCTGAGAGAAAAGAAAGTGGTTTTTTAAGGTTTGGTCCCCCCGCCTCCCGATTATTTAATGTGTTAAGTCAAAGGAATTGTGTATGTGTGCTCCTGTAATTTTAAGGTCACTATCTGGATATAGGCACCAGAGAGGATGAGTTTTGGTGCAACATCTCATTCCTTGGATCAAAGATATTTTATAAAACTGAGATGCATGTGTAAGAGATAAGTGAAGTGTAACCTGCATACAGAAACCTGGGGGTGGGAGGAGAGCCTGATAGACTTGTTTAACCTTTGAATGCCTCTTGACTCAGTGGCCCTTGCACACTGCTACTTCATGGAAAAAGTTCTAAATATAGTACTCATTTGTTGTTAAATAATAACTTCAGAAGGTGGATGCTAGGGTTTCGAGCTCCTTGCAGGGCACAAGCAGTGCAGGAGCTATATACTGTAAATGAGACCCTTAATGAGTATCCAGTCCAGTAATACTGCTGAACACTGACACAATTTACTGTTGACTTTTTTGCAGAATATGCCATCGAAAGTCTGTTTGTCATAAAAAGCTCCCTAAAATGGAACCTGGGGCTCATTTTTGCTCTTAAAAGAGAATACCTTTTCATTCCCTTTTTGCCTGGTACGTATCAGCTGCCAGGCATGGGACCTTGCTGCCCATGTGTCTACTTGTAGAGCTGAAGAGATTTTGAAGGTAAATAGAATGGGCAGGAAATGTTTTGGGGAAAGGGATCAACAAAATCATCTTTCCCTCGAAAAGGGGGAGATGAAATCGAGGGAAAGGTGAAGAAGTTTGCTTGAGGTCACCCAGGAGGTCTATGATGAAGCTGGGGTCTGAAACTCTTATTTTTCAGAATTCAGTCCTTTAACCAACATGTCATCTTTTACTGGAAGTTCAAAAAGCCTCTTGGTTTTAACCACCCAGTGAGTGAATCTGCTTCCTTTGTTGCTCTGTCCTCCCAGAGCTTTTACCTTAGAAGACCCTGCCATCTTGAACGATTTCCCTGTATAATGCTTGCTTCATTGCTGTTTCATTTCACTAACTTTCGCTTGAAAATCAGATGCTTCCCTATCTCTTTTTACTTCCATATACAGCTTTTCCCTGTTGCTGTTGCTCATTAAATTGTGCAGCTGTGTTATTTAACATCATAAAGCGTTTAGAGATATCAGTCATATAAAAGGATACAAAATGAATGTGCATTGTAATTCTAGTCTCGAGATATCAAACTTCAATGTGGAGTTGTGACTTAACTTTTAGGCTTTGTAAAAGCTTTTACTTATCTTTTTTATTTAGTGCTTTTCTGAGTCATAATGATTTGTGTGTAGGTAAATATATTTATATGCAGTTATTAAGTAATCTTTATAATTATGTACATTAAATTAATATAGGTATGAAGTTGTATTGAAAATGTCAATTATTTTTCTTTCCACAAGTTCATCGTTAGGCATCGTGATGAACTGGATTGCAAATGCTGGCACAGTTCCATGTGTATGCCCTGACCTGTGGTCAGAGGATTCCTGTTCTGCTGGAAACTGATGCCAATAAAACCACGCACCAACCCTGTACCTTCCAGGGAGGCAGGTGTGCTAGTGCCAAGGGGCTAACCTCAGAAAGAGGAGAAAACGGCAAAGCTTTGTTTTTCAATTGTTTGGTAATGAGACTCTTGCTGGAGTTTGGCAACACAGATTTGAAGCAGCCATGCCAGTTCTTATATGTTGTATTTGGTATTAATAACTCATGATTGAAATGTATCTGGCTTTTACCTCTGCTTTCTCTCTCTCTTTTTTTCTTCTCCTTTTCTTACCCCTTTTTTAAAGCGGGTTACTTAGCATTTGTGTGTCTAGGTTTTCCTCTTCTGAGGCATGGAAGTCATGTATTTCCTCTCCAGGAACACGGAGAGACTCAACTGGTGTCAATTACTTCTGAAGCCAGGGTTGATATGATCAGCACTGTCTATACTGATTTTCCAGATGGTTTTTTTTGTGTGTGTGTGGTTTGTTGTTGTGTGGGCTTTATTGTTTGTTTGTTTTTAAATTCGAATACTCATTTTGGGGCCTAATTGCCATTGTTTCTTTCTGTATTCTGGATCTGTGTCAAGGAGTTTGCTGGTAGCTCTGCAAAGCTATTTCTGAGAGGGGAGTGCTTGTCTCACAAGCCTCCAGGGAACAGCAGGAATAGTGAGGCAGCGGGGGCTGCAGCTTACCCTTTTTCTGGGGAGCTGCAGCCTTGCTCCTGGCAGGGAGGCAAACCCTCCGCTGCCCTCAGTGGTGCTCAGCCCCCAGGGGTGATGGGTGAACTTGGCCATTTTCCTTGTTTGTAGGTATGCGTGTGCAAGCTTGTGCACATTCTCAAGGGTAGCGGAAACTGTCAATGTAGAAGTGTGTCCCACAGGGCACAGGCGCAGCGCTCTGCTCTGCTGGCACTGCTTTTGAACGTGTGCTTGCTTGTGTTTCCATGAGGGCTGGTTTGCAGACCTTTTGCCTGACAGTGGAAACATCTTTAGCTGTGGTGTGTGGGAGATGGCTCTTCTCGAACTTGCTGTGTGCATGTGAAAGCCATGTTGTCAGTTGTATGTCTCAGAGCGAAAGTAGGATGCCTTTAGGAGCGTCCTTGCGTCTTACAGAACATCTTAGTAATACCTTTTCCCATATCTCCTTAAATAATCATTAAAAGCATTTTTTCTGGTGGTTTTTTTTTTTTTTTTAAAATGTATCCTGGCCAAAGCAAATAGGATAAGGAATTAGAGCAAGCTGAGGCTGGTATAATATACTAAACCATGACTCTAACAGCAATTAATGCAAAGGAATGAATGTTTTACAGTGCCCTGCAGTTATCCTTAGTTTTCAGCGGTAAACTGAAATAAGTCTGGTATCTATGTAATCACTAGACTAACCGCCATTTTTATTACATTACATAGTTTATTGCTCATTTTTTCTTCCATTTTCAGGCTACTCTCCTTCCCCCTCTGTAGTGACCCCCAAAGAAGAATATTACAGTTAGTGCAGCTGATTTTTGACACAGTCGAGTTCTGATATTTGTACACAGTCTGCACAGCTCAGCTCGGTGTTTGACCATGTTACCCTGCTGCCGGGACTAGAGAGGTGGCCAAGAGGGCCTGTTGCCTTGCGGGGGTGGGGTGAGGGGAAAGCTGTGGCTTGCAAAGAATTCACTGACTCAGAAGTGTCAAAGTGCATGCCTTGCTCTAAGCTTAGGGTAGTTCCACTAACTTTGTTGGAGCTGCTCATGTGCTTGGTCAGGTCTTCATCTCACTCTGTCCCAAGTCTTTTCGTAGTGAGGAAGTTGTCCCACTTGATACACTGTACAAATCTGTTTATAGCGGCACACTGTGCCCCATTCAGAAGGATAAGGTAGCTTTATATCATCGCCACACACATATTCAGGCTTGGACTGGCATAATAATTTTCAGTAAAAAACTGGCTTTATTGGTACTTGTAAAAGCATTAATGGCATTAATGTCAGTTTAGTTGTTTCCCATTTAAAAGGTACTAACTGTACCCTATTGCTCTCCCATGCTTTTCTTGGACTTTAACTTGCAGTAAGTTTGGGGTAGAAACAATGCAGAGTAGCACACTGGGGAGCTTGTTTTGGTTGTGGCAACCATGAAACAGATACGAGCATAGCTGTTAGTGCTTCCCCAGTCAAAGTTACCATGTCTTGGCCCTAAGCTTTACTACTTTTTTATGTGGAAAGGAGGAGATCAGAGAGAGCCCGAATATTAGCAACTTGCCATGTGTGTATAATATTGGTGTATGAAGAACATGTGTGTGAAAACTTGAAGAAATATACTCTTCAGGCTACAAAAAGAATGTGTAATGTAAGAAAACACTGTTACTTAATACATTTTTTGCTTGGAATCTGTAGTTGACACATGCTGTAATACTTCTCGCTCGTGTGATACAGTAGCAGCATGACACTTCAGATTTATTACTTTTGGTTTCTCTTTAAAGAAATCCTGCGTCTGGAATCAGAAGAATGCTTTTTTTTTCTCTTAAGCTACAGAAGGGAAAAAATTTCAAAATTACATAAATCAAAAATATATTAAAGGCCAACAAAACAGATGAAAACTTTTTTGGAAGATTGTCTATAACGTTTGGCAGAAGAGACTAATGTGCTGTGTTTTTTGGCTGAATTTATAAATGTGAAATACTCTAGGGTCCATTTCCTTGAAATGAGCTGGTTTTATGTATTTTATCTAACTACATAAAAATCCCAGCAGAGGTGACTTGTGTGTGTGTATAATGTCTGTATTAGCGTTTGTGTAATTTATGTTAAGTATATATACTATGTTCTATAAATTCAGTTATAACTGCATAGAATATTCAGTTACAAAATTACTTTTGTAGTGCAAACACTAGATATCTTGATCTTGGCCAAGAAATTCGGTATCCTTTTGTTGACTACAGGGCTGGCAGTATGTTATTTTTTGTGTAGATTCGTTTCTCTCCAGTACATGTACACACATCTGTAGATACAGTAACATACTTGTGATAAAGTGTGTGTATGTGCTCAGCCTTTTTTTGGTAAACTGCACCATCTACTATTTGGAGAGGTGCACTAGGGACTTGTGAGGAAAGCCAGGAGGTTTTTGAGGCTTGCCTTGTGTCCCGTAGCAGCCGGATGGAAGTAATCAGGCCAAGTGGATCAGAATGAGTTGGCTTTGTGTGTGTTTGCTCTTCAGTAAACTTTTTTATGACATGTTTCTTCCCCTTTTAATGCATTTTTAGATTTAGTTATGTGGTTGTGTTCTGTGTAACCAAGTCACACCACAAAGGACGTAGTGTGGGATAATCAGTTAAAGCCACTGCTTCCTCCTCTGATGCTTTGGCCTTCTGCCTCTGATTTCTAGGATGTTTCTGACGTGTTAAGCAAGGGCAGTCACCCTCTAGACTGCTCGTGCTGGTTTACTTTTAATCTAGGGAGGCTGTTTCGATTAAAAAGTTTCTATAACCCTTCTTCCTAGGCTGGGAATCCGGTACGGTCACTGCCCTGGATACACACTGCGTTATGCATTATACAAAATGGATACCATGGATACCTTTTCCCCCTTTTTCTCCCTAAATGGAGACTGTGAAGTTTTGCAGGGGAAGTGATTTGAACCCTCATACGCTGGTCACTTCAGTAATGCTCTCTGGCACGGTTTGCCCTCCTAAACTTAACTGCAAACTTAGGGCCCAGGTCATCTTAAAGAGACCTAAAAATTTCCATTTCTAAAAATACATCTTTCCATACAGAAATGCTTGCATGTCTGTGTATGTAACGGTTCCTAAATTGTTACTGACACTGCGTAAAGTGTTTACAAAGAGAGGGCAACACTTAAAAACTATCAATTAGAAATTACTAGAGCAATGACAAAAGATGTGAAAACAGTTATCGGTTTGGTTTCCAAAATAAATCTTCAGGCTGACCCTCTGGGCATGGCTCTTGGGTTCGGAGGCAACAGCTCTGGAGAAGATGAAGCCTTCTATCTGCTGCCAGCAGAGGCTTTAAGGTATCAGCAGTTCAGTGCAAACTCTGTGGAAGCCAAGGATTGTGCTAAACGAACAGGCTCCAAAATAGCAGAGACTTACCTTAAAACTTCTGTGGTAGAATGTAAGCAGAGTGGTTAACACCGGTGAGGCCAGGTGCTCTGATGGGGAGACGGCAGAGTGATGGCTGTGGTTGAGCCTACAGCCTGACCAGAAAGGACTCCCCTTTTCAGGGCTGTCAGCGCGGCATCTTCCACGAGTTGTACAAAGCAATGTATTGTGAAGCTGGGCTCTGCTTCTTTACGTTTATTTTCCTTTCTGCTGTAACTCTTTCCCTAGGTGTAGTAATGCTCATAATGCTTCCGAGTTTTGCTGTTTGCAGCAGGGACATAACAACTAAAAGCGACATGTAAACAGCTTTGTTGGCTACTTTTACTTTTCTTGCTTATATTGTACACCTTAAATGTGCTATTTCTTTTGGCATAATGGCAAAATCGCTGCTTATGGGAACTGCTGTAGATAATACAAAAAGCTCTTTGAAAAGAGCTTTATCAGAGTACAAAGTACTTGGAATTGAAAGCCCCTAGAGGGTTGCTTTATTTTCCCCCTTCATTCAAACTTGTAGTGGTGCAGGATCGAGATACATCATGCCCTATTTTCAGTTGATTTGCATGTTAGAGAGAACGGAGTAATTGGTGTTTAACCAGAACAAAAGAGGATCTGTTTGCTAAAAGAAAAAGAATTCTTGAAGTAGACCCTAATACATATACTGCCTTTGTCTCTTCTCTCATTAAGAATTGAATAGGATGGCCTAGTAATTAGAATGTGGAAGGCATTGCTTTGGTGTTGATGCTTTTTGAGCTAATTGGTTTGAAAATTATATTTGATGTAGCTCTAAGGGATGTTGGCACAACACCTTCTTGGGACATGGACATCCTGTACTCCCATTTAACTGCAGAAATAGGCACTTTGAGGCAGGGATTTGTCTTTCGGGTTTTTTTAATTTATTAAAGCCATATTTACCTTCCCAACTGAATACACAGGATGCATTATTGCATGTAAATAATTCTTCTCTCGCTGGTATGAAAACCTTCAAGTGACCTTGGAAAGAGATAAGCCCTTCTTTTTCCAAATAAGTACTTATTTCAGACTTTAGTAAAGCAGAGATTTGAGCTAAACAGGGTTTGGATTTCTGCCTTTCTGCATTCTTGGAAAGGTTTTGTTGTTGTTATTCAGTTGGGGTGGTTTTTTTTTTGCTTTGTTTTTGTTTTGACAAAAAGATTAAAACGAATGTAGCTCTTGAGCAGAATGGAATAAAAGATAGGTCTGGAAACATGCAGGAGGCTTTCTTTGGTCAGTGTTTATGCTCATCATCTTCAGCCCTGTCTCTGATGGTGGAGACATTGAGATGTTGATTGCCTCTGTAGAGCCTTTCCATGGATTCTGACTTGGGATCGCTTTAATCTGAAAACTTCAAAACTTCAGAAATATTTTTTTGGATCTCGAACTACTGAGGGAGTCTTTGCTTTGGACAAGCCCACTTGATGGCCTTTTGATGTGTATCCTGTATGTGTACAATGGATTTAGGGTGGGGGGAGGTACTAGGAAATACACAGAAGGAAGATGCATTTCGTAGACCAAGAGATAAACTTAACAGTAGAGATTCAGCTATACAGAGTTTAAGTGTGTTTTATTTGATAATGCTGTTCTTCTGTGGTACTAATTGAAGCCTCAAACCTGTTGTTGGTTCTCTGCAAAGCCCCATACTATCATCTTAATAAAGTATTACAGTGTGGTGGAGTTGTTATATTATGATGATTAAGTGAACTTCCAAAATTTCCCCCAAGGTTTCAGTGATTAAAAAGAACACTTCTTTAAAAATTACTTCAGGTTCTGGGGAGTGTTTATTTAGCAGTGTATTTGTTATCTAAATGGATTCAGTCCTGCAACGAGCAATAGTTTGCTTTTTTTAACCTTCTCAGGTATGTCTTTTCTCCCTTCTTGTGGTGGGTAGGCATGTGCCTTTTTGCAGTGTTTCTGTTCAGCTGCTTACAAGTGTATGTAAAGTCAATAATAAAGTTGTGATCCTGCTTTAAGATTTGTTTGTGTGTTTATTGTACTACAAGTTCAATGCCCTTTAGTGTCTTAAGGTTTTATCTTTAGATACTTTAGGTATTGAGATGTCTTGGATATCTTTAGCTATCAGTTGGTGACACTAAACTGTGTTGGAAGTCTTAAAATACTTTTATTTTAAGGGTTAGGACTGATGGCCTCTGAGGCCTGACTGCATCGGTCCCAGTGAGGTCCATCGCAAGGCGTTGCTCAGAGTAATATTTTACCGAGTCCTGTGGACCTCTGCTGTTCAGCATCCCCGTCTGTCCGTGTAGCTAACCCCTGCTCAGGGATCAGTCTGGATGGGAGCTATCTATTAGTATAATTTTCCTAACACTGACACATGAATGCTGGCTGCAAACGGCTTCTGCAGCACCAACCTCTGTTTCCTCCTCCATCTGTGCACATCAATATGTCAGGCATCTGCCAGCTGGGCAGCAACAGATACCGAGGCTCGTTTGGGCTGAAGCGCTGTCAGCGTAAGATCCTTCCCAGCTCCATGTCTCCCTTACTGCTTGTTTAGTAAATCATTCTCTTCTGGACCGTCAGCCAGGGGCTGATTTTCAGGATGCAGGTGAAGGCTGATAGATCTGGAGACGCTGTTAGCCGTAGTCAGCTGTAGCGCGCTTTGTGCTGGGTGCAGGCAGTGGTAGCCCTGGGCATTTGCTCCAGTTGTGCGCCCCATGTTCTGCATTCAATACTAACCCAAACAAGGCGGAGTATTCTGTTTAGCTGTGTTGTACATAAACACTCTTACACTTTGCGTTTGTACAATACATTAGAGGTTCCGCGTGGTTTGCTCTGTGGGCGTGCCATTCCTTGTTGGCTGAAGTCTGGACATCCACAGTGGCACTAAAATCCTGCTCCTGGGGACTGGGGTGCCCAGCAACACCTGCAGATGAATTTTGTTTTTCATAATAGCATCTCCATAAGATGGAGCTTGGAGGAGAAGGGTAGGAAGAGAAACTTGAAAGACCAGACATAAATTGGAGGCCACAATGTTGATATTTTCTAAAACAAACTGCTATTATTTTTTTTTCTTACAGGTTCTTCTTATTTAAAAGTGGGCCTAAAAGACAAAAGGGTTAAGAGGGGTTAAATAAACTGAAAAAAACCCCCGCAGTGTATTTCCGTTCAGACTTAAAACAAAATGTTGTGGATTGACTCAAAATGAAATTTTCTCTTTTTCTTTTCCTTTTAAGTTTTGCCAACAAACTGAAAACATGTTTGTTTAATCATAGGCAAATTTATCCTCCTGGTTTTTTGGTTCTATTTTGTTTTCAGTTTAGCCAGCAAATTGAAAAATGAAACTGTTCTGCCAGCGCTACTTCCAGTTAGGATTTCTCTGAGGAAGCCGTGTGAATCTCCCCCTTTTACACTTTATCTAGGAGACATCAGAATTTGTTTGCTGATTAATACTTTGGAAATTATACATTAACCATATGGAACTACTTCAGTTTAACTAACTTGTGTGTTCTGAAGATAGCTAATCCCCTTAAAAACTTGTTTTTAATGACCAGTTTGTTTTCACCTGAGGTCATTAAGGCTCTAAAAATGGCTGTTAACTGCACCAAAGACTTTTTTTTTTTTGCCCAAGGAGGAATGCTGCTGTGCACCATATTTAATGGTCTAATACGTTTTATTTCTGCCTTACCTTCCGGATATGCTGGCTTTTTTTCATGGCTGTGTTGGAAAAAAACTGTTTATTTTCTGTCTGCTAATGACTGATCTTCCAGCCAGCTGGAGTGAGCAATGTGAAGTACGCAGCGCACTGAAGCAGTAGTATGAGCGTGTAATGGCTTTGGGCTCGGTGCGTGTGCCCGGCTGCGGAGGGCAGGGGTGCTCAGCCCGCTGCCTGCTCTTGCAGGTCTGCGATACTGTGAATCATAAAGCCATTAGGAATATTAAAACTTCAGACAATGGGCTGTGGTAATTCTTCTGCCTCCTTCTGCTTAATTTTTGTGCTAATTTATTGCTCCTCTATATTCCTACTTCTGTCACCTAAATGCAAATGCACTGGCAGCCTGCTTTATGGATAACACTTAAAAAATAATGGTGCAGTAATGAATGGTGAATTGCAGTGGAGATCTTGCTGGAGTGCCTGCAATATCCGCATTAATTTCAAATGAATTAATTGCAGTTAATACTATTGTATTTAAAACCAGTCAGAAGCCATAACAGTGATTAGGTCGTAAGTGTAAAATGTTATTTCAGAGCAGCATCAAAATGTTTTAAAATAGCAATATACGGTGTTAAAGTGTGTCTGACCTAATGGCCGCCATCACCAGCTTTTGTGCTAAGCCAGTCTAGAACAGATGAATCACAAGTATCTAACTGAGAAGAGGAGGGGTGGTAAACCTAAACCCATGCTTTTTTTCCCCTGATCAGGAGTGAACAGGTTCCTTACCCCTGTGCTGTAGTTATGAGCAGTGGCAGGATGAAGGAGGGGTTTTATCCGGCACAGCTTTGGATCCTATTGATCTCTGGTGCCAGGCTTGCACAGGCTGCTGCTAAACCTCATCTGTCACCAGTGGGTGGTTCCAGCACAGACGCAGGGGAAGGTGGAAACAGACTGTATGTAGCTATGAAAGGAGCATTTCTTTAATATTTACTTCTAGTCCTTCAGAACAAATTGATGCTATGGCAAATATATTTATTTTTCAGCAGTTAATACCCTAAAGAAAAAATGTCCCAGTGCTTTGCCTTTCACTTGAGTCCTTGTTGATGATGCCTTGAGCATCTACGGCAGGTCCCTGACTTTTCCCCTTGGGAATGTGTCTTTGCTAGAGAGGTAAATCAGGTGGTTGGTACCTGGGTAAGCCAAGTCTTTGTGGGATGAACTGACACTGCACTGACTGAAATTACAAGCCTGCAGTGCTGCTGGGCTTGTGGGGGGGGTTGCTGAGACTTCTTGCAGGCATATCCCACCGTTTCTCACGTGCTATGCGAGAGGCTGGGATGCTCTTTGGCTCCCAGGAGTGAGACAGAAAATTGCCTGTCTTGGTACAAGCTGGGAGCCATGTGAAGGCACTGAAAAGCTGACAGCGCTTGGTGATTCACCCTGCAAAGTGGGTGAAAGCGGGACATGGGCTTCGGTCTCTCCGTTCCGCTGCCCCTTCTCCAGCGAGGCGGCGTGGCCCAGTCTGAGCACCTCAGGAGCTGGAGGGGATGTACCTTACACATAAAGAAATCTGCAGTGGCGCTGCAGGGAGGATGCGTGGTGAAGGGGCTGGTGCCACTAGATCATTTTTCTGATTACCTTTTTAATAAGTTGTTGACGGTTGCAGCAGAAGTGCGAACCTCCTGCGCGTCAGTTCCTATCTCTGTGCCCCGGCTCCCTGCCAGCATCTGCTCTGCTGGCGTTGGCCCCCGTCCATAAGACTGGCTGTTGATCCAATTGCATCTTCATTGCCACTGCCTGCAGTGAAAGTTACAGCTGAAATCCCTCCCCAGGCATTTACTGGCCGGGGATCAGGGGTCCTTGAAGTTGGGCAGTTAAGGTCAAAAAATAAGTCTTTTCTTTTAAGGTGAGGCAGGTGTGAATGGAACTTTATTTAGCCGTGCCCCAGGGTGAGAGCTGTCAAAGGCTAGACCCAAGAATGTGGTAGCAAACGGGCAAAAGACCTCTGCTCTGCTGCAGCTTTGTGAAGCCTGGAGGGTCAGAAGAGCAGGGAGGCAGAGCGAGCTACCTCTGATGTTTCACAGCCACAGTCTCGTTCTGTGCTCGTGCCATGCCGTCGGAGGGGTTCCCAGGTCTTCACACCTGGCTTAGAGAAACAGGCATGTAACTTTTTTCAGTTTAACCACTCATATTTCTATTTTAGTTCTTAGTGTCTGGCTTTGAAGAGCACTACACCTGCAGTTTGTCTCCTGATAGTGGAAAGCACAGAATATAATCTAGCAGATTAAGACAGCTGCATTTTGTTCATCTCAAGCATGAGTTCTGCTTGGTGATTTGTAGATATAGTTTCTGTCTGACACAGAGGCAGGGACTAGTTCTGGCATGTGTGGGACTGATAAGATTTCAGGCCAGATCTCTCTCTTTAAAAGAAAAAAAAAAGAGAAAAAAGAAGAAAAACCCCTTGATGTGTTACATAGTTCAGTAATCAGTTTCCAGGTTCTTTAATTAGATCTGTGCTTTAGCTGATTTAGCTGCATGTCTCAATACACAAATGATTTACAAAGGGGGGAAAAAAAGTATGTGTTAATCTCCAGTGAATGATACTTTGTGCTGAAGTCACTTTGCGCTGTTTGTATTGGATATGCTACAGTATTCAGTCTTTCCTTTAACAAGGAATTTGGCTTCATTTTTTAAGAGGAATGACAGAGCTTTACAGTTGTGTTGTTAAAAGGTTTTTATTGATGTAGATTTGTATGTATGTTTACATTTATATGTAAATGTAATTATTTAGTGAAGATTAGCAGTCAATTGAGGCCCTATCTTTCAATTTTGTGTGTTAGTAGTAATTTGCAAATTCATTGCAGTGTAGGTCAAAAATTATGGTTACTGTTACATTTAATGCATGAAGTGTTCCTGATCCACCATTTCCTTGGACAGCCTTATTGCTGCAAATTTTATCTGATTTCTTTCACAAGCAGCAGGGAGTTCATCATAGTCTCTCCTGTTCTTAATCCATCCCTACATGGTGGTTTGGTAGCCACTTCCTGATGAAGAAATCTGGGTTGTGGAACCCACTGAAACCATGGATAATTCTCCATTTAATCAATTAACTGGTAGTGGAGACATTTGGAATTACATTAGTCTGTCTGGTCTCTGACCACCCGTGTGGCGTTGGGCTGCCCTGTGTGGATTTATGGGGTCTGATTTCTGTTGTCTGGTGGAGTTTCTTAGTGATCAAAGAGCACAACTGAGCTTCTCTGTTTGTAGCACACCTTTGGTGTGTGTTAGTGTCGTTTCCCTTCTGCGCCGAAAGGCCGAGACGCTGCTGGACTTGGTCCACGCGGTGCTCCAGGAATGATCAGAACAATTCTGCCTCCTCTGTTCTCCCTTCTCTGTAGTTAGAATAGAATTTGGGGCCTGAGGGTATCCTGGCTCCCTCTTGTAATTGCGTCATTCCCACTATTAACTAAAGAGAGCAGATTATTTTTTTAATAAAAGCTTCCTCATATGCATTCTTGAGTGTTGTTTTAGTTTGCAACTGCTCAAATTGGAATGCATCCAGATGCCAAGTCCTTATGTTTCCTTCATGTCCCCAAACTCTTATGGGTAATTTGCATTTCGGCGCTGCTCAGTTGCACTTTGCTCAGTTTAAGGGAGGGAAGGTCCATGTGGTAGCGTATGCTGATTTACATATGTTGCTAGTACTATGTAGTTGTAATGTGGATGCTTTGCTTCCTTCAGGCAACCAAAGCAGGATATTTTTGTTCTAATATCCTGTTGGTTTAAGGTGAGAGGTAAATTGGAGCTTGCTCTGCTTGATTTACAGCTGGAATCTTGGTTTGAGGTTTGGTGGTAAAGATCTGAGATGCTTGGAGGATGTGATCAAAAAATGGTGAGCTGAAGGGTATTACTTTAATAAGAGTTGTTGCAAAAACTTAGGAAAATAAACTTTGCAGTTCACTAACTGAAAATAATAAAGGAAGGGCAGAAACACTACAGGGCACTGTTGAGTAGCAGCATGACACGTCATTTAATGTTTCAGCCTTTAGCAAACACTGCGACATCTCTGGAACTTCACTGCATGGCAACCAGTGCCTGCGATGGCCAGCTGTAAAGGCTTGCCATCAGACCCCAGAGCTTTGTTTTGTTGAAAATACACAGGTTTCCAGGTATGAGGTCATGCTGATTACTCTTCTGTGTGTTTTAACAAAATCAAGATTGGAGCGGGAAGGATATTGGGAGGGGTGATTAATAAATCCCAGTCTGCTGTTTCCCAGCTACTAGCTGGCGGACAGCGGAGGCCTGTCTAAACTCGGACTTTTTGTCATTTTTGCAGTAGAGCCACATGGATGTGACTGCATCTTGTCATGGGCCAGCGTGCCCAGAAAACGCACGCAAGCAGGGGAACCTACAGAGGCGGTGTCCAGGCAGTACCGATATAAAGGTTTTTTTGCTTTCCACTAGTTCTGCACCTGCTGGAAGGTTCTTGGCATTTGCCACATTGAGACCCGCCCAGATGAGCCAGCCGAGGTACAAGGTTTCTGCTCCTGACCCGTGGTTGCGTTAGGTGCAGATGTTTCTGAAGCTTCCCCTGAAAAAGTGTTGCCTCGTTACTTTTTGAACTTGGGCTTTTCCTTCCAGAGCTGGTGGGATGTCCTGGTTGCTGTTCTCCATGCGTTTTGTAGCTACAGTGTGGCTTCGTGACAGAAAAGAACCTCATGCTGGAACAAAGCAAACCTCTAAACAATCCTAAAGTGGCTCTGGGCGCTGCCCACAGCATCCTTCCCAAGCGCTCTTAGTGGCTTTTCCATGTCTGTGTTCTAACTTTGGTAACAGCAAATACTCTGTGTTTTGAAACAGTCTTCATTTGTGCTGTTAGGAAATAGACATAAAAAATAAAATGGGACTGCAAAGAGATGTCAGGTTAAATTTTGACTGTGCAGCGAGGGCTGCAGATGGTGACGGCACAGAGCAGCGTGTCGGGTTCTTGGTACTGCTCCCCTCCCTGAGAGCTCTGGAGTGGTTCGCTTACAAAAATGCTTAGTTTGAATATTGTTGTTGTTGTTGTTATTACTGTTATAGCTATTGTTAGTATTATTATTGTTATTATTTGCAGTGCTGGTGAGTAAAAAGCTGCAGGCAGGTGCTACACAGAGGCTGACCTCTGTCTGCTCACAACACAAGGAGCAAGTTTCTTGCCCGCACGCCTTGTTGCACGTGAAAGGGCAAGCTGAACGGGAGGCTCCGCGCAGCTACTGCACAGTCAAACCCACTGCTGTGATGTCTCCAAAACCCAACGGCTTGGGTTAGGAGGGTGCTTATGGTGAGGTGAACACGTGCTTGATAACTGGATTGAGCTTTCCAGCTCATTTTAGGGTTTTGGTTTTACATCTGTGTCTTGTTTGCTGCGAGTATGGAAAGGCCTTGACCAGGTCTGCGCGCTTGCTTTTAGCAGGGAACGCCTGTCTCCGAGAGAGGGAGAATGGGCAAATACAGCAGAAAACACTGTGCTGTAGGAGCAGTGTATTGCTGATAATTGTCACGTTAGTCTCGACAAACAAACTGGATGCAGTGCTGGCTGGATTTAAATACAGGATCCTCATAGCAGCAAAAAGGTTTCTGCGTGCTCTGACTCATGAAGCTGATTTTAAAGAAAACGAGCATTTTAAAAATCCTATTTTCCTTCCATTTTCACCCTCCTTTGAAAAAACTTGAAACACCTTTTTAACTCTACGTTTTAAATGCTTTTTTTTTTATAGCCATTAAATATACCCTTGTGTGGTTTTCAGGTCTTTTTAATTTTTAAAAGCCTTCCTTATTGCTGCTGCATAAGGAGAAATTTTTAGATTATGGGGAGAAGCAAATGTGACATTCTGTTCCATATTAAAAGTTAATTTAGGGCAGAACTGAAGACCAAGAAAAGTGTCTTTTCTTTTCCTATACATCCTTGTAATGTAATTGACCCCTAATACCTCTGCAAGATCTGGCACACAGGCAGTGGAAACTAACTGCCCAGGGGCACCGTGCTAACACAGCTGAAGGAACTTGCCCAACCAGAATAAAATTTGCTATATTCAAGGTTTTTAAAGCAGATCTGTTAAAGCATGTTCTTGTCTAAAGCAAAGCTTGTGGTCAAGACTTGGGCAGCAAGTGAAATGATGTAGGTTACCTGGGAGGGCGCAGCAGGAAAGGTGTGCAGGCTGCTTTGCATAGCTCTAGAGGAACGAGTTTGGCACCAGCCCAGAACCAGATTCAAAGCCTATCCCTGGTTAGTCTTGATGTAAATGAGAACCTGGCCGTGAGGACTGGAAGAACCTCTAGGCCACTGGGCCTGAATGCAAGCCATGTTCTTTGTTACTGGGAGCTATTAAAAACTACTGTGCCCTGATCGTGCCAGTCCCCTTGGCTGCGTGGGATGAGGTGTGATTTGAAAGGCATAACTCGTGGCAGTGCCAAATCTTAGCCTGGAGTTGGTTAGTGTCCACAGCTCTTACAGGAATACTTTGGTCTCGTGCTGTCTTTGGGCATAGCAGACTATTAAAAATGACAAATTAATTCAGATTGTGGTCATGGAAACGAGGTTTTCGCTAGAACAGTTCTTGTCACTGCTGAGATTGATAAAAGCCTTTGATACCATGAAGCTGGAGAGAAGAATAGGTTTGTATAAACATATAGGTAGGAGAGATCCAGGATGGTCTCAGCCTTGTGGAAGAGAAAATACAACTTTGCCATATGGTTCCCTTCCTCCCCTAGTAGCATTAACTAGAACCTCTCTCCAAAGTCTTTTTGCAAGCCCTGGGACAAAGGAGTTACAGGCATGCTCCATCCCTCCGAGCAGTCCCTCCAAGTTAGAGCTGAGGCTATAGAGAAGGCAGTCGGGCTGCGTCCCTCAGCACTAAATGAGCTGTGTGGTCTTAATCAGAGGTAGCAACTGGAGGGTTGCTACTGAACCTAATTATGCAATTGTAATTTTCTATAAAATGCATCATAAAACCTATTCATGCCTTATATTGGCTTGAAAGAGTTATTCCAGCCTCTCCAGTTGTAGAATACACACATTAAGAAATTGCCTAAATCTATATTTTTCTTGGAGCAGTGCTAGTCAGCCCCACAGGTTGCTAATAAGTATTTCATAACCTTCTGTGAAGGATTATTAAAATAATTTAAACATCTAAATGACTGGCTCTCCTTGGCCCAAGCAAAGCCCAGAAGTAGGCTTTGGTTCATTTCTGTGCCCTCTCTTGGCATGCTGTTAGAATGCCCTAAATTCTAGACCCTACATAAACACTGACTTGTTCTTACTGGCTTTGAATTTCTTCTGCCATTAGATCTGTTTTGGTTCTTTTTAACACCAGTAGGTAAAATATATTTTTTTACTTCGACAACGTTTACAGCAAAGGATTTAAAAGTATCTAGCATGCATTAGTTTAGCCTGAACTCGTTCATCAGGGCTAAGGAAATGCTTTTCCCATTTTAACAGTCAGAAGGGGGGGGAGAAGAACCCAAGTTTCCACCTGCCTCAATTCTTGCATTGTGTTTTATCCCTCCCATTGATACAACAAATAAGAAATTAGAAGGGGAAGAGAGAGAGGCTGACACAGCAGTCGTCATAGCTGAGAAAATGGGCAAGCATACCATTAATTTCCTACATTTTAAAATTCTTTTGCAGAGTGAACCTACACCAATTAACTACACTTAAATCCCCTTTTACCTCTGGAAGAGGCAGTGCCCCTGAGGGGTGCCTTCCATGGCTGTACCATGGCCAGGCTGCCTGGGGTGTCTGTAGGACTGAGCCCCCTAGAGCAGAGCAGTTGCAGAAGTCATTTGCTGCTCGCAGTATTCAAGCACAGATCCAGAGACGAGTGTATTTTGTGCTGTGCTGAGCTGTGATTGCTTGGGAGCTCTCGTCCTATGTGTTGGGTGAGATACTACTCAGCAAGGGTAGATCTGACAGCCTGGCTCCTGTTTATGGTGGGGTTACTCACAGCAGCAAGTCGTATGCTTGATGGTATTTGTAGGCTTTTAGGGCTCTTCATTCTGATAATTTGACATTATTGAAGTTCTGTTTCCCAAACTGTGCTGTGGGTTAGAGGGAATGACAGCTTGATCTTTATTTGTGTGTGCAATATTTATGTATGTAAATTACTAGTATGTTTGCCTTTATCTCTAGATATAAATACAGTAGATGTATACAAATATAATGAGGAGGCACAGGAAGCTCGTTTTGTTTAAGCAAAATGCAGCGCATTAAGCCATCATGCCCTGACACTTGTTTCGTGGTGGAAAACAAAAAGGGAAGCATCTAGCTTGTGTTGGGAGACATGAAAGTTGCTGCTTCTTTACATAGTGGGTATTATGGCTTTAGCACGCTAGAATCATTGGGGTTTTTATTATTATTATTTTTCCTTTTGGTGAAGACTGAAAAAAGACAAAGACTAAAAGTAAAAAAACATAATTTTTGATATAACTGTGGAAACATGGTTAGTTCTAACACAGCAGGTGGCTAAGGGACTCAATCGGCAGAAACCAGCAGTGCTTTCAGTGCAATCAAAGTTAAGTGCAGAAATTTAATTAAATGGTAGCAAGGCTGGCAGAAACTTTGTAAAGCAGCAGTGCATTGTCAAATTCAACAATTATTTCAAGGAACACAATCCACAGATGGCATCTAATTGATAAATTAAGGTTCTGGTGCCTGATTCTGCTTACAGTTAGAGGTTCTCTTTTCTTAAACAAAACCTTAAAATTTTAAGGCTGCATCGCTGTTCAGGAAACATAACAAGCTGCCCTGTGTTTTTTGGATTGAGAAATGCATACTTTTTGTGTTAAATGGAGGAGGTGTGTGTTTTATATTTTCCGTGTCTGTCTTTTATCCTGGAAAAGATGTGGTATGTTGTTGATAAGGCACTTAACTGCAATCTCAGGTATTTAGAGCTTAGCTTCTGTGGACCTCCCCTATGTGCTAGGGCAGGTAGTCAAATAATCTCTCTCAGCTTTTAAAAGCTTTTCAGCTTGCCTGACTATACCTTGAAGCTGTCTGTTGACTTTTGGACATCACTCTCAGTGAATGCAAATCCTGCAGAGCTTGATATCCTGCTTTGCAAGTCCTTCCTAGCACTAGGCTGGTCAACCTATGGGACCAAGCCTGGAAGGACAGTGACTAATGTCCTATTGCTGCTGTTGCTTTTTCTTTATTTTTTAAAGGGGTTCTGGGCTGGTTTTATGTTTGCCCCCTTGCTTGGGCATTGCTGAGAGTTCCCCACTGCTTTGTGTTGGTCTGAGGGAGTCCAGAGCGCATTTCCAGGAGTCCTGCAGCAGACCTGAGAAAAACTTCATGTAACATTCTGGATGCTTGTAGAGTTTAGTCAAACAAACAAACAGGCCCTGTTTTTCCCCTTTTTAAACTCAAGGTATATCAGGGATATTTTGTCTCTGTGTTTTTGGTTTCCATGGGTAAATACAGCACCCTTTCTGAGGTTTAGCATAGCACTTCAGAGAAGGGAGCAGAAAAGATTGAATCCAGCTCTTCAAATATACTTTGCATGTTGTCCTTTAATGCTGGAGAGGGTCTTTTCCCTAAGCTGGTGGCACTTTCCCTCTCGAAGTAAGTGTTTTGAGCAAGGATGGAGTTGAGAGAGAATGAGCATCAGACTCCATAATAGATATATGTAGTATATATGTATATACACACACCTGTATATACAATATTCATCTGTCCCTTACTAAAAAAAGAGGAAAATTTTTGACCTTCCAGTTTCATACTTCCTTTATTTAGGCAACATTAGAAGATGGATGCAAGAGGGAAATGACCATTTCGTTGTATATGTTGTAAACCCAGGGCACAGATTCCCTAGTTTGTCTTCTGAATGTGTTACATGTCTTTTTTTGGCGTTGCCCTTGTGGTAGGAAATTCTCCGTGAGTCGGATTCTACCCGATAGAGCCGGATCTGTTCCAAGTGATGTAGTTGAATCAGTGCTTGTTACTTTTGGTTACTAGCAGTATACTTGCATTCAGTAACTCGACTGCTCTCTTCCCCCTTTCTTCCCTCCTGTGCCTAAATATATCCAACCAGTCAATCAGCACTGGCAGGCATCAATGCTATGGCTGTCAGATGGAGTTAGCTGCGGATAGCCTAAGCTACTGGCTTGGTTTTTTGGGGCTTGAAAATATATTCAAATAGTAGCATCATAATTTGACTTGCAAATAGGTACAGACTGGTAATGGGGCCCTTGTATAGAAAGAATGATGCAGCACTTTAGACAAATATATGTCTCCTTCCCATGAAGCAGATTAGAAATAATACAATACATGCTGATGTTTATGGCTACACGCTTAGTGAACAGAGACATTTTTGAATTTTCATTAATAGTGGATTTTGTGGTTTTTAACGGAACAAAGTAAAAATACTGGAAATTAAAGAAATGCTAATGCCTGCCTGGGAAACTTAGACAGCATTTGGTTCAGAGGCAAATTTGCTCTGGTCGTCATTTTCTCTCTTAATTTTTTTCCCCTTATCTAGGCTTGTTGGTTATTTAAGAGCAACACTTAAGTGAACACGTTATCTTTGTTGCTGCTCCTTCCCAAACTGAAGGAACTGGCCTTTGCTGGTGACGGCATAGCTATTTCCACAGCAACCAGGCAGGATGTCACAAATTCCAAAGTGTGATTTTACATGCAGAACAGCAGCAGGAGCAGATGGATATTGGAAACAAAATCCCCACCCCCTCCCTTTGCCTTCTTACACTTCTTCCGAAAGAAATAAAAGCACTTCTCACAATGTCTCTCTTCGCAAATCTTCCAGTATGCGGCATAACACTCATGAATTGTTTCTGCTGTGCAGCTGAAAAGCAGCAAATGCTGGGGTGCAGCGTGGTCACCGTGTTTGTGGCAGCACTGCCCTGACAATGTCAGCGTGCTGGAACAAGGCATGGAGAGGAATGCTGTGCCCTTTTGTAACTTTGGGACTGATGTGGAGAAAACGAGCTCGCTTGGGAATTTGGGCTCAGATTTAGCCTGGAAGTTGTTTCATTAACTTTGGTAGTGGCCTAATTCTCTTAATCCTGAACTTAACAAAATGAACAAGCCAACCAACCCTCACCTTAGGTATTTAGACACGTTTGGTAGCCATCTTGCATAGAAGTTTATCGTAACACCCACCCACCATGTGGGCAAAAGCCTCAGCAACATATGCTCAGTCTGTTTTCTCAAAAAAGATAATATTGGAAACAGATGCAGAAAGCGTTTTGCACTTAATAAAATTTGAGGTCAGGGCCTCTGGTTTGAAAAACACAGAATTGGTTCAGCGCCCCAGTTGAAGACTCTCCGGGCAGCTTGCAGAAGTCACCGTGGGATGGACATGAACTAAATAAAGCTGGGGTGCAGGAGAAGACCAAACAAGTCATTCTTTGTGCTCCCTGTTGAAGGCTGACAAATACATGAGGAGTGAAGCCAGATGTCCGCCGTTTGCTTATCACCATGTTGTATGAGTCAGGTGGTGAGGAGTTGTAATAATGTCTTGGGACATCCTGTGCTGAAAGCCTTGCAGAAACTCTAAGGGGAGAGCTGTCTGTTTTGTGCAGGAGGTTTGGTATTTCCTGGGAGTGATTGCACCCACTTGCCCACGGGCTAGCGCTGTGCAGGGGCTCCAGCAAGAGCAGCTGGGCTGTGCAGCCCGTGGGGACCCACATTGCACTAACCAGGTTTCTTGAGCCAAAGCCGTGGGTGGTGGGAAGTCACAGCTGGAGCTGCAGAGCACCTGGTGTGTGCACAGCCTTCTCAAACCTCCTGTGTACCTCAGGGTGTGCCTCATTTTGTGCTAGAAGCTTGTTTCAGAAGTCACAGAAAAGGTAAGATCAGTTGCAATGATGGCAAACCAATACGTATTTGCACAGCTTGATCTTGGAGACCTGAAGTGGTCTCCCAGTTTCTCCAAGTCATCTTGTAATTTAACAAGTTTTCCCTCATATCTAAGTTACATCTGCTGTCCTGCAGGTTCAGCTCATGTCTTTCTATACCCTCAAAACCTGTAGCTTAGCGTATGGTTGCTGCTTGCTTGCTTTCATAATGTAAATGTAATGTAAATGTTTTCATACAGACTTGAAGGCAGGTGACTTTGTCAAGCTTAAGGCCTTCTCCTTACTGGTGAGTTGTGGATAACAGATAGTGTGTTGCTGGTGTCACTCGGTGCTCTGTGTATTCCTTCCTGAGTTGGATGACAGCTAATGCATCAGAGAAATACCTGCCTGATGGAGTGAAGGCTGAGCACAGAGGGTGCAGCATCCATCCTGTTGCTGACCCGTGAGCGCTGGTCCTTTGTCATGGCCACCTCTGACCTTGCGTTTCCTCCTCCCATTGAAGTAACCTTGTCGCTTCTTTATAAGCCTGATTGATCTCATGGTACTGTAATACAAGTCACTGGGATTCAGCAAGCATGCCAGACCCTTGCAGACGTTAAAGGGATGTGCCTCTGTGGACTTACCATTAAGGAGGAGAAGGCAGGTAAACCTCAGTGCTCTGCCTGAGCTGATTTGTATTTCTGCGAAATCTTGAGCAGACTCTTCTGTCAGGCTTTTGCTTATTAGAAAATACATTGTGCTTGTGGGCGTTACAGCCACTTAAATGCTGATGCAAGAAAGAAATGAGACTGGAGAGTCCTGGAGCCCAGATTTACTTGCATAAACCTGGTCTTGGGTCCTTGGAGGCTCCTGTTGTGGTGGGAATCATAGACTCTGCTCTAGTGGGTTGAGGCACGCTGAAATTCTGCTCAAGTTTAAAGTTGCAAAGGAGTTGGGTGTCAAATTTGCACTGACTTGAATTTCAGTAGGAGCTGGGTATCTATTTTTGTCTTGTGGCAGCAGGGTTGCAGACCAAGATCCCCTTGTATTTTTATTTTGTTATTTGACTTTGAAAATACCAGCTGTGAGCCTCCACACTATTATTGGTATGGATCACATGAAATTTTAATTAGCTTGGGTGAAGGGAAGGGAAGTTCTGGTAATTGATTTAATATACAAATGCCCCTCTGCTTTCTTTGGTTTATGTGCTGGAAAGATTGTATTAGACATTTTCTATTACAAGGGAGATTAAAATGCATTTTTAGGATTTTCTTGAAATAAAAAAGTGCCTCTAAACTATTCAAATGAAAGGTACTATTGATACTTCACTATTTCAGATAAAAGGAGAAATTATTATTATTATTTTTATTATTATTATTATTACTATTAGCTTAATGGAACCAGTGACTGACAGTGGAATTTACTCAGTCGGAGGTGACTCAAAAATTCCAAGTGCTCTCTGGTTCAGCCAGTCGCAAAGTACAATCCCTTTGTCGTGAAAGTTACAGCACACATTTTATTAGAGAGGGATATAAAGCATTTTCATCTGCATGCAATAGGAATCCATGGATGTAGCATCCGGTTTGTGAAACGCAGCCTGATGTTAATGTCGCAGTTGTTCCCCCGCACCTGAGAGCCGAAGCGGGGGCACAGCTCTCCTGGTGGTGTCTAGAGAGATTGCTGAAAAGTGAGCAAAGTAGGTGTAAGTGCTGTCAGTCATGCATCATCTGAGGTATATCCAGAATGATCAGACTGTGCTGGTGTCGCTATGGTCGTGCCTTGCTGCGTGTTTTTGCTGGTAGTTAGTATATTCACCAGGTTTTACGCTCAATGTCCCTAGAGGGGCAGTACACTAGGTATTAAAGTTAGTCTTTCTGGTTTCTGATGAGGTACTTTCACCATCAAATGTGGAAGCTTTTAAGACTCAAACTGTTGTCGGAGAGCAAAACCGAACTGTTCTGGGAATGGACATTGCATAGCTGATATTAAAATGTAATAAACCTCCCCCCCACCCCCCCGTATTTCATGTCTTTAAACCTGGAACTATTTTTTGTGTGTTGTAAAGGGCTACTGTAGCCAATGTATCTAGCTTTTGAAGAGGAGTTAGCTTTAACTATCTCCTTCATCTTGTTTGGTGAGTTTTTCTATTTCAGATGGTGCCCGGCAAGATGCTGCTCAGCTGTTGTCTGCAGGGAGGATTTCCATGCTGAAATGTATTTAACCTGCAGCTGGTTGCAGAAGTTAATCATCCTCTTCCCTTTTTCCTGCTTAAAAACATTATGGGATTTTCTGTTACTGTTACTTTCCCACAATTTCATGTAAAGAATGGCATTTTTTCTTGGAAAAAGAAAACATCAAAGCCTAAAAAAAATCACAAGCCCACAGGACTTTGCCAGAAAGAAATTTGACCAGCTCTAGTCCATATCTTTCTATAAAGGGCTATTAATTAAGTTTCTTGTCATCTAGAGTGCCCAGAAATTCCCTTTTGGGATCGGGAGATGTGTTGTCTTTCCTTTATGAGGTACAGCACTTGTCCTTGGGAGCTTTTGCACCTGGGTGATGCCCTGACAGATAATGTCAGGGGGACTTTGCTTTTGCAGGCTGGTGCAGAAGTCAGGGGGCTGCTCTCTCAAATCAGGACCTGTCAGATAAAGTTTCTATTTTAGGAAATTATCCTTTGTTTCCCTCCTCCCCTTTCCTGGTCCATCTAGTATTCATTTGCAGTCCCCCTCCTTTTACTGTCACTTCAGTCTTCCTCCCAGTTAATTGACTTGGGAGATCATGGTAATTTTTCTTGATTGGGGCTGCCACCTTTGCTTTCTCCTAATCTAGCATGCACATATTCTCTGTTCACCTGTCTCTTCAGTTCCTGAAAGTCTGTAGGCACATTCCGTGTGCTTCAGCGAGAAAAATCCAGGCATGTGATAGCAGTTTCTGCAACAAGTGGTTGTCTCTGTGGACTGACTTTATCCTGAAGGCCAGATTTTATTTCTCAGTACAGACATTACTGGCAGACATAGGACTTTGTTTACCTCTTCAGAGCTTTTGGCCTTTCATTCTACTTCTGTCCCTCATGCATTTAATTTCTGGTTTTCTTCTCTGCATTCTTGTCTTTTGTACTTCTTAAAAACAATGAGAGATTAAAAAGTCCAAATTCTTCAGGTACCTCTGTAAGAAATACAGCAACACTGATAGTAATACCTGTTCTATCTGGGATAGGCTGTTAGTGCTAGAAATGATCTCTCTTCTCCTCCAGTATTTTACAGATGAGCACTGAAAAGCGTCTTTATTCAGTTTGACTGTTGCTGTTATGTGGCGAGGCATTCAATAAAAGTTGTGATTTATGAGATGTGTGTGGCCGTTGTTGTTTTTTGCTCTGTCATCTATCAGGGAGAGAAAAGCCAGGCCTGATAATTCTTGGCACATAGCTTTTTCAGTTAAGAATGTCAGCTGTCAGGCTGTCAAGAGAAGTTATTTCTCTGGTTTGTGTGTTGTGTGTTTTTTTTTTTTTTCTTAAATAGGCAGAGATCCTGCTTCTTACTGTGCTACGTTGATAAGGGAGTGCTTTCTGTATTGCTGAAAAAGTGTGTCCCATGGTAAGGCCCTTAGTGTATGCCCACTTAAACTTCCAATGCTTTGTGTTTTCAATGTGTGACAGCACTTGATTGCTTAATATAAAAATGCATTCAGTTTCTTTTTTGCAGCTTTTATGTGTTTTTTTCCCCCCTTTCTCTCTGACTGAATGGAATGCTCTTTTTTTTTCCCTTCTCTGTGACTAGGTATTTTAAAAGTGCTCTTTTGCAAAATATGTGCACATTAGATAATCTGGTGTTGCATAAAATCTCTTTCATATTTTGGGGGCTTCATGCATCCATAAGGTAGACCTAATTGAAGGCAGAGGCTGTTTGTCACAAGTGTGAATATAAGGATGGGGGACGGAGGGGAAGAGTTATGTTAAATGCCAGGGTCATGTTTTTTTTTCTTATTAGTTATTTGCGGAAATGTATCAAAAAGTCATTTTGATGCAGTGTACAATAGTATCGCAAACTTGTGCTTTGCATCCTAAGTGCCTGGTTAGAGCACAGTTAGAAGCTGAAATCATTCCTCGATTAGTCCCTGGAGTCCTATATAAGTCTTTAACTCTCAGCATGTGGTTTGTGATTTAACAATGGATGAAGGATTGCTGAACTTGAGCTGAATGTATAACCTGAAATTTTCAAACCTGCAACCCCTTTGCTTTCTCCTCTCACCTTCTTCCTGGAGAAGATCCATCAAAACCTTGCCACAGCTGGCAGTGTATTTGCCTTCAGGGCAGAACTTTGGAGCTAGAAAGACTGGCAGGCAGCGGTTCATAAAAATGGATAGCAAATCAAGATCAAAAAAAAGGCAAGAAAGGTGTCTGACTGCCATACAGTTCTTGGGTGTTACATTAGGGCTGTAAGTTCTGTTGGAGGGCGGGAGGGAATTGGTCCTGACTTACTGCTAGCTTCCTGTGGCTGTGGGTGCAGCTTTGATAACCTCCTTATTTGGATTATGTTAGCCTGCATGTAAAAGGAAAACATTTCCCATAAATTAATTCAGTCTGGACAGCTCATTTACATACTTTATATCACTTTAAAGATACAAGTCTAGAGAGGTGAGATGTAAACCTCTCTGAAAGATTCTGGTGTTAGCCTGTATAGACTATTTTATTGTATGGAGCTGTGTGTGGCACTTAGATGCTTACGTGGTTCATAGGTTAGTTTTTTACAAACATTGGAGTGGTCTTTAGCCCTGTGTCCAGCTATGCAAGTTGAGGCATGGTGCTTCTAGTCTTACGTTAAAATTCCCAGCGTAGTACAGACGTTGTGATTACACGGGAGGAATGAAATCTCCCACCACCCTGCAGATAGCCAGGCAGCGACGTTCAGTTTGTGTGCGGTTTGGCGCTTCAGGCTGAGGCAGGTTCCTCCAGTGCCAACAGCACATCTGCCTCTTGACAGGTGACCTGCTGGCAAGGGTGTTGCTGCTTTCTTCCTGGCACTGTATCCTCTGAATATCTCTTCGTCTGCAATAGAGTTCAAGCTCGAACTGCAGGAGCTAGCTTTAGAGGTCTTCAGCTCAATCCCCATGTATCAGGCAGGAGGCAGATGTTAATGGCGTTCAGCTTTGGCTTGAGTCAAACTACACAAGTGGCTGTTCATGGGAAGTTGTCCCAGCTTTTCATGTTCTGCCAGACCTGGAAATCCAGTCATCTCAGTGGCTTGGCCTTTTTATGTGAAATCTTTGGCAGTGTTGTAATGATCTAGGTACTTTCAAGTCTGTAAGTGTATTGAGCTGTGATAGTCTTTGATACTGGCAGAGACCTTGTACAGGGGGAAGATGGGGAAGGAGCGTATTTCCAGTAACATTACAATTATTAGAGACCTGTTGGTATTATAGATTGGGTAAGAATGAGTCCCTTCATTGTAGCAGCTGTTGCTTTGGGAGCCGCTAAGGCACCCATAAAGCACAGCAATGTGCGTCAGAGCCTTGGTGGGGAAGGAAGAAACCAGCAGCCTTTCTTCTCATCCTTCAGTAGGTAGAAGGCTAAGCTAGTGACCGAACTGCCACAATTCAGTGATTTCTTTGAATTCTGCAGGTCTTGCAGCCCTAGGGAGAAAAATAAATGACAGGACTGTCAACACGAGAACAATTTTCTTTTAATCCACTATCTGTGCCAAATTTTGTGAGTGCTGGAACAAGGGGAGCCTCGTGTTTGAGAGCACAGGGAGGTGCAGTGCAAAAAGACCTGTGGTTTTGATGTCGTGATTTGCAGGGAGTTCATTCTTGCTGCTCTTACCAGAGAGTGGGTGAGCATGTATGTCTCTGAAGTGTGAACCCTGGGGTCAGGCAGGCACAGAGCTGGAGGCATTGCCTGGTGAGATGTTCAGATCATTTGCACGCATGGCCAAGAGGGAGCAGGGAGTCTCTGTGAGCTCTGGTGCAGTGTGCTGGTGCTCTGCCGTCTGTCCTGGAGCCTCCACTTGCCGGTCATGTGTTCCTTTTCCCCAGATCCTCACTTTAGACAGGGAGCTATGATGGGGCTGTCCTGACGATCAGTTGGACTGTGGTTGCGACCTGGTTAGTAGCACAGAGCCTGGCAGCATGCTGTGTCTGCTGAGGGTGAGCCTGAGCTTAGTTACATGTGCCTGAAGTTGGGCTGGGCTTAGTTCCTTCTTGTTTTTGCAGCTCCCCTGAGATGCTGTGGGGAGTTGGCATGCTGTAAATCCAGGCCTGGTGGTGCGTGGTTCTGGTTCTCCTGGCACGGACCCACGTGGGAAGTGAGAAATGAGAATGAGAGTTGGCCTGTGTTCTGGTGGACAAAAGTCTGCCTGAACCCATCGAGGTCCTGCTTAGAGATGGTCTCGTTAAAGTCTAGGTGCTGAGTCACGCTGTGTGTTCTGCCATCCAAATGCCAATGTATAAACACATCCGTTTTCACAGAATCTCTTGCCAAGTACTCGGGTTTACAATGTTAACAGCTTTAAAAAAATTCTTCCTGGAGATAACTGATTTATTAGGCTCCTACCCTTCTGAAGGCAAAGCTAGTCACAATTAACAAACAAAGCAGCATGAGGCAGTTATCATTCTGGGTAATAAATCTTTCAGTGTTGGGTACCGCTTGCTAATGGGCTTTGTAAGTAAAACTATATGTCAGTCAAAGTGTGCCTTCAGCCTGGGCAGGCAGCATGTGCACAGACGACGTGTGTGCGTGTCATGTAATAGTTATTAATGCGGCGCACTAATGATTTCCATTTGCAAACCCAGGCATGTGTTGGAGGTGGATGATGGGTTTGTGTTCGGCAAGAGGCAGCTGTGCGGTACAAACCCTCGCAGCCGTGCCGAAGCCCTTCCTTGCTCCCGTGCTGGTGTTCATGGGTGTGCAGGCGGTGCATTGGGCTGTGCTGCGCATAGGAGTGGTTCCACGCTGTGTCTGCAGGCCTTGGTCTCAGCAGGGCTTACAGGTGGAGAAACCAGTGATCCATTTGCATTAGTGGTGATAGTAGTAGAAGGGCAGTGGGTAGCTGCTTTCTTTACTCTAATGAATGGAAGACGTATGTGAGCTCCAGGGTTCAACGTGCTGTGGATAAATGAGCCATTTTGATTCTGCTGCTGTCGTACAACAGCTACATAAAGTTTGAGGCAGAACAAGCTGTCCCTCATTTTTCTTTGGTTTTCCTTGGTAGCAGCTGGAGATGGATCTACTTATTTACTCCTGGAAAAGGACTACTTTTTGCATCTAGTTCTTTTGAGGCCTCAGGACGTGCTGGTCCATCTGTGTGGAGGAGGTCTCGTCCTGCCGAGGGGAAGAGCAGCAGAAGCTGCTGAACCTATGGGAATGAAAGCCCTTTGCAGGCAGAATTTGCTTTGGTGCCAGATGAGGCTGTTTAAGCACACTGGTGATACTGTGTTTGCCACCAGATGAGGTGTGGCTGGCACCTGAAAGCGCTAGGACTGTTGCAGGGTGGTCTTAGGACAGTGTGTCTGACTGGTACGGAAAGAGCTGGAGCCTCGCTCTTACTCCTGGGTAGTTCACACCACTGGTGCTGGGGCTCCCGGCCCCGCCACGCAGGGTGGTGGTAATGGCCTGCCTTGGAAGAGGAGTACTTTCAGAAAACAAGGTGGTTGCATTTATTTGGTCTCCTGTCAGCTACAGGCAGTTGCTCAGTGGTGCTCTCGGGGGACCGAGAGCCTGGAAATGGAAAGAGCTGGGCATTGTGAGCGGAGGC
Organism: Phalacrocorax aristotelis; assembly: GCF_949628215.1. NCBI lineage: Eukaryota > Metazoa > Chordata > Aves > Suliformes > Phalacrocoracidae > Phalacrocorax > Phalacrocorax aristotelis. The sequence continues at coordinate 5,448,075 of NC_134293.1, read as the reverse complement.
AGGGGATAGCTATGACTGCAGATACGTGCTCTTTCTCCTGTGCTCTCAGGGGCGTAGTGATTGCCCGCAGTCCTTACTGCTTTCATTTTGTTTTTACTGGTAATCCACCCCTACTTCTTTGCTGCTTTTTCTCACACTTACCCCCTTTCCTGCCACTGTGTCTTAATGCTAGCTCTTCCTTCAGCCTGGCATCCTTCTCTGGCACACGTCTTGATGGTACGAGGCTGAGAAATGAGCCCTCCAAGTTTTGGTCGGTAGTTATTGTTGTTCCCTGATGGCATCTTTGTTTGTATAAACAATTGGTCCAAGACCTGTTAGCATGGTTTCCAGCATTGGAGAGATATTTCTTGCTGGGTTTGTAAAAATGATCTAAATGGATCCGACATCCTGGCTATAAAACATCTGTAACATTACACATTTAGTTATGTTACTAGAGACTTGAGTTCATTTTGATGGGTAGTATTTTATCTGCTACTTTTCCTCTTCTGAAAGCAAAGCTTTCTGTAGAGGAGGATTTATAGAAATATATTTCCAGCACAAAAAAATGTCAGGCACATTAAGATGTTGGAGTAAAGGAGAAATAATGTCTTTTTTTGGAGACCTTGGCTGATTTATCTCTTGCTTGGTAGTTTGGTATGACCTTCCTAACTAGGAATAATATTTTTTTATTCTTACTTTAATAACAATAATGTCAGCCACGATGTCTTGCGCTATTCCAGCATCTTCAAATCAGACTTTCAGCGGGTTAGACATTTAATGAGTGAAGCCTCACAGGCTCCAGTGAGCTGTGGGGATATATTTTTGTTCTTCTTTTAGTGGAAATCAAGGCACATAGCACTCGGTTGTGCAACGTACTCAACCTAATGAGGCTTCCACAAACGCTGTGAGTTAAAATGTATGCTTAAATGCTGAGCCCTGCAGACTCCAGCTGAGTTTCTCCCAAGATTCTTTGATATATCAGCCCTATGGAGACTAAAATGACTTGCCCCGTGGTCAATAAGTGAGTAAACATCACACAAGGGAGACAAGCTCTTGTAGCTGCGAGGTGCTGCCTTCCTTTGGAAAAAGTATGAATGTTTTCTCTTGTCTTGCTTCCACTCTTCATTCTCGATGCTGCTCCTTAGGGGCCCTTTTATTCCTAGTCAAGGGTTATTTGATCCGCTTTAGAGCGACAACTATGCTGCTTTCATAATGGCTGGTGGGTTCCCTCCCTGGCAAGGGAAACATCTTTCTTTTGTGAGATGAAGGTGGGAGTACTGTAATTCTTGCAATTCACCAACCCATTTGTGTGGGGGGAAGAGGATAAAAGAAAATGCAGCATTTCATAAAATTGTGAAAGTATTTCAACAGCAGTAATAAGCAAATCTGGACATTTTGCAAGGTTTCACTGGTCTCGCATCAAAGATCACTCTTATGAAAAAGCCAAGCAGTGTGTTGCATAGACATTAGCTTGACTCAGCAGATGAAGTAAAACTTGCTCATCAGTAACTGATTGCCATGTGCGTCTATATTATGTAGATGAAATTAATCAAGGCTAAGGGTTAAAGTTTTCCATTTGTTCTTTTCAGAGAAATCATCTGGAGTATGCTGGGAGGGAGGTAAATTGCTTTACACATTTCTTTTCCTGTGAATTTTTCTTGTTTTAGCAGAACATTATCTAGAATCTTAAGAGAGCTCTCATCACTGATTTCGCAGGGTTGTCATGAAAAATTAGTTGATACTAACTTAGAAGTATTTAAATTATGCCTGCTTTCAGTACTGTAGAGGCAATAAACCTTTTTTTGGAGTGACCTCAGTGTTTGGAGCTGGAGGAATTTATAAACTCTTACAGAATATGCACTTTTCTTAGTCTCCAAATTGGACTGTGCTATTGGTTTCTGTTAAACACTGTGTTAAACCTCCAATTACTTTTCTTCCTTCTCCTTTTTCTAAGTGCGTGCCTAAAGAAAGGTTCATTGACAGCACCATAAAAGCCCTTCTAGCTGCAGAACCATGTGCTTTGGGGCATATTGACAGAGCAAGCTGCTTGCATGCTAAAAGGTATGGCTGGCTAAGCAGCGTCACCGCCTGTGTGTGCTCTCTTACCTTCAGAGGTAAGTGTGGAGCAAAGAACGAAAAGTTTTGCCTGTAGGCTAAGAGCACGTCCCCTGCGAATCGGTTGACGCCTCGCCCTGTGACGGTTTGTCCAGCAGCAATGCCTGCCGACGGAAGAGGCCTGTGCAGGATCTGCCTTTTGGCTCCTAGCTGACAGCCGTGATGTGGCAATGAGACTTCATGGGCTTGGGGCAGCCCACCTGGTTAGTGGTCAGCGGCTCTTGGTTGAATGTGACGCTGCCAGAGCTTCCGTGAGCCATTTGGTGCTTGCCCTCAGGAAAAGCTCGAGGTTGGCCAGTGGGAACGTCTGCCCTTGTGCCTGCGGCGCCCGGGAGCTGGCGACGCTTTCGGCAGCAACTGCAGCTGTATGCAAATATGGCAACAATTGAAGGTACTTACTCAATTTTGCCTACTGCTTTTGCTGTAACAGATTTATAGATTTTAATAAGGTTGATATGACTCAAATCACAAAAATATTCTGAGGACTTTTGGGTGAGGGTGTTGAGTCAATGGGAGCTGCAGGACCTGGAAAAATTAGGCCACTTAAGTGTCTCAGTATGGATTTTGGCATCCAACTCCAGGCACACAGCTTTTGAAGTTGTTGGCCTTTGTGGTCAGCTGTCCTCTGGGGAAGGCCCTCAGCTGCTTTTAGTTGTGGAAGCCCCACACAAATCTCTGCTTTCAGCAGATCTGCAACAGTGCAGCCTGTACGGGGGAGGCAGCCTGCTCTTCAGCAGAAGAAAATGCCACTCACTGCTATATCCAGCCTACGTGCGGTGTCTGTCTTGCTGCATGCCCCTCCCAGGTCTGGGAAAGCAGAGATGGCTGGTTGCCTCCTTCTTGTATTGTTCCATATTAAAAAATAAAGACTTGGGTATGTTTTGGGAAGCTGCTTAGTTTGATATAGTCCACCCTGCTTCACCTGTAGAGCCTGACTCCAAATCGACCTTGAATGTGCCCTTGTAAATGTGTTCTTTTACAATTGTGTGTCCTGTTGGAGAACACAAGTTTTCTGGTTGTGTTTTGAATATGGCACAGGACGTTTCTTTCCAGAAGACAGTATAATATAAATAGAGGAACTGATGAACGTTGCAATAGTTAATGCTTGGTTCCCATCAAACATTGCTGCCATGTCTTTGAATATGAGGTCCCCAGGCAGAATGCCATCTATCTCTCCGTCTGTCTCTGTACAAGGTGAAGTTTTGCCAGTAGCCTGTAGATTTAGGAGCAGAGTCTTAATTGCTTCCCACTGGGACCTTTGTCCCTACATTGCATGGGCATTGCGAAAATCCCACCCCTAGTACATAGTCACATTGGGCAGCGATCTCCATTTGTGGTCCTGAGATGTATTCCTTTAATAATAAGTATCTTTATTTAAACTTATTAGTGTAGTTTTTAAGCAATGCTGAACAGTAATGAGGCAGGCATGTTAAATAAATTGTCTGCACTCAGCTAATATTTAGAGTTACCTACCTTACCTTATCGTGCATAAGAAGCGAAAGCAACTGGGGGATTTAAATAGATTTTCTCTCTGCTCCCCTCTTCCTGCCTCTGTATCTTGCTTCTGTAACCCATAAAAGAGTTAACTAGAGCACAGTAGAAGGGAGCAGCCCTAAGGGATATGATATAACTGGTTATAGCGAGGCTGTGGGGCTGTGATCTATTCCTGTTCTCTGGAGGGTGTGAAGTCTGGCTCTGGTGATTTTTACTGTATCTTTTGATACGAAGCTTGAAGCCAGATTTTGCTCAAAAAGTAAAATAAAAAAAAATATGCTGAGCTCTCACAGCTGGGGCTAATTTTCAGGAGATTGGATCTCCCATGAAGGGAGCTCTTCATGGCGGTGCATGTAAACGTGTCGGTGTGCCTGGAGAGCAGGGGGTGGTTTGCAGAGTGGTTAGGCGACGGTGTGGGATGCTCCTGGCCAGACAGCAAGCCCTTCTTCTGGGGAGGGCCCCTTCCTGGGTAATGGCTGTGGCCCGTGACAGGCTGCTGTTGCTTGGCTTAGCTCTACCTGTGAGTGAATAAGGGGCTGGTCCTCCGGGGGGCAAATGAGAGAGTTAAATTTGGTCGTAGTCAGGAAGGTGACCAGGAAGGGCTCTGCTGGACCCAGGCCAGACTTGCTTGTGAAACTCTGAGGATGGCTCTGGCGATTGCTGCCAATTCAATCTGTCATATAAAAATCACTTTGTGTGTTCTGCCTCCTGCTGATACCATAGTCATCGACAGGGAAAAATAAAACACCGCCAAAGCCTGACCCTCCCAAAGTTAACAACAAAACCAAAGATGATGAAAAGCTAGGAATACAGCAGGGACTAAGTTACCAGTTTCATTTATGAATGGACTGGGAGAATATAACCCGCCTGTATTTTCCACAGAAATCAAGGGAACTGATCTACCCCACTGGGAATCTGTGCCGCTTGCTTGGATTAAAGAGCTCTTTCATTCCTGCATACCTTTCTATAGCTCGAGTCAGTTCTCACAGGATGACATTAGCTTACACGGGTCAGGCACAAGGTATTTGCACCGTTTAAGTCTTGCTGAAATCCTATTTTGAATACTTAAGCATGTTGTACATGGCACTGCTGCCTTTGCACAGGATTGAGTTCCTCTTGCTGTTGTGGAGCTTGAGAGTCTAGTATTTGCTAGCTGCTGGTACGCAGTGCTCAGCAAACCATGTCTGTTGTTTGTCAACTGTACATCAGTATTGGGGAAGGGGATGGTTCCCGGGGTGTTCTCTTACTTGGTGAATGGAGAAAGGTTGGCAGCTTTCAGTAAATGCTGCCTTTTTCATCGTGGGCTTTGCATCATGTTTCAGTTTGTTTTTTAATAGCTTTTTGGAACTTGCTGTGAGGATCCCGGAGGCAAAAAAAAAACCTGGAGAATTCTTGCTTATGGTTTGTGCTCTGCCAAAGAAGCCTAGCAATTTAGTTAACAAGATCACTTCCCCTATTACATGAGTTATTGTTGTTTTTAATTAGAGGTAATGCTGTAGTTTGAATGTACAACACAATGGGATATAAAATGCAGTTCAGCATATATACCAAAGATGATTTTTCCAATTATAAACCTATTTAGAAGGCGGATACATTAGAAATGATGAAATGTCAAACTGCAGTTTAGGTGAGCAAGCTGGAATACGCATGCACCCACGCATACACACTATCGTACAAGAAAGAGGAAAGTGCTCTGGAAAACAGTTATATATGCATAATTAGTTTAATCTGAAATTAATGCTAATTTCAGCCATTTGCGATGCAGATTCACTATTAGTACTCTAGTCCACTTCCACCGTATCGAAGTTGAGGATGCAAAGCCTTAATGAATTTCACGCAGGCGTGCGCCAGAGCCAAGTTCATGCACTGGTTTCCAGGGTGTTCTTTGAGCCTCGTGTGTGTTGGTTTGCTTCAACGCCTGTCTCTCTGCCTCTTGCTTTTAGAGAGTGGCTGCTCATTTACAAAGTAGTCCTGTTGCAAGCAAAGATGTGATGGTGTGCAGAACATCCCGGCATTTCTGACTGCTGCCATCTACATTTGCCCAGGTCATTTTTAATTGCTCCTGCACCTTTGGATAACCCAGTTTCAAAGCACATGCATTTCACTGCAATGAGACCTGCCAGTGGCACACTCGGTCTCCTCTCTGTGCTAGCTGGATGTAAGCATTCATCCTTTCCAACCTCATCACCCATGCCTCCTAAGCCAGGCAACTTACCAACCAACCCAAAGAAAACGAAGAACAGCGTTGTGAGCATGTGAGGATATTAACGGACACTGAACCGGAGGCTCTACCTTTGAGAAACTGTAGTTCCTTCACTTTACCTGAGTCGGTTGGTTTTAGCTCACATAGTGTATTCATGTGTTTGAGTGGGACAGGATTTTTGTTTCTAGAGACCGCATCTTCAGTCTGTTGTTTAGGGAAGATTTACCTGACCTGCCCCAAACCGATCTAACAAACTAAACCTTGCATAAAATGGCATAAAATCAGACGTGTCTTGCTAAAGCAGGGTGGCTTTCTCCTGCTTCTGCACCACCTGAAGTGTTTGCTCAGTTTCAGAACACAAAGGCAAATGCATTTTTCAAAAGCCAAGCCAATAAAGAGATTGTAACCTTGAATGACTCTTCGCAGTAGTAGTCACATGTGTTTTGATTAACTGCAACACTAACACAGTATACAAACAAAGCAATTCTGCAGGTACTTACAATTAAAGGACTTTATAACCAGTGTTAGATCTAACTCACCTCTGTCGATTCCTTCTGCAGCAAGAGAGACACCTTCAGTATACAAAAGCTCCAAAAACATTTAGTATCTTCATTTTGCAGAGCCCTGCAATAGTGAGTGATAGATATATTATACTGCAAATTAAAGACATGAAGCTGGAAGTGTTGTGGTTTCCGAGTGACCTAGACCTCTGGAGTCATTCATAAAACATGGATTTGTGATTGATTCACACAAATCACTTCCTATTACCTAAACATTGCCATTCCCACCCCAGGCAAAGAGCGGATGGAGGTGCTCTCTGAGGGTCTGAACCCAAAAATCACTACAGGTGGCTCCCATTTGCTGTTTGAGGGAGTGCCCCCGTTGCAGGCAACCTCCAGAAAGCAGATTCTAAATTTACTTGCAGGAAAAGGTAAAGATCCTTAGCGGCTTTCATTGGAGGGACTTCAGGCTGGGGACTGTTAGGTTTTGCACTTTTTGTTGCAATAAAAAAATCAAGAAATTAAGAAGTGTTTTTCTTAGATATGAGCATAAATGTTTTTTATGAAATTGTAGATTTCTCTTTGTTAATGATGCGCTCATTTATTTTCTGAGCCAAATGACAAATTTTGATTTTTTTAAGAGAGAACCTCTTCAGCTGGCTCAGTTCCTTGTGCCTCTGATCATTTGTCATCTTTAATATTTGCTAAACAACACTAGGTGTACTTCATTAAATACTTTTTAACCCTTTGTTTTTCCTTCCTGAAACAAGCACAGACCTGGGGAGGTGATGGTGGAGAACGCCGTATCAGATAGAACATCACTCACTGGGACGAACCAGCAGCCCATCAGTGTCGGTGCCCTGTCGCCTGCTGAGGGTGTTTACTCAGAAACGAGGTGGTCTCCTCCTGTGCCCTCACAGCCATTAGCAGTGAGAGTTTTTAGGACTTTCTAGTCAACGTCAGTTTTCTCAGAACTCGTGTGTGAATGTGCCTGGTCCTGGCAATTTGCTGTGCTTTAAAATCTTTTTTATTGGTGATTCAGTGGCTGACCTACACAGAAGGTACCCTGGTGTAGTAAAAACCCTGAGTTAAACACTTCAAAAATGTGTTTTGGCTCTGTCATGTTTGGCTAACGTGTTTGCAAACCATTGGCTTAACAGTCTGCGCTCCGAGTCTCTGGGCTGTGGGTCCGGTGCAAAGCTCTGCTCCGCGGGAGCGCTCTGTGACTCTTACCCTGATGAAGCCTTGCCTTGTAGCTCGTCTGCTTGGCTGATGAGAGAGGACTGGCAGGTCAGGGCAGGAGTTGGAGGCTTTGTTTCCAGTTGGTCTGAATCCTGCTGCAGTTATCTAATTGAAAATTGATGAGGCTGTACCAGCACAGACAAGTCAACTGTGTACAGCAGTTTACCTGGCATTAATGTTTGAGGAAGAAATGGGTGCTTCCAGCAGAAATGGCAACGGTTCTCATCTTCTGGGGCTCTCCTAGGGGCCCCGGGCTAAATCTGAGCTGAGCGCAGCACTGGCCTCGTCGCTGGCTGCAGGAGCCTGTCGTGACACCACGGTGAGTGGGCTTCCTTCGTTCACCTCCACTGCGTACATCCAGATCTTTACAGGGAAAAGGCTGGTTTCCGAACCTGCGCCTCTGTCAGGACCATGTCTCCCGGGCTGCTGGTGATCGTTGGGTTCTGTGAGACGGGGGTGAGAAAGTGACCCCTGGCTGAGCCCACGGCGGGTCTGGGGGCACGTTGGTACCTTGTGCCACGGGTCAAAGGAAGGCAACGAAATCTGTTGAGGCACGTCAGGATAGGAGGAATTGCTAAGGCTACGTGTTACTTCTGTTCTTTTGCTGAGGGGAATATGTATAACAGCAATTGAACCGTCTCTTCAGGAAAACATAGATTGTAAAAGCAGACTTAATTTTGAGCTTCACTTTTGTACCAAAGAGCTGATTTCTGAAACCATTTCCCAACTTGCAACACATCTCTAGGCATTAAAATGTTGTGAATTTGCTTGTCATTACCAATATTTTCTTTGACTTGAGCTATTGAAACAAAGTAGTCTTTTTTTTTTTTTCTCTTTAACCTTCAGTCTTGCTTCTAAAAGTAGTTCTCCTTTTCCTTCTTTCTTTCTTGGTCAAATATAAAAATGATGATAATTTCAAATATTGCTTTAGAATAATTGCTTTTCTCTCTCTTTTGTATGACAACAGAAGCTTGGCCTGATCTTAAATCAGATGCTGGCAGGCAGAGGGCTTTTGACAGCCCTGCAAAATCCTTTAGTTACAAGTCGGCTTTAGCCAATTCTTTATTTGTAAATGACAATTTTCTACAGAAAAATATATGCTTGGGCTTCAATTTTGGAGTCCTAGATTGCAGCCAGGAAAAAATAATTGAATTTTTACACTGTTTTTTTTTCTTGTCTTTTCTTCCTAACTTAAAGAAAAAAAAATGTGGAGCTCTGTGAAGCATGGTTAGGGGCTGATTGAGGGAAATATCTACCCTGGTTAATTTGAATGGCAGTGGAGACGGGAGTGATGTTTAATTTGTTCTGCGCTGAGAGAATCTGGGGCTACTCCAAGCTTTTTGTTCGGTGTCTCAGTTCTGCGAAGGCTTTGCCTGCAGCCGCACAGCACGGCTTGTCACTGCAGCTGCACTCACGTAGCAAAGCCCGGCTGGGCCAGTGCCGGTTTGGGGAGCACCGTTGTTCCCGGTGGGTTTGATGTGCGGGATGGGGGTCTCGTGGTGGGGGGCAGAGCCATGTGGGAGCCCCTGGTGCGATGGGGTGGCCATACCGCCCCAGGAGCGCAGTGACCCTCGAGGCAGCCCCCAGCGCCTCGGTGCAGAGAAGGTGCTGGGCTGCACCTTGTGACCTTCAGTAGCTACCATAAAATGTATCCTGTTTCAGTGAAAAAAATAAAGTAAGAAAAACCCAGGCTCTGCACTGAGCTGCAGCAGTGGTGTCTCCGGCCAGCTGCCCAGTGTTGTTCCCTTTGCATTGCTTCAGCATTTGCTGGCTGTCGTTTAACCAGGCAAGTCCTGGTTCTGGAGTTATGAGGTAGTTTGCTGTTTTTTTTTTTCCCTTCAGTTGTTGAAAGTTGGCCGCTTTGTCCAGTTTCTGTCATACAGAAAGCAAACTCAAGCATTTTAATGCATGAATTTCTTATTGACGTGTTTGTTGGTTTCTTGAATTAACATGCGACGTTGACTTTAAAATGTCTCTGTATGGTAGGGTAGGCTGCTAATCAGTTGTCCCCAGCGGTAATGGTGGGGCGTGTGAGTCAGGAAGAAGAGCTGGGTGCTCAGTTGTGGTCTTGGGGAACACGAAGGGGTTTCTGAAGAGCCTGATCCAGCCCCTGATGGATGGCACTATTGTGAGCCTTTTAGCTGAAACGTGGTTTGTGGCAGCTAGAGGAATGCATTGGTAGTTCTTGCTGTCCTTCATAATTTGATTATTTTAAAATAACTGTGCAAGTTCCTTTTAAACTGACCCATGGAAACCTAATAACACATTGCTTCGATTTGGTGTAATTACCTTTGTGTCTGCCAAAGAGCATGCACTCTGTCTTTAGGAAGAAAAGGGGGGGAAATGGCGTGTCTTATTGAGACAGTAGCCATGAGGATATGACACTTGGACTCCTCTTTCCCTTATATTTGCATTGAGAAGCACAATAAAGATCATTTATTAAAAAAAAACATCCAGGGGCTAGAGTTGTTATTGAGTGCCTTTACTCAGCCATTTCTCAAATAAAAACAAAACAAGACAAAGAAAAAAAGAAGTATCTAATCAAATAGAATCTGAATTGCTTTTGTAAAGAAATATTCTCATTAACTGGGTTAGGGATGGCATCTGAAGAATATTTCTTTTTTCCACATATTGTTTGAAATAATCTGGTTAAACTGTACGTTTGTCTTGTAATTTCTTACAGATGGTCACAAGAACAAAGAAAATATTTGTAGGTGGATTATCGGCTAATACAGTAGTGGAAGACGTAAAGCAATACTTCGAACAGTTTGGCAAGGTAAGTTCCTGCCCAAGTGAGCACTACATATTTTGAATCCTTTTTCCTTTTTCCTTGTGCTTTGAAAAACAAAAGTGCAATGAGGCCTATGCTCAAAGGAGGGCCACACTTTTAGCCTTTCAGTGTAATGTCTCGAAGCCTCTGGAATTGCTTCTGGAGTTATTTTCTTTTTGTTGCATGCGTGTGTGTACAACGTTGCCAACAATGTTTACCTTCACTAGAGAAAAAAGAATCATGGAGAGGTGAATTAGTGTATGTTCAGGAAGAATTTGACCCTTAGCTGAATGATTACACAGTTGTCTTTTCTCTGTAAAATCAGCCTTATGTTTTACCCCTGATTCCAGTGGCAAAAGGAGCAGACAGACGTATTTAAGAGAGCTCATTAAGTTGTGAAAATGCCTGAAGGAACCATGTGAATAGGAAGAGTAATATGGAAGTCACTAGAACATCCATTTAATTTCTTATTAAAAATCCTTATGTGAGGTCCTGTGGAAATATACATGTAGAATCCTGACTTTTTTTTTTAAAGTAGTTTATGCAAGGAAGGAAACCTTGCCAGAATAGTCTTCATGGTGACGGAACAGCTCAAACTCCACTTTCCAGGCTCTACCTAGCTGGACATTAGCGCCGCCGACTTCCAAGGCTTCGGGATGCTTGGTTAGGAGTCCGATGAGGTGAAGAGCTTGCAGAGCCATCTGCTTTGAAAGCAGTTTGTGATACCACCTTCCATGGAGACTCCTGTAGACCCCACTGTCTGCAGGGCTCCATACAGCTCGATTCCTTGTGGTTAGGTTTTTTTTCTTTTATCTGACCTGAAAAGCCTTGGCCAGGCAGTGTTTTGTTGAGGGCCGAGGAGGGGAGTTCATAAATTGTTCCTGTGCTGGATTGATAGTTGTTTTGCAAACTATTCATTTTATTTTCAATAATAATCTTCGATTCCGGCAGGATGTTTACAGCCTGCTGAGCCTTTTATTAAAGGATTACAAGAGCTTTTGGATGTTTCTTCTGTAGTTACTTCTAATTGCAGAACTCCCCTAACCTGTATTTTTGAAGTTAATAATAGTTTCAATATAAGTGCTTTGCATATTGTCTGGATGCTGTCTTAATATAGTCTTTTTAATTTCACCATCTGGTAGTTTCGTGCTTGCAATTTTACAGTCCCTGAGAATGCAGACAACTAGGCTGCGTTTTTCAGTAGTGACTAGTGATTCGGGATGCTTCGGTTCTGCTTTCGTGCCCTGCCTTTCTTGAGATAGCTTAAAAGAGGTCTGGCTTTCCAAAGGCAATACTTTTGGAAAATCAAATATTTTTTCAAGTGTCTTAATTAGAAGGCTAAAAAATTGGGGTGCTGAAAATAATCGCATAAGTTGCGATCAAGGCTGGAACCCATTCCTCTGGCAGGAGAGCTGGGGTCCTGCTGAGGCTGCGTAGTCCAGTTGTTAGAGCTTGGCTCCTGTAGGACTCAGGCTCACAGGTCTTGGCCCCTGTGCTACCAGGTGACCGTCTCCAGTTGCATCCCTGTTTCACAATTCCCTATTCGAGCTTGTAAAAAGGAAATTACTTTGAAGTTGGTGGCATTTTGGAGGAGACATTTCTTGGCTGTGTCACTGTGACTTGACCTTGCATGCAGGCTTTCAAGTTCTCCTTACTGCACTTTGCTGTTTATCAGCTGAAACAGTTTGGGCTGTGGGGTGTTTTAAGGTGATTCTCCCCAAGGCTCTGGTTGTGAGAAGGTGCAGAGATAGTTCATGACTCCAGGAAACGGAGACTTGTGGTCCGGCTAAATTAGGAGACTCATTAATATTCTGCAGTGGGTGGGATGTTGCATTCAGATATAATGACGCAGGATTGGCCCTGTGGGACCTTGTAGGAGCTGCTTCCTTCTCCTTGTCCATTCCACTTCTCCACCTTTCCTTGACTTGCTTGCTCAGATGGCAAGCTCTTTGTGGCAGAGACTTACAGGCACTCTACACCTGAGCACGGCTTAGCGCACGAGCCTCACTCTCCAGTCAGGCCATTACAATGCAAACAATTCATCTTGATCGATGGGCAAGCTTTGCATTTGCTTAGCACTTTCTTAAAATAAAGAAAATTGCATTACATAATTAATGTGTAGAGGAACCACCCATAGTTGGTAAGAGCATCTCAGGTGACTTGCGCTTTGAAACGCTGAGCTTATTTACTGGTGTGGAAAAAATTGCTTACCTACTGCTGTGATTCTTGAAATCCTGTTTGTACTTGCTGCAGAGAAGAGCTTTGCAACCAGGGGAGGTTGTTTTGGTAACTGGAGGTAGCTCTCCAAATACACAACGTAGTTCAATAGCTACCAGCTTTGCGGCCAGGGAGACTCGCTCATTTAACTGAAGTTGGCAGGAAAGGTCCTAAAGTGTGGAATTTGAAACTTCAGCTTTTTGAAAAGTAAACACCAGAACCTTTTTTCTCCAATAAAAAGGAAAACTGCTGTAATAAACCCTCTCCCCTCACTTCACCAGTGAAAATGCCTGCCCGTTAGAGCACCAAAATATGTGGTAATGATAACTCCTGAGACTTTGATCATGAAGTTTCTCATAGTGATTCTTTTTTCTCTCTCTAAAGTCTGGGATCTGTAGGAGTCCCAGCTTTCATTTTGCGAAGACGGGCATCCCTAGCTGCTGCAGACAGCAGGGGAAGACTGGGAAAAATTACCTGAGTGAAGCCAGAAGGCTTAACAGAATGAGTATGAAGCAGTGTAATTAACAGCCTCGTGATTGCTGAATACTTAGGGCTGGTGATGCTGAACCTTTGCACGTACAGTTATTTTGGGACTCCCCAGAGAGGCTTGGAGTGGGGTCTGGATGCTGAGAGGGGTCTGGGTGCCGAGGCTGGGGCTGGTTGTGGGTCATGCAGGCCCTGGTGGGACCCATCCCACCATGGCTCATGGTGCAGAGGGGCAGGGAGCGCAGCCCGGCGCCTCTGAGAAGGGCAGCGCAGGCCCAAGGCCAGCAGACGGTGGGAGGCGTATCTGGGTGAGAGTTTGGGTTGAGGCTTCTCCTTCCAGTAGTTTCAGGGAGCAGGATCCACAGGAGGATGTGAGGAGGCTAAGCCGGGAAAACAGAACTGCAAACTAAGCCATAAATATTTACAATCAGAAGAAAAAAAATTATCCATTGTCTTACTACCTAATCACGATAGTCCAATGCAGTTGTTTCTGTGATCCTCTGTTATTTCAAAGATGTTTCAAACATTCTTGCAAACACTGGCTGTGTTAACCCATCTGGGGTCTGCAGCATTGCCTTTGTGCTGGCGTGTGAAAAGCTGGCTGTTATGACCAAGTTTTAAAAGAATTTAAATGCAAAAGTGTTAGAAGTGAGGAGATCCAAAGGGAAGCACGGTGGGGCTGTGCTTTCCTCCCCCTACGTTTCTCCCCTCTGGAAGAGGCCGCAAGTGCTCTGAGCCTTCAGGAGGGCTGTGGCTGCGGAGGTACCTGGTTTATGGCTTTCTGAAAGTGTAAGCAAAATGGTGCTCTCTGAGATCAGGACATGTTGGAGTGTTCAAGTCTTCTGGTATCATTTTAAAAAAGAAAAAAAAGCAACAGCCTCCTAAAGCCTCACCCGGAGGACTGTGACCAGCAGAAGAAAGCCTCCAAACACTAATGAATTGCACTTCTCTTGGGCTGTGCGTGTTCTGCACCTTTTAAGCTGCAAGCAACTGATGATAAGGGACTTCTTAGGGTTTGTTATTTTACTAGGTAATGCTGCCTTTATAGAGCTCCTGTGAAAGTAGTGTAGTCCTTATTTTGCGACTTGCAATTATACTTCACATGGCGAACTGTGTAATTAGTTTGGAAGACTTATGCCTAGTCATTGGTTTATCCTAATCGGCTTTGGCTTTTCCCAACAACAAAGTGAGCTTATTTTCCTAAGCTGAAACAACTCTGCTCCCTTTGTTCCTCTCTTTTATTGTCTCATTCCTTTCATTCTGTTTTACTGCCAAAGTTTTGTTTCATTAGGCCTACAAGTCATTTCCAATCCAGTGGGCTGCTACAATAAGGCCTTTATAACTCAGCTGCCCTGGTTCCCATGTCCCTTCTGGTCTGGAGCCAGGACTTGCTGTTTGACATGGGATTTTAACCCTTTCACTGCCCCAGCTGCTAGTGCCCCCCTTTGTGTTGAGGCTGCCTTGGTGTGGTGCAAGCCAGGCTCGAGATGTGGGTTGGAGGGACCACCTGATGAGCTTACGAGTGCTATACGGTTGTGTGCGGTCATTAATTGATACATTAATGTGGTTGGGCTCCAGGTACAACTTTTGACCCAATTATTGCAACGGAATTCTGACTACTGAATTCTTTCTACTGAAGATACCGTAAGTCAGTCTTGATGGGAACAGTCCTTTAAATGAAAAGGCTACTGTGTCCTTCCAGCCCCTGTTTCCAGCACGATGGGAACAGAGTTATGTTAAAGGTACACTTTCAGTTGTCTTGAGCTATATGCCTGTTCTTCTAGAAAAATCATGTTTTCTTCATCCCATTTCTTGAAGGAATAAATTTAAATTTATACTTTTTTTTGAAAAAGAGTGGTGATTTTTGAAGGACACGTGAAATAGTTTTGTGGATACAATATTTTTATATATTGTTATTTCAAACTGCTAGAAAAGCAGCGCTGGTGTTTGTGGGCCCAGCTGTTTTACTTCTAGAAATCTTGAAGCAGGAGCATTGGCTCTATGTTTTGGGTTGTTTTTTCACACACCCCCCCAATCTAAAATGACTTTTGGGGAAGGGGGAGATACGGGTTTTGCTTTTTTTACTTTAAATTTTCAGATTAAATTGGAACAGACCAGTATGCATTAATTTTGTTTTCTGTTCTGACTTGCCACGAGGTGCCTCAGACAAATCATAGGCACGTTTCAGCTTTGCTTGGAATATGTTTGTTCCTCAAGAATGGCTTTTAAGATTTGGAGATTTTGAAACAAGAGAGGATTTCTGAATTACCTACCTGGATCTGAAACGTTTTGTAGAATCACTTGTTATTTCCTGTGAGGTGCAAAAGAGTCCAGTGGAATAATAATACCTAGCTTCTGATGTTGGTTTTTTTTTCTGTGAAACTTTTGAGCTTTTGAAAACTTGCAATTTTCTCATCTCTCCCTTCTGTAGCCATGACTTATTGTCTAGTGGCAGCTCAGCAAGTGAGAGTGTAACTTCTCAAACCCTGTGTCTGCTCCAGGCACACCTTAGCAGAGCTGCAGTGCTGTCTTGCAAGAAAACTAAAGCTGGAAGCAGCAAGGCTGCGGACAGCAAAATGTGAGAATGAGAATTTCCTTCTTTGGTTGTACAGTGTTGTGCATTATAATACGGAGAGCAATGCAAATAATGACCAATTTAACCTTTGAAAAAATAGTCTTTTGTAATAAAGTCCCTCTGCTTTCTCTGTGTAAGAGTGCTGGGAGTGGGGAGAGGGAAGGAGGTGTGATCCACACCAAGGATTTCAGCCTAATCGGGTGGTTTACATAACTTGCTTCCTACATGCTTTCCTCTCTGACAGCTGTGAAAATATAAAGGAAAGAAAACATGCGAGAAAACTCCTCCTCGTTTGGCAAGACTGTCTGGGTGTGAACGAGTTAAAGCACCGTTGTATTATTAAGCACTCGAGTGGTTTACTTTTCCCTGAGACCTTGAGTAGGGCCTCTGAAGATGTTATTACAATGGAGTTGTTAGCATGAGAAAAGGTGTTTTTCTCGTCGTGGGTTCATTTTGGGGGGATTTGGAAGTCTGTGTGGAGCTGGGGCTAAGGCCAGAGTCAGGAGGTGCAAGGAATGTTGCCTGTATGAAAGTGAAAGCTTAGTTAATTTAGGCTTGGCATGCAGTTGGAGTTGTATTGTTACATCTGTTGGACATTGATATGTAGATTTAATGGTCAATAGGATACATGGATGGTCTATTCTTAAAGTATTTGCCTTGCGTAAGAGTCATTTTTTTTGGTTTGACAGGTTGGTAGCCTTTCACATTTTTCAGCACTGTATTTCCAGGTTCAATGTTTGTGAATTGGTTACATTTTATGAAATGAAGGGACAGATTTGAACTCTTACTTACATTCTAGTCTGCAATAACCTGAGCTCCCAAAACATTTGTAATATGCAGTAAAATAGAGCATGTGTTGGCATTTTTTTAACTACTGCTAACCTCACTGTTCCCTTCCAAAGCGATTCTGAGCTCTAGGCCTGGTGTGAAAGAGCTTGTAGCTCGTTATATTCTTTCTGTCTAAAGTTACCTGAGTGTACCTTGGGAGAAGTTGCTTAACTTGAACCATTGCACCTCCTTAAAACAGAAAGAGCAATAGACAAATACGTCATTGTTTGCAGCTTCTGATAAGTTTGAGACAATGAAGAAACACAGTCTGGGGGGGCTATTCTGTTACAGTAACACGGAACAGTATTCAGCCTTGTTTGCGCTGCTGCCTCTGCCCCTTGCTTGTGCTTTAAAGTTCCAGTAATTCTGGATTTCCTTATTTGACTGTTATGTCTATGATATTCCAAAGGACAATGAATATTCCTTTAAATTTTTGCTTTGGCATGTGACAAAGGGATCTGGGATATAGTGGTCTCTCATGGCTTAAAGCACATTTTATTACTTCTTCTCCCTCCCACGCATGCTTTTTTTTTTTTTTAAACAAACGGAGAAACTCGATCGTTGCTTAAAAAGAAGTCAGTGTTTTCGTTCTGTCAGTGAAAAGTTGTACACAGGAAGTCAGTTTTTAGGTGGTCTGTAATAAGACACATGCCTTGTGGAAGTGGTTTTGTTATAAATTAGACGTTGGTTTCTACCTGGATTTTATGAAAAGAGGAAGTGTTAAGGCAGGATCTGTGGGCAAGAAGGCTGTATCAGAACGCAGCAGAAGTTTGAAGTACAACTTTGTTTCCTTTTCTACTCTGGTTAAATGAAATGGCAAGGAAGCTTTTGTGCTGCAGCACCATAACCCGCGTTAGATTAGGTAATTGTGGTAGAGTCGGGGCCCTGAGCATCTGTCTTCTGTTTCCCACTGTGCCACCCACTTGCTGTCTGACTTGGGGCAAGCTGTTTTATCTCGCCTTACGTTTCCTTGCCTTTCTTACTTAGTAAGCTCTGAAGGGCATGGGAAATGTAAATACGCCAGCACTCATGTCACTCGCAGCCTTCATCGGTGTGGACTCGATGCAGACTGAAGAAGTCGCCCTGGTAGCGGTGCAGGTGGGCTGAGGCCCAGTCCGTGCTGACAGCACCTGAGCTGGTTCAGGTGTCTGTGCTTGGCAGCTGCTGCAGAGCAGCTCTGCTGTAGGTACAGCTTAAGCATCCCCAGCTCCTAGGAGCCGTAAGGGCGGGGCCTGCATCATTTGCTTAGAATGTATTCATTTTCAGACAATTCTGCTATATGCTTCAAATATATTTTTTTTTTTGCCATAAAGTTACGGCTGGTGCCCTGTATTCTGTCTCACATACTATAGTAATAGTAGGGGAGCAGTGTTGATCCTGAGCTTGCAGAGCACGATGCACCATTGGCAACCAAAAAGTTGTATGAAAACATATATGTTTTCCCTTCCAACATGCGTGCGAATGTTTTTTGTAGTGTTTTTATATCAGTTTTGCAAATGAGCCAAACCCGTGAAAATGAGCTGTCTTTTCTGAGACCCCAAGAAAGTCACTTTTGTTTTTCACCCCACTTTTATTTTATACAAACCCAGTAGGATATTTAAAATACCTCACAAATTTAGTTAATAATGTTTGGTAACATCTTTAAATCATCCCTGGAGTGGTCTTGGCTTCAGCCCCAGTGTGGATGAGTGGGGCTGTAGATGTAAAACTTCTTTGGAAGGAAATGATTTGTTTTTGTTGTGCTGTGGTAGCAGCTCGGAGCCCTTGTTTCGGAGCAGGGCCCGTGGGCTTGGCTGCTATGCAGAAAGACAACAGCAAGATGAACTCTGCCCCAGCAAGCTGCATCGAAAGCAAAAGATAGTGGTGCCAAACCACAGGAACAGGAACGAGGTAAATTTTTTTCTGATAGGTATTTCCAATATATGCCGTGAAATTGCATCAGATTCCACTTCGGCACTTGTCTTGAAGTGCAGCCTCCTGGACTCTCCAAGAAGTTCTTTATAAATATAGGCACTGCTCCAGACATCCATCGAAGTGATAACTGGTGTCCAGAACATTACTTCAGTTCTTCGAGTAGCTACAACTGAGGGTGCCAAAGCTTTTCATTGGGAAAACTTAGGTTTTAACATCGGCTCTCCAATGAAAAAATAGCAGCAGTTATTTGAAACTTTGTATGGTGCAATTGAAGCTTGCACGATACTGCTCACAAATTTGGGGTAGGCTCATCAGCTAAAGTGAGCTAGTTAAAACATAACTGATTGGAGAGTAAGCGTTTCATCACTGTCATTATACTACATAATAAATACACCAGTATCACGTGATAGGAGGTGAAATGTGAGGATTTTTTAAATGCAGCTCTGAGTCTGGGCCCTTAAGAAAAGGGCTTTAAAAAGTATCCATGAAGAACTTGATATCGGTTGTTCCAAATGTGGGAAAATAGCACACGTTACAGGAAGGAGGTGTGATAATGTTTTTTCCACGGGGCAATGAACGGCCATAGCTGGTCACCTGTAACCTGTTCTGCTGGCACTGCACGGGGCACGGTGCTGGTGAGCAGAGAGGTGCCAGGCGCTCCTTCCCCTCCGCCCCCAGGAGTCGGTGACCCGTGCCCAGCCCCGTGGCTGCGGAGCTCGCTGTACTCCCGGGAGTAAAGCCGTGCACTCATCAGCCCACCTATGAGCACTTGTTCCAGCCATGTCTGCCTTTCACCCTGCTGTAGAGTGTTAAGGAGAAGCATGGTTTGATCAGCACCTTGATTTTTAAAGACGATTTTTCTGATGGAAGGTTTGTTTTTAAAGTGGAGGGTTCTGTGCAGAGCCTGGTGGTTCTTGTTTTGTTTGTATGCTTGTTCTTTTTGATTTATTTCTATGATTTTCTATTAGGGTGCTAAAAATCAACACGACGATTTTCAGTCACTCCTAGAGGTAAAATAACCAAGCTTTGTTCACACATGCAATACTGAGGTATGACCAGTTTAATTAAATTTATGCTAATTCTGCAGAGGTAGAAGATGAAATTCATTTGACATCCATCTTACACATGTCTATCTCCGTTAGGAGAACTTAGCATTTCATTTTCTGGGAGAAAACGTGCTGGCACATATTTTGGTAGAAGTGGAGTGGGCAGCCGAGCATGGCGGGTTGGTCAACGTCAGTCCTATCAATAACCATCCAGGACTGGGTAATATGCACCAGTCCTGAGAGGGAGATGTGTGTAGATGTACTCTCTGTGGTGCAGTATATGTATTTATAAATATAACTTCAGAAATTGGGACAAGGGCAAAGTAGCTCAAATGAAGAGCCAATTAAGATAATCTAAGAAGAATGAGGATTAACTGCCTCTTAATCTGAAGGATACCTAAAATGCATGTGGCCAGTTTAGATCAAACAAACATCGTCTCTGTCAGGGACATTTGCAAGGGGTTTGGGGTGAACAGGAATTAACAATGGTGTTTTCAACTTAGTGTCCAGGGCAAAATGTTGTTGAAATGGTGATCCGGGCTCTGGCAGAATATATCACAGAATATACCTCTTCACAATAATGTCATCACCGTGGAAGTTTGAAGAAGTAAGAGTATTGGACATACGGTGAAGAAATGATTGCTCACATAAAAGGAGTTCATGTTTTGCAGTTTTACTTTTCACAGAAAGTTGAAAACACTATAGCAAGTCTGTCAGTGAAGAAGCTGCTATGTGTTTTCTTTTTAAAAATGAGTAGCAGTGCCCGTCGTGACCTTTACTGCTGCTCCTAATGGTGAGGCTGGTCTGAAACGAACCCGTACAGCACGTCCATGTACCACCAGCCAGTAGTGAAAGTGAGATTACATTTGCACCCCTGTTCCAGGACATTGATTTTAAATCTGAGCAAATCGGAGCATGTGCAGGATTCCACTTTGAGCATCTATTTATTTTGACGCTGGCATTACAAAGTGTGTTGGGTCTGTGTTGCCTGAAGGTGCTGGGCCGTAAGCTTGTTCTAGTGGTGCTTATTGGAAAAGAGGGTGTGCAGACCCCGCTGTGGCGATGCTCTGTTTCTGGGGAAGTTGCTGTGCGAGCGGTGCCTTTCAGGAGAAGGTCCCTCTGTTGACTCTGTTACTCTGATGTGTGGTTTAGCGAGTTCAGATTGGTGCCATGTTAATTGTCAGGACTGGGAGGGTGGGAGCAGATTTCACCGGGGGCAATGGAAGAGATCCAATGAATTTCCACTCTGTTTCCCTGCTTGGCAAACCAGCACTTACTGTCACTTTGCATAAATAGGTTTATTTCAGAGGGTGAGCCACCGCCACTCCCCCTCTTCCCCTCCCGGCCCACCCTTCCCTGAGGGATAGGAGGCCGACGAGCATTTAATTTCCCCAACAGCAGGTGCTTGTCATCCATCTGAAGATAGCTGCCAACATCTGGTGCAATTGCCTCAGCAAACGCAGTAACAAGGCGGCCTGCAGTTCAAACGCAGAGAGAGCATTGCCTCTTTAATGATAACAAGCTGTTGGCTTCCCCTCTGAGATGAATTCATCTCACAGATGTTTGTCTAGTTTTGGCAATCTTATCACTATAGCTTTGGTGATTATGCTCAACTGGAGACTATTACTATAAAAGAAGTTTGAACTTGTTCCATTTTTGCATTATTTATTTATTTATTTATCCATTTATTTCTTTGCTTTCTGGATATAATTTGTATCAACAACTGTAACATTGGTCCCATTACCCAAGTACCCTTAACATTTTTTCATTGCATCTGCTGAACAGTAGCTCACTACTTGACATTCACCACTGGCAAATGTCTTTCAGCCACGCTGACATTTTTAACATTCCCCATCAACAGCTTTGTGGTTTGAACCCTCTATTTAACACTACATTTTCTGGGATTACTTGGCGCTCACTCTCTCTGTTCTCTCTAATAACTGCAATGTACTTACTATTTCTGCAAAGCGTGACTTGCCAGGAATATTCTGGATACTTCCTTTTGGACAGTAGCACTCCGGTGACCTTGGCAGGGGTTTGTAATGACAGCGTACGACCATCTTCATTGTTCTATCTTAAATATTTCCAGCCTCAGCATGATCGTACAAAACATGGAGACCTGCAGGCTGAAGACTTCAGTGCTTGTTTGCTATTGTTTGGTTTTCTAACATGCCTTTTTTTCCTGTTATTTTGTTTTTAAGGACACATTTTCTCCTGAGCATGTGGAATTTAATTCTGGTAAATAGAATTTATTTTTGGAAACATGCTTGTGAATAGGTGACTCATGCCTGAATGAAGATGTGTCACTGTTGGTGGGGACACCACGTATATAATTTCTTAGTCTATAAATAGAAGTCAGTCCAAGTATTGGTGACATGGTGATGCTTTGCACTGACTCGTTAGCTGCAGAGTGGCTTCTGAGTGTCAGTCTCTCCTGCTGGAGCAATAATTCCTGCTGATGCTTAAGGAATAGACATCAATAGCTTCTTAAAATACTGCGAGTACTTTAATTGGCACAACAGAAGTCAGAATTTAGACACATTCCCATGCTGCTGTCGTAGGGTGTATTTGTATTGCTTCTCTCCATTGCAGAGGTGGAGAAACTGAGCTGGATTGTTGGGACTCTTGTCAAAGGCCAAGGGTATCACCTGCAGGGTCCTGAAATTCAGAAACTCATGTTTGGTCATTTCATGCATACTCTAATTTCTGTCCCTGAGGGAGATTTTAAGCTAAATGTTCAGGATTAGAGATCACTAACGCTTTTCAAATACTGGAAGTAACAGTTACTTCTTCCCGTCATTGGTGCTAAACTGGTTACATGTTGTTGGTGTTTGCTCAACACATTTACCCACCAACACAGCACATATGGTTTAATGTCTGTCTTCTTTTCTGCTGTAGTTACAGTATTATTAAAAATCCATTAAATTTTAATGTACATCATAAAGTATGTGCTCCTGTGAATGCGAGCACAGATAATTATTTCTGATGAATAAACCAAAAGGACAAGTATGTAAGAAGTTCATCCTGCAGCTTTCAATTTTCATTATATACGTCTCCTGCAGGGGCAATTGTTGTGATGTTGCAGCTGGTTATTTCTGTGGCCTGGCTCTCCCTAGAGATGGATGATGACAATGCAAACTTGAACTAGCAGAAGTGCCAATGTTTTTGTGGGCATATTTGTAGGTAAATGGTTTACCAGGGGAGGTAACCCTCTGGAAGTTAGAGGATGTGAAGAGAACTGCAACACAGCAGCAACTTTCTCAGAGTTTTTGTTCAGTGCATATTGGCTTTGTGGAATTTTGGAAAGTAACCCAATTATTTCTCATTAAAATAACCCAGAAATCTAGCAACAAGCAAGGTATCATTGCTAAAACACCACCAGGAAGCTAGGCAAGCTCTTCGTAGTTTCCAGGGCCTGAAGTAGGCAAGGGAGTCATTAAAAATAATGCATTACAGTGTCCATAAAGTTTCATGCAGTATATAATGGTCCATAGGGGCCTCACCTAGTTTTCCATATATGATACATACATAATGGTTACAGCTTCTCATTAACTTTCCCATAACACTGAATATGCTTCTCTTTAACACCCCCTTCAGGCTTCACATTATTTGCCAAGCATTTCCTAATAAGCAGGAACTTCAATATTTATCATGCTGGCCTCCTGTCCCCACCAGGCTAAAGAAGTTGTCGGCCTCTCTCTTGTTTGTTTAATTTCCTGTTCCTGAATGCTCTGGACAAAACCCAGCTCTGGCAGTGTCCAGTCCTCTTGCTGAGAGGACTTTCCTAGGGTTCTACTCTGGTTTGAAGAGTTTACCCCAATATTTCTTGTGTTTAAGAGCATTTCTGCACCCAGAGAATTACCCTTGGTGTAGCACATAAACTTCTGCAAGGGGGCCTTGGTCTTAGCAGCAGTGCACAGCCCTCAGCTATCCCAAATAAGAAAGCCAAGTTATCCCAAAAAGTCCTAGAGATCCCACTGAATCCTTTGTACCTATGGCTTCTTTGCACTTGGGTATTAGTGCTGAAACTGTTCAGGACTTGATGGATCCTCCATGGTGACTCAGTTGCTTTTTGCCCTGGAAAGACATCTTTCAGGGCTTTGCACTGCTGACAGTGAGAGTTTTAGCTGAGTTAGTACCAAGGAAAGATGACATTTTGAGCTGGTGTGGTCTGCCAGATAAGTCCAGGAGTGAAGAGGAGAAAGACAGAATTGCGGCTGTGCTGGGACCATGGTTTAGGAACTTAGCTTTGTGGACGTGGCAGTGATTTGCTGTGTGATTTTGGTTTCATTAAGGTCCCCACCCAAAATCTGGGACTAATAGTGTGGCTTTCCTATTGCTGCCGTAACTGCAGGCTTTGCAGAGGCGGAGTGAACATGTCTGTGTGCAGCACCTTGCCACGACCTTGATCAAAGTCATAGTGCTGCTGTGATACCAAATGATGACAAATAAATTCACCTTCATACAGTTTAGTCTAGCTGGCTTTGTTCCTTCATCCCTGATCCTCCCTGCGAAGGGTTTTGTTTACTTTTCCTGAAATGGAAGAGGCCCCGTTACATAGTCCTCTTTCAAAAATAAACCTCTCAAAAAAGAAAACAAAAGGGAAGGAACAAAAATCAGACGTTGTCTGATAATACAGAGCAGATACTGATCTTGAGTTCAAGGCAACTTGAACCACAGGTTTGTTTAAACGTAACACAAATTCTACCATTTTTGGATGGTTGAAACTCTTCTCCCTCCTGTACTTTTGGAAAACAATTAAAAAAAAAAAAAAAGAGAACTGCAGTAAAACTCTAGAAGTAACATCTACTGAATTTTTTGTTTTGTTTTTGTTTTCTCCCCCCCAGCCCCACCATCATCTTTGCAGCATAAATCTAACAGAAGTTCATAAAGTCCGTTCAGTGCTATGAAAAAGCTGTATTTCATTTGACCTTCAAGCTGTATTTTGACTTTAAGAAAATAAAAATATCTGGTAAAGACCAGGTTGCATCACTTCCAAGTCCAGCAACAGATTCTTGAACAGGGAGAAAGAAAAGGAATGAGAGGGAGAGAGAAAACCCTTGCCTGCTGTCTAAGAGCGGTAATGCCCCCCATGGAGCCAGGGCTCCCCTGCATGCCATGCTCATGCCCCTGCCAGATCCACATGCTGTGCGTTGGGTGCGCTGCTAAGTTCGTTGAGCTTTCGTTGTATTTATTTACTTACTGGCCACTTGAAATGTCTTACTCTTGTTTGGAGCTTGGAAAGCCCGCCTGTCCAAATGGAAGTGAGCTCTCAGTAGTTGGCGACGTGGCAGTGAGCTGCGCTAGCTGTTTATGAAATCTGGATTCATTTACTTGATGGTCTCTAGGTTGCGATGACTCCAGAGGAGCCCATCGTGTCAAAAGAAAAGAGCTGCAGAGATTAAATACCCAGTGACTGCAAAAGCAAGTGAATAAACATAAACATCGCTCCATCTTTGTGCTCTGCCTCCCCGGAGTGTGACCTTGTCTGTTGGTGCTGCGGGGACCCCAGCGCCAGCTGTAGCAGGTGCACAGGGAAGAGCATCCCACTGCTGCCGTGACCTTGTGTCACTGCTCACTGCAAGCTGCCTGTCCCGGGCCGGGTGTCCGTGTCTGAGGAGGAGCTTTCTGGGGAGAGAAAAGGGGGCTCCAGCATTCCTGTTAGTGAAGAGTTCAGATCTTTTTCCTGCAGATTGACTAAGGACGTGTGTTGGATATTTACTAGTAAAGCAAGATTCAGCAATAAGAATTGTACCTGAAGGAAAGATGTCCGCTCCTTTGCTGGTATTAGATGTTTCAAAGCACACCACATAGCATGTTTTACTTCCCTTTTGGTGAACTGGGGAGGCTAACATTGCCTGGCGAAGCTTCCTGGTGCCAGTGGGCAGAGCATTTAATATTATAACCTCACCATTTCCTTTGCTGAAAATGGAACTCAAGAATATGCACGTGAGTGGCTGTGACACTGCTGATTAGCTGGGTTGTATGTGGGAGTGCTCAGATTGCTGGAGTCAGTTTGGGTGGCTTCAGGCTCTCTTCAGACACCACAGCTGCTGGCAGCTGGCCGATGCAAGGCGTGAGGCTTCGTGGCTTGGGTTGGTAGGCAAACAAGCCTCTTGAGTGCCACCGACTTAAGTCCCTTAGTGGCATCAGCAGATGCATTTTTAGCAGTTTGCAGTTTGTGGTGGTGTTTCTGAAGTAAATGAGTAGCAAATGTTGGCTGTTCCCCACCCCAAAATGGCTGAGAACGATAAACGAAAACCTCTGTAATGCCAGAACTGCACCTTGTTCATCAATAATTAGGATATGGGTTTCTGGTGAAATGTAAGCTTTGTGCTTTGTTGACTCATAGGTCATATTTTCCATTCCTGCTTTTCTGTCTAAGTGGTTAGGTTTATATACTATTCCTTGACCTAAAAATTTGCTCCATAAAACGTACAGAAGGTGCAGTCTGAGATAATGCATCTTTTGGGACTGGAGGCTTGCTTTTGACCTCTATTTACATGATGTAAATCAAACTGGAGTAGAGTTGTGGAAATAGGACAGGCCAGCTCTGTCATCAGGGGCTGTTCAGCCTTATCACAGTAATAGTGCTGTGTAAAAACGCTAATATGTGGTACAGTTTTGCTATGGCCTTCGGTGATTGGGGAAGTGCTCTAAAAATAAAAGAATTAGAGGTAATTGATGATTTCAGCCAGACTGTTTGTGGATGTGAACTGGCAAAACTCCTCAAGATGAGAGGAGCTGTGCTGATTTACACCCACGCAGCCTTGAATGAATGTGATCCAGACGTCAGCAGCCCTCTGGGCTGTGCTGGTTTACACAAGCTGCAAATTGGACACTTTATTTTGAACCATATATGTCTGGTAAAAACGTTCCCATTGAATGAAAGATCAGCCTGCACTCCTCCACGTCTCATTCTTCTCTGTACTCTCGTGGCCTCGACAAGCAGGAGTTTGCAGTGAGGCATCGGTGTCGGCACGCAGACGTGGCAGCAGCCACACGTGGTGCCTCCCGAGCGCGTGTGCTTGTTTTCTTTACAGCCTGGGAAGAAATCGTTCGCTTGCTTATAGTGCTACTGAAATATTAACGCAGAACAAATCGTCCAGTTTAAAATGAACATCAGACCGAGGAGAGAGAAATGGCGTGTGATGCTGTCCGTGGTTTGTAAGGGGAAATGTGCCTCCGCTGTGACTGAATCCTCCTGGCAGAGTGCCCAGTGTCGGGCGGGCAGAAGGATCTTTAGTAGCTGGGGCGTGTAAGTGGTGAAAGTTTCGGTCTTGAATCCTGTCCCGGGTTCCTAGGAGCTAAGATGAAAAGGGAAATGGAGCTTTGCTATTTTGCATCATCTGGGGCTGATTGGGAGGATATTTGGAAAATGTTAACTGCTCTTGGGACTTTTGCAAACAGACTGTTCAAAGTAGTTATTTTTCCCAGATGGTAAATATAGGAGACATCTTCAGCCGCCTGCTAGTAATAATAATACTTACATGGCACTTTACATTTTCAAAGTGCTGTCCAAGTAGCTGGTCTGCCTTGTCTTTTGCAGCGATGTGTGGTGAAACTTGAAGGATATTGGCCGGAATTTGTAGCGGTTTATCAGCCATGTCTGTGGGTGAATTTACTTCTCTGCTGTTTTGTACTATGAGAGTAAACTGGTTTCTCCAGCGTATCTTGACATTGATTCCAGTCTTTCATCTTGGTAGTTAAGAAGATGATCTTTAAGCAGAATGGAGACAAGAGTTGTCTTTTTGCTTATTATGCTACAAAAAAGATGAGCACAGCTTTACAGAAAAAGGATGTTCTTTCTTCAACCTATATAACACACAAATGAACTTAGATCTTCTTAAAAGGAGCGTGCTTTTTTCCCATGGAATGACCTCGCTCACTTTTAGCCACACGCTGGCTCAGTATGTTCTGTGTGTGCTCGGGTGGAGATAAGGGCAGTTACAGTGCTTGGTGTTTCCCTCTAGTTGGGGTGAAACTCCCCTTGTTCTGCCCGCCGGACTTGTGGAGCCGTGGGATGGTTCGTTTCCTTAAACCTGGGCACTGTTGGCAAAACTGGTTTTTGTGTTTCCTTAGTTTGGGGGCAGGGACGGGCAGCATGCCCCGAGATTTTGGGGCGGGGGGCAGAGGCATTCACGGCGGCAGACGGCCTGCGCCTTGTTGGTGCAGGGACACAGTGGGTCAGAAGAGGGTCCTCTCAGCCCCCGAGGAGCCCGGACGTTGTCATGCTGTGTCCTGGCTGCCTGTCTCTGCATGGCACATGGACAGCCACAGCGACTCAGCCCCGCGTCTCTTAGGTAATCTCTCCAAGGGCTGTCTTGTCTTTAAAGGTATTTCCAAAGAGCATTAGGTGCAGGCAGAGGGAATAGGTTTGCACACCTGTCTGCAATTAAGTAGTTTGTTTTTATGCTCCTTAATCTTTTATGACAGTCGCAAGGACAGTCTGTGTAATGCGAAATTGTCATTAAGCTAAGAGCATAATGCTCATGAATGAAATGCTCCACATCCAGCCCTGCTTCCCATTTGCTTGGTGTCTCCTGTGCTCCTGCTCCTCTGGCAGGTACGAGCCCAGGATGTCAAAACTGAGCAGTGCCGAGGGCTGGCATGGGCAAGAAACGGAGTGTGGAGACACGGTGCTAGGCAATGGCTTGTGGGAAGGGTGAAGGAAGGAAGGAAGAAAACACCCTGAATGAAAGGGGCTAAGGGAGAGACAGACAAGTTCCTAGAAAGAGAGGACCTTGCAAGGAAAGCGCGGATGACATGAAAAAGTAATTAAAAGGAAAGCCCTAATGGGACGTTAGGGGGAGATGCAGCTGGAACTTGAATAAGCAAATGTAAAGAGGGAATTAAGTTTGTAAGCTTTCCTCTGAGGAACCGAAGGGGAAAATATGGCAACAGCTTCTGTTGATGTAAATCACCATCAAGTCCATTGCTGAAGAGCTCTAGCGTGTGAGTCTGGTTCCTTTTATATGTGCTAGTCCTAAACCTTGAAAACGCACAGGGAAAGAGGATGTGGCGTCTTGCAGAGGTGACATGAAGGACGCTTGATTCCAAAGCAAAGGATATTGACTTCAAAAATGAAGTAAAACTGTTGGTAATGTAGTTTGCCTGGGGCAAATCGGTAGTTTGCTATAAGTAATACTAATTTAAGTGTATAATGCTTTAAATTATCTGGATAATTTAATCTATATGATTTTAAAGAAATAATTTATCAGCTCTGATGTAGAATAAAAATAAAACAAATACCTTCAATTAATATTAGCACTTCTCTTTTACTCTGGAGAGTAATATATAGCAGAGACACTTATTTTTAGCTATGAAGAATTTGCATGTGTGTTTCCAGATGTATTCTTAGACTTTGTACTGCTTAAAATTCAGCTACCACAGTATGTAGATCTGAATTTTCTTTTCCGTAGCGTTTTGTCTCTGCCACTGTGGGGATATATTTTTTTTTTCTTTTTTCTCTTTCTTTTTTTTCTTCCCAGCAGAGGTGGTGGAGGGGGGGGTGTGATGATTAAGGCAGCCGGTAAGTCTCTTAGCTTCCTCTGAACTTTACTCCCTCTGCGAGGAGTGACCTATTTAGATGAGGCCCTTTGATGCAGTTGGGGAGGTCAGGTGAGGTCAGAGCACTGGCCGTGCCAGAAATTCCACAGATGCAGGAAGCGAGGAACTTCTGGAGGATGCGGGTTGAACGGGCAGTTATTTCAGTATGTTCTTTCTCTGTGTGTGCATTTGTTCTCTTACTAAATTCCTGAAACAGAGAGGGCTGGATCCTCTGCAGTGCAGAGAACAGCCGTAATGCCTCTGCGTTTTGCAGGCGGGTGAGGAGTCCCCACAGACAGCAGTCGGAGGATGGAAAGGGCAGGGGATGAGGACAGCATGGCAGACAGTAGCTCCAGAGCTGGATTCTCTCTCGCTCCTATACCCTCTTCGGTGGATCACTCAACACTTACACAGATGCATAAAAATCGCAACCCTGCCTCCCCAACTCCTCCTTCCCAGACCCACTGGGTCTGTCTCCCTCCTTACAGCTTGTTTTATGAAGAAGGGGGCTATGCAGATGTGTTAAATCCTCCAGCCCTTTAAATTTTTCTAATTGCTATGTGGAAGAAAGGGAAGGAGGAAGAATGCTCCTCTGAGCTTGGATGTCCCACAGTAAAATCCCAGCTGAGCAGCTTAAAATAGACGGTCAGCTGGTTGTGAGGGCTGGAACTAGCCTGGAGAGCATGGCATCTGTCTCGCCTGGTCATCAAGCTGGATAAATTAGGACTAGTACTGGTCTGTGTATGTGCGAGAGACAGGCCGTACTGAGGATGGGGAGCTGCCCTAAATGTCAGTGAGGCTGGCTTGCTCCAGCCCTCTTAACATCTGTCTGGGAGTTGATAATTCACCGATCATGGACATCACAGTTCTAAAACACTGATGTGCTTGTGCTGTGGAGGTGCTACTGCCTGCACCATAGCCCTAGCAGCGCTTCCTCGTCTTTGGTCTGCCCCAGGAGTCTCTGACTGTGAAGCTACCTTTAATGGTAGATGTAATAACTGATCCAGCTTAAGAAGGTGGTGATGGTGGGGGGAAGATTATGCCTATGATATCAGCACAATGACGAAGTCTGTATTTTACCTTCTGTGCCTTTCCGCTGCACGCTGCTGCCTCCCTCCCTTGGAGGCCAGGGCTGGATCCAATGACAGCGCTGCTTTTCCTCAGATGCAGCACAAAACAGATTTTTCTAGTGGCTGAATTTAATCACTTAGATGCAGAACACTGATAGACTGAATCAATTTAATTCCTATTGCTCATGACTGGGAGCGGAGAGAGGGGAGGAGGAAGGTCATAACAATTTAGCAAGCAACAACTTGGCTTAAAAAATGTAACCAATAGGTCAGTCATTGGGTTTTTGGTTGTTTGGGGTTGGTTTTGGGGTTGTTTGCTTGCTTGTTTGTTTTTGTTGTTAAACCTGCCCAGGTCAAGAAATATGGCAACCATAGGAGGTGGGAAACATTAGAATCATAGAATCATTTAGCTTGGAAGAGACCTTTAAGATCATCAAGCCCAACCTAACACTGCCAAGTCCACGACTAAACCATGTCCCTAAGTGCCACATCTACACATCTTTTAAATACCTCCAGGGATGGTGACTCAACCACTTCCCTGGGCAGCCTGTTCAAATGCCTTACAGCCCTTTTGGTGAAGAAATTCTTCCTAATGCCCAATCTAAACCTCCTCTGGTGCAACTTGAGGCCGTTTCCTTTTGTCCTATCGCTTGTTATTTGAGAGAAGAGACCAACACCCAGTTTGCTTACAGCTTCCTTTCAGGTAGTTGTAGAGGGCGATAAAGTCTCTCTCCTTAGCCTCCTCTTCTCCAGGCTAAACATCCCCAGCTCCCTCAGCTGTTCCTCATGAGACTTGTTCTCCAGACCCTTCCCCAGCTCCGTTGCCCTTCTCTGGACACGCTCCAGCACCTCAAGGTCCTTCTTGTCCTGAGGGGCCCAAAACTGAACCCAGGATTTGAGGTGCGGCTTCACCAGTGCCGAGCACAGGGGCACCATCCCTGCCCTGCTCCTGCTGGCCACACTGTTCCTGATACAAGCCCGGATGCTGTTGGCCTTCTTGGCCACCTGGGCACGCTGCTGGCTCATGTTCAGCCAGCTGTCAGCCAGCACACCCTTTTCCACTGAGCAGCTTTACAGCCACTCCTCCCCAAGCCTGTAGCGTTGGACTTGGACACTTGGCCTTGTTGAACCTCATACAGTTGACCTTGGGTTATCAATCCAGCTTGTCCAGATCCCTCTGCAGAACCTTCCTTCCCTCAAGCAGATCAACACTCCTGGCCAACTTGGTGTCATCTGCAAATTTACTGAGGGTGCACTTGATCCCCTCATCCAGATTGTTGATAAAGATATCAAACAAGATATTGGCTCCACTACTGAACCCTGGGGAACACCACTTGTGACCAGCCACCAACTGGACTTTACTCCATTCACCAGAACTCTTTGGGCCTGGCCATCCATCCAGCCAGCCAGCTTTTGAACCAGTGAAGTGTATGCCTGTCCAAGCCATTAGCAGCCAGGTTCTCCAAGGTTTTTTTCCAGGAGAATACTGTGCAAGGTGGAGACAGGTCATTTATTGGCATAAGTGGGAAGTCTGAAATGCTGGGCTTCTACAGAGCTGTAGGATCACCTCCTGTCAGGAAATGAAGTTGATGCTACTCCCTCTTTTTTCTGAGGGAGCTGCTGGAAAAGGTGTCTATCATTGGGCTGTAAACATCTGAAATGGTGCATGGTGTCTGAGAGTCTCGGGGTGGTGTGTGTTTGCCTCAGAGCATCTCTGCCAAGGCGGTGAGTGCAGAGCTGCGGGATTCTTGGGTGGTGCCAGATCTCTTTGGGAGTCTTCAGTTACCTACTGTGGCACAGTCTTGCTCAAAGAATAGAAGGATTTAACTCGAAATGGAGCAGTCTGTGAGTCTTCTTTCAAAGTAAGGCCCTGCTTTTCCTAGTATCTGTTGTAATTATAGTGCTTTGTTTATTACAACATCCAAAGCTAAGGGTTTGTTGGAAGCAGTTGTGTGGTTTGGACACTATTGCAATTTCAGTGAACCTAGGAGATAAAACTGCTGTGAAGAAGAGGTCCCCAGGATTCACCCAGGTAAGCTGCTGATGTTGGTTTCATCTTTTACAAGCATCCAGTCCTCTCAAGAGAAACCTTAGGTGCATCAGCCCGAGTGCCGGCTCCGGATGGCATTTCAGAAGGATCTTTAACAGTTTCTCACACAGCTCTTACCCCTGTGGGCGCTGCGGGGTGAGGGTGAGGCTGTCACTTCTTCAGTGGTGATTAATAACTTGAGTGATGCTGTGCTGTCCTTTGCAGGGAAACCGCCTCCCTCCCAGGGCCTCCCGAGGTGCCATCCAGCTGGACTGGGCAAAGCAGCACAGCTCTCCATCCAACTGCTGCAGTCGCCCAGGGGCTGGCATTAGGAGAAGCCGTTGTTCTTAAGTGAGACGTGCAGTAGTAGCAAAGTAATAGAAGCAAACTTGGCCAGCTTGACGGCAAACTTGGTAGCCTGCCACAGCCATCAGCCCATATGCACAATGGTAAATAAAAGCTGTGGTTGAATTTCTTTCAAGTTTTATATAATACTTGTTAGAATATGGAATGGAGGGGGGAATCCCTCTTACGAGTAGTTCTGCCAAAAGATAAATCTGAATGTCTCTTTTGTTCAGTAGGTGCACAGCGGGGCAGTGATGCTCTTACAGGGGAGGGAGCTCTCATGTGGTTGTTGCAGCCTCTCGGCTGCTGTGTGAGGCTGTGCTACCTGCAGAAACAGGCCCGGCACTGCCCTGTGCTGGGCCTTTTGCAGGCTGGTGTTCAGTGAAAAGCTTGTGGCTGAGTGGAGCTGCACAAGGATGCAGCATTAGTTACCAAAGGCACAGCAAACTCAGCATCCAGACGGTTAACGCAGAGGTGTTTGCCTGCATGGTCTGCTCTGGTCCTGGAGCCTGGTACTGCATGCACAGCTGAGCAAGGACGTAAACCATAGCAACGGCAGTGGGAGCAGAAGGGGAGGAAGTTTGACTGGGCTAAGTAATGGTCAAATTAAAAATAGACCCATCTATTTATAGCACTGGCAGCATGCTGCTGCCCCCCCCCAGTGAGTGGTACAGCCTGTCTGCGATTGCGCCTTATGTATATATACACACATTTGTGGGCAAAGGCTGGGCGGAGAAGATGATGTGTATGCTGAAACACACTCCTTTGCTGCGGGGGAGGCAGCACTCCTTGCAGGACGGTGGTGCTAGGGCAGTGTGATGCGGGGGCTGTCGTTCCATCGCTCTTCTCCCAGCCCATCGCTTGTTCTTCTTGAGCACAAGCTCTTCTCAGTGCCTTTTGCCTTGTCCAGACGCCTCACCAGCTGGTGCCTCGTGTGTGGGTACCAGGGCGGCCCTCCTGCCTGCCCTGGGGCCATCACGGGGCCACTCCAATACCTGTGTGCACGATGGTGCTGCAGAGCACCTGGAACCTGAGGACAGAGCGCTGCAGCTGGTGGCATAGAGGTTCGCAGCACTACCTCCCTAGTGCAAGCAATTTGGGTGTCTTTTTCATTTATGCCTGTATTGTGAAATGCCCAGCTAATGTGTGGGTGGCCCCATGATCTGTTGCTGCCGGCTAGGAAGGAGGTGTAATGTAAACACCCGTTTAATTGCCACATGTCGATCGCAGGCGAGTCTTCCAGTTCATAGAGGGAGGTAACACTAGAGAACCGGCGTTGGTTCAGTGACAATTAACCAGTCTCAGAGAGGAAGGAGAGCGGGAACAGGGATTACGTGCTACACGGGGCCCCAAATTACCATGCATGCCCTTGCCGCTCCATTTCTTTCCAATGGGGAAGAGCCACGTCTCGCTCTGAACTCCAGTTGTTTCCTCGTGGCCAGGAGGTGTTTGACCTAGCAGCAGACCAGGACTGGGGGAAAATCCGAAGCAATGGCTCGATGTACCAAAGCTGGGCAGGCTGCCTGCTCCTCCAGCACTGCCCCCGTGCCCCCCTAGCCCTGGCGCTGTGACCTGGGTGGTGTTGGTGTTCCTAATTCCTTCCTTCCTTCCTTTTGTTCCTACACAGGTATTTGTGTTGTCCTTGATATTTTCTGAAGTTACTTTGGTTTTTTTTGAATATAAGTGGAAAATTGAGACGTTTTTGAATTAGCTGGGAAGAGTGGAGACGGCGGCTGAGTGGAGAGAGCCCATTAAGATGGCTCGTGCTGGTGGGTGAAGTGGGAAGCCCATGTCTTGGGTTCGGAGGGAGAGTTTGCTTTGGCTTTAGAGCTCAGTGTTGACTTGCATATTTTGCCATCTGTTTTCCTCCTGTGCTGCTGCCTGTCCCGGCGGTACAGGGCTCATGGTGCGAGGGCTGGCAGTGCCGGGGAGCTGCGTAGGTGTCTTCAGCCGATGCCACCCTCTTTCCCTGGGTCTGGCAAGTCTCTGGACCTCAGGGAGCTGCTCCTTTTGCTGCATACTCAGCGCATCGCCCGGACGAGCACGATGGGATGGAGAGAACAGCGCCTGCGAGGAGGCCGGTGCCCTGGTGACCCTCCCTGCTTCAGAGAGCAAATAAAAGCCATCTGCAATGGGTGACCTGGTTGTCAGCACGAGCACCCCTGTTAATGTGCTGGGGATTGCTAACTGCGCTCGTTTGCTGTAATAAAACTACAGTTCTGTCCTTTTCTTTGGCAGGGAAGGCAGACTGCGTCTTTGCTAGCACAGGTACAGACCAGTGCAGAGACATGGATTCATTTCACATGCAGTCTATCCTTAATTGTGAGTGGTTTTTTCCCTCCAATTTATTTTCAGCTTCCCACTCCAAATTAGAGGGTATTTGGGAGAGTTTATTCTCATGAACTTTTGTGTTCCTAAAAGGAAACCTGTGCCACTGCTTCCGTTACAAACCCCTGCTTATAAAAATATCTGCTCCTAGTTGGAACTTAATCTAATTAAATGTTAATTATATGGGGCCCCTGGACAAGGTTGTGATTTTTTTATATACATTTAAAAAAAAAAAGGGGAGGGGAGGAGTGGGGAAAGTGTGTCTAAGGACTATTTCCTTTGACATTGTCTCTCCAGCACTGAGGAATATTCTGTTCATTATCTGGATGTTTATAATCAGCTTAATTCTAGGACCTATCAGGCAGGGGTGATGTTTTTGGTTTTTATTGTACAGTCACTTGCATATTCAGTTCTGGCCTATAACTGGTACTTCTGCAAGGGAAACAATCAGTAGAATAGTAGAAGTTTTTGATGGATGGCACTTCTAGTCTTCAAAGCTAGCACCCACGAGAATAGAATTGTTTTTTCAGGAGGGACTCGAATAGAGAGGATGATCCAGTACTTGGGCTGAGCTGAGTTTTCCTGTAGCACAGCAGACAGGATGGGAGACCGTGTACAGCAGGGGCAGGAGAAGCTGTGTTCCTCCTGTATATCAGAGGGTGAACTCCTATTGCTTCTATGGGACTGGTGTGTTTGAACTGGTCCAGTCACAGAATACAGGTTTGCTTGCAGAATAGTAGCGCTCTAGGCTTTCCAACAAATGCTGACTCTCTGCCTAAATATATTTTTACCAAGAGGACCCTTTACCTAAATTAGACATGAAGTTTCAGTAACATTTTGTGAGGGAGCTTTTTCCACTTGAAATAAAACCAACTGGTTTTATTCCAAAGACCATATTGAGGGGAGATTAATGTCTTCCCATACACAATTCATATAAGAGCAGTTGTGGGTTCTCTTTCTTTCTTTTTTTTTCCCCCTCTAATGGAAGAGTGATTTCATATTAATGTTTCAACTTCGGACTGCAAATTCAGGTTTGAAAGTTGGGGCTGCTGTTTCACTCGCTAGTATACACTTAAGGGTAGAATTTCTGCTTTAGTTTTCAATCTCTTGAGCTTTTGTCATTTTTAAATCACAACCTTATGTGTTATTTAAACACTTTTTTATTTAATCAGTTATTCTTTTAAGTGGGCTTAATTGTATAAAGATTATCATGCATAAGAGACGTCTATAATTAGAAGGGGGGATTGGTGCTATTAGACAGTGTTTTAGTAAGAAAATTATAGCGTTCATAAACTGTTTGGAGAATGGAGGCAGCATATATTAACATTCAACAAGTTTTATGTAAACGTAACAGTGGATTGACTCTTGCTCACTTGGAAGAATTTGGGCTGCTCCAGTATTTCTTCTACAAGCTTAGTTCTCTGCTCTCTTACTTCTCTTCCTCGGCCTTTCCTCGTGGCACAGAAGTGGAAACAATCCCGTCTCTGCTTTACTGCAATGCCATGCGGCTGTGTTGGAGACCTGAAGGTTATGCAAGGTTTAGTCCATTAAATTAAATAGCGGGTGAGGTGCGATGCCGAACGCTCTGGAGCTCCTCTGCTCGTCAGTGAAAAGCTTCCAAAACTCCTGCTCTTGCCACATTTTTGGAATCGACTAAAAGATACGAGCCCTGGTTTGGAGATATCTTTTATGCAAATAGTCAACAAATCAAAATCGCTTTTCACTTTTCCTTGAAAGCAGGAATTACTTATATGGCAAACATTAACTGACAGTCTTATATTGGTTGGGCTTTAAAAGCCTGTGAAGAGATTTTACTTTGGCTGCTCCACTGCCTTGTGCTCTCCTGCTCCTCTCGCTAGTGCCCAGTGGCTGGTGGGCGACCTCCCATCATTCAGATGGACATGCCCTTAGGACAGTCCATGTGAGTTCCAGCTTGAAGGATTCAGCAGTGGGATGAACACAAGGTGGTTTAAAGCCTCCTGGGCTCTTTCCAGGCTGAATTCTGGGCCAGCTCTCTTGAAAAGAAGATGCCACCACTGGTCTTTCTTTCACTAGTGTCCTCCCGTTAATACTGTGCATGTGCAAAAGTACAAATAAACATACAAAGCTGTTGTGATATTCCATATGCAGGTAGGTGATTTATCGGGAACAATTACTCTGCGCATCATTTGGAAGCTGAAATGAGCAGAAGATGGTGTGCGCCGCGGCTTGGCAGCCTGCCTGCAGTACGTGTATTGTTAGAATTTCTTCTCCCTCCGTCTCCTCCCCTTCCCCATTGAAATGACATGACACCGGGGGACCATTGATTTCTGCTCTCCACGTTGTTAATGAAAAATTCCTTGTGGGCTCCTAGTTCTCTAAATCCTTTGAGACAGCTGCAACAGTTTAGATACTTCAGGAGCAAACATGCCAGCCTGGGTGATGTATGACTTTGTGAACTTTCGAGGGACAAAAGGGCAGGCTTTTGTTGGCCATAAAACCGAGAGAGGCTCTTATCCATGTAATTATTACATTTTCTGTAGCCAGTTTGCTGAACATATTTTGGAAACTCAGTACACAGTTTCCATCTCGGACGAGATTTATCATGTTTCTTAATGCTTAATAATCTTATTTTGAAGTTTAGATCCAGCCAAATATGAGCCACAAGTCTTGATGATGCTAAATAAAGCCTTCTCATACGTTTCCTAGGACTCCAAATGCAGTCCTCATTTTCTTCTTTGCTGTGTATCTCTTTGCCAAGTTAAAGCCATTAATTTTGAGAGAAGGGAAGTATTATTTTAGATCACCTTGTAATGCTTTGTTGCCACGTTTTATGTTCCTGGACAGCACGGTAGTGGAGCGCTCTCCAGTTATGAAGTGCAGGGTACAGATGGCAACTCATTAAAACTTTAGTGATAATCACCCTTCCTATGGAATTACCACTTAAATCTGGTTAGTGGAAGAGGAGGAGTAGTGTCACAGAAACGTGCTGCTTCTGGGTGATTTAAAAGCATATGGGATTGAGTGTTTTATGTGTGCCCCCTTGTCAGGAGTCCTCAGAGCAGATTGCCAGAATTGTTGAGCAGTTAGAGTTTAATGGAGGTACAGGAGCTTTTGCTCTTGATCCCTTTGACAGTTAAGCTGTCGTTTTCAAGTGCATTTAAAAAAAAAAAAGTCTTTTAAATACAGGGTTTTTTTGCAGAATAAATGGAGGCAAGAACAAGTATGTGAGGCAGCTGGTAAGGAGCTTTTTGGTCATTTCAAGGTTGGGAAGCGTTCTTTGGAGAGTAATGCATCATTTTTAGATGGCCTCAAAGAAGAAAAGGTACTTGCTTATTTGTCCTCACTTGTGCAGATGGGAAGAAGAATGGTCCCCAGGGCTCGTTGAGAGCTTGGAAGTGCCTGGGAGTTAGAAAAAATATTTGGATTCAAGTCTCGGCACTGTTACAGATTTTCTTTGGGACTTTGAGCAACTCGCTTATTTCTTCTCTGCCTCGGTTTCCCATCTGTAAAATCTGGTTGAAGTGTCACTGCCTTTATTGAGGCAAGGTATCGGAGGTGCGTGCATTAAAGATTATGAAGTACTTGGATACAGGCAGGATTGAACGTTAACTATGGGTAGAGAGTTTTGCAATGTATTTTGAGACTTGGAGGTAGTGAGGGTAGCTGGTGAAACCCCAATTCCCAGAGGCGGGTAGTAATGTCTGCTCTTCCAGGCAGCTGCATTCAGGCCCCATTACAGAGGGTGCATGTGTAGCATCTTAAACATACCAACAAATTTCAGCATAGAGGTGTCTGAAAAGCTCCCCAGATAAATGGCTTTTCTTAAAAATGCCACTGTTTTCTTGTAAAATATTGTTTTTAGAAAGGATCTAAAGGGTTTGGGATTTGCAAACCTGGAATAGGCATTCAGGATTCCTAGGCAATGACATCCTAGGCCTTTTTCTGGAGGGCTTTTCATCTCATGCTAAACTGCTTTGAGCTGGCAGAGGGGATGAGTGATGCTTTCTGGCTTTCCCTGTTCTTTCCTGACCTCTTCTCTAACAAGTGCAGTATCTTCAAAGGTGACTTGTGCTCAGAAAAGCAAGGGTGAGAAGGCTGGGTGAGGTCAGTACACCTTTGCACAGTGCCATAACATTACAGCATGTTTAGCAGTTTGGCCCAACTTGAAGCAGACCAGCAAAATGATTCCTTCTAATAGCCTAAATGATCTGCCTTGCCTGGATAATGCAGGTCTGTGAAGGGCGTGGACCTTTTTTGTCCTGTTCCAAAGACTTGCGCTGAAATGTCCCCGTGTCCCCTGTCTGTACAGCTCTGCAAAGCTGTCTTTTCATGAATTTCACTGGAGGGCAGCCAGCGGCTGGGTGGGCTGCGCTCCCTGCTTACCGCTCCTGCTGTTGGCTGCAGGTTTGCTGGCGTGTGTGGGGCGAGCCACCAGCCAAAATTTGGCTACTGTTTCCTCTGAGTCACATCTGTCTAGTCTTCCTAAAGCAAACAGAAAAGCTTTCCTGCTTTTAGTGCTGCAGAGCCAAGAGCTGCGTTCAAGTCTGCTCCCTGCTTCGCTCTAGCTGCTATGGTCAGACCTGTGCCTGGTGGCAGTGCTAGCCAAGAACTTCCGTTTTGTCTGCCAGGTAAGTGGTGGATGCTTGGGAATAATAATAAAAAAAAAATGTTTCAAACAGTATCCTTCCTTCAATTGATCTTTATGTGGGAAAACCATGACGCAGGGTGGGACGCAGCAAGATATCTTAAATATGAACCTTCCTCCTCATTATAGGTCTATTTGAAATTATAATAGTCTATTTAGTGTACTTAAACGAATTCCTGATTCTGTCCTTGCATCTAGAAGTCTGATTGCAGTTCAGTCTCCGCCCTGTACTCCACTGTCACTCAGCGAGTTGCTGGAGACTGGATTTTAGTGCCTTTAGGTGCTTTTTGCTTATCTTGTAGCTTGCGTTTTGCCTCATTCGTCAGCAGTCTGCTTCGGTGCAGCCTGAGCCTTTTTCTGACAGCACTGACGTGACTGAGAGACAGCAGAGGTGACCAGGGCCGTACACACTCCCTCTGGTATCACTGCTGTAACCCAGGTTTTAGAGAGGAGCTTTGCCTGGTCGGCACCTCTTCTCTGGCTGCTGTGGTGTGGGGCGAGCGCAGGACGTGGAGCACTTGGGTCAGTGCTGCCTGCTGTGTGCGATGGAGGTTCTCCCCTTGCTGCTCTGGGGGACTAATTTGCTTCAGGTTTAAACCTCAGCCTGTCTGCTTTGGATTTTACGGCTCCATTTTCAGAAAGAGACTAATACTTTTTCTCTCATCTCCTCTCTAAGCAGCCCGTTGAGCTGTGGGTGACACTGAGTACATGTTCACTGGTAACTGTGGAGTCTGCAGCAATTTCTGGCCTCTTGGGCAGCACCACTAACATGTGTCCCTCTGCCAATGGCAGAAGAGGTATGGTTGTGGAGGCGGTGCCCCAATGCGGGATGTGAAGGTGCACACAGGTAGTTTGGTCTTTATGCGAGGCTTTTTTCCAGCACATGGTGTCACTGGGGTTGCACCCAGTCTCTAAAGATTTGAGTTTACAGTTCAACTTGCAGCAGACCCTCAGGTTAGGTTTGCTGGGCTGGTCAGCCCTGGCCCTCAGGGCTGTACATGTGCTGCCGTCCGCCCTCCTTGCCTGGGGTGTGGTCCTGGTGTCTCTTAAGAGAAATCCCTCTCTTGTGCAACTGCAGTCCGTCAGCTCAACCTGTGCAGAAGAAGCAACATTGCTCCACTTGGTTGGTTCCTGAAAATAGTTAACGTTTCCAGACCAGTGACTGTCCTGTGGTGATGAAGACTGCAAAAGGGGAAGAGTATTCCCAGCAGCTGCTCTGTGGCCAGGTGGTTCCCACACCAGGGGAGGAGAGGAATCTCTGTAAGAAGCCAACGAATGGGTCAGTGATCCGGGTGACAGCTTGTGTTTTGTTCTTGGGGCATGGCAAGAGCTGGAGATTTCTCTCAGCAGTCACAGACTTGCACCCAAAGGAGTCATGGGCTGAGCAGAGAGGGATTATTATTACAACTGAGGGCCCTTTGCCACACCTGGATAGCAAAAAGGTATTATGGTGGCCAAGAGTGATCAGAAGGGTTTCTGCAGGACACTTGAAATTTCTTGTAACTATGGGAGATCACGAAAAGAAGCCAGTATTTTTTTGGAAGTGCTTGAAAATGACTGATTCTTTTTAAACAAAACTGATTCTGTTTAAACAAAACGTTTTTTTTTCCTGTTGTAGCTTCACCTCAGCTCCCTTCTGCCCCCCATACCTCGCATAAGCTCACTCCTGCGTTCAGCACCCTAAAATTTAAATGCACATCATATATACGTAGGTTCTGGAGAGACCCCAGGACTGTAAGTAGCACTGATGTATGTTGTGTGCTCAGCGTCGTACGAACTGTGATTCAAATCGAACTTCTGGTGAGGACACGGTAGCGACCTGAGGGACGGGCTCATCGTGTCTCAGAGAGGCGTGGAGGTGCAGAAGAAACCTGTGCCCTCGCCTGGAGAGCTGTGCCTGCTGGCCCCGGCCAAGCACCGGCAGCGCTCGGCTTGTGGGAGGGTCTGAAACCACAGCCCAGGAGTTGTGGGGTGCTTTGAAGACACATGTAGACTCCCCGCTTCCTGCGGTGGTGGTGAGAAACCCAGGCAACGCAGGCCAATGTGTTCTTTTTTTTTTTCTGCCTTGTGTGTTTGTATGCAGGACAGCGAAGAAAAGAACCCACCCTCCTGGAAGGATATCAATTTTTAAACAAGGCACATTTGAAAAAAATACACTAAAATTTGCGTACATTTGTTCCAGTATAAACACACATGCTCATCAGTGGCAGATGTGGAGGCTGTGGGTCTGAGGCAACACGCACGTGTGCAGCTGGGGCAGTGTGATGAACTGAGCAGTGCTGTGTTGTGTGCGCCTGTTGGAAGTACTTAGTTCTGCTTTACTATCTCCCCTCCACCCCCCCACCCCCCACCCCCCACCCCCCCAAAAAAAAAAATAAAAAAATTAAAATGTGCTAATGCAAAGCTTAAAAAAGAAGCTGCAAAGGAAAGCCCACTCGCTTCAGTGCAGCTGAACTCGGTGAAGAGTTCACAGAAGACATCCGAGCTACTCTGCGGTCAGGCTTTTGAGAGGGCTCTTGGTCACACCCTGATGTGTGTTTGTGGCACTGCATGTTTGGGTTTATATGCAGTTATAAATTGTACGTAATAATAGCAAATGCATATTAATTTTTAATAGAAATCTGTAACAGCTCATGATGCTGAAATATGGTGTCTCTGTTGACAATTGCTATTTTTGGTGGAAACAAACCCTAAGGCCTTTGCGGTACTTCTCTGTGTTTATAAACACTGCTGTCTGCAGAGGAGGAAATGTGTTTTTCAGCATCTCGATGCAGTAAGTCGTTTTTCTCTCTGATTTAATGGAAAACTTCAAAGTCAATTGTTTGGACTACTGATTGCAGCAGTTGTCATATTAAAGTTCCCTTCTGGTGGTCTTGTCTTTTAAACACATTTAGCTACTAAGTGCACAGATACTGGGGAGTGGGAGTAATTTAAACAGAACCCTCCCCCCCCGCTTTTTGCATGCTTGCTCCAGCAAAAGTTTTGCTGTGAAAAGATGGTCTCAGAATGCATACAGGAATGCGCTCGGTATTGTAAGTACAATGTTTTGTTCGGTCTTTCAGAAGGAAGTCCAATTTACCTTTAATTGTTTAGTGCCTATTTCCAACAGATGCAGTTTATTTTCTTGTCGGTTGCTGCCCTTATCGGGAGGCCGTGCAGGCAGCGAGCGTTTGTGAGGAGCACGGCAGGCTGTTCGCTGATGCTTCCTAAGTTGGAGCGAGAGCTGCTTGCCTTCTCCTGACGCTTTCCCACGTGGTTGGTCCCCAGTGCTAGCTTGCTTAATACTTAGCTGTTAATTGCTTTAGAAATCATCACTTTCAAGCTCTTGGTGGGGGATTTTTGTTTTTTATGTGGCTTGTTTGTGGATAGTGAGAAACTTTCATGTAACTGGAGTGCTTTGGTGCCGGGTGTTGGGCATCGCTCAGAGCTCCTGTTTGGTCTCAGGTACCTATAGCTGCCTGTTTTAATCGCCTCCTGCGTTTGTAGCATCTTTTTTAGTGGACTTTGTAGATTCAAGGCATTTTTACCTCTCCCAGGAGCACGAAGAATCCTAGTGGCTGTGGGCCTGAGGATGTATATCTCATTCTGTTTCTGGTTACAGTGGTTTAAACAGAGAGCTAGTGAGGTCTGTGTGTGCTGGTCGGGATGTTTTGTGGGTGCAGCTCTTGGAGGAGGACACTTGCAAGCGTATTGACCAAAACCTAATGATGAAGTAGATCATTTTTAGACCAAATAATTTTTACTCAGCTTGGTACCCAGCAAGCCACGGCGGCGCTGGGAGTGTTGGACTGGTGAGGGTGAGGACGGTAGGACACAGTGGGGAAGGGAACCT
This sequence comes from Phalacrocorax aristotelis, assembly GCF_949628215.1. Taxonomy (NCBI): domain Eukaryota; kingdom Metazoa; phylum Chordata; class Aves; order Suliformes; family Phalacrocoracidae; genus Phalacrocorax; species Phalacrocorax aristotelis. The sequence goes on along the minus strand of NC_134293.1, from coordinate 5,404,926 downwards.
CTTTGTCAGGCTCAGCAGCAAGGTGGAGGGAACAGTTTAAGGTGGCATCTTAAAACCCAGCGACTCCTCTGTAAGGTGTCTAAGCCATCGGTGTGTGCAATAGAAGGGTCTTCTGATATAAAAGGAAAACGCGTATAAATCTTTTTTTGAGCATAGGTGAGCATTGGTGGTGGTGGTGGTGGCTGGAGTTAGGCTGGCAGGCAGAGCAAGGGCTTCTGACCTGGCTGGCCAGGGCTGGGCCGGAGCCGTCTCCATCAAGGGTTCTCGGGTCGCCGTTCGTTTGTCCCCAGGCAACCACCGTAAATAGAAACACAGCACGTTATTTATGCATTTGATAATTACCTGTTCTTTTGCTCCTCCATGTTGTAACTTTTACTTTGTTTCAATGATTTGTCCTCTTCGCCTGGAGATGAGAATTCTTCTTAGTTGTTTTTCTATGAATTGTTTTCTCCCTCTTCCTCAAAGTCAGTCCAGAAACTGCTGGAGACAGATACCTCTAGAGACCTTGTGACTGTTTATCAGACACTTCAATCACTACAGCAGTTATTGCAGGGAGTTCTTCAGTTTCTGCGGGGTTGTCGGCAGAGGCCTGGCTTTTATTTTTACCCTGACAAAATCCTGTGAGACCCTTCCCCAGCGACGGAGCAGACACCGATAGCCACGATGCTGCTGCATTTCCTTGTGGAAGGGTTTGGATCTGGGTACTGCTGACTCCTCGCTTCTGCTCCAGCTTTATTGGAGAAGAGGTCTAGCACATGAATACTAAATTTTTCATGGTGTCGGTGAAGGTGAAGTTTGCAAGTACCCCATACGCATGTAGCTGTGGCTGTCATTTAGTAGACTATCAAGAGGGTTTGTTTTCCCAAATAACCCTCTGAATTACTCTGTGTAATTAACTCATGAACTTATTTAAAATGATAACGGGGTAGGGAGGAGGAGAACCACCGTTGTGGAGCTTAGTAAACGGATAGTATTGCATCACTTTTCCCCACTGATCACAAGGTCGTCTCCAACAGCTGTTCAGGCGTAATTAGCCAACCCAGACTTCATGGTTTGAACAATTGAAAAATTACAGGGGTCAATGATTCGGTGTCTTAAATCTTAATAAGTACATAAAAACAAAGTGCTGAGTTATTAAAAATTAATCCCGCTAAGCGGTTGTTTAGCCTTCTTGGAGATGGAAAGCCTGAGTGTGTCCATTTGTCCACTGGGGCTGGAGAAGTGTGGGTGGTTATCTCTCTGGCCTGCGCTGCTCTCCGGCAACAGTTTAATGGGAATGTTAAGTTTGATTATTAATTTAATCAAGGTCATACTTTGTTTATGCAGAAGTAGAATGAACTGTGGCCCTCAGTAATCCTTTCTCTCCTCGCTAGCTCAGCCTTTGTAATTCCTATAAGCTGCTCATACAAGCAGAGTTGGGATATTCACACAGTCAAGTGGATATTGTGCAAGCGTTGATTATAGTGTGCAGCTCTGTCTCTTCCTAAGTACAGAGATCTTCTATTAACGCAGAAGGTAAATCTGTGAGCATTAACATTCTACGCCTAATTTTTTTTCTCCCCCATTTTGGGGCTTTGGATCCTGGTTATAAAACTATAAAACAGAGCTTAAGCTCTGAACCACGTGCGCTTTCTCCTCCCCATGCATTCCTCAAAACGCATTCAACCATGCCGTTTATACAAGAACAGATTTGGGGTCTTCCGGCTGCTCAGATTTTACATCTTTGTATGCGTGTGTCGTTCTGTGGTGCCATGAGAACTTGCCACAAAAGAAGGCAAACTCCTCCTCTGACCCACCTGGCATTGTTTTCGGAGGCAATTAAATATAAAGAGCATGTAAAGTAGGGAGGATAGGTTGAGCCTGGGGGTGGGTTTTGGAATGAGACGTTTATTTCCTTAAGTTGTGTGCAGGAATTCATAGAGGAATCCAGTAAGAATATTTGCTTTTATTTAAACATAAAAGTATTGAGAATATGCACGCTATTGGATTGCTCCAGGGATAGCTGAATTTTCAGATAGCTGGAGGTAGGATATTAGATATTTTTCCTTCGTCTTGAGCACAGGCCTTTGAGTTAGCCAAGGTCATTGCTGACCAGCTTTCCAGACTGCATAACGTGACGTTTTTTATATAGCAGTTCTTAAACTTCCCTAAACAACAGCCCCATTTAAAACTTCGGGGACCTTTTGGCCAAACTCCCCTGAGGAGGAGAGGGCTGGGGAGGGGGACATCCTGGGGCTGGGAGCTGAGGTTCGCAGTCCTGGTCTGCTTTCTCCCAGCGTGACCTTGAGCTGCCAAAGTGCTGAAATCCGCAGCCAGGAATATTAAGATTAAACTGATGCTGATTTTTGTCTTCTGTAATTCACTGGGCCGTATATATGGCTGTAACTCGCGGCTGAGTGGCGGCTGCATGAGCTTGCTGGCAGCCGAACGTGGGGGGCGGCCGGGTGAGAGGGGGGCTCGCAGCCAGCCCCGAGGAGCTGCCGTGCTCCCCTGGGCCAAAGCCCCCAGTCGCCCTGTGTCACCCGTCCTCCTCTGCAAAATGAGGCCCACCTCACAGCAGGGCCATGGGCACAAGTGCCGCAGAGGTTGCAGGGTCCGTAGGTGCTCTGCGTTCAGGCTGGCTGATAAACAAGGCGTGTAACTCACTGGCATTGTGATGCCTCCCAGTGCAAGGAACCCGCAGAGAAAAATGTTCCTAATTTTGGGCAGTACAGGGTGATAGTGGCGACGAAAGGTGGGTGCCTCTCCGGATCCTTTCTTCATGCTGCAAAGAAATTGTGGGCTTTTTTACCCCAGCTCTTCAGAAAGGAGTAGAGAGCAGGAGACCGCGGGAGGCAGGGCTGCGTGGGGAGGTCTGTGGACCTTTCCCTCATCTGGTGGTTGTTTGCATACGGTCGTATGGGGTGATGCTGAGGGGGGATCGCATCCCTTCGGAGCTTGCTGGCGTGGACCATCACTTCCTCCCCAGCTCCCCTCAGCCACCTGCACTGAGCTGCCTTTAACTGTCTCCCCTTTTGTAAGCAGTGAGGTGAAAGAATAGCAAGAGCCTTATTAAGATGTTTTTAGATAACGTTTGCTCAGCTGCGAGCCAGCAAAAGATTTTTCAGAGTCTATTAGGCAGCCAGTGCTATTGAATCGTAAGGTTGATTTGAAAAATTGGCACCTAATGGTTTACAACTGGAATAAATTTCCGGAAATTGGACCGTGGAGAGAAACTTCTTTCTCTGTGTGTGTGTGCAGTGTGCTGGTGAGCCCGTGCCCCTGCGAGGGGCCGCTTCTCGCTTCAATCACTGCCCAGGATTTTTCCCTTCTAATTAGGGAATGTGAGGAGTTCAGATCAGCTTCTATTCATTTCTCTGTTTTGACAAAGCTGTTTGATGGGGAGAGGATTGCTGTGGGGAGACTCTCCTCCTGGCTGGAATCTCTTTCTCCCCTTCCCTCCTCCTGCTGTGTTTTGTAAAGGCCAAAGCCTGAGAATTCCTGAAAAATTAATGGGGCCTCAATAGGTGCTTTGCATCCACTGCTCCCCCCTCTCCTGCACCCACCACGGGTCACTGCTGAAAAGTTTGCAGCATAATAGCTGCACAGCAGCTGCTCTTTTGTATGTAAATATGACCCAATGCGGTGTGGGGAGCCCCTTGGCCACTGTCACCCCAAACGGCGTGGCTTCAGACTGCCATGCTTTGGGTTTCTGAGACTCTCCACCGAGATGCCGCAAATGTCACTGGCAGCTGTATCACCATCCTGCTCTGTGGGTGCCACCGTCTCCTCCAGCACCAAACGTAATCACCATGCTTCTAAATGATTTAAAGAGCGGCCTCAGACAAGTTGGGGGGTAGGGGAAAGGTCTCTGCCTTCAGAAAATATAGTGTCTCTCATTTTAGTGTTTGAAATATTCAGAAGCATCTTAGAGGGCTCTGAACTCATAAGTATCTGCCTTTTTTCCATTATAAAGTCCTGCATGGTTTTCATTACTGTTATTATTATGCTATTTCCAGTTAGCCAGTGCTTGTTTTCCAGCCTGGATTTAATATGAAAGGTGCTGGGAAGGCTTCATTTTTCAATTGGACCTGACTGTGTAAGTCTCCCTATTTTGTCTCCTAAGGTTTCTGACTGTACCTCTTCCACCAGGACAGAGTGGCACTTGCTTCCCTGTTCAGGTTTGGTACTTGGTTGGGAGTGCTTAAGTTAAATATCTCTTTTCTTTTCTTTGAAATCTTAAAACAGTTTCCACTTTGCTGTAACAATTACTTGCTTCACCAAAAAAAACCCAAAACAACAAAAACCCAAGTCTGATTGTTAAGCCATGTTTATCATCCTGTGCCGTGCATGCCTGGGCGGGGCTATGTGGGCTACGGTCTGGCATCTCCTGGGCTTCCCAACACTTGACCTTCTGGATTAACAGTGAAGGTCAAAGGCCTTCCTTTTTCCCTAAGTAGGTTGGGGTTGGTTTTATTCCCTTTGTTAATATAACAACCTCCCGTCCCCCCCAAAGGAAAAAACAAAATAAAGTGAGAAGTCTTCTCAATTTGGCAGTGTGTAAAGGCTTTTTAAAGCTAAACAAGAAAACCAATTATTTTTCTAACTGCTTTACTCCTTCAAATCTTTCACTGTAATGGAGATTTAGAATCCATCACTGTTTAGCTATTATTTCTGTGTAAACAGAGTCATGCCCTATTGCACCAAGCAAACAGTCAATTTTTTCCATTATACTTAGCTGCAAATAACAAGGGTACAGAATAGATGACCCGTTTTGGAGCATATTTTTCTCCATGTGGTGCTCTGCGTGCCTGTGCCCCAGAGGAGAGCAAGGAAGGGTTAAGGCATTGCCTGGGCTTCGCATGGCTGTGCTCCTCCTCACTCCTCCTGGCCTGTGCCCAGTGGAAGGGGCTGCAAGGAGGGCGAAGGTGGTCCCCACGGTGCTGCCGTCCTGGAGCCGGGGTGGCGGATCCTCCGCGGGCCATGCAGGGCTGCTCCTGCTGCCTGTGGTCTGGCAGGAGCAGCCACCTGCAGCCAGCAGCTCCGGATCCTGTTGAGCCCTACTGCGAAGGCAAACCTGGGGAGTTAAGAGCGGTGCAGTAATTGCACCCACAGCCTCCAAAGGCGGCTTTAGTGAAGAGCTGGACATCCATGGGGAGCCATCCCCACAGCTGGTTGTCTTCTGCCGTTGTCTCCGTTGGGTGGGAGCTGCCGCAGGAAGGGCTGCTACCCGTCCCCTCTCCGCTGCTCTGGGGTCAGAACGCTTTCTAGAGGTGATGCAGGCAGGGGCGAGCAGGGCGTGCAGGGCTCAGGCATCCCTCGGGAGGATTTCCCCGGCTGCCTGGGGAGCAGCTAGGGCTCGCGAAGGTTATTTTTCATTCTTATGATAGTTGGCTATGTCTGATTTTTATTTAAATGCGGGAGACTCTTGCAGGCGTTGTGTGTTGTGTGAAAGTGTAGTGCGCAAATATGTAGCCAGCAGCTGTTTTTTAGAGTTAAACAGACACTTGAGGTTAAAAATCCACAAGTTCAACGTTCGGTTCCTTCTGTGCTATTAAGTTTGGATTACATCCAAAAACTTGATAATTTTATTTTATGTCATTGAGTCTGTTTGTTTACATTTTGCATTTCATTCACATTTCACTCTTAGATTTTGCTTTCCAGACCGGGCTTCACTAGTGGGGAGCAGTGTTTGCCTTGCAGGCTTTGGGGGTGTGTGTGTATGTCCAAATCCAAATTTATGCCTTTTTTTTAATGCATTTTAATGAAAGCAACATTTTTGGCAGCTCTGTGGGACCGGGCAGTAACCGTCGGTGTCTGTGGCACTCACTGTGTGCTGGCAGGGTGCTTGCTGGGCCACCGCTAGGGTACTGGTGCAGGTAGCTCTGGTGACTGAAAGCTGCAGAGCATCCTTGTTGCAGAGGAGGATCCAGCTATCTCACAGGACCAACTAGAAGTGACAGTGAAGACTGAACTAGTAAAGTGTGATAAATTAATGGAATAAAACACCATAAGGGACTCAGTAAAAAAAAAATACCTTTAGGAGAAACATGTGAGGAGGATTCAAGTATGAAGGGTAACCAGTTCTGCCAAATGCCCAGGTATGTCTGCTAAAGAAAGGGAAGTGCTGATGCCTTTGTACAAGACCTCACTGTGATCACCCATCATTAAGAGAAATCAATCCTAATTGGGAAGTTACGCCAATGGCTATTAAGATGATTGAGGAAAAAGGGAGGAAGCTAGAAGAGTTGTTTAGTCTCGCAAAATAGAGTGGGGGTGATGCCTCTCCCTAGGTGTATCAGGGGTTAAGCACCCGGCAGATGATTATTTGACCAAAGAGCAGAGTCAACAAGAGAACCAAAGGAAGTAAGATTAATAGATTTAGCCTGGAGGTTGAAATTAAGTTCCAAACTCTCAGTAACTGAAAGGAATAACATATACTGTTGCTTAAGACAGTGAAGGAGTTTAAGATACAGGATGTCCCCTCCAGTGCTGAGCTCCCATGACTTTCGCACTTATATTTCATTCTTCTTTTACAGTGTTTGACTTTGCACGACTAAGAAAGGACTCTTTCCCCCCCTCCTCTTTTTTTCCCCATTTCTTTTAAAAATATTGTTTTATATAGCCTGTTCCCAATTGAGGCTTTTATTTGAGAAACAAATGCTTCTGGTTAGCTTCTGTGTGGAATATGTCCAGCTCTAAACCATTGCCACCAGCAAAATTCATTGACAGCAAAATAAAAACAAACGTTCCCTGAGATGGGGCACTTTTGTCTGTGGGCCAGTGGGAATTACTTTCTTTAAAGGAAACTAATATTTATATAGTTTATTTATTTATAATAGATGTATGTATACATGCACACAGAGACATCTGAAACCAGCCTCTGGGCTTGCCCTGAGCCGGTGGGCGGCCCAGGCTCCGAGCCCAGCCGCTGTTGCAGGTGCAGAGCAGCGCCCTGGGCGCGCGCGGGGCCGTGGCTGTGCGGCGCGTGTGCGGGTGCTGCCGTGGAAGGTTGTGCGAAGCCCAGCTGGCTGCCGGGAGCTGCGGAAGTGCCTCTGTTTGGAAATGGGAAAGTATGGTTTTGGTAAGTGTGGTTGGCAGTTCTGGAAGGGGAGGAGTGCCTCTGTCCTTTGATAGCCGGCTGTGAGCTGCTGTGACTGCACCGAGGGCCTTGCCGGTCTCGTTCCTGCCAGTGCCCAAGGGAGCACAGATCAAGCTGGAATCTCATGGGTAGTTGTGTCCTTCTCACGCAAACATGTTTTCCTATTTTATTTATTTTTTTGCCTGCCTTTTGGGCATGGGAAGAGCTTGCTCCAGTTTCCCTTTCATGCTCCTCCCTCAGCATAACCGGTCAGTGCCTGCAATCACTGCTTTTGCTAACGGCACCTTGTACCAGAGAGGGGGGAAGAACAGAAGAAACCCCTATTTAATCTACCAGATGTTGTTTTTGGCTCTCGCTGATCTTAAACAAAGCTAGGTGCTCGGGGGGAAGGGACCAGCACAAATCTGTCCCCTTGCAGCACCGCAGATAGTGTGGTAGCCCTGGAGAGAGGCTGCTGCGTCCCAGCCATGGCTGGGTGCGGAGTGGTGGCCTCCAGGGAGAGGAGGTGATCCTGCAGGCAGGACAGGGCTGGCCGTGGGGTGACAAGAGGTAAGGGAAGGTGGAGGAGCATTTCCTCTGGTTTGTGAATGGCAGGTCTGCCAAAAGCTCAGTGCTGGACAGCTTGCCTCTGCTACTTCTCTCCTCCTTCCCCCCGCCCCCCCCCCTCCCTTTTTTTTTTTTTAATTCCAGAACAACATATTGAGGATTTTGATTTGGTTTTGTTCTTGCTTTTGTTCTTCTAAAGCCATGAACATGTTTGCGACAAACATAATGAAACAATTAAAAAAAATAAAAGGAATGGAAATAACCTCATATAAAGTGGCAGGAAAAAAAGCACTATCAGCATCATCAGCTGTGCTCGTGACAAGGCATACACTATCTCAGTGTGCCAAAGACACTTGCCTCATCTGAGAACCCCTGTGTGGAGGCAAAACTGCGATGCGACCGCTTCTGGTGTTGTTCAAAGAGGCTGTGATGATCTGGGTCTTCAGTTTTGTTTTTGTTTTGGTTTGTTTTCTTCCAGGGTTGTTCTGGTTGTGATTTTATAATTGTTTCAAATCTGACAAGTTTTTGATACAGCATTTAAACAGGATTGCGTGAAAAGGAATAATAATTAAAAACACAAACCCTACACAAATCTCCTACCTCACTTTTGGTAAAATTTTTCCTTCTTCACTACATAGTTGGAAGAATTGGGCTGCATAGGTTGCTTTGTCTTGCTTTGATAACCAGGCTATCAGCACCTCACCTGGTAGCAATGCTGTTTTTTGAAAACCTTGTTTGTTAGGAAATGTTTACAGTATGGGTTTTGGGCCCTTGAAAGGAGGATCATTTTCTGAACTGCCTAGAGAAGCAACTGTCTTTTATCATGGTTATTGTTTGAGAGTATTAATGAACAATGAAAATGATTAATGAAAAAACATCCTGTCAGAAGAATCCTCAGCAAGATGTTTATTTTTTTTTAAAAAAAAAGGAAGCAAAATTGTTTTTCCCTTTTTTTATTTATTAAACAATAGCATAGGTTCAGACTCTGTTCTGGTGAGCCTTTAATTGGCACAAAAGGGCAGTTTAGCTTCCTCTTAAGGAAGAGTTGTCAAACAAGCTGGAATTGTTTGCCACTTGGAAACATACAGAGCTATATACTGTGATTTGCATCTTCTTTTCAGCCATTACATAGTGCAGCAAGTTACTTCACTGGCATGAGAAGAGCATCTAATGAGGACACTGCTCCACCTCTGATGCTATTCCTGCAAGAAATAGAGTTCTTAACAGAAATCTAATTTCTGGGCTGGAGATGGCAGATTTAATATCCCGTGTGTTGTGTCTGTGTCTAGGTGCCAGGAGAAGCGGCTGAATTTGGCAGGTAGGTGCTCCATGGAGCAGGAATGTAATGAGACGGACTGTAACGTGCTGTGTATTAAATACAGCCCGGACCTGTGGCGTGCCATTCCCTTTCCCCATCCCCTGATCCTCTGAAGATTATAAACCCCCAGATCTTGTTTGATCAGCATGTGGATGTTCTGGAGCATCTTGAATTGAATCAAAGCAGCAAGAAATCAATTTTTGCAAAGAAGTTTCTTAAATGAAAGAATTATATGATGTAATTTATTTTTTTTAATCCATGCAGTAATTTACAGTAATTCCTTTAAATTCTGCTGTGTAGCTCTTGTATAACATAATGTTCTGGACTATAAGTGGAGTATATTTCATTAAAACTGTTTTCTGCTTCCTGAGTTTTTTCGGGGGTTCTTTTTCCTGGTTGGAAAGCCAATACCATGCCATGCTGCAGACACTCACATGGTTCAGCGGATGTTCAGGGAGGGTAAGCGTGGTATTTGCATGGTAAAAGATGCACACAAGCATCCCTAGATTTACTGGTGGTATGTAACTTCTTCCAGATGCAACTGACTGCTAGTGGCTGCAAAGGCTGACGGGTCTGTGGATACTCTGCAGAGAGCCTCTGCTCTGCAAGCCTTGATACTGCTGGTCACTGAAACGGGTCTTTTTATCGTGTGGTTTGCTTTTTGCCTCTGGCTTGAAAACAGGCTGTGATCAAATACACGAGTAATTAAACTGGAAACCTGTGCTGGTTTTGGCTGGGATAGAGTTAATTTTCTCCATAGTAGCTAGTGTGGGGCTCTCTTTTGGATTTGTGCTGGAAACAGTGTCGATAACCCAGAGATGTTTTAGTTCCTGCTGAGCAGGGCTTGCACAGAGCCAAGGCCTTTTCTGCCCCTCACCTCACCCCGGCAGCGAGGGGCTGGGGGGGCACAAGGAGCTGGGAGGGGACACGGCCGGGACAGCTGACCCCAACTGACCCCAGGGATGCCCCACACCGTATGGCGTCATGCTCAGCACATAGAGCTGGGGGAAGAGAAAGGAAGGGGGGGACGTTTGGAGTGATGGCATTTGCCTTCCCAAGTCACCGTTGTGCATGGTGGAGCCCTGCTTTCCTGGGGATGGCTGAGCACCTCCTGCCCGTGGGAGGGAGGGAATGAATTATGTGGTTTGCTTAGCTGTGTGCATGGCTTTAGCTTTACCTATTAAACTGTCTTTATCTCAACCCAGAGGTTTTCTCACGTTTGACTCTTCCTATTCTCTCCCCCATCCCACTGGGGAGGGGAGTGAGCGAGTGGCTGTGTGGGGCTTGGTTGCTGGGGTTAAACCACAACAAAACCCTTTGTCAAATTCTTTTTACTTGTTAAGAGGAAAGGACACTAATAAGAACCCTTGTGCTGCAGGAATAGGAGGTTTCTCCTCCAGGAATGGACTAAGCTCTTGGAGGGGCAGAAGGAAGCCATGAAACGAGCTGTCCTGTCTTCCTGCCCAGAGAGAAGAGAGTGTACTGGGGAAGCTCTGCAAGCTGAACAGCAGTGCCATGGGTGATAGTACAAATACCAACTTAGGCCTGTGGGTGATTGCAGAAACCTTGTTCAGCCTGAAGTGTTCAGTGTAAATGCTGGCTAAAAGCCATCAGAAACCGAGGTGGTCTTCTTCACCAAGTTGTTAATTTAACCTTTTGTTCTAATCCCTTTTGTTGCACTGATGATTTAGTAAAAGCCAAGAAGAGAGGGGAATGTTGTTATTCTTTACAGGTCAGGACCAGAATTGCCACTGTTGCGTAGAAGGTAGAAGCCGAGGATGCTGGAGAGGAAAGGCAGAGTGCGCTGGTGATGGAGTCAAGCAGGGACACGGCACATCTGCAGAGGAGAGCGCTGGGGAGGTGAAGAGGGGCTGTGGTTAAGTGGCCACTCTGCGGCAGTCGTCTTTCCTCCACGTTGAATGTGTATGTTAGTACTTTTCAGAATAATTGCTGAGACTTCTCCATTTTCCCAGGGATTTCTTTTCCATTTTGGTCGGTGGAACACAGGGTGTGCTGCAGGCCAGGCTACGGGAGCCTAATTAGAGCAGTGCTGTCAGCGCGGGTCTGTGTTTGGTAATTGGCGCTGCGCGGATCTCGCAGGCAGCCCCGTCCGCAGCCTGCCCGGCCTTTCGCAAGCGTTGTGTTTCATTTGCAGTGCGGTGCTAGCCACCCCGTGTCCCTGCGTGTGTCCTCCAGTGCGGCACTAAGCGGAGCGAAGGCTGGCAGTTAGCAGCTCCTGGAAGAAGCTATAAAGCCTGAACAGTTGGCCGTTTGCTGCAAACAATGCAGCAGCATGTCTTAACCTTTAGGTTAGCTGGTAACAGCAGAGATCTGTCCTTTTGGTTTCATTGAAGTGCACAGCAACCTTTTAACAGCAGAGGAGCTGCAGCGACTCTTCCAGAGCAGGCGTCTGATGCCGCTTATTGATTTGGGGGGAAGGGGGCACCCACTGTGAGGTTCAGCTTCTGCGGCTTTGTAGCACAGAATTAAAACTTTGTGGCAGGATAATGAAAAGTTCAACCTAAGCCCTCTCCGTCACCACGTGCACAGCTTGTGTGTGTGTCCCCAGGCATTCCTCTCCTCCTGGAGCATCCCCATGCTGGGTGGGTGCTCTGTGGGCAGCAGAGCAGGGTGTGGGGAGGGCTCAGGGTGGGGAGCAGCCCCTTAGTCCTGACCACAGAGCCACTGCGCTTTCTGGTCCAGCTGTCTCCTGGCGAAAGCTGTATTAAACACTCACTGAAGTCATCAGCAAAAATTACCCTTCTTTAAAGGAGGCAGGTGTGTTAATACCAGTGGTTGAGAATTTTGCTTGAAAAACTTGAAGGGAAGTGATTTGTGAAAGCTCTCGATGGCTGTGTTATGATGGCGGTGCTTGATGGCCTCCAGGCTTGTCGATGTGGGTCTCCTCTGAGTGGTGGACCATCAATGTGTCCTGTGCTGAGAGCAAACAGTTAATTCAGATTTCAGCTAAATAGTGGGAGTGGGTAATGTTTGTTATTCCTACATTATTTTCTTAGAAAAATAATTAAGCTAAGATGCATTTTATTTTATGGTCTTAGGAAGATGTGAAACCTTTCCTAAAGGAACTGCATTTGTCCTAAATACCTGTGGATCTTTAATGCCAGGGGGATCGGGAGGCTGGTAGAGCTGGGCTGGGGGTAGGGGGACCACTGAGCATTTTAGTGCCAGTCTCCCAGCCGTAAAAAATCAAGGCGAGCTGCCAACGTTGCAGGAGCATGGGGTAATGTGATTAATGTTCGTGAAGTGCTCAGAAGTGTCTGTGGCGAATGCTCTGGTCCCATTACGCCACTGAATTCCTTCGACTATTTTTTTTTTTGCTGGCAGCGGGGTGTCTCTGACAGCCTGAGCCCTGGTTCCCGATGCCAGCAGGAGCGCTGTGATGCCTGCCGCGCAATCCAGGGGGATCGGAACAGAGCGAGGAGCTTTATTTGGATGGAGACAGCTTTTAGGTCTTGGGTTTCGTTTTGTTGTTGTTATTGTTGTTTTCCAAATTCCCTTCCAATCCATCTGCTCTCCTGACATCCTTTTTTATGTTGTTCGGATAGACGGGGAAGCAGTTGCATTGTGAGTGTGGTCAGGTCAAACTCCTCACTTTTATCTTTGCTCTCTTGTAGGTGATGGGTATTTGGGGAATAAAGCACTAAGAGCAGGATTTAACAGGCCTTTGTTTGCTATTGTCCAGCTGTGCTTGAGACAGCAACAGAGGTGGGGAACAATAAACAGTGAAAGGAAGTAGAGATTTTAAACAGAATTGTTTCTTTTCTTCCTATCCGGTGTTCCTGGAATCTTATGCATTTTACTTTTTAGTCCCAACTATATTGGTAAAAATAACAAGGCAAGGTGCATTTAGTACAGCTCAGAGCAGTTGTGGTTTTGGCTGTTGCTTGATTTTTTTATGGATGTATCTCCATCTATGTGTATGTGTGTTTATGGGGGCTGTCTGTATGTTCTGAAAGTGCTGAAAAAGAAGTAATTATATTTAATGGCTAACCCTCCTCATGTCAATGTATTTACCGCATAATCCCCCCATGTCCCTTGGGCCACAGTGGTTTAGCCTGGACTTTTGGGAGCGCTGTGCTGGAACAGGCTTCAGGGCCGTTCCTTGCCATCTTAGGCAGCCTCATCGTGCGGCCCTTCCAAACTCCTGGAGTACTGCCCTAGAAGGCGTTTCCTACCCTCTCTAGTGCTGTTGAGAGTTTGTTTGACACCTTCCTGCTATGATGGCTAGAAGCTTACCAAATTTATCACCTAAATTTATTCGTGGCTGTTTTATACTCGCTTTGTTCGCTTGCCGCCCTGTGGAGAGCTGGGTGCCTTCCTGTCTGAGACTTCCTTGAAAATCCTCTCTCCCAGTCATGCAGCAAATGCCAGAGTCTTCACTTTTTTCCTATTTGCCACTAGTTAAACCTGTGTTCAGACCCTGATGTGAAAAGTTTGCCTGTTGATTTAATGTTATTTGTAAGGATGTCTGCAAGAACACTTTACTGTTTCAGGTCACCATATTGAATTTTCCCCCCTAGCTTTTGTTGTTTGGTCTCTTCATGCTTTTGTGGGCTGTTTTCTCCGTCCCTGCTCCAGCCCCTTTCTTTTCCCTGTGGCTGGGTGACTAATTTACACTGTTGATCAGAAAATGAAGGAACCTGGCAGAGAGCAGCATTTTTTGGCCGGTTTTGTTACAAAACCAGCTTTTAGTCTTTTACATGTTACACACTGAGGTAAATCTTTCCCACTTAAACCCATCTTCGTGTAAGCTTTAGTCTCTCGTTTTGCTCTGCCCTGCCAAGCACTTGTGCGCATCCCCAGGAGCAAGGCAGCTGAGTGAGGCCGGGGATTGCAGCTGCTGGTTCTTGCCCTCTTTGCTCCATCTATCATTAAAAAGCCCAGGGCTCCTGTGTAATAAAAGAAAATTTCCTCACTGTTTGGTTTTGGGTTGGGTGGGTTTTTTTTGGATCATAAATACCAAGTAAGTAATATTGTGCTATCCCTTCCTTTCATCTTTTTTTAAAATTTAATCTCCAAGTGATTTGCCTGTTAGATGGCTGTGGACTTGTGGGAGGTGGTGTTTATGACGGGGTTTGCGGCGGGCTGTGCCAGCAGCGAGCCCCGCTGGCCGCGCCGTATGGGGGGGCCCTGCTTTGGCCACACTGTGCTGTTGGGTACTGAGCAGTTAGGACAAGTTTTAGGGAGGCGCAGGTGAGGCCGGGCTCTGAGGCAGGTGTGTTTTTCTCTCTCTCTGTCCTCTCTGGGCTTCGTACCCACCCCTCCTCGTGGGAAGTTATGTGAATCTCCCTTTGAAAATCTCCACCTACTTCAGAAACACTGTTTTTAATAGCTGCACTGTTCTTAATTTTTAAACCCCAAGGGTAGCTCTCCGGTAGGAATAGAAACCGAAAAACAAAGCTATCAAAGGAAAGCTGTCCTACTCTCTGGGCATGTTTGGTTAGCGGCATCTCAGGGGGATGCTGAATCTAGTTCTTTAAACCGATGCCTCTCTGCAGTGTGAAAGGCTGGAAAGTTGCAGCCCCGCAGCATCTCTCAAACTCATCTGTGGCTTGTAATGTATATCAAATGGAGATATCCGTTCTGCTGAAGAGCATATAACAAAAATAATCTAACCTATTCCTCCCAAATAAATAAGTCTGAAAATAAATCTCTCATCGTACTGTCTTTATAAATATCTTTTAAATTGAATGTGAGTGACAAGATGTGGTTGAGTCACTAGAAGAGCATCTATGATTGTGTTGGAGAAGCCTTTTCAGATATATTTTATACCCCAGTTGTCATTGCAGCCGTGTGTACGCTAGCCGCCTGCGTTGCCCTTCACTGGCTGCAGGTTTTAAAATGACAATTGGTAGATTGAAGACGGAGGTGCTTCTGGATACTGCTTGGTGCTTCCTTGATTGGGCCTGAAGAGCCGGGAAGGGAAAAACATCTCCCTGCAAGGGAGGGGAAGGGGTGCCAGCTGTGCTCCTCGGAGGCCACCTCCCCATGCCCCTGTCACAGGCGACCGGGGGGACCGACCCGCGGTGAACAAGGGAACAGGCAAATCAGGCTGAATGTCCCTGCCCCGGAGCAGGGAGTTTGGGTGTGCTTATTAGATTTTCAAATGTTATTTAGCTTGATTGCAGCCTTTTTACAAAAGGAGTTAAGACATGGATATGAAAGATAATAGAACTATAAATTGCAAGGCAGGTTCTTATGAAATCAGTAAATTATTCATTTAACAGTTCTGTGCGTGCTAATTTCATGTTGCTATGGTATCTCAAAATGGAGGAGGGAGGTCAGTCTGCAAAACACGGGGCTCGCACAAAATGCGCGGACCTTTGTGGAAGACAGATAACGCATTGCACACAACCTTCAGCTGAATGATAAATTGCCTCTTTATCTAGCGTTGTCCAGGGAGATCCAAGGCAGACAACTGAAAGAGATGTTTCACACTAGCTAACGTTTTTTGGAATTAGACCAAAAATCACACATTTCAGTCTTGAAATCTGTTTAAGTATGCGTTGTCTTAGTGGCATCTCTTCTCGGTCTGTCTCTGGAGATAGACAAATCACAGCAGGCTGAAAGCTAACTTTTGGGGCTGCCCTCATGCTCGTGTGTTACTGCTCTCTGCTATGCCTGGTGGTCGGCGAAAGCTACTTGTGGAAAACTGATTTTCTTCCAGCTACTGTTTTCAAGAAGGGGGCGTTGTTTTCTCTTGGTTTTGGGGGTGTTTTGGAATAATTTATTAGGGGACAGAAAAAAATGCTGTGTTCCTGCTAATCCGTAGATGTTTGCCTGTATTGCTTTATTACCCTCATTGTGTATGGTGGGCTGGTGGCAATAGCTCGCTCGCTCCGAGGGTGGGATGGATGCTCAAGTGTGGGATACAAATTTTAGCCTTTCAAGCGCATTAAACTTGCAGGCAAACCAGCAGGACTGGTGGGGTTTTGTAGGGTGGTAATTGGAAGGGATCTCTTCAAATGTTGATTGTACCTTTTGTTTTCTGTTTGACAGCTGTTACTGGAGGCATTTGCCACAGGAAGATGCTCCTGTGATCAGGGGGTAGCTCTTTTGTCTGTTTACATTTTGCAAAGCTGCAAGGGTCTGTTCTCAGGGTTCTCTGTTTAATTCTTGCGTTGTTGGACACTTGCATCTTCACTTCCAGGACATTTCCAAGGTACTCAGACTGATGGTGCCTTTGTCCAGCGGATGGTAATGCTGTGCTCAGGCAGCTGAGTCACCCCAGGAGAGGGCTGGCACCCTGAGCTGGTGGGTGGAAAAGGCAGGTCCAAAACTGGTCTGTAGCGTTTGTGAGGGCAAAGTAAAAAACTTTAAAATTTGACTGTGACTCCTTTTCATTGCAAAACCAATGTTTTTGGAAAATGTGAGTCTTTCTGAGCTATCTTGGGTAAAGCAGCCAGGCAAGACAAGTTTTATAGTGTGATTGCGTCTTAACAAAAATACTGAGTGTTTCCTAGACAAATGGGATGTAAGACAGAGCGAATCCACCAGGGTCATAAAATCCAGTTATATTCAGTTAGAGAGAGAGGACTCCAGGCTGGCATCTTCCCTCTCCCTGCTGCCTCCGCACACTGTACAAGTTCCCAGCCAGCTCTAAACATGCTGAAGCAAGTCTGGGGTACTTCGGTACAAATGACCAGAAGCCTGTAAGACTGCATTACCCAGAGGGAAACAACAACTGTTCCACAACAGTGGTATCTTTTCCGCTGTGCTTGGTTAATTGAGCCCACTGTGAATGTGCGGGAGCATGGGTAGCTAATTTTTACTCCCGATGACACCAAATGCAGAGACTATCTGTGTGCATATGGGGAAGTGTTTGTGGTCTTTTGCACTGAATAGTCTTAAGTCTTCCTGCTGGCACACGTGCTAACTGCTGCTGCACTTCAGGTAAGAAGATAATGATCACATCATTAAGACACTACTAAAGCTGGCATTACTTGTTAGGTCAACATATCGATCTTGACATTACGTTGCAAGATTTTTTTTTAGATAATGCCTGTCCGTCCTGCCTCTTGCTCGAGGAGGAAAGAAGGCAGAGAGAGCAAATGCAAAACTAAAAACGTCTGGACCCAGATCTTTTCCCCAAAATAAAAGCAGTTTGCTCCTTAAAAGATTTGTTCTGCTGCAAAGGCCTTGTTGCTGCTGATTGGATTACTGGCAGATTTCCTTTAAGTCGATAGAAATCCCAAGGGAGTTGCTGGGCTCGTGGGCGAATACTTCGGTCATTCTAAAAAAAGACTTTCCTTTAGCCTTTTGTGTTTGGGTGCACAGTGCCTTCCTGCAGACAGATGTGGCCCCTCCAGCCCACGGATGGAGGGAAGCTGTGCTGAACTGCCTTGGGGTTTGGCCCCTGTTCCCACTGGAGACCCCACCCTGCTGCCTGGCCACAGCCCCACAGATGTGAATTGGGGCACAGCGCTCCCGTGATTTAGTAGTATCGGTTGATGTTTGTGGAGTGGTGCTGGTTGACACCCGCTGTGGATCATGCCCGAAGGGCTGAGAGCGAGTGCAGCATCTTGGCTGCTATCCCTTCACCTGAAGCCCTGCGAGCCCTGGTGTGCTCTGGGGTCCTGCTGGACTCGGGGCGTCCCACGTGGAGGTTGTGTCTGCCATCACGTCGGGCTTTGCTGCTGGCGCACGAGCGCTGCAGGGGCTCCGCGTCACAGGTGCCACAACCAGACAGGGTCTGTGCTTGCCATGGGCACCTAGAGCACCTACAGGTTATTGGCCATCCACAAGTATAAATGATCCATCAGTTAGCTCCCTGAATAACCTGTCTGTAACCGTACGGTTTTCTGGTGAAGCTTGGTATGCATTTGCATTGTACCTATATTCTGACCATATTAGTAATCTTGGAAATACCTTTCCTATCCTACTGCATAAAAAAAAACACCTCGCACTTTTTAATAAATTTCTCCTTGTCTTGTTATCTCTCCCGTATTGAAGCTGTCCAAGTCAGTTTTTTCTCATTTCGCTGGGCTCTTTTTATAGCATGCCACTTAAAGGCATTTTGTAAAAATAGCAATAATTTTACTTTATATGTAAGTGTGTGTGTGTGTGTGTGTGTGCACTTTATATCACTAAAGCTTTATTTGGTATTTTAATCCGAGCTTGCTGACTGCACTTTTAAGGACTTTTAAATCAGAAGTGATAGTTCAAAAATGCATGATGTTTTTCAGTCTGACTCCAGAGAAGCAGTGCTTACACCAGTGCTGAGCTAGTGTAGTATCCCCCTCTAAGTATATTTCATTAAGAATGGTCCATATGGTGTGTCAGGGAGAAGGGGAACGCAGAGCAGAACCTGTGTCTGCCAAAGAAAACTGTTTTGATCTAATGTTCAGCATAGTACAACTTTTGGGGAAAAAAAATAAACATTGTCAGATGGGTGCTGCCAAATTTCACAATTTATCAAGAATTTCAGGCTGTTCAGTGATATTTTTTTTTTTCTTCTTCTGAATGCTCCAGTTTCTGGAGTCTTGTGATTTACACAAGACTGTTCATTTTCATTTTTAAAGCGTGTTGTAGCAAACTGCCTCAAAATATGGAACCAGGAAATTCTGGTGTCAGCAGGTTAATAAAGTCCTCGACTGTATTATATTTTAAATGTGGTGGCTTTTCAAGTGCATCTCCTGATTTGGAGATGGTAGGTTGTGGAACGTCGGGGTCCATGTGAAACAGGAACCGGGAGAAAAGTAACTTCTCAGGGATATTAGGTGTTTTGTTGTGTTTTTAATAATTTCCAGAGTAAATTCATCTGACTTGTTCTCCCATTCTCTTTGAGCTTCACTGCTTCACATGCTGCTTCTGGTTTCCCAATAAAAGCAGTTAATGAGCTGTGCAGGTGCTGGTGGCAGGGACACAAGGGGACATCTGTGCCCATAGGTGTGCACTGGTGGTCCCCCGAGGGTTCCATGGAAATACAGGAGGAGAGTTGGTGGTTTTCTCTCTTCCTTTTGGCCACACAAAACCAAGTTGCTGTATCTCTGCAGCCTTTTGTGTCTGCGTAGGTGCTCTGGTCAGCTGAAAGTTCGCTGTTGTCCTCAGACAGCCTCGGTACCATCTCTGTACTTCCCGTCCGTCTTCAGTGCTCATTGCTTTTAAGGTGGGACAAATGAAAATGCTAGAGTTTGAGAAATGAGTAGTTTCCCAATCTGCAGCCAGCCCTGCCTGAGCCCCAGCCCTTACTGACCTGCTCGGTGGTGGGCGCTGTGCCTTCAGGAGTAAACCCAGAATTTTCTCATGGTTTCCTTCAGTCGCATTTGAACTCATCTTTATTTTTTTAACATATCCAGTGAAGTTTTCCAAGTTTGTCTAAGGTTAAGTCACGCCAATAAACAGAACCTCCTGTCACTAAAATGTACAACATCTTATACCTTTTGGGCTTACTCCGGGAAACGTTTGGAAGATGCCACCTAATTAGAGTCTGGGGAGCTGAAGGAGCTGTTTTTGAATTCCTGACACTCCAGACAGATGTAGTTTTGATCCTTATGATCTCCCTGGGGGCTCAATGTGTAGATCTAGAAAGTCTGCAAATCCCATATCAAACGAGAGGAGGTCAGTGACAAACGGGAGGTGGGAGGGTGCCTGCAGAGAGGGGTGCGGGTGAGAAAGCTTCACTTCTGCTTTACTAAGGAAAGGTCTTGGAGAGCTGGCTGCCAAAAGAGATGATCAGTCATTCAGTAGTTTTAAACTCTACACCTTCTGGTTTAATTTGACCTTTGGAGCGATGAAATGGGCCTGACTCTTTAAAACAAACTGCTGTGTCTAGTAATGGGGAGCCCTGGCACCAAAGCTGGAAAAATGGAGCCATTCATAACAACTGTCTACATCAGTCCCTGAAATCAGCTTTTTTGCAATAATTTGCCGGAGAGACCGTTCCAGAATAACTTAAAAAATAAGAGGAAATGATGTTTCCACAAGTTTGGTGATGCAAAGTTGAGAGAAGCTGAAAGGGCTGTATCTTGACGGAGAGGAGCTTTGGTTACTTTGACTCGGCGTTTTGCAGAGCTCCTCAAGCAGAGAAATGTAGAATCTCACACGGGTCGTCGGGAAGCTTAACGTAAAACATGGGGCCTATTTTTATGACATTACAAAATGACCCTTTATGGTAGTTAAGTGTTATAAGTCAGTTACAAGTAAATACGGTAAAATATTTCCATTACCTATAATCTTGTGGCATTGAAGTGCTGGGAGAGCCCTCGGGGGACGACAGTGAGTGCACAGGAAGGAAAACCATCATGTTTCTGTGAGTTTTGGTAGCGCTTTGGCTAATCATTACAGAAGTTCCTCTAAAGAGACTTCCAAGCTCTCAGTAAACAGGGCTGGAGGAGGGGAGTGACAAGGGGAGTTGTTGCTGAGTGTTACAGAAAAGGCCAAAGAAACGTGCACCTCCGGGAGGAGGAAATACCCAGTCCTGCGCAAGGTTGGGAACAGTTTTACTTCTGGCCTTGGTTTGTCTTCTGACCTGGAACCAGTCACTGCTTGCGCATTCCTCCTCCCTACTTTTTTTGGTCCTATCCATTTTTTTCCCTGTTGGCTTAGCTTTGAATTTACTGTATTGAAGCAAATTTTACAGGAATAAAATGGGGAAGATTGCAGTAGAAAATGGGCAGAGTATGAGAGTAAGGAGGAGTTGAAGGCGCCTGTGTCCTACAGCTGAACAGCAAGGTTAAAATCTGGCCACTTTCAGGCTGCTGTGGATTTAGTTGCGAGATCAGCACTGTAACCTTACTTGCGGAAGGGGTATAAATCTCATTTCTCAAGGCACTTAAAACTGGGTTAGCAAAAGTACGAGCAAAACACAGTAGAGAACAGTCTTGTCTCAACCTCATGGGGGTGGGTCAGATCCTTCCACTTAAAAACACTTCCCAGCGAGCAGCCAGCACTTGAAATGCACTGTTATAAATCTGCGAATCGTTTCACTTGTTTCCAGGTTATTTTTCTTTCTTTGTCTTTTCCTTTTTTTCCTTTGCCTATTTTAAGTGTTGGCTACAAAATGAATGCTCTGCTTACTACAGTCCTTTATCATGCACTGTTTTCAGCAGACACTCAAGAATTAAATATGTACAATTTCCATAATACTGATTATCCCTGTTTAAATGCTATTTTAGAGGGTATTAATTTCTGTTGCGGTAACAGCCGCAGCACTTAGCACCACCAGCCCAGTTTTCCCTCTGTGCCTGAGACTCGGGTTTGGCATGAGCCAGGATTTGGCCTGAGTTGCCCGCTTTTAGCCCTGCTGCTCTGAACGGAAATGCATTGCTGTCCTGCAGCTAGCCAGAGACATCCAGGGCGAGGAGCTGGTGCTTGGCTGGAAGAAGGCTGCCTCTGTCACTTTTGATATCTTCTGGTTTTTGTATGCAGAAACACAAAGCACAATTAGAATACAGTTATATATCCTCATAGTTATTAAAGCTTGGATTAACATGACATAAAGTTTTGTCTGGGGAGCCTTTTGCTATGGCTCAGGGAGCATTTTTGTGTGACAGTAATAGGCTACAGTTAATATACTTGAATGATACCAGAATCTGTGTAATAAGACAGAACAAAGGGGGTTTATTTGAAGCTGAATTACAAAGGTGGAATTATCATTGTGAACAATCCACTGAGATCGCAGCTTAATTATTGTATCTTGCGTTATTTTGGCATAATGAAGTGTAGTCAGTGAAGCAAAGTTACAAAAAAATACATATATACATCTCAGAAGGACATCTTGTCAGTCACGCGGGATTGATGTGTGGACCTGTCACCTTATTCTTAACACCAAAATCCTCTCTTTGCCTGGTTTTGCCGTTTGTTTGATCTACGGAGCCTGTTTGCCATGATTCAAGAGTCTCTTGTAACGTTTCTAGGAGAGATTCATCACTGGGACATAATCCATTCAAATAGCTTTTGGGCAAGAAATAAAAAGTGTTTGAAGCCAAGAGGTTTCAAATGAAACGTTCAAAGGCAGCTGTTGGGCCCTGTAGAAGAAGAGAAGGGAGGGCTTTATTGTTCTCCGGGGCTTAAGGAAGAAAAAGGAGAGGAAAGGTGGGAGCTTCCTTTTGAATCCCGTTTTCCCGGCCCCGGGCGAGTGCGCGCGGGTCTCTGCAGCGAGGTGTGACGCACGCCCGCGGCTCCCCGGCCCCTCCCTGGGGAACGGTGAGCTGGGGGGGGACTGGGGGTCCGGGGGGATGCCCGGGGGTCCGGGGGCTCTGGGGAAGCGAGGAGAAAGGGCAAATGTACCTGTGCATGTGTGGGCACGTGTGTGTGTGTGTGTGTGCCCACGCGCAGGGACGAGGCAGGTGGAAATGGCAGCTTCAGAAAATGCTTGCAAATACACATTGTTTTGGAAAACTTTTGCAAACACGCATTTGTTTCGGTCAAGAGCAAAAATAAGCCATCCTTTTAAAAAAAAAACCAACTGATCAGACCAAAGTGTGAAACATAAGCAATGTGGGTTTTGCATTAAACCTGCATGCCATACTGTTTCAGTGAAGAGGGTGTCATGTTTTGTTGGTAGAATAGGGGGTTTTGGTTAAGGTGTTCGGGTTATTTTTCTGGTTTTACCCCTGGTCAGCGTGACAGGGTGAGGCAGCGTCACCTAAGTGCGATTAGTCTCCCTGCGCCCAGGAAAGATGCGGTGCACGAAGGAGGGGCCTGCAGAGCTCCTCACCATCCCCGTGGAAAACATGCCACAAAAGTGCACCTTATTGTAACGATTATATCAGGTTTTGATGAGAGAGGATGGCGTCTGTGGCCAGATGCTGTTGTAATGTCTGAAACTGTTTCCCTAACGATGGGGTGCTCCTGCTCAGCTTGTGCCTGTCTCTGCCTGTTCCTGACCCTGCCCGCAGCCCCGCCACGGTGCCAGGCCGGAGGCCTCTGCTCGGTGGCTGCTTGGCCATTTTCACGTGTAGGGCGTTATTCAACCATTATACAACCATTTTGTATTGAAAGTTAACCCTCTGCCTGTGCCTTGAATCCACGTTATATGGGTAATAAGGGTGGACGAGGATCCTTTTTTTAATTTTCATTTATAAACCGAAGAAAATAATTTCTTTTTCACAGAAATAATTTTGGTGATTTAAGTAGCTGCGGGAGGTTGAATGGTTTCAACGTCGTTTTAAGCAAAAAAACCCTCACAACAGAAAACATTGTTTTTTCTGCAGTAGGCTTTAAAAGAGTAGTAACATAGTTCCAGAAATCTGGGCACGATGATTATGCCTGTAATCCCTGTGCTGTCCAGGGGTAATTAAAAATTGCAGCTGAACCTTGGTTTCAAATGGCTGGGTGAGGCTCTGTCAAACTGATGAGAGCTTGCGTTGTTGACACGTGTAAAACTCAATTTACCCACCAATAACTGCAGTTCTTGGGCATTAAATCTCTCTCCAAACAATATGACACTGGGGCACAGCAGGACACGCTCGCATTCGAGGGGCTCGGAGCGGGGCTGAGGTGTGAGAGGAGCTGCGCTGAGCTGCCGCCAGCGCCGCTAATTGCTTTCTTTTTAATATTGTATTCAACCTTAATAGCCCGTTCTCCTGGTGGATTGCCTTTCCCAGCTTTTATTACAGCATGCTTAGGGGCCTGACCGGAGAGTGGGAAGGGGTGGAGCTGAAGGGAATAAAATCAAGGTGGTACTTTGAAAATCCATCCCGACAGCCCAAACTAATGTTCCCGTCTGAGCTCCCTGATTGAGCTCAAATTAAAGGGGGCCAGGCTGCAGCAAGCGTCCCGAGGTCTTGAGTGATCAAAATGGCATTTCATGCCCAGTGCTTCTCATTTTGTGAAACACTTGGGACAGCAAGCAGGCTGGGTGGCGGGTTATTGATGGGCGATTGGCGGCGGTGATTACCGCCAAAGGTTACTGGTAACGATGCTTTTCTGCCGTGAACGGACTTAAAGACACAATCCCATAAATGGCTTTGGGCTTCTCATCAAGGCTTGCTGGCATATTTTAAAAGAGGTAAAGGACGATTCTAAACCCACAAACGACAGAAATCAGAGCTAGTGCTTCGTTTGTGTTTTTTCTCCTCTCTTGAAGGTGGGCGATGTGCGGTAATGCGAGCGATGCAGGGATGTGAGCGGGGCTGTAAGTCCAGGGAAGTCTGTGCTCCCAGCTCTGGCCGTTTCAGCACCGGGGCAGAGCTCTTGTCTTTTTGAGCGGATTGTGAAAGCAAATCCAGGGACCTGCCTTCTCCCGTTTTTTATCACTAATTTGTGACAAGGGGAAACTCACTTTTGCTTTCGGAGCTGTGAGCTGCTGGAGCAGGCAGAGTGCCTCTGTGCCACATGTGAGGAGTGGTGGGGCTCTGATCCCCAAGGTACAGCCTAAAACAAAAGTCGTGACTCATCAGTGTAATGAGTTTGGTCTGATTACAGTTCTCTGAATCCCCACCTCATCAGCAGCCTGTGCAGGAGTCAAGGACTGGAGAGCGAGCTGTGCCCAGCTGCCTTCCTCTGTCTGCTGCAAAGCCTGGGGGTAGAGAGGGGGCTTGGACCCCCGAGCTGACAATTTGGCACATTTCTTGAGTGCAGCAACGTGCAACACTCATTACAGCAATTTTTTCCATAAATGAAATCCCTAAAGCTTTGATTTGGGGTTGAAGGGCAAGGAAGGGGAGAGTTCTGCATAGAAGAAATAGCCCTGGAAAAATATTCTTTAATATGCAAGTCAGTATATGAAAAGAACAATAAAAGGAAAAAGGATCTAGCAGGAAATAAAAGGAAACTTTTTTTCATTACAGTCAAGGGAAACTTAGATGAGTTTTTCTTTGCTAATAAACTACACTTTCGTTTTGCAGCTGAGCCTTTTGCTGAAGCCAAATGTGGCAATTGTTCATCTTTTTTTTTTTTTTTTTTTTTTTAAACTCTGGGCAATAAAAAAGCCCTTCATGCATCAGGAAACATAGTAATGCAATCCTTGTCTTATCTACACACTTATTCAGCAGGTATTTACAAAAGGGCAGCAGCAAGCTTTTTAAACTCGATCCTGTTACTTTGCTCAGGATGTCTCTTAATCAGATCTGTTTACCTGTGTCCATCCTACACTGGTATCGCACTGTAAAGGCATCTGTAAAAAAAGCCCCAAACAGTTTTTCTCAATATGCTCTGTAACAGGCAAGGCTCTGAGCTAGTTTTTACTGTATGGCTTAAGGGCGCTGACTGAAAACCTATAGGTTTTTATGGTCTATTTAGTGGGTAAGACAGACCCGTGCTTTAACGCTGTGCGTTTATACTCTGCAACGTGATAGAGAGGCGTGTGATTAGGTTATTTCTCTGTAGGTTTTGTCACTGGGTAAACAGGAACAACTTTTCTGCTGAGAGTAACGTGATAACGCAGGAAGGCAGCAAATCATGGTGTGCTGACCAGTGGGTCCCTTAGGTCTTGATTCCAGCAAGTGCTTAAAAGGAAAATGTGCAAATGCTGCTGCTGTCTTCAGAAACCACATCTTGGAGGGACTTAACCATGCCCTTGAAATTGAGCCGCACTAAACAGTAGTTTCCATTTTTTAGGGGTTGTTCCTGAAATGGTCAACATGTGATTCGGAGTCCCATGTGTTGTACTTTGTTGTTCAGAGAGTGAGTTTCTGATGTTCTTCCTCGCATGTGGCTTTTCACGGTTCT
This sequence comes from Phalacrocorax aristotelis, assembly GCF_949628215.1. Lineage (NCBI taxonomy): Eukaryota > Metazoa > Chordata > Aves > Suliformes > Phalacrocoracidae > Phalacrocorax > Phalacrocorax aristotelis. Next base: position 5,379,346 of record NC_134293.1, on the reverse strand, counting down.
CTCTGCATCTCGTTATTAGGCGTGTGTGTTTGTAGTAAACAAAGCAGCTCCTCGAGTTTGTGTTGCGTCAATAGGGAAAATGCTGGGTTTAGAAAGAAAAGCCGTTACCCTGTGTGTAGCGCACTTCATCCAAGGACCTGCAAGTGCTCCAGAGATATTTGAAGCTCCTTTTCTGCTGAGAGAAGTCGTAGCCTTATTTGTTCTGGGTGTTGCTGGGTCCAGTGCCCATGTGGAGCCCCAGAGGAGGCTGGACCCTGCCCAAAGCCCGACGACGGCTGGTGGGGGAGCTGGAGCCTGCTGTCTCGCCTAAGCTCATCGTCACGTGCCGCAGGCGAGAGCAGCTCCGGCAGCGGCCAACAGCCTAAATGCCCGGCGTCACGTGCAGAGAGTCAGATTCAAGCTCCCGGGCTTCAGGGGGAGCAGGTAAAGGCTTCTCATGGGGTATTTGCTGCACAGTTTGGTGGTGGCCCAAAACAGTCCCTTGCACAATTTTGATGGGTTGTCACCGTGCATTTTAACACCCTTTTTTTCAGCAAAAGCACTAATTCATTCACCCTCCGCCCGCCTGTATGGAGCATCCCAGCGGGGTGGTGGGATGGGTAGGGAGGCTGCTGTGTGGCTCAAGCAGGAGGGTCGCACTCTGAGGGGTCCAGGTCCAAGCCCGCTTGGGCTCTAACTGGCTCCACAGCTGCAAAACCTGAGTTTCTTGTGTGGAAAATACCTTGTGCCCTCCTGGCCTGGGAGCCCCATTCTGTGGCTGCAGCAAAGCAAGCAGAGATAGGCAGAGTTTGAATGGATGCCACAATTAAATGACAATGTCCCTCTTGCTTCAGCCCAGAAAGGAGGACAGATGTGTTACCTTTTCAGGTAGTGGTATTGCTCAGTATAGCTAAAGCCCATCAGGAGAGAATGGGGGATACACATCAGCTGTCTGTGTGTGCACACGCACATTCACCAGGAGCTGCCTCTGGCCGGAGTTGTAACAGTCCCGTGCTTCCCAAAATCGGAGCCAGCCAGGCCTAATGGGCAGCACCTCTTAAGTATTGTTTGGAAAAGAAAACAGATTGCAACTTTGCAGTGCTAATATGCAAACGAGCACTGTGAAGGGAGGAAGAATTATTTCTGCTGACGGCAGCTAATGTTCCGTGAAAGTAAAATCACAAACCACCTTGCACCTGGCTTGCTGAAATGCTGAAGGAGCAATGTTCCTCCAGTGCCTCCGTGGTGGTATCGCCTCCGTGCTGCCAGCGGGGAGGAGAGCAGCCCTTTCCCTGCCCTGCGGCACCTTTCAGGGCGTTCAACTGGATGGCAAGACTCGGCCTGAGAGCACCTGATGGAGTAAAGTTGCTGAGATGAACTTTAGTGTTGTCGGCGCTTGTGGTTGTGCTGTGACTCTTGTGATATTTGACATATTTAAGCTTCAGTTTGAGTGATGTGGTTACGGGAAGCTCTCAGCATTTGCTTTCAAAAGAGCAAAAGTTCTCCTGCGTTTCAGCAGCAGAAGCTTAAACTTGTAAACCCTAGTGGTTCCCGTGTGAGTGCCAAAATGAATATTTTAAAATTATTGTGCGTGCATTTAAAAAGTACAGTTTGTGTGGGTTTGTCTTATGTTTTTATCTGGTGATAACTCCTTCAGGTAGCTAGTGAGAGATCAGGGCTGGGGCTCGGGTTCTTCATTCGTTTGTGGATCTCGCGAGAAAGTGCTTATCGAAAGTTGCTCAGTTGTTGAGGAAATCTGTGGAAAATAATGCGTGATATGTACGAATGTATGTGCACATGTGCAGGGAGACAGGATGTCTTGAATAGACAAGGATGCATGTGGGACAGAGATCTCCTGATGCTGGCAGGGCAAAGATTTCCAGGATTGTGGTTAGCTCTGGGGCCACATACGGGTCACTTAAAATGCCTGTAGCTTAATTTCCCTTCTAGTCCCTCCCTCTTCCTTGTCTATTAGATGGGTAAAACACAAAGATGTTTTGAGGCAGGGTGAATTAAATGTTTGTAAGAGAGTTTGGAGGCTCTCCAGCAGATGTTTTGAACTAGATTCTGTTCTTGCCTCTCCAGCGAAGGGCAGCAGTGGGAGCTCCGTGATTTAACGCTGGCTTCAGATTGAATGAGATCAGAATATGCTCCTTCTCTTGCTTTTTAACACACACTGAAGTGTTTTTAGCTGTTGACATTTTTTTTAAAGTTATCAATCGCTCCCTGTCTCATACTGTAACATGGACCAACTTTGATCACAGAAGTAGTTTCTGTGGCACCGATTTCTGGCAGAAATGTAGATTGGAGTTTTATTATAGCAGTGATGGAGGCACTGCTCTAATTCACAGATACATTTTGTTAACCAAATGCTACAGCTTCGTGTAAACATGCGTATCGTGTGGCATTAGATCAGTCTGCTTCCAGAAACAAGTATGGATGTCTGCTTTCTGTCCTTTTTTAGGTTAGCTTGTGGGTTGTTTTTTTTTAAAGAAGGCAGCTTGTCTAGGATGGGGGATGTGATTGCGTGAGTGGCGGCAGACTTCTGAAACGCTGGAGAGGAAAGAGGGGAGCAGCTCTGCCACAAGAGACATGCCCCCCTGCTCCCACTGCTGGCCCCTACGTCCCCATCCTCTGCAGCAGCCCTGCAGGGATGCTCTGGGCAGCGGAGCTGGCTCCCACTGCAGCTTGGGCTGCCCTTACCTCGAATCCCATCCGTGGGCAAAACCCCACCAGTGCAGGCCTGGTTTTAGGTGGTGTGGCACATCCACTGGGCCAAACGCAGGCAATGGCTTCTCTTGGCGCAGAGCAGCTGTTTGTGGTGGTGCTGGCCTCTGCGGGACCTGCTTGGCTGCAGGGGATTTAATGCTGCAGCAAAGATGTGTTTGTCTCCCTGTCCAACAGCGGAGATAGTGGTGTGTCCCTGCCTTGCTGGGGTGTCCTGAGGATAATTAACATAAAATTGCCGTGGTGCTCAGATACTGCCATTTATGGTCAGGTCAGTGCGTGTGTTATGCTGGTGGATACAAAAAGGGTCATCTTGGCAGCTCTTGCTTTTCTTACATGGCATTTGTCATCTCTGTTGCCATCCAGAGATATTTCAGGCATGTAGGAGGTCCTGAATGGTGGCACTCTCGGACCTGTGGCTGGCCCCAGAGACCACCAAAGCTGTGAGTGTTTGGGCACTGGGCAGTGCCCCATCTCTGCCCATTCTCAGCAAAAGACGCTGCTCTTCTGTGGTGAAATTTTAAGTCTGTTGGTGCAAATCTCCGTCGATGCAGGGCTGTAAGTAGCACAGCATCTAGCAAGTTTTGGGAGTTGTGTGTGTTGCTAGTGTCCACATGGAGTCAAGTCTCAGGTTCTTGCTGCAGGACAGTCTTGTGTACCCTCTGTACCCTTTTCTGTCAGATTTCAGAGCACTGAACTGCAGCTGGATGTTTATTAGCTGCAGCATTGCTGGCTGGGAGAAGGGCAGGAGGATCGAGGATGTGTCTCTGGCTCCTGCGAGCTCTCCGAGATGCAGTCTTGGTGTCGGCTCCTCTGACTCTCTTACTCTGTTTCAGAAATGCAGCGCTGGAACCTATTTTCCCGTCAAGCTAAGGAGACCCAGGGGACAGCTGCCTGTGTGCTGGCAGGCATAAATTGTTCTGGGCAATTAGACCTGGCTGCAGGACTTGATTGTGGAGATCGGACCCAGCCCAAGGCTTGCTTTGCTCTGATGGAGGCATGCTATTCTGTCTCTGTAAAAGCACTGCAAACATACGTGCCCTGCGGCCAGGGAGAGGGTAGGATGCTGCTGGTCTTGCCTGGCTCTCTGTGTCGCTATGGCCTTCAACTCGATTTCCATTGTGAAAGGCATCCCTGAAGCACCCGCTGTTACTGGTAACTGGGAGATGAGGGCCTTGTCAGGAGAGAGTAGCTGCCAGTGCCTGGATGAATGATGAGTTGTTAATGGTGCCTCCTAGAGTGGCTTGTTCTGCATCCCTTTTCCTTGCAGGGGCCCCTGTGCCTCTCTCTGGTGGTGGTCCTGGCTGCAGAGGTATATTGTACCTTTTGGAGAAATGTCCCTGGGAGTTTATGCAATGCTGACCATTCTGCTGGATGGAGGTCATTATCAACCCAAGCCGATGTTACACCATCGTGCTGGCACTGCCCTTGCTTCCTTTCCTTCCTGTTCTCACTGCGCGCTCTGCTGCTGGTCCCGTAGTGGCACAGCAGCCCCTGATGCTGAAGAAGGAGCTGTCTTTATGTTTCTGAGTTGTTGGTTGGGGTTTGGGGTTTTTTGTTGTTTGTTTGGTTGTTTTGTGTTTTTTTTTTTTTTTCACAAGAACCTCGTCTTCGTGGTCAGTGGTGTTAGCTAATGTGTGCTGGAAATGCGATGGGGACAAGGGAAGTTCTCAGCCAAGACAGGAGGTCAAAGGAAAACTCCAAGAGTCCTCATATAGTTTATAACTTGATCTGAGCATGGCAAAGAGCCTTGCTTTCATCAATACTTCATATTAATGCCAGAGAAGGAATTAATGAGAAATAGTCTATGGAGTCATCTTTAATTTGTCCTGCTGTGGAAAACTGTTTTTTTCTGGAGAGCATTAGTCATTCTTGCATCCCCCTTGGTAGAGTAAGCATTGAGTAACGTGTTGGTGTTTTGCAGGAGCATTTTGAAGTCTAAGAGTAGCCACTGTGGTTTTTGGCAAGCATTTGGGATGTTCTTTGCCATGTCACGGCTGGTGAGCAAGCCCTGAGATTAACGTGATTGAATGACTGTTTTAATTTCAGCCCTGATGGAGCAAAATTAGTTACAATGATATGTGTGTGTTGAATAAAATTGTAGTTTTATTAGCTATAATTGCTGAAGAAGACATTTTAAAGACTTGACTGCTGGGGGGAAAAACTGCTAGCACTGGAATTTGTTCTTGCACAGTATGGCATTGATTATTATCGTGGTGCATAATATGTCAGTCCTCAGTTGGTAAGTCGTCACTGCGAAACACTGGGAAGCGCTCAGCGAGGGACCTCACCGTGTGTCTCCAGCCCCCGGGGGAGCGCTACACAAATTGTGCCTGATCCACAGAGGATATGAATCTCTCACTGCGGCTACCTAGGGAAGCTGTAGCGGTTCGTGCTTTCAGCCCTGGGGGTCTCCGTTTTCCTCCCCGGTGCATTGGCCAAGACAGCAGCCATCGGAGTGAGCGCAGGAGTAGAGCCCTTGAGCACGGTGGAGTGGTGGAATGGGGACCAGCTGCACTCTGGGTCGGGAGCCTGTGGTCCAGTGTGGTCGTCTGCGCTGGGACACGGTGCTGCAAACACCGTGGTCTGGCTGGCTGGGGTGGGGGGGGGGTACCCAGCCTCACAGCGAAGGTGCCTGGGCAGTGAGCGAGGGCGCTTTGGGTGCCTTCGGACAGGGGAAGGAGCTGCGCCAGGAGAAGAGGGGGCATGCTTGATGGAAAGAGGGGAAAAGGGTGAAGTATTTGTTTCTTTGTTTAATTCCATTGTAATCAAACCCAGAGGCCTGGTGTGAGGGAACCGTTTTTTCTAACTGTCTGGTATGCGATATGCATTTGTCTTAATTTATGTGGGGGGAGGTTGTAAATCTGCAGAAGCACGTTGCTGGTGCTTAGATTTCACATGCGCATTTAAAATAATAGCACCTGACAGTTTACTAGCAGCTAAGAGGTTTTTCTGCTTCAGAAAGCAAAATATTGGAGGAGTTGTGCAGTGTGTATAAATAATTTGAGGAATTAGACTAGAATATCCAGCACACTTTTCTTGGGAGAGCACAAGAAGTGATAGATCTGTAAAGTTTACGAGTCAGGGGACGGAGGGGGTAGAAACACAACCCTGGTGTGTGCAGCTGAATGTCATCCTTCTGTAATTTCTTTTCTCCCAGGACCCAGTCTGATTTGCCACAGTGTTTGATTACAGCACATTATTTCATTTGTCTGTCCTAATTCTTCTTTACCTTGAAGGGATGGAGAACATAGCACCAAATCTGCTCGGGAGTGTTCGAAACAAAGAGCAAACAACGCCCCTGTCCCCGGGGGGACGCCTGGGGGAAACATAGGAACATCCTGACCTGCTCTGGACATGTGGGAAACTCATGTGTTGGATCAGGATAAACTTTCCTGGGCTAGATGAGGAGTGTGAGGCATAAAGACTGCTGCATGTCTGTTCAGTATGGTTATGGAAGTTGGTAGTTTTCCCACACAGGTTTTATTCAATGAGTAAACTTCATTCAAATGGGGGAAAAAAAAAAAAAAAAAAAGAACTTGGAGATGCGAAATAGTGGCTGTTGTTACTCCTGTGTGCATGCAGGCGCCTTGGAAAAGAACGTTGGCTTTACAAGCTACGTGTTTGTGGGCCACTTTTGGGTTTGCCAGTCCGTGCAGACATTGCGTGGTTATAGAAATGCAAGATGAGGGATGAAGTTTTCCAGAAAACATCCTAGTTTGGTCATCTCAGCCTTTGGTGGCAGCACCGTGCTCCCGTTTCTGGAGCGCTGTCTTCCAGCAGCTTGCTGAATCGCTGCTGGTCTTTGCAGAGGGTTCAGCCTCGTCATTAAGCTGTGAGCGGTGATGGGCTGGCGCCAGGTTTGATCATCTCTGACTGCTCAGGACTGCCCCGTGAAAATCCTGAAGAGGAAAGTGGGAGGAAAGAATGGAGAGTATTGTGTGTTCTTGGGCTGGGCTAGATCAGTTGCATTAAATTCAGAGCCTTTCTGAGTACAATTAATAGTCATTTTATTTAGGTCACCCTGGTTTTGTTGCTTTAAATGTATGCCTCCATTAAAGTGGAAGAAAATCAAATACATCTATCTCTGTGGAGCCTTTTGTGAACTGGTTGGGCATATTTTAAATAACCCTGGGAACTGTTAGGATTATTAAAGCCTTTGGCTTCTCCAGGTTTTTTTCTGTCCTCCTTATTCTCCCCTATTCCTCCTTCCAGGCAGTGATTAAAGAAGTGGTATAGCCCTTCTTTTTCTCAGAGCCCCAAGTGGCCTGAAAAAAAAGTTAAATAAACTAAAGCCCATTAGTTAGGCTTTATACAAGAAACTGGGCCTAAATTGGGTGTGTGTATATATATATGGGGTATGCTGGGACAGAGAAGTCTGGGCCTAAGTGTTCATTTGTAACTGGTATTATCTGGTAAGTCTCTTCTTTCCTTTTTTTTTTTTTTCATTTACCTTAAGTGCTAAGACTGTGTTCATTTTGTAATACACTCTCATTTGATGCCAATAATGAATTCAAATTAATCAGCTCCATTAAGCCTCCATTTTGAGCCATGCAACATCTGAAAAAAGAAATTTTTGGATTGCCAGCTGCTTTCTGAGTGTGCTGGATGGGATGTGGCTGGCTGCTTGGTGGCTCAGCTTCTCACACCTGTACTGGTGAAATTCAGCTCGTCGCTGGTGTGTTGTTGTTCACCGTGCCCAGAGAACGCGCTTGCAGGAGGCCGCTTTCAGAGCTGGTAATGGGGTTCAGCTGACGGTGTGGGGGGTGATCAGTCCTGGCTGTAGCCCAGCCAAGTCTTGGAGGTGGCGATGCATTCTCTAGTTCTGCTTCTAACCCTGGAGAAAACTTTCTTCTCTTTTGTAAGCAAGGTGCCAGTTGCGTGTTTTGAGGTGAGACCTGGAAAACGAACTGTTAAGGAATCTTTAAAATATTGGGTGAGCAACGGAGCCTCACGTCGGAGGAGGGGGTTAACTGTTGGGCAGTCACAGCTCCTGAATCTACTTGAGTTTCATCTGTGGGTTGTTTTGTTTTTTTTTCCTTCTCCTGAAATAGGGATCAATTTGCTTACTACAGGGTTTACTGCCGGTTACCTTGACTGTGTCCCTTATTTCTCCTTGATGAAAACTTGAACAAGCCGCTTGTGTTTGATTCACAGAGAACCGTGAGAAACGGGCTGTGTGTATGAGGCAGTGTGGTTTTCTCATTCTATTCAGCCCTTTGTATATTCAAATTCTTCTAGTTTCAGTTCTTGCTGTTCTGCCAGATTTCCATACCATTGATGGGTTTTCTGAATTAATAAGTTTCTTTCTCCCCCTCCCTCCCATACCCTCACCACCTTTTTGCAACTGGTGAAAAGTTTTTCTAAGCACGCTGCCCTCTCCATATTGATTTTCCTCTCCTGCTTGTCTAACCAGCTCTTAGATGTTTTATTTTGCAAAGCGTTAATAGAATTTTCCTTTTGCCATTGCACTTTATCTATTCAGGAGGCTTCAAGAAGTCTCATTGTGTCACCGGACTATGGAGGAAAGAGGCTATTCTTCTGTTACAATGGCTGCCCTAAAAAATAACGCAGGGTGGGGTAAACTCAGAAAGGGCAGAGACGGAGATAAAATGTTCTGACCTTAGGAAACAGAAAAGATAACCAATTAGACATTGTTGAAAGGGCACCAGCTGGCTTAAAGAACACCCCACTGATTATTTTTTCTTAAAGGCGTGCTTGATCCGTGTCTGAAACTCAGTTGCAGAGCCGCTTGTCCCCTTGCAGGTTTTAGATTCGAACTGGCAGGGCTGACCCTTGTGTAGGTAGCTGCATGCCTGGTTCTGATCCCAGAAGTAGGTGCCGCTGCTCAGAGGGATGAAGCGCCCACCTCCAGGGTATCCACGCTCTTTGGGGTCCCAGCCAGCACGAGGGAAATCTCCTGGATTAGCCATGCAGGCTGCGTTGGTTACTGCTAATAAGGATTTATTTGCATAAAAAAGATCTCTGCCAAGATCATCATTCCAGTGAAGCGGGGCCTTAGTACACATGGCACAAAATGTTGTTTGCCCAGAGGACGTGTATCTGGCGGGTAAGACCACGTGTCACGTCGTACAGGTGGGAGAGGTGAACAAAACTGCAGATCCCCAGTATGACTGGGAACTGGACCCAGAGCCCTCTCACCCCCTCCGGTGCCTGGTCCCACGCCAGAACCTGTCCCTTCTCTGTCATGGGGGCACTTGGAGGAGCGGGGTGAGGCTGCACAAGAGGTTCAAACCCATGGTGGTGCTGCTGCGGGCCACAGCTGAGCCCGAGAGAGGGTTTTGCACCCTGCAGCTCAGGCTTCAGCCTGCTGGGAGATTACAGACTGAGGCATGGCCATGCTAAAGCGAGTTTAGAGTCATGTTGTGCCTCGTCTTATGTCTCTTCTCCCCCTAACAGAACACAGGCAGCCTTTTTAAAGCCCCCAGTCATGTCCTTGCAGGAGGAGGTGCATTTTGAAATGTGTGGGTCCAGCCAGGAGAGCTTGCACAAAGTGGCAGCCTCCAGCTCAGGGGACAGAGGACCTCCCTGGGCTGGTGGGACCTGTGCTGCGGTGTGAGCAAGACCTCTCTGGGCTCTGCTATGGGATTTGAGGGAGAAAGGTGACATGGAAGAGTTGCATGTTAAAGCTTCTGCAACAGCAATTGGCATGGGGACAAAAGGGTGGACCAAGGCAGAGGAAGCTGCAATGCTCTAGGAAACAGCATTAGGTGCAACATGTAATTTTTGGTTCTAGTGAGGCCAAGACCTGTGAGAATGAAAAATAAAGATTGCTGTGCAAATGTAACCCTGGAGCAGAGATAAGCGGTGGTAGTAGGGTGAAGGGCAGCTCTGTTGTTATCTGCCTCCTGGTATTGCTCATACCTGCGAGTTTTCTTCCTTGGAGTGAAGAAAGACAGCAGGACAAATGGCTCTATGCTTAATGTGGTTTGGATTTTTCAGTGCATCAGCATCTTTAGGTCTCATTCAAGACGGGTATCAAGGAGGCATGCTGTTCACCTCCATCTCAGGCCATTGCTAACACATTTTGCAAACCACTTTGACTGAAAAAGTTAAGAACAAGTTAACCAGAGAGTTTAGGCATTGTGTAAAGTTTTGCTGCACTGTATTTTTTTTTCCATCTCCTGGAACATATTTCATTTTCAGTCCTGTAGTTAAGAGAGGTTCAAGCTGTGTTTTTACCACCTTCCCAAAATATGTCTCTACCCAGCCAAGGCTGAGACTGTAATTCAGCACAGAAGTAGGCTGGATTTGTGTTCCCCTGCATAAGAGGACTACAGTCAAACTATACTCCCTGAATCATGAATTTTATCCAGGCGGGAGCTTTCAAATCCTGCTGTAATTCCAGGATCAGGTTGAGGCAGCAGAAGCTGGCACAGCTACCGAAAGTGGTCCCACCTTCCCATGAGGTGCTGCTTCTCTGCCCTCTGCAGCAGCCTGTCCCTTGTGTCAGCACAAGCCTTGGTTTGACCGTGACGGGAAACTGATGTGGCTTAAAAGTAACCTGGAAGAGAAAGTGCGGTTCATTTTAACCCAAAGGGTTCCCCGGTTTGATCTGCTGTGCAAACGTGTTGCGGAAAGGAGGAGGTCAGCACGAAGCGGGCAGGGGCAGTTGGGGTGAAAGGTAGACCCTTTGGTGGCACTGTGTAAGGTGAAGAGAGCATGTAACTGCATTGCAAGTCACTTTCCTAAAATAAATGATTTATAGACAGCCAGAATATAAGAACATGGAAGTATAATAAAAATCACTGGGGGGGGGGGGGGGGCTGGTGGGAACTGAGGGAACTAAATAAAAACCAACCCAAACAAAAATCCCTACCTCAAAACCCACTCCCACAGATAACCGGTGGATTCTTTTAAAGAATCAACCCTTTTCTTTAAAGATCTTGTCCCTTCCCCCAACGTTTTCTGCAATTTAGCAGTGATACAGGTTTTCATCAGCCTCTAGTTTAAAACCGGGAATAGCAAGTCTGTAATTTCTTTTCAGAAAGATTGCCCATGATGTTTCCCGCAGCATGCAGGACCGACCTGCCCCAGCCTCTGAGCAACAGTTTAAAATGTGATAATGCTGGAAAATAAGCCCCAGCACAACATCCTTCTAAAATAAGTGTAAAATTTTAGGTGTGGCTGCACAGATTAAATGGAGGTGGAATAAATCATGCAAATAGTAATGAAAGTTGAAAGCAATTTGGTTGCACTTCAATACGTTTCATCAGTCATCTCTCTTCTGAAGTGGAAATGCCAAGCCTGATGCGAATTAAACTTTCTCCCTCCTCCCTCTCCCCTCTTTCCTCTAGCTTTTCAAAAGGCCTTTTGAAAGCCTCTGAATACCTTTCTTGGCTGACCAGATTTTACCCTGCTCATACTTCTTGAAACCTAATTCTCAGCCAAGACAGTGACTCTAATTTGGAGAAGTCGTGGGCTTGATTTGCATCCCCGATTCCTCTCTTGACCCTTCCTTATCTCCCTGCAAAATGGAAAAAGGCTGAGATGTGAGACACAGACAGGGAAGGGACCGATGAGAGGTGGAAGAGCTCCTTAGATATTTGGCTTTTTATGGCAACAGAACTTTTAATGTTTGCTTTTCCTCTTTAGGATCAAATGTCAGCTAGGACAGGGGTTGAAAGCAGCCGATTTCCAAAAGAAAGAGCTGACTCTGAGCAAAAGCAGGGAAATCTGATGCATCATTTGTACCCGAGCTGAGGCTGCTCCTGCCTTTGTCTCCCCTTCCCAGTCTGTCTGTTGTGTCCTTGTGAACCGTGCAGCTGGTTTGTTAAAGCACGCATCTCCCCTCTTCTGTCTTGCAGGTAGAGGACGCCATGCTTATGTTTGACAAGACGACCAACAGGCATAGAGGTAAGAGAGAACGGGAGCTCAGACATTTTGTGACAGCTTATGCATGGTGAGCACAGCCAAAAATCAGTGTCAACATGACGACCCAGTGGCTAAATCCAGCGGTGCTAAATCAGCAGAGCCATTTGTGTTTGAGACAGCTCCCTCTGTCCTGCAGGTGTTGCAGAGGAAGGGCGGTTTGGCATGTAATGCCACGTGCCATGTGGATGTCCTTATTAGAGATTATTTTTCTGGTCAGTCTAATAACTTATCCTTGGGACGACCATTGTCAGGCTCTGTGGCATCCCTGGAGTTAGTAAAGCCCAGGGAGCTGTGTGCGGTGAGGCTGCAGGGAAGCAGAGGGTTTGTACCAAGGTGGCTAGCATTAGATTAAGCTGGGCATAAGGCCAGTTAAGCTGAGATACCAGAAAATTAAGGTGCTAAACCCCTCCACTGGGGTTTCACGCATGCTGGAGTTTTGAAGCTGAGGACTGCTCATCCTCTGGTGATGGTAGCTTAGAAATTAGCAGGATCTCCAGAAGAGGAATTTCCCTCCATGTATTTCACAAGAGAGACAAGGTCTCATCATTGCTTGTACAGCTCTGTGAAAATGAGCTGAGGATTATTTTCAATCTTATGGCTGTTCCTTTCTGTGGGAATAAATGATGCTCCTCCATCTCTCAGCGAGTGGTTCACGTTATCACTGCAGCAGAGATGCCAAGCTCCAGGCAGAGAGCAGCCTGGCAGCCACTCCATTCAGCTGCCTGGGGGTAAAATGTACCTGGGCTGTCACAGCGGCACCAGAAACTGCACTGGGGGCAGGCTTCGCGACCCACTTCCCTTCTCTCCGAATGAGATTGATTTTATGCCACCAGTCTCCTGCTTTAACACGGCGTGTGTTTGGAGGCAGCACAGGAAGCCAGCGCAGCTTGTGGCTTCTGCCCCCGTGCGACGGCGTGGACGTGTAGCCCCAAGGACTGTCATTTGCCCTTTGCACTCTGGACATTTGTTTCCTCTTTGGTGGGGCTTGATTGATACGGTTGTTGTCTCAGCCTCGAGCATGTCAGCTACTTGGAGTGCTGTATGTAGCCCGTTTGTTTAGGGAGGCTGCCAGGAGAGGTAAAGGAGCCCGCGCCCGGCCAGGCAGCGATGGAAACCCTGGGAAGGGGAGAGGGGAGCGGCCCAGAGTGCCCAGCCACCGCTGCCTCACCTCATCTTCATCTCCATGGCAGGGTCAGAAAACCTGACCTCCCAGCGCTGTCAGAATTATTCACTGCTCCGAGATTTGCCTTAACAAGCAACTTAGTGCATGTGGATGGCTGGGTGAGTCGGGCAAACCTCCAGGACAGCGTTCCCTCCCTCCAGCAGTTCCCTCCCAGGCGCCGATCCCTCTCTGAAGTGAGGGATCATAGTATCCTGGAAAATTCAGCAGCAGTGAGCGAAAGACTTGCTTGGAAAGATAAGCTCTTCAGAGCCAGAGAAGGCATGTGAACAGCCAGTGCCCATCAGTTTTGTAACAGGAATCAAGTGTTCAAAACTCTTATACAGTTTGGAAAGTTCAGCCCCTGATGACTTCCTTTTATATCCAGGGAATTTTCCACCCTTCTCTTTGCAACCACCCTTAAACAGGCCATAAATACCCTTCTCCATTCAGGATCTTGGCATGTTGTTTGTTGCATTTAAGAGCTGCGTTATGTGGTGCTTTTGTGCTGAGCTCAAGGGCCCCACGTCCCTGCTCTGATATGGTCTGCTGGCAGCTGGGCTCAAGGAGTACCGGGGGGCTTTGGTCCCAGCAAGGCGTGTACGCAGCAGATTGTCAGTGTTTCAGCGAGTCTTCTGCCTGCTTCTGCTTGCATTCCTTGTATTCTTCAAACTTAACCTGGCAAGTTTATACAGTGTGCATCAGATAGGCTGGCGATGCATGCTGGCGTTCACCTCCATGCCCTGTCCTTTTGAGGCTTTTGCAGCTTGATTTGCAGGTCCCTGACCTGCGGTTTCTTGTCTCTGCCATCCCCCTCCAAGGGCACAGGAGGTTGGAGGCATAGGGGGCTCCACGTGGACAGCTTGTCTTGGGGGACATCAGCCTGTCCTGCAGCATGACTGCAGCCCATCGGCAGGGCTGGGTGGCCCCAGCTCCAGAGACAGGAGGAGAAAGTCCCAAATCCTGGAGTTCTGTTTCCACTGAGGCTCTTGGCTGTGCCTGCAGTGAGCTCTGTTCCTGCCCACCAAACTCACTGGTGGTCTCTTCAAGAGCTTGTGCCTGCCCTGACTGGGCTCCATGGCCAGGGTAGGCAGGGAATTCTGCAAGGACATTAAAAATAGAGCACTGGTGTGTTAGTTCTTCCTGCAAGCAAGGCGCTCGTCTCTTCCCCGCATACCTCAAGGTGATCCCTCCTCTGTCCCCCACCAGTGGCACTGTGCTGCTGTAAGCACTTTCCAAGGGGTGAGGGCACTGGGAAGCGTTGGTGGTTGTGCTCTGCTAGTGCTGAGCTCTGCTCTAACAGCTCTGGTTCAGCTTTTCTGTGCTCTTAGGGGAAGCTGGAAGAGCATGCAGGGGAGCAACGCTATCAGGTGTGAACCTGAGCGATAAGCCCCAGAGGATGGATTCCTCTTTCAAAAGCATCTTTCCACTATCTTATCTGGAGAAAAGGTCCGTAACTGCTGAAGTTGAGGGCTGCAGATGGAGGGGGGCACCTTAGCTACCATGAAACCTTTTCTTTTTTCCCCACAAAGGGCTTTTTCCCCATGATGTTTGAAGACAAGAGGCAATGAGTCTTCCTTTTTTCCCCCTAGGAATTCTGTGAATTTATTTCATTGGTTCATTTTTTTATAGCCTGTTTTTTCTACATGCAAACCATAACATTTCTCTTTGCATTAGCATTCTTGTGTAAGCTCCTAGGTGAGATCTGAGCAAGGAGGAGCTAAGAGTCCAAAAGGACCAAAAGCATACTCCAAATGCTGTTAGGTAGGGGGGATGTTACCCTCACCTCTCATGTGCTCCACCAGAGTCCGGACCCCGGTCTGTCCTGCTTGCTTGTGCCGTCCAGAGGGCAGGGTGGGCTGGAAACCCCCACCCCCGCTCCTGGCAAATAAGGGAGTTGTGTGGCACCTGGGAGGGTCAGCTCTGTTTGTGAGGCTGTAACCCAGGGAACAGGCTTACCCTTTTGTTGGGTGAAGGACAATGCTGCTTACCCACTGGCATTAGCCAAAATTCCTGTGAGTGGGTGAAGCCCGGCCAGCGCCAAGGGGCTGCGCTGCTGCAGCTGGAGCAGCTGCCAGAGGGGCATGAAAGTCTGAGGTCTGGGTCTTTACCTCTGCCAAGTACAAGTGGAAGGAAGAAACAAGTGTAAAAGGCAGGGTAGAGAGTCATCTTCATCTTCACACTTGAATTTATCTTGTCTTTTCAGACATTTTTTCTTTCTCTGTACAGGTAGCTCCCACTAATCAGGCTAATAAACTGGCTAGTGGGCTGTTGTGATGAAGCGAGTTCTGCTGCATCGATCGTTTATAAAATCACCCGAGATTTTACAAATTGTGACATTCTGATTGTGTTGGAAACATGTTTAAAATGCGGTAGCGTGCAGCAACAGTGTTAATGGCAATTCTTAAAACCATTTGCGGGTTGCAATCTGTATCTTCAAATTAGCCAAGGGAAAGAGAAATGGCAGATAAAATATCCGTTGTGGTTTACTGTAGTTAGTCTATGCCTAGAATAATCAACACAAGCAAGGGGAAGGAGAAGTATTAAAATTCACTCCCTACTGCTAGGAGGCGAGATAAATTTCCTTGCAAGCAAATTGAGAATATTTGTTGACATAATTCTGGCACGTGTGTGTTACTCGTGCGCGTGTATTCTGATAGCGTGTAACTCGCCTGCACGTGCAGCACTGGGCCAACACCGATTAGTTAGCGGAAATGCACAGATTTAACCAGGCATATTAAGACAGATTTTCAAAGCTGCTCATCGTTGAACAGTTTTATTAATACCTTGGGAAGGCTTGAAAACCCCACCCAAATTAAAACTTAATGCCTTGCCAATGAAGCCCATAACTTTTATAACATTAAAAATGTCATCAAGTTAACCATGTTGTTGCCTCTGCCAGTGTCGTCATCTTTTTTAATGTCCAACTATTCCTGGGTCTTCTCTAAGGAAAATAAGACTCAGAGCTATTGCATTTCATACCTATCTGTCTAGCCATATTAACGGCAGGCTACAAAATCTGTGAGTATTTAATTGAAGGAGTGATTAATTTTTGGAGTATTATGGGTAAAACAATCCCTAGCTTCACTGGGATGCTGTGTCTTCTTGCGAGGGTTCTCCTCCTAGCTTGGCCATTTAGCTGTGACAGTGGGCATGCAATGAACTAGCACTTCGAAGGCAAGTATCTCTGGGCCAGCTTAGTTAAGATGCCATTTCTTTTTAGAAAGAACGTGTTGCTAATCCTCTATTTCTGTACCCTGTCCTGTACCTTTGCGCTTCTGTACAGGGAGCAAAACCACACAGAGAAGCTCTTCAAACACTCTGGAAGATCACTTTCATCACTTCACTGCCTAAAATTTCATAGAGCTGAAAATCACTGGGTCACTCGTGACAGGATTTAGTAATTGGAAATTAAAAAAAAGAGGGTGCTGTTATTTTGTTACCCTTGCAAAGTGCAGATAAAATCTGGAGTTCAGCATTAGTTATTGATCTTTTGGGGTTGGAGGGAGACTGGCAAGATGATGATGTCCTTCTAACTTCATTACGGAAGGGAGCTCCAGAAAGCATACCAATTTGCTGCCAAGCACGTGGAACAGCAGGAGCTGGGCAGGGCGGCTGCCGTGCCCTTGTGCTTTGCCCGTGCTGGGCGATCCCCGAGCCCCGGCAGCAGGAGGCTTGTTGTTTGTATCCAGCAAAGCTGAGAAAAAACGCCATACGCAGCGGGCTGCGTAGCAGGAGGGAGGAAGGAAGGGTTAGATGAAAGTGACTGACCCGAGGGGTGCGGGAGCGGGGTCAGCCCTTCCCAGGCTGTACATTTTGTGGAAAGGAAAGTGCAGTGGCGTGGAGTGTCACCTGATAAATTTGTTCGGCAACTCCCCTTTCTTTCTGTAACTCTTAAGCATGAGCATAGAGATAAGTCAAGAGAAGGTGGTCTTTTGGTTCGTTATTGTAATGGATGCTCTCGATCGCAGCCTGAGATGTTCACCAGCATGTACTTGTTTTGTGCTTGCCTGTAGCCATCAGCTTCTCCAGAAGCTGTCCATGGCACGCAGCACAACAGTCCTATGTCTTGAACTTGCAAAAAGACAAAGATTTTGAGTGATTGAATCCCCCAAGCTGTCATTGCCGGTTTTGAATATAATGCTGTATGTTTTTCAAAGCCATACAGTCCCCAGAGTTATTTTCATATCAATTAACTCTCTCTCACAGAGTTAGGAATGGCAGGGGAGAGAGGAGGGAACTGACAGCGTGTGCTTTGGACTTCTTTAATCTTAAAACTAAACAAAACTAAAGAAAGACAAGGCTGGCTGCATGATACAAGCAATATCCTATGTGTTAGGGGTTAAAATATCTCCAAAAGACAGGCATTGATTGTGGCAGAGCTTTAAAAGTACTTGGATTTTTGCAGTTGTTGCAAACCTCCTGTTGTTTCCTGTGCCTGCGAGGAGGGTGCCTCGGGCAGGGGCCGGGCTGTCCTGGGCTGGGTGGCACGTCCATGCGTGTGTGAGGGGCTGGATCACGCGGGAGCATCCGCTCAGCTCACAGGGCTGAGCCATCAGCCCAGCAGCTCCCCGGGGTGCTCTCTGACCGGGCTCCCCCCAGCCCCCGCAGCGCCCGTGGGCTGCTCGCTGTGCCCTCGAGTGGGGCACGCGGAGACTCGCAGCACCCTTGCGTGGTATCGCAGCAGCCTCCTCAGGGAGGTGCAGGAGCTCTGCAGCCATGTGGAGACCGCTGTGCCCGAGGTTTGGGTTTGAATTAAAACCTCAAAATTCTGACTGAAAGGTTTGTGCACCTCATACCACTGAGACCCCACGCAGGAGTGCAGGGTCTGCTACGTCCTTCCCATGGTCTCCGCTCTTGGGGAGGAACATGAGGGTCGTGCTTTGCGTTTGCATCACCCCCATCCAGGAGATTTCAGTGCATAAAAGTAATTGTCCAGGTAGAAGCAGTTGGTGTAATGGTTGTATTTATTGGAAGAGACGGGAGTGATGTTGTTAGTGAGATATCATCTGTGCCTCGGCGAAAGATGATGCTTTTCTTAAGAGAAAAATAGCCTTTTGTACTCTATCCGGCTGCCAAAATCTCAGTTTTGTAGTTGACCTCTGAAGTTATAATTTACATTTTTATAGATGAGGTATAAATATAATTAAGAGTCACTGCTATTATTTGTTTGTCATCAACTTCCTTAAGTAAGGCAAGGTCATGTGCATTTAAAAATACATCCCCAGGCAGTTTTGAGTAAAGAGTATTTAAATGTATAGAAATAATTGCCTAATTTGGTAATTTTCAGCATAGCTTTTCTTGGCAGCAGTCTGCCGATAGTACCAAGCACTTTGAGAACAGCTCTGAGGGAGCCTTTTGCTCACATAGTTTTGCTTCTAGAAGGATGGGGCTAAAGGGGGAGCTGCTGTTTGGCCATGTTTGACCCACAGGATTTTGGAAAAGCATCCACAAACACGGTGGCGGTATTTTTTTACAGCATAAAGTGCTTTAAGGGCTTTGGATGAAAAGTGTGACATAAGATATAAATGGAGGCAGTATTATTGTTATTGCTTTCCTAGATGAGACGGGCTTTTATTCCCGTGTCAGTTGTATCACTTCATAAATGGGACTCCGGAGAGTGCAGTTGTTTTGAGGGAAGCGCTCGCTTGGCTCGGCCTCACGGCTCCCTAGCTGGTGAAATTCATCCCAGGGACCTGGGGTTTGCAACACAGAGAGAGACTTTAACCCCTGATGCATAGAGATGCAGGGTGTTTATCTTCTGCCAAAGGCACAGAGGATCGGAGGGAGGAGTAGCTGCAAACAGAATTTTTTAGAGTGATTTTTTAAGCAAATATTTGCTTCAAAACTTTGCAAGGGCTGTGAAGATTCATTAGTTAATATTATTTACCATTTACAGACCTGTCAGTGAAAGTGGTGACGGCTGAGCGATAATACTATCAGTCATACCTACCTATTTAGATTGCAGCTATGACGTGCCATACTAATATTTTATATGTGTACAGTTTTAATATTGCATCCTTATTTATAAATATTCACGTCGTAAAACACATTAACGGCTGCAACACTGGAGAGCGATAGTCGCGCCTCTCTGCTTCATGTTGTGAGTTCAGCTCCGTTCCGGGTGGATCCAAGGTAGGAGTTGGGATGGCTGCGGGTAGTGAGATGGAGCGCGGGGAATGGGCTCATGGATTCGGCCCCGCTGTTGGGGCCGGGTGGCCACGTCTCTCCAGTTTCCCATTTGGCATCAGTTTCTCCCCCTTAGCCTCTGCGACGGGCGGTGGGGACCGTGAGTGTTTTCCCCCCGGGCCAGGGCGACAGCCGCTGCCGGCGTGGTGGCTTTTGCGTGGTGGCACGCCAGTGGCCCCGAGCTCAACAGGCTTGTGCTGTTCCCTACTTTAGTGTTAATAAACACAAAACAAAAACGAAAAGCTGCCAATTCTTGGATCCGTCTCCCTTGTCTTTTAATTTCCTGGCCAGCACCTATTGCTGCTGCATCGGGGCACCTTACGTGAAGTGTAAAAATAGATGCATTCAAGCCAGTATGAGCCCTGCATCCCAGTAGACTCTGTTTCAGAATAGCAAATAAGGCTCCTGGCCACGCTTTTCAAGGCGATTATTGAACGTCTTGGGTGGTTACAGTCATTCTGCCCCAGCCTCATGCTGGATAACGCCACCTGAGGCTTGGAATAATTGCCCAGCTATGTACTGTCTGTCACACCTTATTGCTTAATTTTATACCAGTAATGAAAATTACATCCAGAGGAGGAGGAAGAGTGAACAGCCGCAGTGGCCGGGACGCATCGAAGGAATAGATGCGTGCAAATGCTTTCTCTAAAGAATGGGAGAGGCTCGGCTTGCCAGCAGCACTCCGGAGATGGCTTGACATTTTTATTTTCTTGTTTAACAAACAAATGCAATAATAATAAGAAGAAAAAAATCCCCCCAACCTCCAGTAAAGGTTGCAAATACAGCCCAGCAATTAGTTTGGAAGTCTCCAGTTACATAATCAGACTTTAAGGTAAATATCAACTTAAAAGTATGTTCTAAAGGACAGTAGGTTTGTAAAACGCATTTGTATCTTGTCTTCGTAGCTAGCGTGTACACAAATTATTTAGTTGCCTCTCCCCGGAGGGAGAGCCCTACACAGCCAGACCTTTTTGACCTTCTTAATTTATCCAACCACCTTTCAATTACCCCTAATACAGGGAGCAACAAGAGGAAATGTTGACTGAAAGGCTCAGTCCTGGGCACTCTGCCTCCGCACCCTGTCTGCCACTGGCGGCGAGGTGAAGGCAGGCGTCCCTGATGGCCAGCGCTGGGACACTGACAGCTCCGCAAAGTGGGTGTCAGGCGCTAACAAATGCGGGAGGCAACGTCCTGCTCTCATTCCCGTGATGGAAACAGCTGCAGGAAGGGAGGGTCAGAGCCAGAGCGTAAATCTTGTAGGAAGGAAAGGGTGTGCAGGGGGAAATTTAGGATTTTCTGTGGCACCTGCGTGCAGAAGATACTAAATAGCTTTTCAAATATCAGTTAAGCTTTCTGGGATGCAATAAATTGTGGTTTTTCAGATCACGAGAGGCTGATATCCAGATGCCTTAGATGGAAAAGCAGACACATTGAAACACTGGAGATGGCAGTGTTAGTCCCGCAGAAGGTATCTGCGTGGTGTCCAGGGCAAGACATAGGCAGGACCGCGAGCAGAAAACTGGGTGTTTCCTTCCCATAGAAGTGCAGTTACCAGTCGCTCTCCTAAAAAGAAAAATCTTGCCACGCACTTAGTGCCGAACAGTATCAATAACTTAATGCAATTGGCTACAGTCGTATTGCGGAGTGCAGAGTATATCAGCGGAGCCTTTCTCATCTGTCTGAAAGGTTCTTCAGGAAACGTAAAGTGAGAGTTGTGCAAATATTTAAGAACTTTTTTTAAATTACGATAATGGTTCAGTTGCACTTGCAGAAGTCGGTATGCGTGAGCTGTGCCAGGATGAGTGCTGGTGTTAGAAACAGGCAACGTAATCTTCTCAGTTGAAAAACTGTGTTGAGAAGACAGTGAGGTCATTTTAGTCTGACTTCAGTTTGCCATATTTGTTGTCACTGCTGAGCAGCCAGTTTGAGTGACGGGTAAGTTAGCAAAAATCCTGATGATCTGTGAATGGAAAGAAACCCTAAATGCCATGAATAAGTTCTTGCTTATGAATCTACTCAGCTGATGAAACCCAAACCCTTTTGCTTCCCAGAATGCAGGAGAGAAGTGATTAGCAGGTAGTGCTTCGAGTCTTGTGGGACTATTTGAAAATGTTAATTGAGGAAAGGCCAGAAACAGGAGGAGAACAAAATGCAACATTTACATAGACAGGCAGTCTTAATACAACGAGCAGAATTAAAATCAGCATGGTGACCTTGAGAAAATAGGCAGCTACTCACAGCATGCCCGTGCCCAAAAATGTGATATGAAAATATTGAGACACACTGCACAGCTTTCACTCCCTGGTGTGTTGTTTTCTTTTCCCAGTGGATCGCTGAAAGCAGACTGGGTGAGTCCTCTCTGATATGCATTTGGGGGCGATGTGCTTTTTATTTTTTTTTATATCTGTGCTTTATATCTGCTGGTTTTGATAATAAAGCTTTTAGAGCACTTTTACTGAAGGTGAGGAGGATGTTCCGAGCAACCTGGAGAGGCTGAGAGATAGTGAGCCAAAGCCTTGTGGTGTCCCAGAAAAGGGACCAGTTTGCCTGCCTGGGCCCAGTGCAGTCCCCAGAGTAAATCACCTCCGTCAGCTGCCACCTTGCATGTGCCCAGGACCTGGATGCTGCTGAAGCCTTTACTTTTACAAGCTCATTGCCTCCTGGTGATCTGTTTAAACAGATAACACATCCCCTATGCCCAAAATCTTGAGATTCAGGAGAAATACGGGTTACACAAATGATGCTGGTAGCATAAGGAAGGGCTTTCACCCCCGAGCCTCCTGTTCAAGCAGGCTCTGCCGCGCCATCCCTCTCTGCCATCCTCGCCATCCCCAGCTGGGAATCTAGTTTTCTGGGTGTTTATTTTTAAGTGTTGGTAAATCAGATCGGGGATGCTGGTCTGAGCTGTAGGGTGCATCGGCGCAGGTACATGAACGTGAGCTCCTGCCTTGCTGACCGGGGTGGGTGTGCTCGAGCGAGTGGCTGACCCGGGCCCCTCTCTGTGCCCAGGGAGCCAGAAATTGCTCCCGGGGTCATTTTTGTGAGGCAAAAGCTTTGAGTGACTCTGCTTCCGAAGGAGGGCTTGGCAATGGGGTGTGTAAATGGAAACGTTGCTACCCTGCAATTAACAGTTTACAGCTCTTGCGTGGATACATTCCACCTAATCAATCCTCTTGTATTAACAAATTAGAAGCTGTTAAATTACTAGCTTAGAGATGTAGAATGTGTGCTGCGGTAACACCCTGTCTGGGCTCAGGTCAGGTCTCGCAGAGCCTTCCTCGCTTCCCGCCTTTTGCCAGCTGCCATTTTACGCCTCTCCCCTCCTGCACACCCTCGCTGGCCAGCACGTTTGTCTGGGCAGGTAAAGGCAGGCGGCTGCCTCTGCCCCTTTGCTCTCTCGCTCCCTACAGTGTTTGCAGCTTGATCTGCTCCGCATCCATGATCCTCTTGCATCTGATTTTGGTGGCCACAGAGCCAGCATCGTTGCAGCTCCAGCCCCAGGATCTCGGTGTGCTGCAGAAGCCCAGGGCTGCAGGGGGAGGCAGCCGTCGGTGCCGGCAGTGATTTTGCATGGGAGGCTGTTCAGGATTTCACAGAGAAAAGTATTCTTGGAGAGTGGGCCAAGAAAGCCCATTGTTTTTCTCTGGTTTCCTCTGATATGGCTCTGGTTTTCTGCTGTGCCAGAGGAAGGCTCTGCGGGTGTTTGGTGCTCCCAGAGAGCCCGCTGACTTCTGTGAGTGGGAGAAGGTACGGGTCATTGCAGTTCTCTGCCGCCCCAGCATATCTGCTGGCTCTCCAGCCAGCGGGGACTGCCCTGTGTCACCTTGGCGGGTGGCGACCAGACACGTGCGCATCCTGACGCTCCTTGCACAGAACCCTGCAGCACTCGGTGGCTCTTACCTGAACGCTCAGCTACATCTGTGTATCCTGCATTTCAGGGGCTTTTCCACTGATGAGACAGAGAAAATTGGAAGCCCAGAACAACAGTTAGAGCTAAGTTCCTGCCCTGGAGATTGAACAAATAGGCGCTGCAAGGGCAAGCATTTTGCTGCTGTAAATTGTTGGGTATCTGTAGGCTTTAAAGAGCCCATGGCAAATAGCTGCGAGCGAAGGACAGCGAGCCCTGACTCGCACTCATGGTATGAAGTGACGGCGTTGCGTTCAGCTCCCGCTTTGTTAGTAAGGAAAAGCACTGATCACTGGGCTGTACCTGAGCTCGGCTTTGCCCTTTGCTTTACTGGCTCCTTCCCACTTGGCTGAAAGGGGAAGGATTGATTTCTGTAACTCTGTCTTCACCCCCTCACCGGCAGCAAGGGAAGAACAAAATGTCTCTAAAAGTGATTTGTCCAACATTTCATCTTCCCCTTCTTTCCTCCCTTCAGATGAGAATCTTCGACCTCGCTTCCCCAAATATCGGAGGTGCAGAGTTTGCGGTGGCGGGCGCAGCCTCCTGGGGCGCGCAGGGTGTGTGGAGTGATGCCGTGTGGGTTGTGTCATGGGGAGCTCGCACGGGGTCTGCGCCGTTTTGCATCAGTGACCTCCTACCTCGATAGCGGTTTTCCCAAAACGTTAAGTTTTGACTGAAGATTCCTTTAATTAGGTTGATTAATATGTACTGGCAAGGAGTGATTTTGCTTATTCTGTATGTTTTTTGTATATATAAGCTGAAGTAGGAACATCTGGCACTTTTTTTGCTGGATCTGAGAGAATAAGTAAGTTGAAAAACATCTTCTTGCAGAAAGCTGCAGGTCAGCGGATTTGGGTTGTGGTTTTTTTTCTTTTTAATTTATTGAGTGTTTTCTGGACCAGAAAGAGTACCTTCAGCTAATGTAGTAATTCGCAGATTGTCCTCCATTTTAAAACGCCTATCCGTGCTAACAGCTTCATCATTTCTCCTCTCTGGAAGAAGACCAGGAGCAAACAGATACAATACTACTATCCCTACACAGCCCTTCCTGAGTGATTTCAAAGCTCTTTGCAGGCATGTAGTGAACTAAGCCTTGCAGTGTCCCGGTGAAGCCGGTAAGGTGTGGGGATCAGGGGCGCGGGACGGTGATCTCACTCGCCCGTGGCTCCGGTCAGCGCTGAGCATGAATCTGGCTCCATGGCTTGCGCTTTGACTACGGCACCATCTCTCCGTATATACACCTAGGGGGACCATCGCCAGCCCTGGTGTAAGTCATTTGAGAGTGTGTGTTGACTTCCATTGCAGCAAGGCTCTGGCAGTGGAAACTGTCCCCCTCATCCATCGCACGAGTCGCACGTGAACATGTGTTGAGCAGCGCACTCAAAATTAGGGCAGGATCCGTAGGGAGGAATCTGGCAAGAGAATAAGCTTTAAGCATCATTGTAGCAACAAATATTCCCTCGTCGGCTCGCAGGAAGTTCGGATGAGCTAATATCATGCAGAGGTATTGGAGGCAGGTTTGGCTTTTGCCAATTTCTCTGTTTCTGCATGCCTTTTTCATCCATTTAGATCTCTGCTCTCAATGCCAGCCTGTCCCTGGAGCGGAGGGCTTGCTTCCCTCCTGCTGCAAGCTCCATCCTGTGGGCACAAAGTAGTAATAATATTTGTTTTTCTCCAGTTGCTGGAACTCCCCTGCAGTTGCAGGAAAACAAAACTAAAAAATCAGATGGCAAAAGTGCGGATTTGTTTCCTTGCAAATCAGCAGCTCGTTCTCACCCTCCCAGTGGTGCCGCACAGGTTTTTTCCTGGCCATTTGGCTTAATTTCGCTTTGTCCCTCGCAGGGCAAGAGCACAAAGTGCTTGTTCTGTACCTGGCCCTGGGGTTCGGGAGGGCTCAGAAGCAGCAC
This sequence comes from Phalacrocorax aristotelis, assembly GCF_949628215.1. Lineage (NCBI taxonomy): Eukaryota > Metazoa > Chordata > Aves > Suliformes > Phalacrocoracidae > Phalacrocorax > Phalacrocorax aristotelis. The sequence continues at coordinate 5,354,583 of NC_134293.1, read as the reverse complement.
GTGGGTGGTGGGAGATGGAGGTGGGCTAATAACCTGCCTGGCTGCTCGGGGAAGGAGCAGCTGTGAAGGGAAGATGGGAGCAGCTGTGGGTACGAAATTAGTCATTCTATGAAGAAATGGATTTGATAAATAATAAAACAGTGGTATTAACAACAGATGCTTTCCAGGTCAGGTGACTTTGATAAAAGCACCCAACAGCCGTGGGTAATGGTATGAAAAATATGTATCTATATTTATAGATCTATCTATATGAAAAGGCATATAAATAAGCACATGTTTGTGTATAGACGCGTGTGTGTACATGCTCACATATAAATGTACTTGGCATTTTATTTCTGTTTTAAAATGACAGTGAAAGTGTTGCTGCTCCCGTTCTTCAGAGGCTTTGAGACTTGCCAAGGAAACCTGAAATCTGATCAATGTCTCCCGAATCTGGTGCGCTCCCTCCCCTCCTCTTCTCAGCGCTGGTTCCATTTGTTTTTATATTCATACCTTTTCATTTTGATAACTGTTTTGATTTGTAAAATACTATGCCTTATACAATGTTTCCTTTATGATGATTTAGTATGCGCTTCTTATCTTTCACCTTAAATCTTTGATAAGTGCATTTTAAAAATGAAATTGCTACCTGACACCATTATACACTCCTGGCTGACTGCCACTGGAGACGGGAGCTGCTGAGGAGGAGAGGGGCTTTGAAAAGCCTTCCCGAGCAGTGTGAAGGGCGCAGGAGCTGGGCTGGGTTGCAGGTAGGATGGAGGAAGCCCAGCGGGACCGGCCTCTGCCTTCTGCAGCTGGGGTCCTCTCCTCGCCCAGCCCGGCCGTTGCCTTTGAACCGCCCTGGTCGCGGCAGCCCCCACAGCAGGGACCTCCATGACCCCATTGCATTCATCGCGGCGTGGTGAGCGCCGCGCTTTTGCAGGGGTGGACATTTTAGCAGGGGTCGGTACCAGCCCTGTCCGAGCGATGCCGACAGTCGCTGAATGTTTCCCTCTCTTTCCTCCCTGCTAAATTGCTTATTAGTCTAATTGACTGTCATCGCCGCGGCGGTGGAAGCAGAGGGGGCACGTCAGGGGAGAGGCAGGAGGGTGACTCGGCGGTAGGGTCAGTTTGTTTTTCCTTCAAAGCCCTAAAAGCAAACCTTGGGATCGTGGTGCTTTTACAGGGCGACCCAACATTGCCTGCAAGTTTCCAGCACGTCCAAGTAATTGAAATGTTTTTGGATTGTTGGTTGTGCCTGCTGAATGTGATTTATCAGGGGAAGGCATCAGCAGTGGGAATATCAGTAAATAGAACTGTCTGACATGGCAGGTCATTTTTATTTTAATATAGTAGATTTAATGAACTCTTGTCTTTATAATTCATGGTACTTGCCGAATGCATCCATTTCCCCTCCATAATGACGTTAGTTACAGATCTATCCTTCGTTAGAGGCTTTATTATGGCTGGCAAACTTAAGTCTCTCTGAGTCGCAGTGATATGTTCCCGAAGTGCAAAGGGTTATCTAATGAATTGTTGCCTTTTACATTCGATACTATTAGTAATAAACGTAGCCAAAAACTTCCCTGACTAGTTCATACATTATTAATTATTATTATTATTATTATTGAATCTCTTGAAAGGTCATTTGCAAAGACCTGTGGTGTGTGTTTTCCCAGCTTACTGGGGGCACGTTTATCGGCTGTTACTGCCGTGACGCCTCTCTGGTAGTTTGTGCGTGTTCGAGTGTGCTTAGGTCAGAGCCGATAGCACACCCCAAATCTGCTGTCAAGTAATTTAATAGCGTTTGTGGCCGGCCTAACCCAATCTATCTCACCTCGCAAGAAGGAAAAAAATAATCCTGCATCAGAATTACTGCTTTTGGAACTGTCTTGTCTCTTTTGAGTAGGAACTGGAGACAACTAGACAAGCTTCAATGAAAGCGAATAAAGAAACATTACTTTCTGAACACAATCTTCTGTTACCAGTCACTTTTCAACAGACATTCAATCAAAATGCTAATAGCGAAGGCAACAAGGGAGCGAGGTTATTGTAATACTAATTGATAGGCTGCAGGGATGGGTTTTGATAAGTGCTGTTGGAGATATATTTTTGAAATATGAGTCTCTTTAATTACAATGATACTAATAACAAATGAACAAATGATTTAATGATAGTTTTCTAGGTAATGGCTTGAAGATTTTTGTTCAAGTTATTTTGTAGGGTTTTTTTTTAAACCAGAAATTATGAAAATCACCTTAAAAATAAAGCTGTAGTGGAAGGTAGCGACTTTATCTACACTTGCGTGGCTACTTTGCATCAAAATTAATACTGTCAAATCTGAAGCTCTTGAATAAGAAAGTCATTTATTTATACAATAGACTTTGCTGAAAGCCCATAGTTGAAGCCACGTTGCATGTAGGAATGCATTTAATATCTAGTGCTTATAATAATCAGGATCAATTATGCCAGCAAGGATTTTAAAATACATTTTGAGGGAGGGAAAGAATGGGCCGAGGGGTATTCACTAAGGTTTTAAAGTGCATCTGGGGTACCAGGTTTGATCATATTAATGGAGATTATTGAGATTCAGTGATGGGAAGGTCCAAACTAAGACTCACTTTCCCAGTGCAGCAGCAGCTGTTTTTCCGTGTTCTCCGATGGATGGGAGAGCTGTGCTGATGCTCCCGTGGTGCCCGCGGGACTCCCCAGCCAGTGCCGTCCCCATCAGAGCCTCTCCCGCTCTCCGTGGGGCTGCATGTCAGCATCCTGCCGCCTCTGGTCCCTAGGAAATGGGAACACACAGAGAAAGGGCAGATCTGTCACTAACAGGCAGCCTCTGTTTCAGCTAATTTTTGATGAATTAATTGATAACAAAACAAAGAAGGATTGGGGGGTGGTGTTTTGCTTTTGTTGACGTGGGTGGGGGCTCTTTCTGGGGCTGGGAAGGATGATCTCTCCTGCCTTTCAATTTGTCAAGCTCTCGCTCAAAGATCTGCCAGAGAAGAAAGGGTAATTAATAGGCTTGAAGTCATTTCCGATGTGTCAGTATTTCTGCCTTGCTTCCAAGTGATAATGTTCGCTGGCTCGAGGCCTCCGGGGAGCCTTCCATCTTATTAACTTGTCTAGGAGAAACAGTGAGTGGGGACAGCTTGGGCCAGTGGGTGACATGAAATAAGGATTTGTGGTGTAGTGAGCTGTAAACACGGGGGCCGATTGAGTAAAAAGGGGAAAGGAAAAAAAACAAAGGAAGAAAAATATATGAAAAAGGCCACTGGTCCCAAGTACAGCAGCACGTATGACTGGGGGAGGCGGGGGATGTGCACTTTATTTAGGGCATGCTGTACCCAACCGGTAGAGCTGGACCTGCTGTTGTGCTGTGTCACCCATGGCCAACTTTGGCACATGCTGAAATCGGGTCCTGGTTCTGGCCGGGTCCCTCCGACCATGGCACAGACCGCCCGTGGTCCAGCACACGCTCCCCGGTGCCGGTGTCAGGGAGAGAGGGCAGCAGATGGGGCCGGTGCTGCCACGGCTGGTTCTGCCACCGAAAGACCCACGTGTCAGATAGGCTGCAGCGGTATTTTATTTTAACCAGAGGTAGACATGGAAGTTTGGGGCTGTCTCGTGGTTTGGTCCCATCCCACAGAGCGGCTGTCCCTGCTGCTGGCAGTCTGCCGCCTCCACACCGCGCCGGCTGGCGTGGCTGCAGGCGAGGGAGCAGCCCTCTAACGCCGGCAGCCACCGCGCTGGCAGCTCCCGCCCCGGAGCAGCTGGCGGCCAAGGGTTTGCAGAAGTCGTGTGTGGTTTTTTTTTTTTTTTTTTTTTAGGATGCTCAACGTGAGCCACTGAAAAGGGAGCTGTTTTTCAGCAGGCCAAGGGCTGGGTCCTTCTCATCACTCCAGTCTGTTTGCCAAGTCAGCTGGCAGTTTTCATAGCTTTTCTTAATTGCATTTGAAAACTTAAGTGTTAAATTTAGGACACTTATGTGTGAAGACACCTTCATTCTCAGAAGAACCTCAGGGATTAAGTAATCCTACATCCTGTACAGAGCCCGAGAGGCTGGGGCACATACCGAGACTTGCACCGTAGCAGGATGGAGATGTGCAGCAGCAACAGGAGCGAAATCCCTGCTCCTGCCCTGGGTGAGTGTGCAGCTCTGTGCCTCATGGCTGGCTTGCAGAGGGGAGAAACGTTGTCTTATTCCATGTATCTCAGAAACTGCTCTTTGGAGCCAAAGCTCTTCATCCTGGATTTCCGTCCTCCCTGGTGTGTGTCAGTATATTCTTTATCCCGTTGCTCAGCACAGGACCAGCCTCTGCCTCCTTCGCCTTTGTGCGCTGCAGCGTGTGGGACATCGCACATCACCTGCCCAGGCCTGGGAAGGGAACGGGCGACGGCACAGGCTGGGTTTGGAGGGGGCAGTGCCTCGTGCTGCTCAGGTTGTCCTTCGGCTTTGGTCAGCAGAAGCAATGTTAGAAGAGCAGCTGTGTGAGTGTAGTTGGCAAAACAATTTTTGGTTTTCGCCCTAACTCCCCGTTGTTACATAGCTTTAAGGTCTTGCTTTGGAAGGGGATGCACAGGAGAGGAGAGATTTCTAGTCACTGCGTGTGTTTGATAACTACACCTGTAATCACAGGACTGTGTCAACACAGGATTTTGTGTAATTGCTTCCCCCCCACACCCCAGTCCTGGTGAGATTTTGTTAATTAGAATTAGAACACTTAAAAATAGAGATTATTTTTAAACTCTTTTCACTATGATGTAGAAAAGAGTTTGGATGGGATCTCACTTTTTCCCAGGTGCAGTAAATTAACGCTCTGCCCGGTACAGGGCCTGACTCCCTCGAGGCATCCCTGGATCTCGACTGGGCTTGTCCTTGCAGCAGGAGAGGTCCAGGCCCCGTAGGGCAGGACGCAGGGAGCTCAGCAGGGCAGGACCCAAACGGGATTAATTCAGGACTGCAGACCCTTTCAAGGCGAGAAATAAAGTGGTTATAGGTGGGTTCTGGTTTTTGGATATGCTGAGTTGCCCACTTGCCTTCGACTTCAGTAAAAGCTGCAAGACACCCTGGGAAAGAGGGGGAGGGCTGAGCGAGTCATATCCATAAGTTCGTCAGGATAAAACAAGGAGAGATGTCTTGGAGCAATGTTCTGTGCAGCTGAGCTGATCTGTCTTGCGCAGTGTTGAGCATCACTGCTGTTGGAGCTCTGACCTCCGTGACAGATGTGGGCTTACGTAAGGGTGATGCTATATCTACATATTTAACCTTCTTTGCTTTTCTTGTTTTGTTTTTAAATTCTCCTTCATAGCAAAAGCGCATGAGCAGTTTCATTAGCTGTTAAACACGCTGGAGGTAGCGCTGGTCTCCACCGCGCACAAGCTGTTCCTTGATGATTGTTCCCTTTTTAATTTTTTTTAAAGTAGCAAACCTTGGCATTTTGGGTCACTGGGAAGGAACAGGATGTCTTTCACATATTGACAGGTTTTTTCTTCTCTTTTCTGATCTCACTCCTGTTTGCCAAGCTCACTTTTCATTTTCCAGAGAAATGATTATGACTAAATATCTCTGACAACCTCTTTGCAGAGTGTGAGAAGGCTACAATGAAAAAAATAAAAGGAGCCACCTCAGAGCTCTTCAGTGATTAAGCTACTTAACTGGCAAGTTTTTCTCTAGTGCTGCGGAGCATATTTCTGCACAATGGAGTTCCCCTTGCAAGCGCTTATTAGGGAGGCACTAGTATAATCTAATTAAAATTTGTTTTAATATTCTGTGAAAATTAAAACTGAATCCTTCCTGTTAGAAAGAATGACCGTGCATGTATTAGTCCTCTATGTTTTGTTGTTGTTCTTAGCTTATTCAAATATTAACACTGCCTGCATGCTCAAAATGATAGTTTCTGTCCATTAACAGGGCTTAATTCTCAAATTAAATGATGAATGATATATAGGAATAGGTGAAAGCTGGTTGCTTGATTTTTTTTTCATGATAATGTTTCTTCCTGGAGGTAAATAAGGGGAGGGGACGCTGTGCAATATTACCACTGTGAAATTAAAATAAAGCCTCATTATTTGAGGATGGAATTTAGTGGCTGAAGGTTTACTCTTCGTCTGAAGCTTCATCCTGAATTCTTCCAGCTAATTGCCTTCTGATTAGTTGAGAGACAGGCATTGCTAATGTTGGCCTTGAGCATCAAATTATCTCCTGCAAAGTCTCAGACTTGTAGCACCAAGTGGTAGACTTTTGTGGGGTGTTGTTGCAAGCAAATAAGAGGACGGGGTTTTCCCCAACCCTGTGCTCCCAGCAGGGGCAAGGCAGAGCTGTCCGGGGAAGCAAGCCCCTCGTTTTCTCACTTTGCTGCCTGTCTCCTGAGCTGCCGCTGGTCCCAGCCCTGCTCGGCGCTGGCAGGAGCCAACGTGCCCACTTTTGGGAGGCCTGCACGGTACGGAGCCGTTCTGCTCGCTGCGAGTAGGTGGCAGCAGCATTTGCACGCCCTGGCTGCCTGTTTAATTCACTTTACATTTTTGCGTTCATTTACATTATTTTTTTTCTTTTTTTTGAGAGAGAGGTTTGAGTTCTTCCCAGTTAGAGGACCTAGACAGCCAGGATAGATGTATTTGGTCCGCGTGTGGAAATGAAGAGAAGTCCTGACCTCCAAATAACCAGTAACAGCAACTTCCCTACATTTTCTGGTCAGATTTAATTCTTTGGGGGAAAGTTTTTGGGGGAGGAAAAAAATACAGAACTTCAAGCTGCAATTTATTTTAAAAAAACCCAAACCTTTTATTCCTGTGGTGAAGATGGAAGAATTACCAAAATACCAGAAAACCTCCAAATATCTGACTGTTTTCCCCTCTTTCCCTAGCTGTCTTTCTGAACTTGATTTGAAACATGCTGAAAATATCTCTGTTCCTGATCTATTGAAAGTTTCCATTATTGACTAGCAGAAAGGCTGCTTTTGTGTGTGTCTTGCTTGTGGGCAAAAGATAATTTTAAAAAGCACCATGTTTATCTGGAGAGAGCAGCGTGGTGAGGCAGGAGCCCCAGGCCAGCCGCAGTGATGGATCGGAAACTTTTTCTGCATGGGGAGCAAAGAAGGGAGATTCTGCCATGAGCGTGGGGCTTGTCAAAGTCCCTGGCTGCTGTTGAAGGCACTTTCACAACTTGGGCAGGGCAACAAAAGCTGGTGTGACCCTTCCCCTCCGGGATCAGTGCTCTCCAGACCCCTGCTCCCTCCTCCTCCTCGGGGATCTGGGCACTAATGAAGCTGTACCAGGCTAGAGGGACCTGTAAACAGTGCTCTGTAGCGATGGCAACTCGAGAAACAAGAGCTGCATGGAGTATTTGGAAGGAGAGCCCTTATTATCGAGAGTTTAAAGGCAAGGTGCTTAAAAACGCAGAGAGGCTTGGCAGGGCAATTAGACTTGCCGCTCAGAGCAAATGTATGGCTTCATGGAGTGTTACTGGCGTGTCTGGCCTCGGTAAGAAAATACAGAGCTACTCGGCAAAAGAGCACATCAGACCATGTGCTGGGATGGTGCCAACACCAGTGGGTTTTCTGCCACAAAGCTCCTGGTTTATGCTCTTGCTGCATCAGCCCCCTGCGCTAGTGGTCTGCCCGCTGCTGCCAGCCCATCTCCTAGGGTGTCTATAGACACCATCTCTGCTGCTTTGGGGGAGAAACCTCATCGTTTCTCAGCCAAAGATATGGTATAGATCAAAGCCTAAAACTTGCACCTGGATCTGAGAGCAGGGAGCATCATTATGTACCGGGACTTGGGCTTAGTTTGCTGGGAGTTTGCTTCTGAGCTCAGTATTGCCGGTGGTTTTGAAATTTTTTTGTGGCCCACAAATACATGTACCTCAAATTCCTGGTGGTCAAGTTCGGACATTTTAAAGTCAAAATGCAGCCAGTTAATGAGTTACTGCATGATGGCTAGTGCCAAGTCCCTCCTGCCCTCATCCCTGCTGAGCTCCTGCATCAGCCAGCCAAAAGGGAGCTCGCACGAGGGTCTGGCTTCAGCTTTGCTGCTGGTCCGCTCACTGCCTGTGGCAAACCTCCTTGCAGCTCTGCGCCTCAGTTTGCCCATTTGTGCTATGTGACTGGTAACGATGCACTTGCCTTTTGTCAACTGCCTGGAGCTCCATAAAGGGTTTTAACAGTGTGCAGGTGCCAGGCTGTGTTAAATGAGAAGCAATGTGATGCTTAGGTGGAAGGGGTGATTTCCATAGAAAGGAAAGGACCATTGGCCTCTGCCTTTCATCTTCCAAAATGATGTAGGAAAATTAGTACCAGTAAAGGATGCTAGTCTGACAGCCAAGAGACCAAAGACCGTTTTTCATCCTCCTCGCAGACAGAGCGCAGCCGGGCTCCAGCAACGTCCCGCCTTTGCCGCGACCTGCAGAGGAGAGGGTAACTCGGCTTTAAGGGATCCGTGTGCTTTCATTAGACAGCCTTCTGCCCATTCAGTCTCCAGCTCCTTTCCTCCAGCTTCTGACAAGGTTGTCAATTACTTCCCTGCCTGTGATGTGTGTGACACCCATTTAAAACCCAGCTTCGTGGCCTGTATTTCACACCAGCTGCCAGCCAGCATTCGGATGGTAACTGCTTCCGATTGCCATCAGATTCAGCTGGATTCAGGCTAATGATGGTGATGGTGAAACTTTCCCTTTTCTAGTGAGAGAGCGCTGTGCTGAGGGCCGGCGGGATGTCAGTGCCGCCGGCTGTGCCTGGTCGGTGCGCTCCCGCAGCCTCGATGGACATTTGGATTGACGAGGCTGGGGGAGGCTCATGGGACTAGGTGGGGTCTGGCAGGACGGATAGCATCAGCTGGGCTCAGTAGGTATTGGAATAGTCAAAACAATCAATAGCTTTTATTTATACCGGTTCCCTTGGTCACACAGCCCATTGAAGGAGATGATTTTGGTGGCTTGCCTTGGGCGCGCCTGGCTGGCGCGGTAGCCATGCAGAAACCTCCGTGGTAGCTGCGTTATTTCTGAGGCCTGCGCCCTCTGGCGAAGGGTGAATTGTGCATCCTAGGATGGATGAAAGACGGTGTCACACAGACGTCAGTCTTACCAGGCTGAAATGGTAATGGCATTGGGTAGTGGGTCAAAATATTAAGTCTTTAAAACCATATGTTCAATGTGTTATATCACAAGAGCTTTATATTCTTGGTGATAACAATCAGCAATGCATTATCTGTGGTTTCTCGCTTGTACATTTCTTACAAGCTGATAAACATTGAGCTGGATGCGAATCAAGTGTGTCTTGTTAATGTCTTGATCAGGGCTGGAATAGTGTGTCTGGGGGTTGATACCAGAGAAGCCCAGGAACCGTTGTTCTGGATGATGCTCGGCACCCCTGGTCCAGGTCCTCCCGCCAACGGTGGTGGGTTTCAGGTGTTTCAGGGGTCCAGCCAGCCCTGCCCATACTCCACAGCCAAAAAGCTCCTGTGGCCAACAGAAATACATAAATAACGGTTAGTGTCGGTGTTTTAGAAGAGAGACTCTTCACTTGGCTTTATCTCTTCCAGCACTAGGTTAGAATAAGCACTTTTTTGGTGTGTGGTGATTTATTTTGTTGAAAACCCAGGCATTATTCATAATTATGCAGTTTTATGAGAGTATACATAGCAGTATTCTTCCTGTGATAGGCTGTGGGAGCTGGCATAATATTTAAATAAGAGCCCTGGGGAAAGGACATGCATTCAGAGCGGGGCTCGGCGCAGTTGCGGGCTCAGCCTATTGAACTAGCGTATAATTACCTCTATTCACCACTGCCGCTCCAGTCATCAGCCGGCCGTCGGGGGAAGGCCAGCGTTTTAAAATGACATAGATTGTTAGAGAACATCAAACTTTTTTAATACAGTTAATGATCCTCAGCTATAAATAGTCTGTTCGATTGCCATTGACTGGCTATAAGGCTTTTGTACTGTGCCTTAGTTTGTTGGGTTTTCTTTTTTCCCCTCCGTATACACTGTAGGTCCTTTCATCCTGACTGCTTTACAAATAGCACCTCTCCCTTTCTGGGTCGGGAAATGAGGGTCCCGCGGAGCAGCGATTTGCCCAAGGTCGCGTGGGGGGTAAGTGGATGAACAAGGTGAGAGACGGGCAGCTCCATCCTCTGGTCATTCAACTCTCATTGTCCTCCGATGTGCAGGACAGGGATGGGGACGGGCTCCTCTGGGGCTCCCCACCTCTCCCATGCCACCGGATAGTCTTCTGGAAATGGCCAGCCTTTACTTTGTTAGTAAGACAGGCAGCTTTTGTATACACTGTGCCCCAAAAGTTTCCTTGTTATCTCTCAGGTTGAAATATGATTGTAGGTTTGTGGAGGAGAGGGGAGATTGGAGAGGGAGCTTTCGGAGCTCGGTGGCTGTGTACTGCTGAGGCAGCAGCAGGAGCTGAGCGTTTCAGCTGGAGCCCAAGAGTTGGAATTGGTGAGGACAGTCTGCAGAGGCCCTTGTCTTGGCAGTGCCCTGCTCTGACACAGTAAATCCTTGAGCCAAGTGTAAATCTGCAGAGAGGAATTGTCTGCACGAAACCTGGCTGGTGCATTTCCCTGTGCTTGAGCTGCATCGTGAGCAGTTACTATTCCCTGCGAGTGCACACAATCCATGCACCCTGTAGATTATTTTACCCTTTACAAAATGTGATTTGAACTAGAAGTCCGAGAGCAGCACTGAAAAGCTCCAAGTGCCACAAACACTCTGAGCCGGTTGCTGGAAACAGTGTGAGACTCAGGTGGGATGTCACGCTGAGCTGTTGCGGTGGGTTTCTCAGTCCCCAGCACTGGTTGAATATCCCAGCAAAATAATGCCAGTGAGAAAACCCTCAAACCCTGAACCTACTCCCCAGCTTCTGCAGCAGCGATTAAATGGCCACGTTTCCCATCGCCCAGAAGTTGTGGTGAGATTCTGCCACAGCTTTGTTCTCAAGTGCCTGCAGACACAATAGGAAAAGGTCATCGCATAAACACTGCTTCTCCAAAGGCAATTTCTTTGTCTGTTTTGAAAGCCAGGAAGCAAAGGGTATTCTAATTTGAACTGCTCTGCTGGCGCGACAGTACTGGGAGTGCCTCCCCCCTCACCTTTCTGGTTTCAGGCGCATCTTCCGTTCAAGAGCCTTGGCTGAGCTGGAGAATCACACTTGATCTGCCTGGTTTTGGCTGCTAATAGGTAGCATGTGTTTCCTCTCGCTGTGGGCAAGAATGGAGTCTGGTGGACTGAGTATGAGCACGGGTGGGGGGAAATGCAGCAGCCAGTAGCTTTAGGTCTGGGCCGGTAGCACCCAGGCTGTGAAAATGCTTCAGGGAATGCTCTGGTGTGTATAATTAGTTCCCCTTTTCCTTTGCTTGTGACTGCTGTTTGTGGCACTTTTGTTTTTAAGCATAAAGATTTCAGCGTTTTCCCCAATGGTTTGAACAAAGGTTGAGCGCATGGGGAAATCCATAAAACAATGTCACCAAAAATGCAAGGAGGAGAAGGCAGCTTTTAATAAAGCACTGCTGGGCATACGCACCTGGGAGCTGGGCTTGGATGAATTCAAACGGGAGGGAGGCTGCTGGAAAAGGTCACCTCTGAAGGTGGCAGATGAAAAAGCAGCATGGCCCGCCTTTCTCGGGGGAGCTTTGGCAGAAGCCCGTCAGTCCGTAGGTATTTGGTCGGCCCGTCCTCCGGCGTGCAATTCCCTGGCATCCCAGGGCTCAGCAGAGCAGCCATCCTCAGGAAGGTGCTTGTGCTTGAAGCGGGGCAGGGGGGAGGTGGAGGGGAGCAAACTTCGAGGGAACCACCCGCAGCAGGGAATGACTTGGCTGTAGCTACCCCGAGCGGGCTATCAGGGGAGGTTAGAAGACAGCATTAAGGCAGCCAGTGATGACAAAATCGTGGTCATTTGAGGTCTGATGCTCAGTAGAGAAAGTACCTCTTTTTTACCTTGTCCATCAGTGCATGGTCTTGAAAAGCAGCTGCAGTTAAGCATCCACCATATCTGAGGAACATTAGAAAGCATACTGAAATTAGAGACGTGATTATTAGCAAGGGGTCTGGATTTTGTGCCTGCAATGTGCCTGAGTCTTGTTTTCCTTTTCCATTACCAACAGATCCGTTTTATAGAGCTGTTAGGCTCTGTGTGGTCCCTATTAAAAGTCTTCTTTCCCAGGGTGATTCTGCTCCTTTGTTGCAGCTGGTTCTTGAACACTTATACTATCAAACAGCAAAACTGCTTTTATTGATGCGGCAAAGAACAATGGGATCTTTCCAACAGTGCTCCCAAAATACGCTCTTGGCTTTTTTTTTAATGCCTGGCTTCCAACAGTGGAAAAAATGATTAAGATATGTTAGGTTTACTCTGGTCACTTCAACAGGAGATTGGTAATACCAACAAACGATTCCAGTAAATGGATTAGCTCCTTTTCTCCAGCAAGGCTGAAGCGATGCGTACTTGCCCTGTCCGTGCTTTGTCTGCGAGGCAGACAGCTGAAAGGGCAGGAAGCATCCACAATTTAATAGAGCACAGATCAGGTTAGGCAAAGATGATGACATTGGGCTTGTGTCAGGTCACTGGAGTGTGATTGCAAGCTGGTCGGACGTGCGTGGTTGCTGCTCATACAGCGACTGCACCCGCCGTGGCCTGAAGCCTCACACTCGCTTCCTCCGAGATGCAATTTCCCGTCTGTGCGGAGACAGGGAGCAGGGAAGACAGAAGAGGATGAGCAGAGACATAAAACCGATTCTGCTCTGTGCATGTGAACTGAGCTTTCCGTAGAGTCTCAGGACTGGCTCTCAGTTTTCCATGTGAACAGTTGTCAGGGAAAGTGTCATATTAGAAATGTGTATATATATTTTCTAATGGCCATTGTCATCTTTTGCCCCCTGGAGGTATGCAAAATCTGATGATTCCTGACTATCTGGAGCTAATACTGTAAAAACGGAGCTGTGCGCCCTGTTTCAGAAGAGGAGTAGGGAGCTTTGGATGGGTGCTGGGGCTGAGGGTGTCTGTGGTGTTAACGATGCTGCAACAGCCACCAGCACTGCGTGGCTGGGATCCTGTGCTGTGTTAGATAATTAAGGGAACCTCCTCGCACGACACTATACCCTCCTGCAGCAGCAGGAAGGGCTGAGAAGTAGGTCTGGTGCGTAAAGAGCTTGCGGACATACCTGCCAGCCCAGCAGGGAGGGGGTAGAGAGCGCGAGCTTTTCTGAAGACCTCTTTGGGGTGTGCGGGAAGGGTCCTGTGAGGCCAACAGGCAGCGGACCTGGGAGACCACCGGAGGAGCTGGAAGGGCCCAAGGGCTGCTGGCCTGGGAAGGGGAGTCCCCACAGCGAGGTGGGCACAGGCCCTGGCCAAGGCATCGCATCCACAGGTTTTGATGAGTATAAAGACTCGTGCAGTGCTCTGCGTGCAGTGCTTAGGGGAGCCTCTGCTTAGGGGAGCCCCGGAGGAGTCTCAGGCGCGTGTGGCAGCAGATGCTTCCATAAGTATCCTTTGGTTTATAACATTCTTAAAAAAACAACCAAACAAAACCAGCAAAACCCCCAAAACATGAGAGCAAGGTTATGTTTAGGCTGCATTGACTTGGCAGAAGAGCACACTTTGCAGCCTCAGGGAACATACAGGGTTTCAATTCTGTGAGTGCATGTGCTATGTAATATTTTTATTTATTTGTCAATTCTTTTGGAGGGCCTTATTACGTGGCCTTTGTTTTCCTTCAGATGTAAGGTGCTTGTTACAACCCTTTGCTCGCCTGCCTTCCACTTCTAAACTGTGCGTTTCCACAGCAGGTTGCACCTGGCTTACTGGGAAAGAAAAGAGTCTATATACAGGGATTGAAGATTTCTTCTTTATATAGTGCCTTTAAAAAAAAAGTGTAGTGCCGTTGAAATCAAAGCCCAGCTTTCTGTGATAAAGGGCCCTTCAAATTGACCGCAGGGTCTTTCAGAAAAGTCTGTCTCCTTTTGATACAGACGTTGCCAGGGGGAAAGAAAAGGGAAAAATAGGGTTGCCGGCGCTCAGAGGAGTAAACAGGTGAGCATTGTTCATATGAGTCCTGAGGAGCAGCCCTGCCTGCTCTGCAGACACTGCTAATGCCGCTGATTCAATCGTATTTACGTGCGTCTCAGCTCTCGACAGATTGTCACCCCACAGAGATGCCTGTGCTTTCGGCGCGGTGGAGTAATGAAACGTCACTTGGTGCGCTCGCTGACAGCCGGGGAGGAAAGCCACCCTCTGCACAGCCGCCCGGCACCTTCTTATACATTAAAGGTGCCTTTGGGACAAGTGCCTATCAGTTAAATCTACAGGCGATTCTCAAGTTGTCAAGTAAAAGCTGACATGAATTTCTGACTGGCGATAACGTAATTGATGAGGGCTTTTCCCCCATATACCAACTCTAAATATATGTGTAAGAAAGTGATTATCTTAATGTAATTCATCATTTGCTTGAAGTGCATGCTAAACCTGAACCTGTTTGCTCTGATAAGCATTTATGAACTGAAGGAATTGATGTTATCTCTGTTTGCCTGTGGTCTTGAACAAAAAAGCAGACTTTGAGCTTATATTTAAAAAGGGCGATTTCCCCTTTCTCCTCTGTTTTTTCTGATCAGAGCCTTCCTGGGAAGAGCACGCCAGAGAAGGTTGAACTTTCTTGTTGTTTCTAACCCATGAGCGCAGGAGAAAAACTTGGGTATTTCAGCATTCGCAGGGATGCTTGAGGCTGTATCTTGCACTCCCTCGGCCAGACTGCAGCGTGCTGACCTCTCCTTGGTGGTGGGAGCTGGTTTCCAGGATAGCTCAGCAAATACTTTGCTCTCCACATGTGTATCCAGAGGAATAAATGGTGCATATATTCAAAGCATCTGTCATAGCCAGACGCTCTTTCTCACAGTAGTATATGTTGTTTGCTTAGGCAAATACTGATACGGGGCATGAGCAGCAGGGATAGAGTCCTGACCAAGGATATTAATAATGTCCAAGAATGTTGTGTGCTGCCTGAAGCTATAGCCTGGAGGGGTCGTACTGCACAGCTCAAAGGTATTATTTTAACCTGAGGCTAAGCTTCTCATTTTTGCTGGTATTTCCCTTGACCCCAGTCAGTATTTATTTCAATTCCTTGAATAGTTTTTTTGTTGTTTGGCACATAATTCTTTATTCCTTTGCATTATGGTATATAGAGTCAGCAGGGCAGCAGAGAGTCCACACTCTCCCTCCCAACCAGGGCTTGCAACGCTCTGGGATGCAACCCAGGGTGGGTAAAACGTCCACGGATACTGCAGACCGGTAAGAAAATGCACCGTTGAGTATTTCATCGTTTCTTGCATGCAGCAGCATTTGACCTGGAGGTAAAATGCAAATACAGCAGGTAATACACATCTGTGAAAAACAGACTGATGAAGATTAGGGACTTTTTGCAGCGAGGGTCCCTCTGTGGAGGAGCAACCTGTGAAAACGTGCCCTCGCGTGCTCATTCACGTGAGCTTTGTGTTGGCAGTTCCCACGGTGGTTCAGAGGAGCACCGAGCTGTTACAGGCTGTGGTGTTGGGGCTGTACCAGTCTCACGTTGGCTTTTCTGTCCCCCGCTGCCCGTACAGGACACCAGGGAGGGGGACACCTCCACCGGAGCAGAGCCCTGGCTGGGGTCTCTGCCTGGGGATTGCCACGACAGCTGCCAGCAGCATCACCACAGCCCACTTTTGGAGCATGCCCACGGTAAAGTTTAGCCTTTTGCCTTCCCACTTGTCTTAGCTGGTGCTTGTGTGTTAATGAGAGGAGAGACACCTGCATGTTACAGTAAAGTGTCCTTCACTTTGCGCTACACCCTCTGCCGTTTGGGCGGGAGGACTTCGTAACCTCTGCTGGAAGTGGGGACCAGCCAGCCAGCGACTTCAGGGGCAGCATGTGAGATGACGGTGTTTTGGTGGGGCACACCCACCCGGGTCAGTGGATCTGTCCCCCCCCAGCCCCAGGCTGTCGCGATGCCGCTGCAGTAACCAGGTTGGCAGGAGTCACCTTGAACGCAGCCTCTCAGCCGCTTGAAAAATTTCCCCCTGCGCAGTCAATTCTGTAGACACGTCATTTCTCTTGGGGCACCTCTGGCAGCTGCTGCACCCCTGAACTCTCTGGCGGTGGTAATTAAATTTCAGAGGCAGGAACAGGGAGACGTTTCTCGGTTTGGCTGGCGTATTGAAGAGAAGTAGTGCCGGTGGCGGGTTTTGGCCTCGTTCCTTCACCGTGGAGCTGCCTCACACATCTCCTCCACTTGCTGAAATGAAGCAGAAATCCTTGTCTTTGCAAATACTTGTTTTTTGCCTGGAAGTCGGCTCCGAGGATGTGGGAGCCAAGCAGGGGCTGCCATGCTCGGCAGGCGTTGGCGTACCAGGGCAGTGGTGAACCCTGGCCCCATCGCCAGACCGGGGGTGTACCCACACCAGGGGACGCTGATTTACCAGAGCGTTTTGGTGACAGGTTATCTTGTGAAAGAGCCTGAAACTGGACCGTTGCCGACACGTGGCACAAACGGGCCTTGATGGGGGTGAGCTGGGGTTCTGTCCCTCCCGGCCTCCCCACAGGGCAGCGGCAAATGCCCCCATCACAGGTGGGCGCCCATTGTCCCCCCTCCACCCAACCTCAGGAGGGCCCCTTCCCACCGCAGCTGGAGCAAGGGCCAGCACAGTGGTAAGGGCTCTCCTCGCTCAGGGCTGTCCCAGGTACATCTCCTTGGTGCACCTCACTGGGGCATGGGTGGAAGGAGGAAGAGGAGCTGGTGCGCACACTTTCGGGTGCTGTGGGGCACCCATGTGCACACGGCTCACGTGCACTGTTGAGAATGGTCAGCCCCGGTGCTGCACGGAGCCGAGCCGAAGGGTCTCGCGGGGGCGCACAAGGGTGGGAGGTCTCCATCTGTGCAAGCTCTGCCTTTGGCTCCGTTTCTCAGGGGTGAGGAGAGGCATGATGGCATCTTCCTCCCTCGAAGGCATGCTGAGGGTAGCGGGGTTCCGGTGTGTCCCGCTGGGTATGCGGATGGGTGGGGGTGCAAAGCCCTTTGGAATTTCACAGCACGCGTGCAGCACTGTGGATGCTCTGCTTTCCTCTTCTTTCACCACAAGCAGAACCACTGCGGTACTGAAGTAGAAACCATCCCACGCCTCATGCCACTGCCAGTCTCTGTTTTTGCTGTATTGCTAACTGCATCCTCAAAATACAAAGGCAGTTATATGCTCTACTTTTGCAAAGTTGATAAATACTAAAAACTTCTGCCCCCGTCACCAATCACAGTGATTTTTATTAGAAGGGAGCAAGCTTTTTAAGAGTTGCAGAAGAAGCAACTCTGGGAAAGCGTATTTTTTTTTTTTTCAATAATCTATTTCTATAATTGAAGGATTTCAGATTTATTCTGTAAGAGCAAGTGCCTGCTTAAACATGGAGACAAATACAACCAATAATATGTACTTGAAATTTAATGCAAGCTAATTCATTTTGGCACAGTCCCAGATATGCTGATTAAATGGCCTGTGAAGTGCTACAATATCTTGATAATGTACATTCTACATTTGATTATATAATCAACTATGTTGCACCTAATAAAATTTAAAATCAGTGAAAAGGCTGTGAGCAGATTGTATCAGGTGCAGAGTGGGTCTTGGGCAGCTTTAAAGAAACTTCCACAAGCATACACCAAAGGAGTGTGCGTGTGCATGTGTGTATCCTCAAAATACCGGTCTTTAGTAAACCAGAGGCTCAGTAAAGTGTTCCTGTTAATTTACTGACCTGATTTAAAATAAAATGTCTACAGCTCCTACTAACCTTGCTGAAACTCAGTGGTGTGTGGCTGTCCTGAAGAGGTGACTGTGAAGTTGATGTACAGAGCAGTTTGTGCACGAGTCTATCAGCCCTCACCTCCCCCCGACTCCTTTTGCCAGAGCCAGTTTCTCCCTGGCCTCTGGAGAGCAGGAGGCAGGGCCGGGCAGCGTGGAGCCGTGGGGCTGTGCTCCTCCTGCCCGGGGAGCTCCTTGCGTCGTTGGGGGTGAGAGGAAATAGGGTGTAAAACCAGCTTTATGCACAACTTGCCCCGTCACTCCCTTGCTTTGCTGCCAGCAAATTTACTAACATTTTCTATCAAGAGATAACCTTGCACCGCATTTTTAAAACAGCTTAGATATTCTTGGCAGTAATTCTATGATGGCTTTATAAGGGACATTATCCGCCTTGGGCAAAGCTCTGCATATTGGGGTTTTCCAGTGCCCATCAGTGGGAGCAACCAAACAGTGAGAGCAGAGCCACCCTTCACCGGCTCTTCCCTGCTCAGGGAACCTGAGTGTCCGTCCCTGGGGAGGACAGTGTATGCCCACAGCTCGGGCAGCCTTTCATCCTCCATCATCTGCAACATCTTCACTTGCTTCTGATTTCAGCTGCGAGCGCTCTCTGCTCGCAGGCTCAGCCCCGGAATGCTGGCTCGCCTGCCCGGGGCGGCTGGTGATGCTCGGCGTGGCGGGGAGCCCCGGGCTGTCACCCCCGACTGCACCAGGGAGCAGCCACGATCGTTTGGCGTACGTTTCTCATTCCTGTCCGGGAAAGTTAGCGATTTCTGGGTGACTAGCTACAGCAGGTTAGGGGAATTTGGCCTGGATTTTATGGTCCTCCGGTAAGAGAGGGTTGATGGGAAACAAATGCATTATGGCCCCAGACAAGCTGTTGCTACATTTTTTGTTTTATTTTAAAGCAGCACTATCAACCAGTTGGAATATAGGCCTGGAGTATCGCGGGGAGTAATCTAATTAGTATGAAGTCAATTCACTAGTTCCTTTTGTATCTCGTGATTAAATAAGTGGGAAAATGGCTTGAAAATTAGGTGCTAGAACGACCCAATTACATTTCTGTAGCTTTTTGTATTCAATTTCATAAACAATTTTGCTCTTCGCTGGTTAATCAGTGAATGCCTTTTTCCAGTTTGAAAAGCACTTTTGAAATTATAATGCAATTAAATTGTGTGTGGATGTTCTGGCATAGCGAGTGTGAAAGCTGGGGGCCTGGCAGCCAGCCATGTTGTACCTTGACAGTAATGAGTTCCTGAGCTGGCAGCTTGCTGGTGTCATTCATAATATTGTCCATGCTGGGTTACTGTAAAATGCAGATGCCTCAACTCCCTTCCAAAGGATCCGGACACCGGATCCTCTCCCTCCCTCTGCAGAGACTGCAGCGCCGGGGCCGACTCCTGGGGCAAATCCGGCACCTCTGCAGGCGGCAGAAATCAGCCTGCGGGACCCTGCTTCGCGCCTGGCGAGCAGGTCAAGATTTGTGCAAGCGCGCGGGGAAGTGTTTTGCAAAGTTACGGAGCAGGTGCGTGCTTGCTTTGGGTTTCCTTGGTTTTTTTTCTTTCTCTTCCTTAAGCGAGCCTCTGTAGGACTGAAGATGGGCAAGGGGCATGGAGGGGATTAAGTATTATTTTCCTGGAGGCCATGACTGGGGCAAGTAGGAAAACATCTCAACACCTTATCTTTCTCCAAGTCAGCAGTAGATCTGCCCCTGGCCTCGCCACAGCCTCTCGACCTGATGGCTCTTGACTCAGGGAAGGAGCGGGTCCATGCAGTGTCCTCTCACTGGGCAGGTTGTCCCCAGGTGAGCTCACCCCAGGCTCCCATGCGGGCTCTGAAGCTGCTGGTTTGCTTGCCAGTCCCAAAATTCATAAGGGGATGGGGTGTCGTTTAAGCTTCTCTTTCCACAGTCAAAATGCTGGTGGTGCATGCAGCATGTGAATGCGTCCAGCACCGAGTGGCATCTCATCAGATGCCAGCTGCAAATGATTTCCAAAGGCCCAACGGCTCTTCAAGGCAACCAGGCTGTGAAGACCACTACCCGCTACATGCTTCTGCTGTACTGTGGCTTGTCTCCATAGGCCTTTTAAGGTCAGAGTTTTTCAGGGCATGCTTTTTAGTCATTCTTGTAGGGTATTTCTCTTGCATTCAGCCTGCTCATGGTGAGCGGGAGCTAAGTTCAGCCTCCTAGGGAAGGGCAACCAAGTCTGCGTGATCGCCACCTCCCGTGATTTACGACCGAGCACCACAAGGGGAAAGGTAGAGAGCTGTGTTAAGAGGAAAAGAAATAATGTTGGAAATAATGACTTGCTTGGCAGGTTTTAACAAGTTCAGTAATGGTATTAGGTGCCCTTGGCTCAAGATAGTAACCTCCTCTTAAATGATCATTACCTGGCTAATAAAGACCTCAGAGCAGGTCATTACAGCTTAATTTAGACATAGCATCCTGTTTGGTTCGTGCAGCATTGCCATCTTTCAAGTTGTTGAATCTATTGCCTGAGCGCTGTGGTTGGGAATTGGGGGTTGCTTGGGTTTTTCTTTCCCAGCAGCATAACGAGGAACTGAGTGTTTGCTCAATCTTGACGGCCCTTCAGCTCAGCTGCTCATGGAGGTGGGGATGTGTACGGGCAGGGGAGAGGTCAAGGGACTTCTCCATCCCGTCACTTCAGCTCTGCTTACAGCTTGTGGTTTTCATGAGTGTTGATTCAAGGAAGGGCAGGAAGAGGTGATGGGAATGGAGGACCCCATTCGGGAAAGCTCTTAAACATATGTTTTAATTTCACATCTTGTTCAAATCAATGGGGTTTAAACGAAGGCTGTAGGGCTTTGCCCTCTCAACATGTTGTTTCAGAGAACCTGGGTCTTTCAAAGTCTTTCAGGTAGCGCTTGCCTAGGCGTCTCCTTCATGTGGGGACCCTCCCCTGGCCATCCCAGGACACACCAGGCGTGCGCATGGTTCCCTTCCCACATCTCCCTTGGGAAGAGATGCTGGTTTCAGAGACGAGTGACCACAGCCAGGTACAAAGGAGTGCAGGAGCGGGGGTCCAGCCTCGTGCCCACTGTACCGCCCCAGCCTCTGCTTGTTTGCGGGTGAGCCGTCATGCTTCCCTAAGCCCATTAGCAGCAAGTTTCAAATGCAAGTAATTATAATAACCAACCTCCACCTGTTATTAATATTTCGAAGACATCTCTTTGATAAGCCCATCTTTTCAGCCAATTTCCTATTTCTACTGAAAGGAAAGCATTTTTCCTCCCAGTATTGTAAATTTGCTGTTAAAATGAAGAAAAGGAAATGGAAAAAAGGATCCCCCCAACAACAAAACTCTAACACCAAGCTCAGTGCTGTGCTGCCTTTGTCAGCCCTGGATAGAATTATGCATCATGAATAAAAACTGCTGTCAACATGCATTGGTTTCAAAACATTAGAGCATATGGTATGTGATTATCTGTATTGTCAAATGCAATAAAGTGAATTTGGATATAATAAAAAATGTAATATTTTAGAAATTTGGTAATAAACTGTGGAAGAATTGACAGGCAGAGAGTATTTGACGCCTGTAGGCAAACAGATAAAGATGGCAGGACTTTGCACTCGGCGGGCAATGGCTACTGCAGGCGCATTAGGAGCAGCTTTCATTTCTGATGGTGGAGCCTAACAGGGTTAGCTGGCACCCAGGGAGTGATGGCCTTCATCCCTGCCTTTGCTGCTGAGACCTGCTTTCCCATGGCCACTCACTGCTGCTCCACTTGTCCTTGTCCTCTGCCACGCAGGGCTGGCAGCAGGAGGCAGGGGGCAGGGGTCCAACGCTGGCTCCCCACGGGCAGGTCTGCGCTCTTTGGCTGTAGGAGAGGTGGCGAGCAGAGGCAGAGTGGCGATGAAAGTTTTGGCTTGCCTTGTGGCACGGTGAGGGGCTGCAGGGCACTCGTTTTGGGGGTGGAAGACAGTGTTCAGATTTGTCGCTGGCTCTGTGTGCTGTGAGCCTTGCTCATGAACAGACAGAAGCGTTCGCTTGAAGCACGAGGTTCCCATTCTGGTTGTAGACAGATTAATTGGATTTTACAAGCATTTGGGGTTTTGTTCTTTGATAGCAAAAAGAAATCTGTTAGTTTACACCATGCTTCCACAGCCCAGCTGCACTGCCATCATTTTTGTACCAGTGACTTGCTAGGTGGGAAATCCGTACCTGAACTGAAAGGAGCAGTGAAAAGCTATGAGGAGCATGGGTGGGTCTGCTCCCAACACTACTGGGGAGCTGGAGTTAGATACTGACAAAAAAGCAAACGCTGCCTAAGATAACTTTCTCCTTCAGTATCTAATATTTCAGCCCATGCATTAATTTTTGAGTTGCTGACAAAAATGCGCCCATTGAGACACGATGTCTGCAACAGAGAGAAGCTGAGTCGGGAACAAACTTTGGGGCCTCCTGCGTAGCAAATTCAGATGTAAAAAATGCAGACGTAAGTGTATCACACGCACATGCAATTTTTCTTAGGTCACCGCTAATGCTTCTAAATGATCTGTGAATGCATTAATGGTTTCTGTTAATTAACAATATGATAAAACTGGCATTTAGTAAGTTGCTGTGTAGTGTGCGTTTCAGTCATTATGTACTCAGCGCTTTGGTTTGATTTCAGAATGTTAATAGAATAAAATTTTAATGAAGATTTGTTGTTATGAAAAATTTATTACTCAAAGTTCAGGTACCGCTTACATTAGCGCGGTCGGTGACAGGCGGTGGGGTTCCCCTTCTGCAGCCGCACAGCCCGGTGCCGGTGCCCTGTGCGACCGCGAGGGCTTTGGCCAGAGCCGCCCTCCTGGCTCCGGCCATGTGGCCCCTGCTAGGGGAGGCACACGCACCTCCTGGCCTGGAAATCTTTGCTTAAAATGGGTGATTTGAGAGAGCGGTGAGTCCCTGTACCCTTCATCCTCCCATCAGGGAAAATTATTCCCCAAAACCAGTTTGAGTGGATCTTCACCTGGTTGGAGGAGCAGGCTGCGGCACGGCACAGGGCTGCTCATCCTAAGGTGCCTTTTCTTTGTGAGCGATGCTCCTTTTGCAAATGCCACTCAGTCATAGGAGGACGGAGCAAGGAGCCTGAGCCTTGTAGCTTTCCAGAACAAAAGCAAGGAGTATCTTGCTGGTGCCCTTTATCCAGCTGCGCGGCTGACCTCAGCTCTTTGCTCTCCTGCCGCGCCGGTATTGAAACGCTAGCACCTTGTATGGCGGTTTTGATCCAAGGCAGTTGTCTGCTGATTTAATTTTGAGAATTTACTCTCATGTCATGGAGTATGTATTGACACTTTAAACAGCAGCAATACCTGCCTGTGTCTGCCGGGAGAACCTGACTATTTTCCGTACCCAACCCAAGATTCACATAAACACCAAATGGATGTGCGGCTAATCATCTGTCTTGATGAGCGTCATTCACAGAAGCACTGCTAGAGAGCACACTTTACAGTTAAATGAGGATGATATTTTCTATCCTAGACCATCGGTGTTAACCTTCTCTTTCCCCTTCCATCTCCTGGTGCATCCCTCTCCCGGTCTGGTTATCACAAGGGTGGGGTGAGATCTTGTTCTTCATGGAGCAGGTGGTACCCTCAGGTGTGGCCATCGCCCTTCCCAGCAAAGCCCTCCTTAGAGGTAAGGAGGTAAAATCTGAGAAGTGTGCGTCTCAGACTAAGGCTTCAGTCTGTGAATCTGGAGAGCTGCTGCTTTGGAAATGGAAACCTCTCCTTTTGTGTATTTGCAGCAGAGGAAATTGGAATAACAGGAAATAACAAGTTAGCATTAACAGCTTTTATCATAGATGATTTTGAGCTTTAGCGAGCTGAGATGCAGTAGGTCAGATGAAAACTTTGTGGAAGGCACTAGAAAGTGGGAAGAAATGTGGAACCTGGACCACGGGGAAGATTAAGTGACTTCTCCAAAGACACAACATAAGAAGGCAGCAGAGTCAGGGCTGAGTTTTCGAGTCCTGGCTGTTGGGTTCTGGCACTAACAAATAAATGGCTTTTCCCAGAGGCAGGATGAAGCCAGTGTAATGACTTGAATTACCTTTGCAGACAGCAAGAAGTTAGAAGCATCCGTGGTTAGCTGTCTGAGCAATTAAAATGTTCTGGCCCCTCCACTCGGGTCATTCTGTTTGTCTGTAAAGGCGAGATGCGGTGACAGCGATTACAGGACTTGGTTTCATGTCCCACTCACCCCCCCTCCCCTGCAGGTTTATTATTATTATGATGTTTTTTATAAGGTGTCTTGGCAGTCTGGGATGCGGTAGCTTACTAAGTAACTTTTTCCCCTCTGATTACAAGGGATGTGTGAATAAAGTAGAGCGGTATTGATTCACACCAATCTATGCATCGACTGCGTGGGAGCCACTTGCAATTCCCAGCAGCACCAGAAAGCTTTGCAACAGGGAGAAATATGACCAGGCAAGTTGAGAAAATAAATTAAACTAGTGTCAACTTTTCTTGTTTCTTCCCTCATTATTAATGGATGGAATGGGGCTTGTTTATCAAGAAGAGGAAAAATTAATTGACACGGGCTTTAATGTTATTATGCCTGGCTTGTCTGGTCACATTTCTTCTTTTTTTTTTTTTTTTTTTACTTTTTGAAAGGCATTTTATTACGGTTTACAGGACCAGCTGCCAAAACTATTGGTATAAACAAGAAAGCAGGTGCATAAATAATGCCACAGCAGGACTGGACCTTCCTCTGTTTCAGAGCTTCAGTAACTTAAATACGGGGAAAAGAGGAGAGGCACGAAGCAAACACAAATGAGCAGATCAGGTACTGAGACCTAACACAAAAGAGGAATGCAGCCTGAACTAATATTTCCTCATTATAATGCTGTGTGCTGCAGCGGGTGTCAGGCTGGATATTCCCATCCGTCAGCACAGCCGTTCATCAGGCAGCGCCCGCGCCGGGGGCCGATGGGACCGCAGACCCCCAGGGACCTGGGACCACGCTCTGCGCTTGCACCCTGCTGGCTGGGTTGGGAGTCTGGAGCAGGACGGTGCCGCGGGAGCACATTCCATGTGTAAGAGGAGACTGATCCTGCATTCACCAGAGCACCAGCAGGCGACTGTTGGGTTATTCTTGCCTAGCAGCAGGAGTGAGATTTAAGCAGAGCCTGCATCGCTTATTGGTATGGTGTGGATGATGTAAATCTCTTCCCTTCTCCTCTCTGTGCTCTTGTCTCCTGCCCTTGGTCTTCGGATTATTGTGCAGGCACAAAAGAGCCTTGGTGATTACTTACTTCCCAGAACCCTTTAAGGAGCTCTCTGGTGCTTTGGCATGCTATAAATGCAGTAAGAGGCAGTCCCAGCTGCAGAGACCCTACAGTCTAACCAGACAATACAGACACAGCTTGGGTGAAGAGGAGCACTGCAGATGCAGATGAGATGAAGTGACTTGCTCCACCTCATTGGGTAACCCCAAGACAGCCTGGGAGTTGAAACAGGTTCCTCCAGGTCTCCTTCCAGTGCCTGTATCCACCAGAGCACCTTTGCTGGTAGCTGAAGGGCCTCTTCACAGAGCAGCAGTGCCCGCAGGGTGGGCGGCGGTGTGCACGCCTCCGGCGAAGGCAGTTTTGGCTCAGGCACTGGGCTGCAAGGCGGTGATGGAGGTGCCGGTACCCATGGCACTGCCCTGGCTGCTGGGGGCAAGGCACCCCGCTTCGGCAGGCGTCTCGGTTTGCCTGTCAGAGCCCTCCAGGGGCTAACCCCAGCATTAGCCTAGGTTTAACCTTTCTGGCACAGGATGCAGTCACCTTGGTTTCCTCGTTTTTATGTACGCATGGGCTTGAAAGAGCAAGACCTTTAACCCAGTAAGCTGCTTTTGTGTAACTCTGCTGATGAGCGACGTCCTCTGTGTGTGCAAACGCAGCTGCAGTATATATCGCTGTACACACAGATAAAACCCAGGCTGTGGAAAAGTTGCTGCCAACTAGCAAGAGGAAGTAGATATATTTCATAGCAATGGTGTCGTCATCTCAGCTATATTTTACCGAGGTTGACATAAAACCTCTCAAGTGACGACAAAGGTGTGAAATATAGTTGGTTCAAGTATGGAAAGAACCAAAACGCAGAACACAGGAGCCCTGACATTCGGTATCTTCAGTAGGGCTTCTTAATATTATTTATGGCTTCTACTGATTTTTTTAAAATTAATTTAATCTTTATATGGTTTCAGTCACTTTCTCTGAAAAATGTTTCTCTTATTTCTGGAATACTGTGGCAGAAAGGGCTGCAGCTGAGCTCTGCTTTGCTGTATGAAGCCATCCACCCACAGGCCTGGGTAGCTTTCTTGGCTGAACAGGGCTCTGGGTCAAAGGAGGCTTTTTGGTGTAACAAAGGTGTGTCAGAGGATGTGTCCTGTGCTGTCGGACATCAAGCGTCTGGGCTGGCATCTGCAGGCTCATTGGAAATGTTTCCAGGGGAACTCAGAGTTATTTGGATGCTTGAGACTATCTTGCCTTGCACTAAGAAGTGTATTTTTCCAGGTTTTCCCTCCCTGGTGAATAATACACTTGTTTCCTAGTGAAAAAAATTCCCTTTTGTGAGTCACGGTTAGAAAGGCACTGTTCTGTCAGCTAGCCATCCCGAAAGGGATCTGGTCTGCAGGGGTACCGAGCACCTTCAACTTGTTTTACTTCAAGTGAAGGCAGCTGTGTCCTCTGGTAATTGACCCCCAAATATTTTAGCTTCTAATTAGCAGATGCAGAAATTCCCAGCCAGTAAAATAAGTCACCTGAAGAAGCGGACCTCTGTTCAGTGCCCACCACGTGTTACAGGACACGTGTAGGCAGGAGCGGTTACACAGCCAGACCAAGCTGGAGCAGAGGGACTGCCTGCTCGGCCGTCAGCACCGCGGGAGGACCCCCGCGGTGGCAGGGGGTGCTGGAAGTGAGTCGTCCTCTTCCCAAAACCTGCTGCCATGGGAGGCAGCAAGGTCAGACTGGAGGGAACCTTCCCAGTGCCTGCCTGAGTGGCACTTCTGCTGTCTTCCTCAGGAGCCTGTGAGCCCCAGCCTTCAACCTCATCACTCCAAAATGAGCCTTTGGCATCTCCACATGTTCATGGGCAGCATGAATGGAAGCTGCAAAGCGTCTGTGAGCGTGGTTGTAGAGATCAAACAGGATGGTTTGCTAGGTGTCCTGAGTGTCTCCATGTTGACATGCGCTTGCGGAGGTAGGAAGGAAGGTGATTTGGGGGTGATGGGTGAGAAATCTTTAGCCACTTCTCTGGAATCACAGGCCCAAGGGAAAAGCCTGGCCCTTCGTTGGATGCAAGAGGGCTGCCGGGCGGGGGGGAGTGGGTGAACTCAGCAAAGACCATTTGTCATCTGGAGGAAGAGCGATCCTGAGCAGGCGTAGCACTCGCTGCCCCGTGCCGATGGGCCACCCACACACCAGCTGCGAGGACCTGTTCAGGCTGAATTGCTGGGCCTTATACGGTAACTGCAAAGCAGCTTTTCCGCTGGATAGCCCCCTCCGTCTTCTTCCGTGGCCCAGGTCATTCCTGGTAATTAGCCGGAGCTCCGCACACGTGCGGACGCCTGCCCTTGCCGCAAGCAGAGCCAACCCTCTCCCTTTCAGGTGCCGGCTTGCTCCCAGCCGCCGGGACTCTGGGAGAGCCTCGCGTGTCATTTCGGTGCCTGTCGGTGCCCATTAACCAGCGGATGAATAGAGTGAAATGACTCCTTTTTCTGAGCAGATGCTAAAGGAGGGTTTTTTCACCTGAAGGTCATGAATACATGTCTCAGCTTCCTTTAGTGATCGTACTTGGCTCTTTCGTTTGGGGGCATCTGTTTGCCTCTTACTTTATTTTTTCCCTCTTCTTTGTCTTTTCTTTTACAGAAAAGATTATTCAAATGAATATTCAGTTTTATTCATTTGAATAAAAAACCCAACCGTTTGACTCTGTTAAATGCTTATCTCTTAAATAGAGCTTGTTAGCTTCCAATAATAGCTTCATTCAGAAGGATGCAGTATAATTTCATTTTAAAATGTGTGCTCCTTGACAACCGGAATCCTATTTATGTCACCATTTTAAACGGCGTTCTTTGTTTTCTGTTAATCTTTTTCATACACTTTCCGAGAACCATTTTTTTTGTTGACTCTTAGTACCTCTCAGAAGAAATAATTGTCTGTTTAGTCCAGGAAGGTTTCTGAGAGTTCTGGTAATTTAAAAATGAGCATGTATTCATTATGCTAACTAATAAGGCATGCATGCAGTAATATTTTTGTGTGTGTGCAATTATTAAAAGTTGGAATCTTATGTTCAGAAAGTGAAACAAAGGAAGGACCCATTAACCCATCACTTCTATGAAGTTTTTAATTCTGGGGCATATGATATCTTGGGGATTGTTCATTTAAGGAGCGGTAGCGTCTCTTGAATAGCATCCTATGGATTTTAAGTGCCTGTATGCTTGCAGATTAAAATCGTCTGATTGCTTCCCAATCAGTTAAAGGTGTTGGTAATCGTAAAGGTAAAACATTGTGAGCTTTCAGTTACGGATCGAGTGCCCTGCGGGGGCTCTGGGCCTGAACCTGCGAGCCCCCCGCCTGCTGGAGCTGCCTGCCCTGCCTGTCTGCCAGCTCCAGAGAGGAAGGAATAGAAGATGGTGTTGGGTTTTCTTACAGACTCGGTCACATCTGTTTTTTCTTGCCAAGCCAGCTAGACTGGCCTGTGTGGCATAGATCTTTTAAAAATCTGCAAATGAGTGTTGACACCTATGGATTGTTATTTTATTCCTGTTACAACATCTGTAAATGCAGAAAGCTGGGTGGCTATCTGATTTAATCAGACAAATAATTTCTTGATAAACCTGTGTTTAAGCCATATGGAGTGGGATGAGAATGGGAAACTTGTTTCTGAGTCCAAGTGTGTAATGACTGCAGTGGGCTTTCTTGCGGCGTTATGCACATTAAGGCTAATCTCCTGTAAATTCCCTCTCTCTCCTCCATCCTGGCAGTGAGACCTGACAAAAGTTGAAAGAGAAATCCTCAACTGCAGTGCTTGCTAATGAGTTACTAATGATGAAGATGTTGCTGGTGCTCAAACAATTAATGACTTGTAGACCCAGACTGGCCATCTCATTGCACTAGGCAAAGCCGGTCCCCAGCGGCGCGCTGCTCCCAGCTCCGGTAATTGCCCGATGCAGCGTGCTCCGGGATTCCTGGGATGCCGTATTCAGCCAGTTAACCACAAAAACTAGTTTTAACTACAGGTCTGTTTAAGGTAGATTTAAATGGAATAATTTAGAAGGCAAATGAAAGACTTAAGTAAAATACTTCAAGGTGCTATATGCTTTAAGTGCAAAGTAAAACAGTATTCTGAGTGCTAGGTTCGTGTGTGATGTGCGCTTGGTTGATGTGTTACGCCTTGGAGGAGATCTAGAAACCAGTTCTGGTGGCTTTTCCCCCAAAAAGAGAGATGGAGCTTTGCTATGTGTACTGTGCATTCCCACACAAGCCGGCTGGGAGCTGCTCAGACCTCACCTTGGCCAGTGTGGAAGCCAGCAAATGCACTTTACAGCTTCAAATATTGTAGCCTGCAAAACATATCTTGTACCTATAGGTTGCAAAACCCATATAGTTGTACTATCTTCTGCTGTGCCCCATCAAAGCAAATCTAGTGTGATGAAGTATTGCTTTGGGACTGCAGCGCAGAGACTGACTGCTTCTGGGCGCTTACTGGGAGTGCTGGGTCTGGCAGGGGAAGCGGGTTGGGGGTGGCACTTGGGACCCCCAGGACACAACCACGGCATTCAGCGCTGCTGGAGGGGGAGCAGGCCTGATACTGGAAGGTGCTAATTGCAGATGGGAAGTGTCAGTAGCAAAGTGGGTTTGAGATGAGGCTTCACGGCTGTATTCCCAAACAGCGGGGGGGTGGGATGGGCAGCGTGGGATAGACGGGCGTGCAGCCGGAGGCAGCCGGGAGCCAGGTCCTTCACAGTCAGCAAAGACAAAAGTGCTTTGCTGCCGTGCGCGGCTGAGCGGGGGTCTGCTCACTGGGCGAAACTCTTCACGGAGACTAACGCTGGGCAGCATGGTTTCCCCTCCCTCTTCCTTCCCCTGTTGCCCAGCGGAGGGCGAAGGCTGCTGCCAGGGGTGCCCCAGCCCCGGCTGGTTTGGCTCACAGCCTGGTGCCATGAGAACATCACCGGCTGTTTCACCAGCGTTGAGTCCAGCGGAGTTTTCAGTGCAGTTTGGGAGATGAAGTTCATCCTGTTGTTACATTTTTAAGATTTCATTAGCTTAATTGGTGTCGATGTTGACTCATGAAGTCTTTGCCAAAAATATAGCACTTTAGATTGGGTTTTGTTTGTTAGCTTGATTCTATTTTTTTTAAGTCATGAGTGGGGAATATGACTGTGTATAGCTGTGGTGGGCCGCCAGATTTCTTTAGTGTGGCGTGTCTGCAGCCGTGTGGCCCCAGCAGAGCAAATACAGTGTACAGCTACAGGCGGGCAGCAGGCATCAAACAACCCTAAACCAGCCCAAATCCACAGCTCCTTTGAAGCAGCAGTGGCAAAGCGAGGAATGATTAGATCAGAGGCCTTAAATGTAATGGTTTCTCGGAGGCCTCAGGATGTCCTGATGAGGTATTAGAGGAAGTCATTCAGGAAGAAAGGGACAAATAACCACCTCCGGAGCCCGGCTGACCCGCGGGGCCGGCTGCATCCGCACGGGACGGAGCTGCAGTGGCTGTGCCGCCGGCCCCGGCATGCAGCAGCGGGGACATTCGGTGTTCGCTCAAAGTGAATGGAAACACAAAGCGCTGCTGCATGTTTGGGGAAGCATTGGTATTTTTTTCCTCGCCACGGATAGCGAGGAGTAAATGAGGAATCATCTTCTGTCCTCCCAGATTTTTATTTTTTTGGGTTGTGTAATGAGTCAGCTCTAATGGAGAAGTCCCATGGAATTAAACAAGAGATAAAATCAATATAGTTCCATAGAAATATAATTGGGTTTGGTAGAGATTGCTCTTAAAAACCTATAAGGTGTAAAAGAAAATATGGCCTTATTTTAGTTTCTGAGCCATCATGTAACTGGGGTGTAACTATCCATTAAATTCTGCAGGATGGATCAAAAAATCCATAAGGAGGTTTTAATTCTCCATTAAATCCTATGGAAGAGCTGGAACAGAACCGTATTAATTTTCCCTGAGACAATGCTTCTTCCCTCCATTAGCCTATAATAAGTTCAGCAACAGCCCCGTGGACAGCAGGTGTATTTACACGTGCTTATCTTTATGAAAGTTTTCTAAATTCTCAATGGCTAAACAATGTTATATTAAAACGAAATCTCTTTAACTTAACTAATACCTTCCTTTCACCCTCCCCTTTTTGTTTCTTTATTAAACAGGATTTGGCTTCGTAACTTTTGAAAATGAAGACGTGGTGGAAAAAGTGTGTGAAATTCATTTCCACGAAATCAATAATAAAATGGTAAGTTGTTTTTGTTCCACAGCGCGTGTCGGTGGCAGCGACCTCTCGCCCTTTCTCACAGACACGTGCCGTCCTGGGTGGTGGTCCTCTGGGGAGATAATTGGGTGCTGGGCACACCGCGCCTGGCAGAGGTGCCATGGGGACAGGCTGCTGAGCCCTGACCATGGCTTGCTCAGGCGCTACTCCTGTCCCCCCACCAGCAGGACAGTGCCTGCCCCCCCCCCACGAGGACAGGCGTTGTTTGCGGGCTCAGGCAGCTGCCCCAGAGCAGGTTTTGGTGTGGAAGCCAAAGGGCTGAAGATGGTGTGAATCAACCTGCTCAGCTTCTTGACCAGCCTTGGGGAAGCCCTCCTTCTCCCCCCCTGCTCTTGGGAAGAGCCGTGGCAGCTGCTGAACGGCTGCATTAGGGGGTTTCAGGAGGGAGGCGGACTGGGGTAGCTGTTACAAACCATGTGCTCCCAAAATAGCTGTTCTGGTCAAGCTCGCGAGTCCTGATGCTGCTCTGACGTTGCTGCTGCCTGTGTGTCCCCTGGGAAGTCGTGGCTCTCTGCCATCGAGCCGCAATCGCTTTCCACCCAGGCCCAACCCAGGAGTGAGACCTGGGTGAAGTTTCTCCTCTATGACAGTCAGGTCCCAGGTTGCAGGTTACCCTGTCAGTAAAGCCACTGAGCCAGATGAAAAAGGGCATTTGTATTTCAACTGATGCAGTAACTTTGATATTTTCAGTGAAAATATCCTTTTTCCCTTTGTCAAATCATCCTTTGCTTCTCAAATGTGTATTCAGATATGCATTGTATATTGGTCTGATATGTGTTCACAGACTTTAAATTCAATAATAGAGCTTTTAGTGTGGATAAGATCAAAGCAATCTCCTTGGCATATGCTGGAGGCCTGATTCAATATTTGACTTGCTAATTTTTCCCAGGGCACTGAAATAATATTCTTCATATTGTTCCTCACTGCAATATGCATTTGAAATAAAAGTAAGGGTCCCCCTGGCAAACTGAGTGGTGGGATGGCAGGGCAGGGCTGGGGCAGTTCCCCTTGCCTGGTGGGAAGCCTCTCGCTCAGTCTCCGATGGGTGCTGTGGGCTTTGCCTGTGCCCTGTCCAAGCATCTCGCTGCTTCCCCAGCCGCCTCCTTCTTCTGGGGTTTCTTGCCTGCCACCAGCAATACCTCACCCTAGACACGGGCGTTGTGGGGGAGGCTCATTCCCTTGTATAGTGCCTAAATGCTGACTAATATGCCTTAAAACAAACCAAAAAGAGCAAGCCCCAACCACCCCCACCCCAGCATCCAGACGACAGACCCAGCAACAAATTAGAAACGTTTGGAATGTAAATTTAGGTAAGACTTGTCATTTGGGAGGGAAGAGCTGCAGTGCCACTCTCCAGGGTTTTCCTACCGCTTAATTGTGGGTGGGTGGGTGTCGGGTCATACTCTGTAGGTTTAGTTATTTCACACAATAGATTTTTCTCTGGAGCAAGGCTCAGCCTTCACCTGATGCAGGTCAGCGCTGCCCAGTATTGCCCTGGTGAGGTGCTGGATGTCGGTTGGAAGGAGGTGGTGGTGTGTCCCAGCAAAACTGGCATCAGCAGCGGGGCAGAGCACATTATTTGATGCTTCCTAGTGGGATCTGCACTCCTGTGCCGTAAAAATCTTACCCAGCTGTTTGCAGACCCGTGCTAGGGGAGGAGTGGTGGGAGAGGTGTTGGGAGGATTTCTTCCCAGATGAAAGGCTGCACGGGAAAGAACAGCAGAGCAGGGAACGTGGAGGATGGGACAGGGCAAAAACACTTCAGGAACATCACAAAGAGCAAAAGAAACAGTGTAGGCTGCTGGTGTTTTGTTGTCACAGATAATTAAAAGATATTCTTCCCAGCTTTCCGTTCCTGCTTGGTGCACAATCCAGGTGCCACGATGCTTTGAGCATTCTCTTCTTGTCACTTCTTCTACAGCACTAATTTTAAAAGCAGCCCACGAGGGAGGAGATGAGACGTGATCCTGTCTTGGGACTGACTCATCGTATCGCTGATGTGTCTGCAGATTAATTACCAATCCCATGCAGGGGCAGGAGGACTTGTGCACGTGTGTGTGACAGTGAGCTGGTGCAGATGGCCAGAGGTGACACGCAGCTGGCTGGGGGTCAGAATTAGGCACAGGCATACTTTCCACAGCACCCTCAGAGACTCACCACTCCTGCTTCATTTTTAACATGTCCCCCTCTAGCATTGAGCTGCCAAGGGGACAGGTTCTCGCAGCCCAGCTCGAGGCGACTGGGTTTGCAGCTGCTTGGTAATCTGGGACTGGGACGCCCCATCCCTGTTCCTTTCCCCATCCCTGGGCTGCTTGGCTGGGGCATCTGTGGCTCCGCAGGCACCAACTCACCCTGAGCTTGCTCTTTCTCATCTCCTGAATGCTGTCATTTCCCAAAACACAGGGGCAAGCAAAGGGTAGCAGGGCTGCTGTTGTTCACGAGCCTATTTCTAGCCTCCTGTCTCTCTGGCAGGCTATTTTTAGCCCACCCATTCTGCTTCTGTTGCCATCCGTAAAGCTTAGAATGTCAAATGTAATATTAAACGAGCAGTGTGAAAACGAAAAGAAAATGCCAGTGAGGTATTTAATAAATGAAACTTGGAATTTATGTGGGAGGCCAAAGATGCTCTCCAAACATTGGCGGGGGGGAACAAATAAAACCCAAACAAGCTACCTGCAGAATATTGTTCCTCTGACATAAGCAGGCTGCTTTGCAAGGAGAAACCTGGTTTTCTAAGGGGGTGCAGAAGTAGCTGGAAAAGAAATGTGATGGAGTAATTTATTTTCCTTTAGATTCCACTGTGATAGAGTCGCTCACATCACGGGTATGATGGGACAAGCACCGGCGAGCAGTGCGATGAGCTGAGCCTGGCCCAGGCGCTTTGCACTTGAAGTCAGGATCTCAAGTCAGACTCTGAAGCAGCTGACAAAAATGTTAGGCTGTTTTAAAATAGGCTTTGACGCTGCGTAGCACCTGTGGCTGTTTTTCTCTCTCAGGGTGGGATTTTGTGGGCTTTTTGTTGTGGGTTTTTTTAATGTATCAGCACTCTTCGGGCTTCTCTGAAGACTGGCAGCCTTCGCTGTGTGGTGATGTTTTAGACGTGTATATCATGCACCACGTGCCTTTGGGTTTTCATCCAAATACTTTGTAGTCTAAGGCACCTCCATCCCTGGAAAGACTAAACTGTGTCCCACGTGCAGAAGGCAGGAGGGCGCATGAGACCCCCAGTGTCCAAGGTCCCTGCAGTAACCAGGAGCAAAGGAAACACAACATACAGCCAACAAACCACCACCAACCTTGCACAGACATTTCAAGAAGCCACTGAGTCCTTTGCCAGCTGGACACCATGGAAGACAGAGGTCAAGCCCCAGATGTGGTTCTGGGCTTCGTGCATGATCCTGCTGCCTTTCCAGTTGGCATCTTACTGGTGGCAGTAATTTGCTGGCTGTGTTGGGAGGAGGTACATGGAGCATAGTCCGTGGGTGATGCATGTCATGCTGCTCGGCTGTTTACAGGCACGACACTGGGCTGCAGGCGTTTGGGGTGTTGTAGGTAGCTAGTTCTGGAGCAGACGTCTTCGGGGAGGCTTGACTGAATGACCCTGCCATCTCTGCATAAGAAGCATCTGGGTCAGGGAGTGGCTGTAGGGCTGAATGTGGCATTGGCTTGTCCAGAAGGCATGTCAAGGGACAAAGGGGAAAGTTATAGGACGTGTCCTGGTTTCAGCTGGGATAGCGTTAAATTTCTTTGTAGTAGCTAGTATGGGAGTGTGTTTTGGATTTTTGCTGGCAACAGTGGTGATAATGTGGAGATGTTTTGGCTGTTGCTAAGTCACGCTTACACTGGTCAAGGACTTTTTCAGCTCCCCGTGCTCTGCCGGGGGCACAAGAAGCTGGGAGGGGGCACAGCCGGGACAGCTGACCCAAACTGACCCACGGGATATTCCATACTGGTGGCCCGTACGGGGATTTCTTGTGCTTAATCTGGGTCCAGAAATCACCCTCCTCCCTTGTGAGGAGATTGTTTTAGTGTTGTAAGCATGTCTTGATGTTTTGTCCCAAATCTGCAAAGCACACAAGCTCATCACACTTTGCCACGCCCTCACCGCTCCCAGCCCTCCATGGGGCCATTAACTCTCATTTTACACTCCAAGCAAGTAACCAGAGAGTTAAGGAACAAACTCCAGTGGCCAGAAATTAAATAGCAGCTCTAGTTCAAGGACCCTACTGCTATTCCTGGGAAACTCTTTGGGGCTGGGGTTGTCCCTTCATTTGACACATCTGTAGGACCTACCAAAAGGGAATTGTCATCGTGAATGGGGCATACAGGCACCAAGGCTAACAGTGTGCCTGGCACTGGGGAGTCTGGTTGTCAGCAAGTCACAGGAGAGCATCACTGCTTGTTGTTTCCTACTGTAGGATCACTACCAGCTTGTAGAGCTGGAGCCTGACACACCTGGTTGTTGTGGGAGAGCGCATGTGGGCACTGCTGTGAACTGTCATGCAGAGAGGCCGATGGTCATGGCAACAGGTTCTCTGCAGAGGGCTCATTGCAGGAGTGCGCCGGTAGGAACCCGTGCTGGGCAGGCAGGTGTGCAAGGTGTTACTGACATTAGTGGTGCTAGGGAGAGGCTGAAAATGCAGTAGCTTTGGAAGCCCCGTCTGTCAGCTGAAGGACACTGCAGACCGCTTGCGGGTTGGATGCATTCCTATGGCGTTGTCTTCAATGTGCTTTAAATTATGTAGCTTGTGAGCTGTGCGATGACACCGCCCTTGCTGGGCTCTCCAAGGGTGGCTGGGTTCTCCAGCCCTCACAGGGCAAGAAGGAGCTGCCCAACGCTGGATGTTATCAGGTGTCTTGGGGACAAACTGAACTGATGAACCGCGATGAACTCTGGCAGACTCGGCTCTCCTGTAGCTGTCGACTTCTTTTGTGGTCTGAGGACACGCTGAGCAGCTTCTGACCCCATTGTCCCCACCCCACCTTTGTCAGTTATCTACTGTTTGGGTTTGGTTTTTTTTAAATATGCTTATAACCTTTCTTCTGTTGCCTGGTGTAGCCCTGCCTTAGCGGCAGGACGGGGTGAATACAGATTTCTCTGTTAGAGGAGCGATAGTTCTGGCTTGCTGTGGCATGAATGACATGGCGTCCCCAAGGTAATTGAATATCAACTAACTGTTGAGATTCGAACACACATTGCTGGCAAGACAAAGTTGCCTTGTCTTTGGGTGGTAAAATGAGGTTTTGTGCATTGTGAATATGTCCGCATTCTGCTTTCCTCAAAATAGCCCTGGTTTCCCTGGAAAGCTGTTAGCCATGGTTTTTGAGACGTCCTGGTGCTGAGAGCTGACAGCCTGTGTTGTTGTACTGGGTGTAAGAGGCTTTTCACTCCCCATCTCAGCCGTCCTGGGTTCTAGTGGCTTTGACTGCTCAGTTTGACCCAAGAGTACCCCAGTGTAATGTTAATTCTCCAAACTAGACTAAACAAAAATAGTGAATTTTAGTTTCCCTGCTTTTTTTTTTTTTTTTTTAGCCTTAGAGTTAAAACTTTCTTTGTTAGGCTGCTGAAAGTGAAGCACATCCCTCATGCAGGGGAGGTGGAAAAAATCTGGAAATTATTAAGATGTACAGAAATGCTGAACTGAAAGCTTTTGCAAGATCCAGATTTATGTACAAAGTACCCGCATCGGGCAGGCTCTTGGGGGTGATTCAGTACAGTGCTGAGCACTGACTCGTAAATCCAGATCCATTCCCTCCTGGAGAAGCTCCATTGCACGTCCCACATTGCCAGCACGCGTGTGACATTCCTTCTGCCCCCAGGGTTTTACCCTCATGGTAACTGCGGCTGTGGGATGGTTATAGCCATCTCCATCCCATTCCCCATGGAGGAGCAGGCTGGCTTTTTGCAGACAAGCAGCCTGAGCCCTTTTTTTCCCCTTTTCCTGCCTCTGTTGGTGAGGAGGCACCGTCCAAGCCCACCACTGGTCCACTAACATGGTCCTTCGCCTCCTGTTGCTGCATTTTCCCCATTTGCGAATGGGATTGTGCCTGGGCAGCTTCTGCAGAGCACTTCAAGGCCTGACGTTGCCGAATGGGGAGTGTTAAAACCCACCTGAGGCATGCAGCCCCTTCCCGAGGGATGGCAGAGCGGGGCCAGGGCTCCTGGTCCCGAATGTTGCATGCCATCCCTCCCAGGAGGCAAGAGTCTCTGCTGGATAACAGAGACTGTTTTTGCCTTCGATATGGGGTATATTTGTTTACAAAGGCTTAGGAATTATTTTTCCTTCCTACTGGTAACTTTTTCTTTCCATTTAAATCCCAGTTAAAACTTTTTTGCAGCTCACTGCCATTCCCTTTATATCCTCATGTGCTGTGAAAATCATAAATTACGCTAGTCTTTCAGAGAGCAGCAGTAGGCTGTTTTGTGGTTGCAAAAGCTAATTACTGGGTTATTGTTTCTAACAGTGCTAATCCAAACTTCATTTTCCTATTAATTGTCCGTCGAGCCAGGCTAGATTGTTTTTATCATCCTGACTGTTTGCAGCACAAGCGGCTGCGAGGTGTAACCAATGCCACCGTGACATTTGGAGTGGTGGCGAACCCAAAAAAAGTGGTTGCGAGATGAAATGACACACTTCTGGTGCTCAGTCCCAGTCATCGGGCTGGAGAAATTAGATTGGCATGCTCCTGTTAAATGCCCCTCTGATTAAAAATAAGCAAAGGACAGTTTGAGAGGATATTGCTGAGCTGCTGTGCTGGCGTGCAGGGTGGCGAGGAGGGAGGCTGGCACTGCTCGGCGTTTGGAGCTCACTGTGTCCATGGGCTCTCGAGGGCAGTTGATGGAAAGGGGAGGTAGCAGCAGGCTGCTGGCTTTAGGCTGTGGGCCTTTCTAGGGCACCGAGGTTTTGGGGGACATGCAGCCCAATTAGGCTGAAACCCACCATCAAGTCTCAGGCTTAAGCCTCCCTGGGAAGCTCCGACGGCTTTGTCCCCGCGGGGCAGTGATGGGGCTGGGTGCCAGGCATACATATCCTGTGCTGTCCTCGTCC
This sequence comes from Phalacrocorax aristotelis, assembly GCF_949628215.1. NCBI lineage: Eukaryota > Metazoa > Chordata > Aves > Suliformes > Phalacrocoracidae > Phalacrocorax > Phalacrocorax aristotelis. The sequence goes on along the minus strand of NC_134293.1, from coordinate 5,316,248 downwards.
CCAGCCCCGCTCCAACAGCAGCACCTCAGCGTGCGAGCGGCTGCTTGGGAAATTCACTGATGGGAAGTTTTCTGTTTCCTCTTCTTTCTCTTTTTGTCTTAATATCAGGGCCCAGGAACCCTGTGGGGCTCTCCATCACATGCTCAGTAGCGTGTCTGCACCATCCCATGCCTGCGGGAGTCTGTGTGTGTGCATGGGAGTGTGTGTGCGCGGGAGCATGGGTCTGCAGGGGACAGGGGTGTGGAGGTTGCAGGGGACAAGGGTGTCGAGGTTGATGGCCCTGGCTGGAGGACGCACCAGTCCTCACCCTGGCCCTTACTGGGGTGTTTCTCTCCCGGAGGACTTGCTGCTCCAACAGCACTGAAGAGGAGACGGAGGAAACCGCTGGCCCTGTTGTGGCTGTGCCCGAGTTTTGGGATGTCCGGAGAGTGGGTCTCCCAGCACTGCCCTGTTTCCCTTGTGCAGCAGTGTCTGGGCTGTGCACGCATGCCTAACCACTCCAGCCATGCCTGGTCCCTCTCTGCCCTTCTCCCGCTGCCTCCTGCAAGGACCCAAACACTTCTTGGCAGGAAAGTAGCAAAAGCGGAACTCAAGAAGAATTTTGCTCCAAACTTCACTGGGTTGGGGTAGCTCGTTTGCAAGAAAAGCATGTTTTGGCAGCGTTGGCAGTGTCTGAGCATTGTAGCTTCGGAAAGCGTTGCAAGCAAGCAAAGTAAATAGAGTCTGCGGAGGTTTGCAGCAGAAAGGGGAGGAGTAGGTGGTTTTGTTTAAAATACTCCCATTACAGTCAGTTAACCTTTATGTTACCTAAATGAAAATTGTATAAACCTGAAATTTTCGCTGATCAGGTTGCCTAGGAACAAGCGGTTGGTTTTCATAAGACAATGAATACGCAGTCACTGATCAGGCTATTAGGCACGGAGACATTTAGCCACATTACCCTACCTCCCCGGGTTTGCCTGGGGTAGTGGCCTGCTTGTGCGCAGGGCGCACGCCCACCTTTGCCTGCTTGCGCGAGGGACGGAGGTGAGGCGGGAGCCACAACCCTGCTTGGAGCTGACCCTCCTAGTCCTCCACGACAAGCAGCCCCGTTCCCGAGCCCCTGCCCACAGGCTGCTGGTGCCACGGCTGGGATGGGAGGGCCGAGGGCAGCGAGGCTGCACGTGGCCGTGCCACCATGTCTGCCAGGAGCCAGGCCCTGGCTTGCGGCACCCCTTCTCCCGCTCTGTTCTGGCCAGGCAAGGGCCAGGGGGAGCTTAAATGTGCAAAGATTGAGGAACTGGTTATAGAACAAAGTTAGAGGCATAAAGTTCAAGCCTCTGGATTCAGCCTGAGACCCTTACCCTCAGACCAGTGATGCTCGTTGTGAAAACCGTGCAGGTGGGGCACACGGGGACTTGGGGCTTCCTCACACCCCATGCAGGGCTGCACTGCATATCTGCGCATTTTCCTATTGCTCAGAGCATGGACTAAAGTGTAGAGCCATAGAAATGGGTTGGGATAACTCTGGTTAGCTCCGAACGAGCTTACCGGCATGGCCGTAGTGCCAGTACCAAGGGGGGCACGGGGGTAGTCTGCTGGGGTGGCAGGTCAGCAGTGCTGGAGCTGGAGAATATGAAAAAGTGCTTTATTTCTTCCTTTTCCCATCCAAAAAGAGGCTGAGAACCAGGACCCGGTGGTGTGGCTGGGGGTCCTGGATGTCCTGCTCCTGGCTGGGCTGGGTCGCCGCCTCTCACTGGGTGTTGGTGGAGACGCGCAAGGTGGTTCAAGTGGCATTAAGCAACTTCAAAAGGCAGCAGGAGTAACTGGAAGTGAAAGAATGCAGATCGTTTATTAATAGGGTTTACAGAAATTTTCTGCTGGGTAGAAATATTGATTCTTTATTCCTGTTTTAAAAGGAGCTTTTTGTAATGATCACCAAGAGTCATTTTCTGTTATCGATTGCAACAGAGCTGTGCTGGAGACCTCCCTCCATTCATTCCACACCCGCGAGTACCATTGAGAGTGAACGCAGCACAGGTTTTCCTTTCAGGAACATGGCAACTTCTTAAATCAGCATTTCTGTCATCTTTACAGTGGGGTTTTGCTATGTGTGTTTAAAGAGACATACACGTTTGCTCTTTTAAATCCGTTTACGCTATTCTTAAAGTTCACCTTTGAGGGGGAGGCGGTGTGGGGAGGCAAATGCTAAAAATAAAACTCCCCCCTTAAGTAGATCAGTTCTGCATTTGACATTTACATGGAATTCATTTGCATCTCATTTGTACATGTTTCTGCTCAATAGGTAGAATGTAAGAAAGCACAACCTAAAGAAGTGATGTTTCCACCAGGGACGAGAGGAAGGGCACGTGGATTACCGTATACCATGGACGCTTTTATGCTAGGGATGGGAATGTTGGGTAAGTGCCGTAGCCACCACACGTCTCCTGGAGCCAGCGGCTCCCGTGTTGTCTCCCTGATTTCTGAACGCTTAAGGCGTAGGGGTGAGCAAATCCCTGCACCTGTGTGGGTGCGAGTCTAAAACTTCAGCAGGGGTGGATTGGGGAAAATAATCCTGTCTGTGGTAAATTATTAACTCCCCCCCCTTCCTGGAATATAAAAATGTGCATTTAAATGGATGTTTTAAATAGTCTGTTTTACTCTTACTCGCAAAAATAGAATGATGAAAGATGCAGTGTGTTCATTCTGACTAAAAATGATCTCTCCCCTTTTTTAGAGGAATTGAGTCACACATTATTCCCCTTCTTTTAAAGGTATCTTTGACAGTTCAGCATAGATAATTGAAAATCTTGCCGGTTCTTAAATGGCATGCAAGATGGAGAAAGCAGGGAGGTGCATAACAGTATAGGTCACAACAATAATTACAAGTTTCAAGGAGATGGAACGGTATTTTAGTCCAGAGTATTGTGTCCAGAAAATACTAATTAAATGGGATAAATGATATTTAATGGCAAAATTCTATTTGTGCATGAGGTCTATTTAGTTATAATTGGTTCTCATTTGTTTCTGCCTAGATAGTTGTTCTTCTATATAATGTGACAACTTCTTGATACTCTGTCCTCAGATTTACTAAGCCAATATGCTGCTAATCCATTTCCAATGTATTTTTGTAAAACCCCATATATTTTCAACTTTCTGCTCCCTTTGTATCACTGGACTTTCCCTCGGTTGTCACCTGCTGTGTCTGTAAAGCATGCGTGAACGAGAGGGCACCTGGAGGTGTTCCCAGGCAGAAATGAGCCTTTCCTGGGCAGGCATCCCTGGTACGTGGCCTCTCTGCGATGCTTTGAATTTTCTGTACTGGGTTTGGATGATACCAGAAGCTGAGCACAAAAAACAGCCTTGAAAGCTGGTGCTCAATTGTCCTGAGCTCTGCTGAGCAGGTCTGTGGGCTGTCTGAGATGCTGAAGGACCCCAAGGCTCCTGGAGCGGGCATCAGGCCAGAGGACTCGGTTCCTATGAGTGTCAGGCTGTTAGGCTGAGTTGTCAGACTTCAGGCACCGCTTGATTTGATAGGGAAAACTTTCCTGCCATGTTTGCTTTATCTCTGAATTAATAGTACTTCTGTTCGTGTGGCTGAAGCGATCCATTTCTAGGATGTTTAATTTGGTTATTTCAGCTGATCATCTATTTTTCTGTCCCCCACACTCCACCGCCACCCTGCCCCATAGTGTTGGGAAATTGCATTTTATGGTTAAAATATTTATCTTCTTCTAGTCAGTCTGTGATTTCATTACCTGTATGTTCCCAGTGTGCTTGAGCATATGTACTTTATTTCCGTTTCTCTTTCTTTCCTGCTTGTGGTGCCTGAGGTTTGGGGTTGGGGAGGTGGTGCGTGCCACCTTGCTGGCCGGTCCCACCCGGCTGCTGGAGGAGAGAGCCCAATTCACCCCGGGTAGGCAAGAAGACCCAGGGCAGCATCCCTCTTCTGCTCACCACAGGCAGAGTCGCCTCAACCCTTCTCCTCGCAGCCAGGCAAGGAGTGAATGGAGCTGGGGTCCACCCCAGTGACCTGAAGGGAAAATTCAGCCCTCAGGTGCAGCATGAGTCATTCCCACCGGGGCTGCCTCCCTGGAAAAAGATTGTTTCAAGCCATATGCAGTAAAAGAAGCCCTCAGCGAGCGGATCTATGTCTGCACAGAGCAAGCGATGCGGGTGCCTGTTGGCAAATCCCTGTCCTGCTGCGGTGGGGTGGGTCAGGTCACCCCAACCGGCTCTGCTCCGGCCGGTCTCACAACGTGCTCTTACTAGATTTCAAATCAGGGTGACTTGCTCAGAATTAATGATTGATTCGTGTTGAAGGCCAGATGCTTCATTATCTGCTCTAGCTGTTTTTTTCATCTTCCCAGTTTCTGCTTGCTACAGTGGCACCATGTTAAATAATTAAGTGCTAAACAAGGAAATTGCAACACATGAGAGCAAGGCTGTCTAGATGCCCGTTATAAATCCCTGTTTTCAAAGGCTGCCTCTAAGAGTTGGCTTCAAGGGAGCTGATGGGCAGCAGCTCAGCAGGGAGCCCAAATCTCTCCTTCCCAAGCCCCAGCAGCTTCGTGGCGGTGGTGGGGCCCTGTCCCCACAGGGAGAGGGGCGTAATTAACCCATCAAACGGCGAGGCCCACAAAGTAACGTACCGCCGGAGGCAGCGTCTGCAGTAGCCGAGCGTTTTGCTGAGATCCCAGGAGGCTGGTGTCAGCCCTACCCCATTCTTCCTTTTAGATGCCTAGCTGGACTGAAACAGAGCAATTGAGGCTGCTCTTGAAGGATTTTTATACCTGTTTCCAGAAGCCCTTGCTCAAGGTCACCTTCTCCAGATGCCATTCATGGGTAGAGGAGGGAATTGGAGGAACGAATGCACGAGACAACCCAAAGGGAAGAGCGGAGAGCGACTCCCTCCAAAGCTATTAAGGAAGTTGGTCTTTTTCATTAATCACAGCCTCCCCAAGGAGCCTGCAGCAGCCAGGGTCTAAAGGTGCGTAGGCAGCCGCTTCTGTGATGATTTGGTTGATTGGAACAAAATTAAAGTGTTCTTCTGAAAGGATTTTTTGACTCTGAGAGCACGGGCAGGCTGAGCCTTTTGCCAAGCCTGCTTCTGGGCTCTCTCGGGCTCGATCTGCTGGTGGGACACACACAGTCTCAGGGGAGATCAGGAACATTAATGAGCCGCTCTGCGTAAGGAGTGGGCTGGACTGGTTTCAGTTCCAGTGATCGATCTCTCCCTGGCAGCCCACCCGGCAGGAGGAGCTGCTCCCCAGCCCCATGGATGCTCGTGAAGAGGCATCATGTCCCCCCTAGCAGGCAGCACACACATCTGCAGCTGAGTGGGAGTGGGTCGGTGGCCGAGAAGCTTGCCAACCACTGAGAAGCCTCACATCTGTCACCTGGTCCTGGTGTGTAAACCAGGAGCCCCGTCGCCCAAGGGCATGTGCGTGTCATTGCATTGCCCCATGGCTTTTTGCCCTCTGTTCAGGTCTGTACCTGAAAACTTGGGAAAAAAAAGAGAAAAGAAGAAAACAACTGAGGAGCAACATTAATAGCGGGTGATGTCTGCCCTGCCATCTGAAGCAGCTCTGTGTGTCTGGGACGTTGCAGCTGCCATTGTGGTGGTCCTGGCAGGGACGCCCAGCTCTGGAGGTGAATGCCACGCTGCTTGATCTGAGCTGAGGCCCTGCAGCACCCACTTCTTCTGGCAATGGCCATCTTAGACTTGTTGGTTGGGCTCTTTTTAAATTGCAAACCCCTCCAGAGACAGGAGCGCTTGGCCCATAAAGCTTATGCCCCCCAGACTGCCAAAATTATGTCTGATATGAACACCGGATTTTCAGAAATTCTCTGGCTGCTTATATCACTGCACAAGGCAGAGCGGGGCTCTGCATTACTGCACATGTTCAATCTAGGTAGGCTGAACTCATGCATAAAAGAAGCTTGTGCCCTTCAAAGAAAGTCATTCCTTTTTTCCATCAGAGTCTGTTTAATAGAGTAGCAGCTGCCTCTGAGGAAGGATTCAGGAAGGGGAGCCCTTCGTTAGCAGAGGCTTCCTGGGAGGCTGCACAACTTCCCGGAGCCCCCCGGGCTCCTACAGCAGCACCCGCTATAGCCATCGCTAACGAACGCGGCTGCGGCCACCCTTAGCTTAGCTCTTTAGGTCAACTTTGTTGGACCAAGGGAGAAACTTCCACCGCAGATGTATTTCTTCTCCATAGCTGCTCTCTAGTACGTGACCACCCCGTGTGTCCATAGGAGATGATTTTGGTTTGCATTCCCTGGTGCCACAGGTGCTTATGTCAAGGTCACAGCATGTTTCTTTTGAGAAAGACCCTGAGCGGTTTTGTTGCAGTATGGGGCTATGCTTCGGCAGAAGGACCATGCCTTTCCTTGCAAAGGACCTGGTATTCCTTGCTCTGAGCAACATTGGGAAACAATAATTTTCTTGCATTTACTGGAACGTTTGAATTAATTTTGAACGCAGAGGTCCCCAGGCCCCAGTTTGCCCGGTGTTCCCACATATTAACCATGAGCTTTGTCCATCTCAGATCACCAAATTTAAAAATTAAAAGACATTTCCATAGCCTGGTTCAGTGGTTGTGGACTCTTCCCCACTTGGAGCGGAGAAACTGTTTCTCCCTTTGGGGGCGCTGGTGGGATGGAGGGGAGTCAGGAGTCCGGCTCGTGTCTCCTGCCTTTCCAGTGACCTTGTGCGTGCACCATGGCAAGCTGCTTGGTTTCCAGGGCCACATTTCACCTTTGCAGATTGGAAGGTAGGGCAGTTTGCCCAGACTTTGTAAAACGTCTGCAATGCTCGGGCTTTACCATGGACCTACCAGGATGGGCGTTAGCACCAGGGATGTTGTGATGCCCTCAGGTACACTGCAAGTAAAAAGGGCAGTGTTACCTGTTTGCAGTTGTTTTCATTGTGGAAGCAGAGCCTTTGCTTTCCCCTTGGAGACCATCTCTGTACCGAGCGGTTGCTCGCACACTGCAGTGGTAACGGACTCCACGGCCATGTGGGATGTTGGCTCCACCAAGAGTGTGGCAGCCGGCTGAGCGTGACCGTTGGGTGGTCAGCGTGGTGCTTCCAGCAGCCATCGCTCTCACCTTGCCTGGCAGCCCTGCCCGGAGAGCATCCAGCACAGGGCAGGATCTGGCCCGCTGCAAATGGGGCTCTGCAAGGCTCCTGCACACACGCTGAAAGGTCAAGCAGCCCGCAGGGTGGGTGCATCAGACCTGCTGTCGTTGATGTCAGACAGGGGCTGGGTGGAAGCGGTGCTGTGAAAGCAGTTTCGGTTGTTGGTTTGAGTTGTGCTTCCACAGACAGGAGGGTCTTGCTTCAGGGGAGGTAATCCAGGCAAAAGTTGGATTTTTGGTTTAGCAACAAGGATAATTAGAGAGATTGATCGTTCCCTGGGACTACTGAAGCAAATAAACTGTTCGGTGCCCAATGCAGGATGAGAATGGTATCTAATGGAAATGGTGGTAGGTCAGCATGGCCATAATTTGGCTTGATGAAACATCCACATGGGCATGGTGTTAATGCGCTATTGGTATTCAGCCAGGCAATTTCCCCTGTGCGGATCGGGCTTTGACTCGTTAGAGCAGAGCTGAGCACTGCAGCAGTAAATGAAGAGGAAAATTGAAGTAATGTTGTATTATAAATTGATGATTTCATCTGCCTGACCTAGAGAGCATTGAGTGCTGGTGATGCAGGCAAGAGCCCCCCAGGCAGCTCCACCAGTGCCACTGCCGTCGGGCACCGCCGGGTTTGGCCGGGGAGAGCCGGGCTGCTGCTGCACACTGCCATGGGTTTGGCGGCAAATGCACCAGGGCAGGAGCATCCCCAGCCCCACAGAGCATTCCAGAGCAGGGCAGCGGAATAGACGGCATCCTGCACTGCAGCGCCAGCTCCAAAAACACCACGGGCACGTGGGCAGCTGCCATTCACTGCCGTGCCTGTCCGGCTGGGGCCACGGGGACCGCATCTGCAGCCTCTGCTCCCCAGGGCAAACCTTAGGCGCTGCCAGCACGCCGGTCCCCTGCGGCCCTGACAGTCACAAACTGACAAATCTGTTTCGGAGTCATTTGAATTGGAATAAAACTTAATTTTTTCCAGTTGGCAGGGAGAGGGGCTGCAGTTGGACACTGCAGAGCGATTTTTCATGGTGGAGCTTGCAGTGGTGTTAATGGCGCTACTTACTTAGCAAACAATCCATTTATCAATATTATTTTTAAAAAAAAGAAAAAAGGTTTGTAAAGCTTAACGCTGAAAGATCTGATTTAATGACAGAGGTGATTAATTTCTAAGGGAATCCAGCTGTTGAGCTGTGAAATAAATACACAAGGGCTATGCGGTGTGTACGTATTGCTGAAAGCCACAGCGTGCTGTCCTGGGATCGCAGGGCTGCTTTCCCCTGGCACTGCTTAATCCCGTAATCAAAATGCATCCAAGCATTTTTATCTTTCAGTTTTAGATTATGATTAACAGTATGTTATATGTATATATAAATCTAATCAGAAATGGAGGGACTTGCTGTGGCAGAAAAATAGCTGTATGATGTATGAGTATATTAAAGAACAAGTAAAAGCAGAGATGGGAGACGCGCAGAAGAACCATTCAGCTGCTAAACCTGTTCTGGGGGTCCAGTCCGGCTGCTGCTGTTGTCGCTGCTGAGGTTCCCAGTGACTTCAGACAGAGCGAGAGCAAACTTTTCATGGTGGTTTCTTGTCCTGGAGAGATCTTTCCTGGGCACTGGAGGAGTCTGGGTGGGCTGGCTGATGCTGCCAGTCAGTGGGAACCTTATGCATCGTTCCTTGCACTGACAGTTGCAAGGGCAGCTCCTGTTTTTAAGCAAACTGGGCAAGGAAATGCTGAGGATCAGAAGTGAGGTTACAGTTTTAGGAAATCTGTACAGGACAGCCTGTGACATCGGCTGTACTGGTTGTAGCAAACAGCCGCAGTGAGACCAGAGAGGGCAGCTGTTTTGCATAAGGGCTGGAAAGTTAAAACACAGGGGGGTCACAGTGTGTGACCCCTTGGCTGCTGCCAGCCCACGCACGTTTAGGGACTAGTGTCGCCTCCAACACATACGCAAACCTTCCTGCTGCCGGAGAGCGAAACTGCTCTCCCCTGGCCTGGTTGTCAGAGCTAACTGCCTGCGATGCTGGCGAGGCATGCACTGTGTAACGCTCAGCCCTTGGCCGAGCACCCGCGGGACTGACAGCCGAGCGGTGGTACCTCTGTCCATCAAACACCCGCGGGCAGACCGCCGGCACCCACCGCCCCCCAAGGGCTCTGCTCTCTTACAGACACTACCTTTCACTCCCAGCCGCTGTGTTAGAGTGGGCAGAGTTGCCACTTAATGCATTTACTTCAGCGTTTTTATTAACAAAATGATCTTGAGTGGTATTTTTGTCATCGTAAAACTTCAAACGCTGCCTGAGGTTGGATGCGTTTCTGCGCGTATCTCAGAAATTGCTTTAGGAAGTGGTTCTCATACCTGGGTTTTACTTTGCTGAAAAATTAAAAGCTCTTTGACTCTCTGGCTCATTGCTGTTGCTGCCTCTAACTCTTTGATGTGTTAACTGTTGTCCTTCACACTCCCAGGTTAAAGAATTACTACTACCTTAATCTCCAACTGTCAATAGCTCTGAAGCAAAGTACATTCATTGTAAGCTCTCCAAATGTCAGAGCAAACCTGTGTTATGTGTTTAGCCTTAGCATTTGGCATTTACTCTTCCAGCTAACAAGTATGCACAGTCCTTGGACTTCAGATACCAAAGTGCATGTTAATTACCTGAGTGACAGGTCTCATGCACAAAGCCAGGCAGGCAAGCTCTAGATGTTTCTATCCAAGATAATAATGAAACCTTTCTGCAGTTTTGCATGAGTGGAATAAATCTTGTCTTTTAATACCTTCAGTAAAATCAAGTCTCACCCATCCTCCATGTCATTTTGCGTTGTATTTAAAAACAAAAAGCCTTTTTTAATCTTCAAATGTCTCTTTCTCTCTCTCTCTTTTTTTATATTTCTGTGATCAAGGTTACCCAAATTTTGTTGCAACGTATGGCCGAGGATATCCTGGATTTGCCCCAAGTTACAGCTATCAGTTCCCAGGTACGTACATTTCATTTGCAGATTTACTTTTTTCCCCCCTCTTTCCTTGTTTTGTTTTTTTCTTTTCCTTTTTTTTTTTTAAATCCATAGCTGCAAGCTGAGACAGGCAAGTCCACAGGGAGCATCTCACACAACAACAAATTTTTTTACTATTTTAAAACAGATATTTCTATATACATATTTTAAATACATTTTTACTAGCGTGTAAATTGGTACTGGTTATTTGAAAACAAACTTCTTGAATTAAAACATAAAGCAACAGAGATGATTTAAGAGCTATTACCATCCCTTTGACGGGTTTTTCCTTTTTTGTCTGTAATAGATATATACACAGACAGACAGACACACGCACACAGAGGCTCACACACACGTTCCCATACTATCCTGCGGTAAGCGTATACTCATTACAAGTGCAGTCTTGGAGAGAGAAGTCCAACCTTCCTGTGTTCTTTATCAAAGTCGCTGGTGTCCTTCAAAGGAATAGTTTCTAGCCATGTGTTTATGCTTCGTTTTGGCTTCGGTTTGGTTCCCCCCTTTCTGCAGCGTGGCCGCTGCCTGCCGCAGCGGTGGGACCGGGTCGGGGCGGCTGCACCACGCCGCAGGCTGGCTGTGGGGATCATGAAAAGCACTTTCCTGCTCCAGCACATCCCACAGGTGGGGCTGAAACTGCACAAGACAGTTCCTTTCCGTTCACCTTGGGGTTTCCCATGCAGCTCAAGCAACGTGACACTGCTGTGGTTTTGGCTTACTAAGAGCTGAAGCCCACCCGGACACCGCGGCGAGCAAACCCCGGTGCGCAGCGCATTAAATTCATGACCGCGGCTGTCACGGGGGTCACTCACGAGCAGCCCCGCCGCCCGCTGCCGCGCTCCTCGGCGGCTTAGAAGGGGAGTGGTGGGAGCACAGCGCTGCTCGGGGCGACTGAGAAGCAGAGTGGGCACCGGTGGGTGCGGGAGGGGCAGCAGCTCCGCGGGAAGGAAAACCAAACACCCTCACGGGAAGGTCCCTTAGGGAGAGGTGAGGATGTGGAGGGAAGCTCGGCTCCACCTGCAGCACACTGGGGCGAAGACAGAGCCTTGTGTTCGGCACTAGGTCATTAGGATGGAGCCTTGCGTTGGAAGCATACGTACTAGTAACATCTGTAAGATGAATAATGTCCTTGGGACAGGGATTTCTGTGGAGCTGGTTTCTGTATGACTAATAACACCATGGCAAACAGTGCTCTTAGGGTTTTTTTTCAGTTGCTAAACTTCTCAAACGCTAGAGCTCTACTTTAAACTCATCTGCCTCTTTCCCCACCTGTGCTACCCCCCTCCCAAACCAAGCCAGGTGCGAAACAACCAGGATGTCAGGGCTGGCGGCGGGGCTGCCGGGGCGGCGTGCCGGGCAGGGAGGGGCGGCAGCGGCGGGTCACCGGGCTGCTGGCGGTGACAAGGCAGCTGCCCCTGCGGGTGTCGCTGGCTGCTCCGCTGGAGCTTGTGGGCAGAGGTCCGGGCTGGCAGGGTTGCAGCCGTTAGGAGCTGAAAATGAGGAGGCTTCAGAAGGCGTTTGCATGTTGTCTCACACTTTCCTCCCAGGCCCTCACAACTCCTTGTACCAGCTGATTCGTATGAAGACAGCTAAATGAGAGACGCCTTTGATAAGTTAAATGATGAAAATCAGCAGAGCTTAGATGACTTTAATTATAAACATGTCTAAGATGAACGTGTCTGCCAGCTGACAGCAGAAGTACCATTTGACTCTAGCCTTCATTATATATATTTTTATTAAGGGCCTGGTTTTTCAAAACAGGCCTTCCAGTTATTTGCTAGTTGTTTTCAGTCTCTTGCAGAGATTGAATACGCAGAAGAAAATCAAAGTGGATTGTCACCACTAAAGAGCAGGTGGAACTCATTGCAGGCACCAGTTGTGCCTTCGGGAGCAGGGCAGCGAGGGGGAGCTGCTCGGAGTCCTCCACCGCCGTGCTTGGATTTCCCTGCCCTAAAGCTCTGCCTGTGGTTGTTTGCTCCACTCCCGCTCAGATGATTTATTCCTTAACAGCAATCAAAACCGTTAACAGAGTTGTTAGGCTGGTTTTCTCAGATGACTTGGGACTCGGGTCTCCAGAAACGCAATCCGTCGGAGCGGCGCGGGGCAGGGGTCCCCCCTGACGGGAGGCACAGTGCAAGGGGTTTGATGCCCATCAGCAGGACAGGGTGTCCCCCTCACTGGAGCCAGGCATACCGGGAGGAGTGCTGGGGGCTGAGCGCCCTGTACCACGGGAGCAAAGCTCAGGGTGCAAGGGAGCGTTTCGGGAGCGGGTCAGGATTTGAGGACAGGGATGTGCCAGCACCACTCGCTCCTGCCACGGGAACAGCAGTGGAAGTAAGTGCCACTCCACAGGGCTGGACTAGCATGAGCGTGGTTCCAGCACATAGTGCTCCTCCAAAAGCCCAAACCCCCCAGTCCTTCCCTTCGCCTGTTATGACACTTGCAGAAGTAGCCGTGGGGCCCGTGGTACAGCTGTGGCTTGGAGTGTGAGATAGGAGCACGTGCAAACCTGATGGAGAGAAATCGGAAATCTGCTTTTTCAATAAGTTGTCATGCCTAAATGCTCGGTGTCACGATGATTCGAAAAGAAAAATATTTGGCCATTTCTGCAGGAGCATCCCAGGCCGCGTGCCTGAGAGCTTCGGCTGCCTCCCGCCTCCGCAGTACCTAAAGAGCGGTGGTGTTGCAACCGCACCGATGTGTAGGTATACATACATACATACAAATATACAGCTGTATTCCGATGGTTCATTACAGAGGAGACCTGGCAGTGCTTTTTACTACAGTACAGTTGTGTTGTGAAACCTGTTCTCCTGCACTGGTGCCTGTGCTGCAGTAAATCAGCCGGGCGGGGTGGGCGGCAGCGGGGCCATCCCCAGAGGGTGTCATTGCAGGGCTGCGCTGTTTGCAGTCACCCTCCCACGGGGCTCCGCGCTGCGGTGCCTCGTCACCTGCCGGTGGGCGTTACTCCTGGTACTCCTCAAGTTATGCTACTGATTTAGTTTTTTAATTAAAAAAAAAAATTGGATGCCCGTCTGAATTGAACTCTCCTGTTGGTATTTACTGTTGTCCAAGTGAAATGAGGCTACGGATGTCACAATCCACCTGTTTGCATTTCCGTTTCTGTACCGGGGAGCACCGGCTGCCGGAGCTGCTGGCAGGGTCCCCTGCACGGTCCCTCTCCCGCATCCTCCGCGGTTTCCTATGGGCACCGGGGCGGCCCCTTGCTCCACGGGCAAGACACACGCAATCACTTTGGCAACTGCTCTATCTTCTCCTATCACGTTATTTTTTTTCCTCTAGGCCTTTATAACTCCGTACATAGCCTTTTTTTTTTTTTTTTTTAATTGCAATCACTCCCTTTCTGTGTCTTTTTTTTTTTTTTTTTTTAATTTCTGGGACTTATCTTTTCAGTTTAATCTATTAATTTCTGTTCTTATTTCACTTTGCAGACTATTTGCCGATTTCACAAGACATAATTTTTATCAACTAGTTCTTAAAGATGCATAACAAATTAATCGGGGTTTACTACAGTGCTAATGAGAGAGAGACAGAAAAAGCCTGGGTGGTCCATGTTTAATATCAATGTCCACTGAAAAATTGCTGCTCTTACTGGCTGGTTTGATTGACTGGACTTTTTATTTTATTTTTATTTTTTTAAAGGCTCCATATCCTCACTGCTCTGAGTTTGCTTTTTATTTTTTATTTTTTAATATTTTTTTTTCCTCTGCTTTGTTATGAGTTTTTAATGCCCACTTGGAATGTAACTCACAAGGATTGGGGATAGGGGCGTTACGAAGGCATGACTTCTCACAAACTTTTTAGAAATAATTTTATCAAGGAAGTAAAAATGATAATTGGGTCTCACAAGCAGCCCCCAAGAGAGATATCGGCGCCTTTTAACGTAGAGTCGTTCAGCAGTAGCACAAATCATAATGAGGGTGGAGCGAGACTAGTGTCTCCTGTCACCAGGATCATTAGCAGTGCAGGTTTAGTTACTGAAAACGAGTGCCCTGCCCCCGCGAGTGTGACCCCGTGGCGCTGGCGGCTGCAGGCGTGGCAGACCCACGCGTGTCCTCTCCTGTTCCGTTCGCTTTGGGTTGGTGGCTCTTTCTAGAGCGGCCGCGATCGTGCGAGGGCCATGGCTAGAAGCCACCAAAAAGAGGGCTCAGACAGGTAGTGCACCTCCCACAGCAGTCCCTGCCCCAGCTCCCAGCCACTAACCCCCCTCGTCTTGCAGCTGGCGATGCTCTCGCACACTCCATGTAGTCGCTTCTTCCTCCAGACTTTGCTTGCAAATCATCGGCAAATTACTGAAATTTTGGCAAGAGAGACGAGCTTTCCCCTGCTAGCTTAATCTGTGTCGCGCCTTTTAATCTCCACCCAAATCGCAGAAGAGCTGCAAACCTACGTGATAATGCCTCCATCCATTGGCTTTATTTTTAACAAGACCAGATTCTGGACTTTTGGGTAGAAAACACGTGTCATATTTAAATTCTGTTTTTCTTCAAGTGTTTCTACCCATTTTATAAGTTTGTGAGAAGTAAACTGCATGCTTACAGTAGAACTGTAATGCATTTTAATGTTTGTTAATCCACTTGTTTAAAATGTCAGTGTCAAAGGCTCTACAATACACGGCTATGCTGTTCATTTCATTAAAGATGCTTGATGTAATAATTGGTTAGTTTTCTTTTTACTTTTCTGCAGGCAATAGCTTTTTTTAATCTGTATGGCTTCTTATTATTTTGTTTGGGTTTTTTTGCTATGAATTGCTTTGCTTTTGTGAACTTGTCTTAGTGTGCATGACTTGCAAACATTTCGGCTATTGTGAATTTTCTCATTTTTTGTAAATAGTCCATCTGTGCTTTTCTTTTTTTCTTTTTTATGACTTTTTTCCTGTAAGTAACTGAGGTAGAAAATAATAATAAATTGTTTACAACGGATATGCTGTGTTGCTGCTCTCTTAGCTTGCAGTTTTAATATTTTGGTTTGGACGCACCAAATAACCAGTACCAATGACAATTTAATAAAAGAATAAAACAACCATCACTCAAAGTGTGTGACCCAGTGTTTGAAGAATCTGCAGATGAGCGGTTACATACGAGGTGTGTTTACAGCAAAAATTAAAACCAAAAAAGGCAACAATGCCCTTGTAATTGGGAGGAGAGGAGTGACTCCGCGTTAAAATTGCAGTATTCCCAGCAGTCGGCTGTGGTCAATGCAGTCTGTGCCAGCGACCGAGGTGGGTTTAGGCATCAGACCCATACGCGTATTAGACACCCTTGTTGCAAGCTCTGCAGCACTAACGTGCAGGAATCTGTCTCTGCTGTTTGGAAATTGAGGGGAAAATCAGGTAATTCTTGTTGCTGTGAGGAGGTCCCTGGCTGGGATGGCAGCCGGCGTTCTCGGCGCTGTGGGACGGGTGCCGCTGGCCGTGCCTGCAGGGCAGGGACGCGGCCGTCACTGCGTTTATCTCAGTTATACTTTCTTCCATCATTACCTGGATGGCTGGGGATTTTCAGCTCAGGAATTACTTCTTTTTTTTTTTTTTTTTTTAATTAAGGGTTGGTTTGCTTGTATGTTTGTAAAAGCTTATTAAAACCTTTGTATATGGGGAGAGGTGGGAAACACAAATATTTTCACTAACTTTTCGGAGCTCAGAGAAATACACTTGCTTATTAATAATGGTACTCCATAGTCCACGAAGCCCAGCCTCGGGTCACGCTTCTGCAGTGCCTGGTGCTGTGAAAATGCAACACAAGATCAGTGCAAAGTCTAAACTTATGTTTTTTCATTATTATGAGAGCATTTTAAACCAACTTTCTGCTAATCTGTAGAGCTTAACTTAGTTTCTTTCCTGATACCAGTCACAAACTGTTCAATTGTTGGCCGTCAGTGCTGGGCAGGAAGGTATTGTTGTGTAAAAGTTACCGTCGATGCTTGCCTAGTAGGTCTAATAGTTACTTTCTGGGTCAGGAAAAGGAGCCGGTGCCAAAGACAAGGGTAATTATTATAATAATGACATGCTTAAGGCTTATTTTTCAAAGTGTCTGAGAGGAGGTGAGGTAAGGAAGATCTTGTATCTGTTATTTAGGACACCCAGCAATATTAGGAAGCTGCAAGTTATGTTGCTCCTGCCGGTCTCTCTCGGTTAATAACCTCTTAAGGGGGGTGCCGTGGGAATCGGGGGGAAAAGTGTGCTTGTAGCCTCAACATACTGCAAAGCTGACAGTTTCATCTGTAGCAAGGTGTGGTGGTACAAAGCCATGGCCATACTCCGGAGGTGCAGCTTTACCATGTTGAGCGTGGTCTGGCAAGGTTTGGGAGTTGGTACGTTCAGCTCACCAGAAGGAGCATAAACCAAATCCCCAAAAAGGACTTGGCTGTGATTCTGCTGGTTGATGTCGGCCGAGGTCTGGCTCCCAACGTGATGCGCATGGTGCTTCAGCGACCCCGAGCCACGTTCCCGTGTACACAAGCACCCAACTGTCTACCCTGGTGATGTAAAGTGATTTTAAAGTGGAGATGCTGCCTACACATGGCTTCTTTACCAGTAGGGAGTAACGAAGTTAGTAAGAGTCAGCTCTGTAAAACACTCTTTTAAAGCACTGTTACGCAAGTCTAAGACTTGTATAACATTTAGTAGTGGAAGCAAAGTTTGTCTGGTCATGATACTTTAATGATCAAAGTTAACAAAAAGAAGAAAGAGAAATTGCTGGCAGCTGCAAAACAGGAAGAGGAAATACAAAATATATTTTAAATTGTCTATTCAGTTAGTTAAGCCTTGTAACAGTAAGAGATGTGGAACGAAGCTGGAAATGTTTCTCACTGCTTTGTCTAACCCTTTCTTAACTGCTTAAAATCTGCTCTAATCATCCCTGCGCTGCATGGTTTTTTTCACCTAAAATACATTACTGCATCTGCATGGCATAAAATGGTTTACAAAGTGCATCTGAAATCTGCTAGAACCACCTTAATTACCACTCCTCAAACCTCTCCGTTTCAGCCTCCATCAGCGAAAACAAAGACTATATAGACTGGACCTGTTTTAAAATTAAGATTTTGGGTTTCTTTTGCTGGCGGAGGGCAGGCTGAAGAGGGACCATTCACATTGCAGGTGCATCCCTGGAGTGAGGAGCAGCTGGAACTGCAGACAGCAAACTGCGAAATTAATATAGCAAAGCCCATAAATTTCCAGCCAGAAGGTACTCCTTCAAGTTCTGCTTAGATGACAGTAGCTTTTGTTTCAACACAGGAAAATATGGTATCTAGAGCTGTTCCATGAGTCCAAGCAGAGCTTAAGCAGCGTTGACTCTTAGGCACATTTTTTCTGAGAAGAGTTGCTTTTTTTTTAATGTTGCAGAGTATTGCGTAAAATTCCTTTTTCACCCCCCATGTCCCCCACCCCTTAAAATAATCTCCTGGATATTCAGTTTAAGGTGAGGTTTTCAAGAAATAAGCTGTTGATCTGAGTTGGTGGTCCAGCTTCCACCAATTTCAACGGCAGCGGAGAGTGGTCGGTAAAAATGCTGCCTGTCCCCCTTTTCCTGCCACGTTGCCTCTGTGCCAGTGAGGCTGCTCCTGAGGTTTTCCCAAACAGCATGTCTGGCTAAGGACCAAAGCTGCCCAGGTCCTTTGTTAGGATTTGCTATACTGACACCTTGGATAACTGCTTGGGCAATAAGAACATCTTGAACATTGAACTTAAACCCTGGTTGTCCTGTTCTCAGCGCTCACTGATCCACGCATGGAGTTTGAGACAGGCTTTAAAACTTCAGGGTCATTGCCCTGAAAATGAATGATCATAAAGGGGCAGGGAGGAGAGAAAAGGGTGGGTGGGGGGGAAAAATCCTAAACCTACCGGTCCCTCCAGGTCTCTCAGGAGCTCTTTGCGTTTTGGGGTGATACTGCAGCAACAGAGCTCCTGAGCGATCGCTTCTGCTGCAGACAGGCCGCAGCTGCAGCGGCTGGGAAATGTAATGAGGATAATTATTCACAAGAGTAAAGAGGCATAACGGAAACAGGCATGTATGGAAGAAAACATGGATAACCCTATGGAAAGGAGAACGTGGGCTGGTAATACCAGTTCTGCTGTAAGGAATGCCACGTGTCCGAGTTAGCCGGAGCACGACGGCTAGCCTGCTTTTGCACCTTGTGCCGCTGTAGATACTTTTAACTGCAAAGCTGTTAAAAACTGGGAGCTGGGGGTTGTAGAGGACTTGAAGAGATTAGTCTCCTTAAAGCACAAAAACATTCAAATGTGAATGTTTTTAGTCACATTTAGTAGTAGAATTTCAAGCTGATAATTGAGTAGTTTCCAAGTCCTCCTTTGCCCAGAAGCGGGAATGTGTAGCCGCTGCAGCGATGCCCTAAGGGTTTCTGGGCTCAGCATCACAATCCTCTCCTCTGACCTTTTTTATAGCGTGGATTATGGAATAGCCAGTGGCAGTTCCTCCAGCAAGGCAGTGGGAAGTTCCCCGCCTCTGCCAGCGACGGCTGTTGCGCTCGGTGAGCTGCAGCGTCTCTCTGAGAGGGGCAGTCACTCGCAACTTCAAAGCACGTAGGTTGTGGAGAATTTCCTACCCTGTGATAACCTTGTCCTCTGATTAATTATCTTCTCTTTTACATAGTTGCCTCTTGTCTGTGTTTTTCCAGCTTCAGCCTCCAGACATGAGTTCATTCTATGCCTTTGTTCATTGTCAAGGATCTGTCTTTTAATAACACTTATTGAGATAGTTTAGATCATTCATAAAAATTTAAGCAAGCAGTTTAACCAAATAGCTCATTTTCTATACCATCGAAGCAACTGAAACGAGGCTTGAAGCAAATCAGTGCCACTTAGCTGAACTTTAAATATATGCCTTAATGCAGTTCCATCTAACCTGCCCTTGTTCATTCAGCAGCAGGTGACTGAAATTCAGAGCTTCTGTGCTGCCTGACAGCTTGGGTACAGTGAATTCACAGGTATTCCTGCCCCTGCGGTGACTGTCTCATTTATACTTACCTTGTTTATTAAAAATCGATAGTAAATGTTTGGCTTTGGGCTTTAAAATGAGAAATGCTTTCATTGGAGCGATCAACTTAGTATTAAACAGAATTACTTGCTTTTAGGAAGTGATTTGGTTGAGATTCCCTTTCATCCACATCAGCTGTATTCACTTGAAGCTCATAAATCTCTGTGTCTCACCAGTTACTAAATTAGGGAGAATCGAAATTACATATTGAGTTCGAGTGTTTGATGGTGGGAGGTATAGTTTTCATAGGACACATTTGAGAAGTCTAGCGGATGCCTTGAAGCTGCTATAGGATAGGAACAGTTTTTAAGTAGAGTAAATAAATAAAGCAGCTACCAGCTTTTGCTTTTTGCTTTGCGTTTTTCTGAGTAGTTTTCTTAGAATAAACTATTTGCCTTTGAGAAGTTTCCCGGTTTTCTGTACAGTGAAATGACTGCAAAAGGGTTATTACACTTGAAACGACGCAGAATGATAATTTGGAGACAAACAAGGCTTTGTCTCACTGATGCATAAAGTAATTACTGGGCAAAAGTGCATCATTCTCATTTTTAAAACCGTGGCCTGAGAGTGGTAAACAGCTGAAAAATGGGTCGTTTACTGTACATAAAGTGGAAGTGCCAAATTTTAAATTAACTATATTTGGGTTTTATTGTTTCGTTGAAATTCCAAAGCAGAAATATTTGTTCATAATAACATCCATCTGCAAACACGCATCCGGTGTGAAGCACATTACGGGTGTCTGACGTTGAGAATTCTACAAAATCTTGCCATGCACCGTACATTTTAAGCAGCAGATGACTGTGCCTTGAATAACGCAGTGGGCTGCGTAATGAGGTTTCCATTATGCATGATGTGCTGTGTCTGAAGTTTGCTAATTTTCTGACCTGGTGAAATAGATTTTAATAAGCTTGATGTAACACAGCATATAAAGACAAAGAGAAACACTTAATGGGGCTGTCACAATAAAAGACTCTGAGCGGGCCTGGAGATGCTAAAAGTGTTAATAGAATTGATCAAAAGCTTAGGAGAGAAATTCTCCATTTCCATGGAGGTCTGTCCTGTGCCTTGCTTGGTTCTGTTTGCTGTTGCATGGACGGCGCTATCCCACTTCTTTAAAGACAAACCAGAGTCACTGGTGGGAAACACGAGACGTTTCAAGCAGGGCTTGTAGCTGCTTCTGCGTTCGCTTCCTACGGACTTCGGGAGAGCCTCAGTAGAGTCTTCAATCAAATCCAAAAGAGTTAATTGGTACTAAACCGGGATAACAAGTTGTGAATGGTTTGGTAGAATCCCAATCTTTCATCAATTCTAGATAAAATTTGATTTCTCTGGATATATATTCTTCTCTAAATATTGAGCATTTTGTTGTTAATCTAAAGCTTGAATTGGCAGCAGGTTTTTTTGTTCTCATTCTTGTTTTCTTATAGAAAGGGAGGGGGAGTCTGAGACAGAGAGGCCTGAAAGATGAAGGTTTTAAACATAAAGGGATTGTTTTGGGATGGAGCTTTCCCTTGTGCATGCTCACCATGAAAGACTACATTTTTGTCCAGTAAATTGGACCCACACCTGCCTGCCTTCAAAAAAAAAAAAGCTACCAGGCTCTTCTGCTTCATGGTTTTGAGTCTCTGATACTTTTGAAATGAAGCCTAGAGATCCTACAAAGAGGATAACACTGCCTAATGGAAAGAATAATGCAAGCGAGAACCCATTTGAAATGACAGCTGTGAGCCTCGCAAAGCTTTTCTGTGCTGATCAAAGCTGCTGGTAACGTTGTTTGAAAAGAGGATATCAGTTTCCCCCTCTCCTTTTCCCACTCAACCTGCAGATGATTTTATATTCCAGACTTTGCACTTTTTTCCTGGGAGATCAAGTGAACCTCCTAAATGACCGGTGTTCTGATCAGCACGCTGGGGAGCACCATCGGTGTAAGAGGCAGGGTTTGGGGGGGATATAGCCTCAGAGCTCGATCCCCCTTGTGCGTAGGGCCCTCCGAAACACCCGCACGGAGACGCAGCGACTTTGCGAGACGAGCTGCAGTATTCGGCTCTTCTGCCAATGTGTGCAAATACTCCAAACAGTCTGTGAGCAGAGAGGAAGGGTTTTGCTTGCTGGGTGCAGTTTTATGGTGGCTTTTAGTCTATTCTCCATGCGTGTCCCATAATTTTGGTTATTTTCTGAAGCCTGGTATTGGAGTCAGGTGATGGTTTGAGCATCTCAGCTGCTGATTTTATTCTTGTTGTAAATGCCCATGCTTATTGCTAAAGTCTAAACATATGACCTGTGTGCCCCAAGTACTTCAGCCATTAGAAGCAGAGAAAATTCTTTGCATTATATTTTTTGATGTAAGAACTAATTTCATGCTCTTTGTGACTTCCTTTTGGTTTGATGTCCTATTGTCTGGCTGTTTGTAGAGGACAGGGTTTTGTGTCCTTTGGGGATGCAAGGTACTTGGGATCTTCAGGGGCTGAACAGAGCAGGCCAGGTCTGAAGGAGTCAGTGATTTCTCAGAGAAAAAGCCAGGGCTGCATGCGAGGGAGTGCTGGCAGCACGCGTGGAGGAAGGGGGCGTAAAATGGTTCTTGTGTTTTTCACTTGCTCCTGGTCGCCTTGTAGCCAGCTTCAGGCTGGGGTAGAGGATAAATCAGTGGTTTGAGAAGGGAATGATTCCACTGGAGCATGCGACTGAGCAGGGCAGAGATCTGTGGAGGGAGCGTGTCCTTCGCCGGGAGCCGCTGAGCCCTTCGAGTCCCCCATAAGGACTGGCCTTGCTCAGGCAGCGTAGCTCTCGCCGGATTTGTTCGCAAAGCCCCTGGAAGATCTGCTAAATCCTGGGCTCTTGGCATTCTCTGCTCGGTAATGCCGAGTGCGAGACGGCAGGGCTGGGCGCTGCCTGCCCAAATCCAGCCCTGCTGCTCCTGGGCGTGCGCCACCCCTTGATCCCCCCCTTCTCCCAAACTTATTTGTGCCTTGGAGAAGGCAGTTACTTGCAGCCAGCCATTGACTAAATCTGTGACCTTAGGGCAAAGCAGTTAAAACCAGATGTGTCCATCTTCCCTCCCACGAGGCTGCTTCAGTATTTAAAGTGAAACTATTGATGCAGGAAGCAGAAAAATGTATCTGTGAAAAATTGAACTCCAAATACTGGCGTTAGCTCGTTCAGAGCAATAGGAGAGCATGAAATTGATGTGAAACCTCAGGGCTTTCCTGGACAGTGTGCGAGCCCATTGCAAAACATTTATTGTAAAATATCTTCTAATTGCAATGCCTAAAGTGGGCACTTTTGTCCTTTTGAACAGCTTTGGTATCTTGTTTTCTCTAGGCAATTATAAGCGGATACACAAAGAAGGACAGGGAACGTTTCAGCAGGAATTGGAGCGCCTTAAACAAACATGATGAATGAATTGATCTCTCCCTCCACCCTTTTTGATTTTCCAGTTGACTTCAGAGAGCAGAGGGCTCAGAGGGAGCCGGGCTGGCGCCGGCTGCCCTCCCTGCATGGCCGGTGGCCGGATCGTTGCTGGGAGTGGGATCCAGAGCATGCTGCGGTCGATGTTCCCCTTGACTTCAAGGTGCTCTGGTCCAGGCACCCATTACTAGCACCCAGTTACCTCCAAGCCACCTGTTAAAAATGAACCTGGAGCGTGCAAGCCCATCGGCAGCTGCCTACAGGGTGCAAAGAGCCTACTGATACCCCACAGCCCTCCGTGGCCCCTGGGGTCCCCCCACGCCCAGCAGTCCTGCATCCCCAAAGCCACTGCTCTGTCTCCTGGGAAAGCCTGGACTTCCCAGGCATTGCCAAAGGAAAACAGTGGCGCCGGCATGTCACACGCTGGGCTCTGCTGGCGAATGCTCCTCACCCCTGCTCTGGCCCTCAGAGATGTCCCCGGTGCCCCATGCCGGGGTCCCCGTCAGTCAGAGCAGGATGGATCACATCCACCTCTGCTGCTGCCTGGGGAACAGCATCCAGGAAGGTGCCACTGGGACTCGGCGGCTGCATTTTGCCCTGTTTTAAACGCTGATGCCAGGAGAGGGGAATGTGCAGACATACACCAGAGCATCATTGTGGTCTGGGGGACCAGCAAGAGGTTCTATGGACAAGCAGGTTCCTTCTGGGGGCCTGGAAACCAGCAAAAGTGCCTGCTAATGCTTTCCTCTTCACTGAAGAGCTGCAGATACCTCAGCTCTCAAATTTTAATAAAATGGTGTGACAACAGGCAGAAGGGTGATAGAGGCGGAAGTTCCTTGCGGTACACAAAGTGGGTTCGGTGTTAATTGCACTGTCGCTGTAGTCCTACTCTTTGAAGTCTTCACTGGTGTAGAAGTTTATAAACAATGGGAGGTGATAATACAGTGTGACCAAAGTGCTTAAATAATGCTGCGGGGTTGGTACAAGGGGAATTACAGAGATTAGTGGTGGAGCTTGAGACCAGAACCTGCGAGAGCCCAGCTGCACCCTTGGCTGTCTGCAAATGTCTTTCTCAAGTCATTTTGCTTCTTTGTGCCTCTTTTTATCCCATCTGTGACATGGGGACAGCATCAGCTGCCGATCACTGCTGAGAGGTTCGGGAGCAAACAACCACATAAGTACAAAAGTAAGTTAGCACAGTTGTGAGGTGCCGCACAGCATTAATGCGCTCAACAGTATGATGACGGGGAAATTTGTTTTCAGCTGAACGAGCTGATTAATGCAGTGCCTGGCAAATGTCATTTCAGTGTGGGGGATTGATTGCTTTCAGTACGTTGGATTGATTTAGGGATCCTCCAGTGATGGAGCCAGCCTGCGAGTCTGTATCGGTAAGCAGGTTTTTGCCAATCTTGATAATCAATCCCTGTTTCCGTCTCCCGCTTCTGCAGCCGTAAGGGCCGTGCAGCCGTGCCGCTGCCGCTCCACCTCCGCTCGGCCGGCCGCGGCGTTCCCGGGCAGAGCGCAAGCAGCCGGTCACACTTGAGTTGTTTGGAGTGCCATGTCCCTCAGATGCTTTTATCTCAGAATTGGGATAATAGCTTTCTTTGGGGGTGGCGGGATTAATTTTTCACACATCTGTCCGCTGGAATGCAATAACAGATCCTTTGTTCAGGCTCTTTCTGTGGAGAGCCTTCTCCACCCTTGTTATTTCATTCTTCTCTTGCATGGCAAAACTTTTTGTCCTGCATTTCGAATGGATACTGAGTGTCCCTGGCAGTTGAACAAGAGAAACAAACTTTCCAGCCCTGTTTTTTATGCTGTTTTCAGGGGATGCTTGGTGATGTGAAGGGTATTTGATTGGTTTTGGCAGAGGCATTTTATTCCATGGAAAATCCACAGCTCCTCTGATCCCTTATGGATGGTTTAGGGAGCCCCTGGAGCCTCCAAATGAGGGATTTGCTGGTGGCCAGCTGGCCCTGGACGTGCCATGGGAACGCTGAGGACACAGCTCTTGGGATGTGCACTGTGGTGGGCAGGGAGCGGAGGAGGAGAGGCTGTAGGGACGGTGCCAGCTCTGCTCCTGCCTAACCTGCAGCGGGAGGGCTCAGGGCTTAGCCTAGGCATGGCTCCAGAGCCTCCGCTGTTGTCCTGCGGATGCTTTCCCTGCTGTTCAGAGATTGGTTTGACTCTAACACCGAGGTCTTCTCACCCCAGCATATCCAGCCCTAAACGTATGCTGGGGCACCCAACCAGGGTCAATGGCTCCATCACCAGCAAGAAGGAATGTAGCGCTTGGGTATTTGGTTGTACTATCCCCCAGTCTGGATGTGCTTCCTTCTGCATCCCACTCCACAGAGACTATAGCAGTTCATCAACATAATTAAAACAAACAGAGGCACATCAGCATTAAGGACCAGGATTTGCTGTGCAGTGCGAGGGCTCTGCGCATGGGGAGCAGCAGCAGACAGCAGCCTGGGGTAGCTGTGCATACATTTACCTATACTATTTTTTTTCCCCCCCAACAGCCCTATTACCATATTTAAATGCAAGTATGTCTTTTTTTAATTGATGTTTTAAGTAGCTTCAAGTCACTCTAGCCTAGTTGCTCTCTGCTCCTTTCCCCCTGGTAGATCACCTGTAGCTGAGACGATAGTGCTAGAGGTAGCGAGCTTGTAGTCTGCTGATTTCTCTGGGTCTTGCTCTCTCCATTCCTCTAGCTCACTGTTCTCTTTTTCTGTTGCCTCAGTTGTTTTTCTGTGGTTCTTCAGCATTGCAAAGCAGCTGTGATCAAAGTTCTGGAGCCCAGGTCCCATGGTGGTGACTACCCCAGGGGTTGCCCTGTTGGGCGCCAGGAGCGGTCGGAGCTCCCTGGAGACCAGGAACCTCTGAGGGTTTTGTTGACTTTGCAGCAAGGGGGTTTGGGGTTCTTGCTGATTTCCTGGACCTTGCCTTTGCCCTTAAAATACATATATTTAAAGTCAGTTTAAAGTCAGAGCCTCTGGCAGATCTTCTGAATATTAATTAAGTAAAGAAACTAAATCTGCAATCTTGCTAGCAGCATTTCATTCATCTGTAAGGGCTCGGTTCCCTGTAGCAGGGTGTATGTCTTAGAGCTCCTTGATCTGTGGCTGTTTTGCTTTCAAGAGCTTTTTTTCTTTCTGTCTTTATTTCTTTCTTTTCTAAATTACATTCCAGTGAATTTTTTCTGCTTGATCCCAGCAAATCTGTGATCTTGACACGAGGACCTCCTCATATTTTCCATTTCTGCTATGTCTGTAGATCAGCACATTATTATCACTTGCAAATAAGCAAAGAACTGAATTCCCTCGTTGTGTTGCGAAGCGGTCTGACCCAAGCCGTGTGAGAGTACGGAGACGTCAGCTGAGCTCTGCAGGCTCTGCCACCAGTCTGTCCACCCCGGCACCTCGGCTTTGGCGGCGTGCCGTGGCCAGGCGCGCCATCAGCGGCGCGCACTGCCACGTTCCTCTTCTGCCAAGGGGGTTTGGGCCACCTTTGTGCCGGCGGAGACCACCGGCAGCGGGCACCTGGCAAAGGCTCGGCTCTTTCTAAAAACGGTGCCTGTTGAAGGCACGGAGAGCCGGGACAGCGACCTCCGGAAACGCCGTGCCCTCGGCGGCCGCCCCGCGCCCCGCAGAGACTCACGGTACCCGCTGGCTTCTTTCTTTACCCTTCTCCTTTTCTCCATGGCCAGGTTTTCCGGCAGCGGCTTATGGACCAGTAGCAGCGGCAGCCGTGGCGGCAGCAAGAGGATCAGGTAGGGGGGCCCGTGGAAGAGCAAACCCTCAGAGTGCAGGGTCAGGTAAAAGCTCTGTCGGTATTCTGTGTGGCTGCAGCTCTCCATCATTTCTCTGATTTTCCTCACACTTATCCTGGGGACCTGAAAACAAATGATTAAAAAAAAAAAATTATATAAAAAGTAAATAATCAACCCCAAACCAAACCCAAACTACAAGCAGAGGCCACGGGGCCTGGAGCACCTTGCAGGAGATTGGTGTAAGACCTGCCAAAAACAGGGTAGATATTCTGATTTGTTTCTTTATTTATTCCTTTATTATGTTGGTTTCTTCGTTTCTTTGGTTTAAATTTGAGGTTATAAAGGACACCCCAAAAAAATCAATTTGTGTTTTTGAAAAAAAGTTTTCGTTGCTCCTGGAAAGCTGGCCCTGGGGTGAGGCGGCGGCGGCGGCCCCGGGCGCTCCCGCCGTGCCCGGAGCCGCTCTCGCCTCCTCCGCCGCAGCCCGCTGCGAGGGGCGGCCTTCGCGGGGCAGCCCCGCAGCGAGGGGCCGTGTCCCCTTGGGGACGACGTCGTCCGCCTACGCGGGGCGACCGCCGGCGCTCACGCTGAAGTGCTGCCGGCAGTTTGCCGGCCCTGCCTGCTTCGAACCCCAGCCTGCTTTCATGAGGAACGTCAAAGCTTTTCTTCTTGTCCTTCTGAAAACTTTTATTTTTTTCCCCTTAAGGGAAATAAATAAATCGTTGCCAATTGCCGTTATTACCTTAGGTTTTAAATTTAGCTAAACACATGAATCAGTGCTTTGCTCAGGTAATTAAGTGTTCAGTACAGCCATCAGTGAGCTGTTGGCTCGGCAGCGCCCGCCGCCGCCTCGGCTCCCCGGCCTGCCCAAACCAAGCCGGGATGGAGCTGCTGCCGGCCCCGCGCCTCCTGCACGGCCCCCGCGGCTGCCAGCCCCTCGCCGGGCTCAGCTCGCCGGCATGCACGGCGGAGGCGCCGGGGCGGAGGACGCGGCGGTGGCAGCGGCTTCCCAGCTCACTCATGGCGCGGTCCTGAAGTGGGGGTTTCTCGGTGGCTTTTCTGGCGGTCCCGGTGGGTTATCCGGGCTCTTCCCGAAAAGACCCGACTAAACCTCTGCGTGAGGGGTTACGAGGAGGGCGCAGGCCCAGGTGTGTCTCGAGTGTGAGCCTGATGCCATGGAGGCCAAAGAAAGACACCAGGAGAACTCCGTTCCATGCAAACTGGCACTGCTTGCAGGCTACAAAGGATTATCTGTACCAGTTTCATCTTGTGGCATGTAGACAGCGCCTAAGGGGTGACTTGCCAGACTGGTTGTGGGGATTCCCCATCTCCCAGCTTTTCCTACTGCCCCTTCATGCAGGGGGAAAAACAAACCCAAAGAGAAAAAGAAAAGAAAAAGGCAAAAAAAGAGTTTGATTTTGCATATGATTTCAGGAAAACAGACTTCATTGTTTCTGCCTCTTCCTCATGTTTTGCCCTTCAGGTTTTGTTTTACGTGCAAACAGACCTGGTGAGTTGCCCCTTAGCAAGGCACAGAGGGTTTGGCTGGATTAACGTTGCTTCCCTGATTATTATTATTTTTTTTAATCGGAGTGCTTTTGGTGCCCATTACGACTGAACTGAGCATTGATCAATTCTGTGCCTGAAAATCATTTGTCTTTAATTTGAGTGTTTTTTGTTTTTTCTTTTGTTGGGTTTTCTGTTTTGTTTTGTTTTTCGTTTTTGTTTTTTATTTGAACTTGCAATACGAAACTAAATCTAACCCTAAATTAACAACATCCTTTCTGGCAAGTTTAAAGAGCAGTATGGTGTTTGGAAATGTCTTTCAAGCCTCAAAATTACCTGTGTGCACAAAACTGGCAAAACCCCAAAACTGAATCCAAAGAGCCCCCCTCCCCAGCCCCGAGATCTCAAGGAGGAAGATGGGTTTGTCACCGGCCCGGCCCGACGGCCGCTCACATTTGCAGCGAAACATGCTCTGGGAACAGTGGTATTTTACGTAGAGTCATTTCCATCCAAAGACGGTTTTCGGAAGGGACATCCTGGGTTCGCCACTTCCATCCAGCAATGGTAGTGAATTGTATTCAGGAGCAGTAGAGTACGATCGATCTTGCGCTACAGTGTATGGGCCCGATTCATTACAAGAAAAATGGTTGGGAGTTTTTTTTCTTCTTTTCGGTTGGGTTTTTCTTTTTCCTTTGCAAATTTGCACAGCCCTCCTTCACGCATGCCTAATGCAAAAGCACGGAGTGCAGCACAGTCGGCCCTTACTGGCCCTTTTCTGCCAGTAAACAGAAAAGATTTGGAAAATGCCTGGGCAGGTGAGTCCCACCACCCCTCCGCTCGCTGGGGAACACTTTGCCCAGAGGCTGCCAGAGACCTCCTGATCGCTGCTGCCCCTTCTGCAGCACTCCGGCCCCACCAGCTCACTCCAAATTGCCCTCCTCTGCTCTCCGGCCCCATCCCGCCGGCTCTTCCCCACCTTCCGGGCATCACTGGCACCGCGGTGGCTCTGCAGCACCAGAGCTCAGCCTGGGCACCGGTGCCCACCAGAGAGGCTGAGCACCCACGGAGAGCATCCGCTTCCAGGCATGCATCTTGGTCTTCCAAGGAAGCTGCAGCCCTTTCACTCCACCCTCCTGGGCTGCGGCGCATGGGCACTCACCACCTTGGTTTCTCCCCAGGGTGATGTTCATCCTGTCAGGAAACCTGCATGTTTGCTTAACGGTGAAAGGAGCCCACCCGTGGGCAGTTACCCGCACGGGGGCAGCACCCAGCCCTGGTTCTGCACTGCCTGGTCTTCCCTGCCCTCACCCTTTCTTTTTCTATTGCAGCGTGTGAGGATGCAGTCACCACTGTACCTTGCTAGATAAACAGGTTCTTCTATATGTCGCAGCGGCTCTCTCCTACAACCGGCAGAAAGGGACATTTCCCCCTACTCGTACTCAGGGCCACTCATAAAATTCACATCTAGCTTAGCTGGTCACGTGCCAGCAGGGTGAACACAGCGATGCTTCTCTTACAAATCACATGCCCAGTCGACATCCCAGTGACGAGGCGATAGCTGAGGTCCCTGAAGCAGACGGAGGGGCTTTGGCCACATCCGTTCACGCCAGGTGGGACTGTGCTGCCGAATCCCTCAGCTGGTTTTGACAACCGTATCCATTCTTGTATTTTTTTTTAATGAATTGGGACCTGAGCCACAGAAAACAAGTAAACTTAAAAGTCTGAATGCTGCAAACTCCTCCTAGACAACTTCACTATCAATGTCACGTTTCTTTTGAATTCACCTGACATATTTTACTTGTAAAACATTTTTGTCGTGTAAACGCTTTTTTTAAAATACAGTCATGGGGATGGGACGGGACATTTTTATCTTGCATTTGACATGGGAGGGATTCATTTGGCAGGAGAGCGAGACAAGGAAAATTTGGCAGGAGAGGGTTTTCGTTCCTTCCTCTTTGGTTCATTGACAAGTCTGAGATTTTTCCAGTTCCCAATCTGTTGCCACCAACTATTCCTCCCTGAGGACTGGAGACAAAACCAATAAGGCCATCCGTAATCCAGCCCGACCCCCGCTGCTTGGCACCAGGAGGAGCCGTGCGGCCTGCCCCGGGTGAGCGGCGCCGGCTCCCACGGGCACGCTTTGCCCACTGAGGCGGCCGGCGGCACGCAGCGTGGTGGGGCGGCGCGGTGCCGCGGCGCCAGGAGCTGCTCCCCCCACCGCCCCGACCCCCGGCACGTCTGGATTTTGGGCGCCAGTCCCGGCTTGCCAGTGCTGCCTTTGAGCCCTCCGCCCCAACAACCCCTTACTGTACTTTATACTTGCCAGCTATAACAAATCTCGTAACGTGAGCTACTGACCTTGATGGTGAGTGTGAGCAGTTATGTTTTGTTGTTTTCTCTCTTGCTTGGTTGGGGCTGCTGTGAGAGAGGGTGTCTCTGAGGCATACTTTCCGGCCTCTCTTACACTCGGACGTGCACACCTCCTCTCAAACACTCTTCTGAGCGCTCTCAGCGGGAAGGTTTGTCCACACCTATTAATCCTCTCTCAGTGTCCAGCTTCTTGTTAGTAGCAGCTGGTTGCATGTTTTTTGCTTGTTCGGACGAAACGGTTCAAGAAACGACTCATATCAACTCTTGAGAAATGTCTCTATTTTTTTGTACACTTTCTTTCTTTTGATGTTTTTATTAATTTCCCTTACTTAAAAAACAAAACACCTGTCGTCCCGTAAAACATTTCACATCTCCCCTTGCCTGTTCTTAGAGTGTATGTATCTGTGGGACTGAACTAAATGCATGCACTGTAGTAGTCGTACTGGTAGCAGTAGATGTAGTTGTAGAACATGCATTGTTGAGTTGATATTATAGGTATCATCAACGTGAACTAGCGTGGCAGTTAAAAGCATAGCCTTGGTCTGATTGAAAGCGTAGGGCTATCAATTCAGCAGAGAGCTGCTAACGGCTTGGATCCATAGTACCGTATTTGTTAAATCCCATTATCTGGAAGTTTAAATTGAAGCAGGCTGTAGGCAACCTACACCCTCTGTACAAGAACCCGCACATGCTGTTATGTTGATAGTAAATTTGCCTTTTTTATTTTTGCAAATTAACCCCCCTAGGAATTAAAACGCTTACTATAACTATATTCTCTTATTTTTATTTTGTATTGGAAAGAACTTAAGATATTTTAAAAATCATTTTACAATCATGGTTTCTTCATCAGCCTGTTACTCGTCCATATTAGCCCATAGAGTCATTCCTTGGCAGTCGTAGACCAGATGTGCCAAACGCAAATCACTCCATTTGGGTATCTAAATAATACCATGTGTGTGAAGCAGCTTCCCGCAGACTGTCCTGAGACATGAAGCAATTGTTTTTAGGTCATAAACCTTAAATCTTGTTATGCAACAGAGACTCTGAGCTAGCGGTGGGCCGTACTCATTGCCATGTCACCCAGCTTAAGGGAACATTTTTAAGTGAAGATTTAACATTTCATAAATATCAGCATGAGGATTTCGAGGCAAGCTCATCATCTTTGCCATTGAGCCAGCAAGTGTCTTTTCTTCTTCTGCCCAGGTTTCTGTGCTAAACTTTTAAAATTCTTTCACAGAAGAGACTGCAGCCAGTAACTTTAACAGATGGTAATTGAGATCCTGAATTAGGCGTTTGTTTATTCATTTAGTTTGTTGCTTGTCAGAAAACATCCTGCTGAGAGTAGAAAATATACTGTACGGCATGGTCACACCTTCCCTCCTTCCCGTGTCCCCCGACCGTCCCTGCAAACCAGATGTGCTGAGATGGAGCATCTTCCTGCTCCCCTGGGAGTCAAGGCAGTCTTTAGTACACTTATTCCAGCAAGCGCTTTCAAAGGAAATAAAATATCCAGAATGGGCTTTCAAAATGTAATTAAGGATTTGTATCCGCTCCTTACCTCTAATAGAACATAAAGTAAATCAACCAAACAACCGCTTGGATGGGGCTGATGCAGTGGAAGCCTGCGCAAGGCAATCGGAGCCACCCCTATTACTTTCCTTATTGCTACTGGGGAGCTGAAACACTCATGCATCAAGGGGGAGAATAATTTCCCCCTTAGTTCTCAATCTGCCAGGGAGAGGGGGGGACCCACTGTTTAATGCACCAGGCATATGATGAAGTGCGGAGTGTATCTAAAAGTCAGCAGAGCGACAAATTGCATGGGGTTTACGAAGCCTTGTCTTACACTTAAAGAAGGTGCTCTAAAAATTTAATCTTGTCATTAGGCACCCATAGTGTTAGCAAATTACAGCCATAAAAATTGGGACAACGGTTGGTCTGTGCGTGCGGAGGGAGAGAAGCCGCCACCGGCTCATAGAAATGTCATACGAAGGAGCGTTTCAAAGATCCAGCAATGAACCAATTTGGGATTTATACGTCCCATTGAGAGGACTCCCTTGTGGCACGGCAGCTCTGATGGAACTGCTCTCCCTCTTTTATTCTACTGTATAAAAGTACATAAAGTTTAATCCGAGCTGTGTAATCTCAAAAGCCAGAACCTAACAAGTGGACTACTTGGGAGCAGCAAGCAGGCTGAAATTTCTCACTCCGCTGGAACCGCCGGTAATTATTTGGCAGAGCTGGCAGCTGATGCATCAGAAAACTAATGGCTGCATCAGATTTTATCTTTTGCTTATCTTCATAGCAGAGGCAGTCTGCGCTGGAGAGCATTGCAGGCGGCCCGGCAGGGAGGGTGAGGCAGAGGGATCCCACACCGCGTGGGGCTTTGGCGAGGGGCAGACACAGAGACAAATGTCGCGTGTTAAGCAGAAGTAACAGCAGCCAGGCTCCGCGCGGAGCACCTCCCTGAGCGGTGAATACGCCGTGCACCTCTAGTTAGTGTAGCACGGCTCTAGAGGAGGCCACTCCGCGTTCCTGTGGGTGGTTCTGGCCTCGTTACTGGCGATATCCTCTTACTCTTTCGTGAGCACTACAGTTGCTTCTCTGAATCCTACCCCAAATTAAAAAATAAAAAAAATGAAAAGGGAGTCATTTCTGTTTCAGTTCAGAAGTGCTGTGCTGCGGGTCCAGGGTGGGAATCACACAGGTCCTTTCCGGAATGCAGGCTACGTGCAAGAACTGTTGGTCTTCTTTTACTGTAGGATGCCTCTTTTTGGTTGTTTTGATCTGTGAGGGACTGAGCTTCCTGCAAGTGCCGAGCAGAAAATTCAGTAGATATAAAACAATTTGGTGCTGCTGCTGTTAGGCCTTGACCACAGCGGCGGGCGTTTTACAGGGCTCCTGGCTGAAGTCTATTGTGGTTAAAATACATCAGCTTTAATCAATAATTTTGTAATAGAAAATCTTGTGCACTTGATAAATCATCTCCAGTGCAATTAGTGACCACCTCTGAAGTGCAGGCTTAAGTACAGTGGAAGTTAATCTTTAACGAATTTAGCGGCTAACTTTTAATGGTCTTTTCAATCAGGAGAATTATTTTCAATGGGAAAACACTCCTCGGCAGAGCTCATCCCGGCTGCCGCTCTTGACACGCGGCAAGCGGTGACGGCGCGGGCGCTGCCGCTGCCTGGCGCCGTGGGCAGGCGGATTGCCCGTGCAGGGACCGGCTCACTGGCGCACAGGACGTGCCACCCTCGCCGGGCAGCCGCGCTCCAGCCTTGCAAAGCCCTGCAACAGCCCGTTATTGGTGTTTGGTTTCCTTTCTCCCGGCGGAAGCGGAGGGATGGAGCTCTTGGCTGTTGTAATTAGACTTTGTTCCGTGTAAGATGCAGACGAGTCATTGTAAAGTTTGAAATGGGGCTGTCAGCATGAGCTCTCCAGTGCAATGAGACACTTGAGCACATGAGCACACCTCATGCATTTTAATCACTAAACGGGTAAAGCAGTCGCTGAGCTGAGGGGTAACTTGCCTGTCTGGCAGCAGTCGCAGGCTGTTACCCATTAGTGGAACAACTACTAAATGGGACACAGTGCTCATTTTACTGACATACTATTGTGAGTATTTTCATGCTGATTCTCTCCCCAAATGCTTTAAAAGTAAATACATAATTACAGTTATTTTTTTTTTTCTCTCTCTCCTTTCTGAAATAGAAAACTGAGAAAGAAGCAGTGGAGTTTTTCCTTGCAGCAGATGTTAGCGTGCATCTGGCTCTGGATTAGCTTGAGGAGCGTGGTGGATTAGTAATTGCCAGAGAATGCAAAATTGGTCTGCAGGTATATAAACTTGAGCTCTTTAAAAATAATAAATTCACACATCTGGGTCTTTTTAAGGGTATTTCCTGCTAGTTAAAGCAAGAGCCCAGAGCTTTGTGCCACGAGGACTCTCAGGTGCCTGTGACCAAATCCTTCCCTGCCAAGGGCCTGCGGTATCAGCTGCCGACAGCGGAGCTGGTGCCACCAGCTCTGCCCCAGACACCGCAGGGTGGGCAGCAGCTTCCCTCCGTGTTTCCTCATCGAAGAGCTCAGGTTTTCCTTTGGGGGGGTGTTATTACGGGCCGTGCCTGCCATGGAGGACCCCGTGCTCCGCCTTGCTCGGACGTGGCCTCGGTGCCCATG
This sequence comes from Phalacrocorax aristotelis, assembly GCF_949628215.1. Classification (NCBI taxonomy): domain Eukaryota; kingdom Metazoa; phylum Chordata; class Aves; order Suliformes; family Phalacrocoracidae; genus Phalacrocorax; species Phalacrocorax aristotelis. The sequence continues at coordinate 5,281,867 of NC_134293.1, read as the reverse complement.
AACCCCCCTGTGCCCCCAGGCATCCATCCAGCCCGAGGGCGTCCAACAGCAGTGGAAAGGTGCCCTCGGGCAATGCCCTCCTGCTATGGTGACTTAAGATATGCAGTGAAACAAAGACCGGGTTTTTGTTTTCATTTTCTTCCTGTATTGTCTGTTATTGTACAAAAGGCTTCAATTTAAAATTAACAGGAGTGATAGCCAGTTAATGTGGTACAGTGGGAGGCCGGAGTTTCTGTTGCTATGGCAATGGAGTTCGGCTCATTTGTTTTGTAGATGAGTAATTACTACGCAATTAGAGTAGGCTAAAAATAAAGGGGCCTTTTGTTCCCTGTTACTCATTAATATTAATAAAAGACCTGTCCGGGCTGTGGTAAACAATTAGTGCAGATGTGGTTGCCTGTGGTAAAAGTAGCAACAGCTTTCGCATTACCCAGCGCGAGGTGAAGGCGCCGGCATCGCCTGGCTTGGCTCTTCCTTCATTTTAAACAGAAAAATTATTAGAGAGAGGTTTGCGTTAGCACAGCATCACGAGCTTTAGCCCTTATTTGCCAGTTGGATGGATGGTAATAAGTGTTAAAGCTTAATGTGCAGACACAGACAGCAGGTACGGCGCTGGGGTCAGATCCTGCGGAACAGCGAGCAGCCACAGCCCTCCCAGTTGTGTACGAGAGAAACGCCATGGCAGCAGTTCCCTGATGCAGAAATCTCTTCATTTATCCCCCCTGGCCCGGCAGTGCCCGAGGGAGGGCGCAGGGCCGTGCTGCTGCCAGTGCCTCCTCCAGTGAGCCACACCGGCTGCAGGATGCCCCAGGGGAGGAGCTGCTCCAGTGCAGAGCCGGGGCTCGAGCAAAGAGCTCGCCCAAAAACCGAAGCACATGAGAGTGCGAGTGTGGTGCTGCTGAAATGGCTCTGATGCAGCACGTTACGAACGTTGAGCGCCAAAAAAGAGTGCAAGCTAACAGTCCCAAGCATTTAATGCTAAGTATGTAAATATTAAAGCACACCAGATTTTAAATTAACTGTAAAACCAGTTAAATTGACAGAGAAACCTGTTAGGAAGATGACTTACAGGACAGAGTTTATTTAACTCTCTGTTCTATTTGCTTTTCTCAGTGCAGGCGGTGAGCGTCCCTTGTCGGTGGGGAGGGGCAACAGACCAGCTCAGAGCCGGGCCGTGGCTGGCCCGGTGGACATGGACGGGCTGCGGGGTGGTCACCCCCTTCCCATGCCCCGGGGTGCTCAGCACCCCTGGAGAACACCATCAGTAAGGCGGAACCTCTCCAACGGGCAGCAGAGGCACTGAAGTGCCCCTGGCCCAAAATCCTCGGGTGCTGGGCTGGGGGACGGGTTTCAGGCGAATGGGAACCGCATCCCTCCCAAACTGTTTAACTAATGGAGGGAAACGTTGCACAGCCTTTGTAAGGTCGACATTTGTTTGTTGTTAAGGATCTAATTAGAAACATGAGAGGGAGCTGAATGGCTGCTTGCTCGGCTAATTAGCGACATGCACGAAGACCACTTTGAACTTCAAGGACACAAAGCTATTAGCGCTTACATCAAAAATGGATTAAACTTCTGTGCTTTTATAATGATTAAAGATGAGCCGCTCGAGAGGAAATCCTTTTGTAAGGCTGTGACAAGAGCTGGCTCCCTGATGGCAGCTTCTACAAGCGAAGCTTTGTGTGGCCTCCGTGTAGCACTCGGCCCGGCGCGAGAGTGACACTGCTAACTTGCAATATGGAAAATGTGATTAGGCAATAAATATTGATCGTTCGCAAAAAATTAGAGCCAAGTTGGAAAACACGTTTACTTGTTATGCTCTGTAACTGCAAGACTGAGAAAAGCTGGGCTTGAATACATTGAATTTTGTGTCTTTTCTTCTGCAAATTGGTGCACATCAACAGCTTCCAGGGGCTGATGCTTCAGATGCGTTAACCACAGTATTTAGCAGAAGCAGGTGCCGCTCGTGTGCCGGCAGCACGCATGAGAGGGATAGTGGTGGGTTTTTAAAACACCTGCACCAGTTGAATTTTTAGCTTGCCATAGCCTGTAGAAGCCACCCAGCTCTCGTTCTCTGCTCGTCTCAGGTAGCTTAGCAGTTGCTTTTTGTGTCCATGCCACCTGCTCAGCATCTGCACAGATGCCGGAGCAGAAGTCCCGCTGCTGCACCACAGAGGGAGGGCGCCGGGGCCGCATCAGGAACAGTTGCCACAAGATCCCAGTTGCCATTATCACACCGACGCGTCCAGCTCAGTTCCTAACAGCTCGGGCCACTGCGAGGTGCGGGTCTGAGGGGTGTGAATAATTGCCAGCAGCCCCGCGCAGGGGCTGGGTGCCAGCGGCAGCAAGGACGGGGCTGGGCAGCACTCCCTCCCCGTGCTCTGCTCACTTCCAGCGGTAATTGCTGAGCCGGGAACCTGCTCACCACCCACTGCTTTCTGTCGTTAGCCCTGCGATATTTTGATGTGTGAAGCCATTTCCAAAGGGGCTGCAGAGGCAGAACAACCTTTTAAAGTGTGACTGCAGATAGAAAATAACGTACAAATAGTACCTTGTTACAGCAGATAGCTGCTCTCAGTGTCTCTTGGCTTCATCACCACTTATTTTACTGATGAGCCCAGCAGTTGTTTTATCTTATTTTTTTCCCGGTAGGGCCAATATAGCTGCAGGGGAGGGACAACTGCTGCCACTAACCCAGGGCTGCCTGGCTGCTCCCCATTACAGAGCTGTGTCAGGGGCGACAGGGAAGGCACAAAGCTCACGGTTTGATTTTCCAGAGTCAGGACTGAACCGGCTGTCATAAGCAAAATACCTGCGGCTCTTAATACTTGCAGAGGAGCTCTGTCTGCCACAGGCTTCTTACAGAGACGTGTTTGCTTTTCAAGTCTTCTTGGGAAGAGCCAGTGTGAAGTGCTGCACCTTGCAGGTCCCCACGAGAGATGTACTAAATGGCACCTCTAATTGTAACGCTGGGGTTATTTGCTTTTCTGGTTTGTCTCCCACTTTCTGTTTCAGCTAGTTGGGAGCTGTTTGTACATCGTTACTCTCCAGAATATCTGTGTGTTTCCAGCTCATTATTTCTGAGACATTTTTGAGTTTGAGCATTGATCTGAATTTGAGGTGTGCTCAGACATAAAACACCACTGTATGTAGAAGCTCAGATACAAGAAAGTGATGCTTCTGATAGTTCAGCCCGACCACAAACCTGTTTGTGCCTCTAGCTGGAGCTGTATGCAGTGATTGGTATAGAAAAAAAGAGGCTGAATGTGAGCATTTAATTCTCACTGCTGTGCCTGTGTGCTCTTGCAGCTTGAATAGGCAACTGAGAACCAGGACCACCGATGTCTTATTTCAGACTGGCATTAATTTATACATCCAGTCTTGGGTAAATCACATCTTGGTTGTTAGCATCTCTGAAAAGCAAGGTACAAGTTCCCATTAGCTTCAGCCGTGAATGCACAAAGAATTAGCTTTGGCCGAGCTATATGTAACACGGGTGCAGTGCTAGCTAATGATATTTATAAGGCTTTAAGCACTAATGATGTAAGATTTGCATGCAGTGCCGAAGTTTTCCTGCAGTCCTTACTGTGGCTGGTTATTTAAAGTATCAGCATCACACTGTGACTGCTGGTCTGTTAGTCATGCACATTACAACGTGGCCATTAGCGCTCATGCTTCAGGACACACGGGATCCCCAAGGAAGGGTGTGATCTGCACCAGTCATCATGGTTTTACTGTAATGTCCTCTGCAGCGTTTGTGCTTGGGTTGTTGCAAAGGCAGTACAGCAGGCTTGAACGCTTGGGTGACAGGTGATATTCCTTCCGTGACAATCCTCTCTTAAAATCCAGCAGTAAATCCCAATCGACTCAAATTAAGTGCCTCCAGACTTGTGGTGTAGTTCCCTGTCCCAGCGGGGCTGCTCGGGACCCTGCTTTGCAGCTCTGCTGAACCCATCGTGGGCAGAGGGACGGGCAGCAGCGCGTGTGGACGGGCAGCGTCGCCTGCTGCCGACGGGGCGGGGGTACCTGCTCTCCCTCAGCTCACCCTGCCAGGCTGCTGCCGAACAGCACCTCCCTGCCCTGTGCCCCCCGCCCCCTGCCCGCTTCCATCCCTGTCAGGAGCGTTCAATGTTATTATATCATTTACTCCTTCGAGCTGAAAGATGATGTTTGCAGCATGTTATATGAATTTTTCATAAAGAGAGAAAAACAGCCTAATCTTGTGAGCTTTGAGTCTTGGTAGTGGGTAATGGCTTTGATTTAAAGCATTTTGTCTTAATGATAGTTATATTGAAAATTTCCTGCTGCTTTCAAGCACGTGTAGTTATTATCATAAACATTGATGGTAGAAATGCCTGCCAAATTGTGCGTGGCTGTTTATGGTAGATGAGAGAGTCATCCAGAAATTAGAGCACTGGATCAACAAGTTGTCGAGAAGCCTGTTTCTACGGGAAGCCGTCCCAGGCCGGTGGGTCAAAGCAGGAGTGAGGAGGACCTCGGAGGAAAGAAGTGCTGGTGATGACCTGCACTGGGTGTCGAAAATGCTTGGCATGAGATTAAAAGCAAATTTCTGATGAGGAGGAGCTGCTTTAGGAGAAGTCAAGGAGTACAGAAGGAGGGCAGCCCCTTTCTGGGCAGAGCACTCGCTGCTCTTCCCCAGCCCTTGTGCCGGTGGCCAGGCAGCGCGAGCCCCTGCTGCCCGCCTGCGCCCTGCCTCTGCCTCTGTCCCGGCGGCCTCCTCCATTTGCTCCACTTGAAAAAAATAAACCAATAACCTGATGCCTAAAGCACGCATGTTTACGAGGGAATATTTCATTCTTTCCTTTTTCTTTATACATGTCGCTGGGTTCCCCGTGCGGCGTTAGATAACAGGATCTGCTTTCTGGGGAGCACCTCTATCTAAAGGCATGTGGCTGGATTCTGCCTCCAGCCGTGCCAGAAGTGGCTGCAGAGCCGCTCGCCCGTGTGAATTGTTGGCCAGGGATAAGGAGCCCTCTCCGGGAGGCGCAGGCCGTGATGGAGTGTCCCTAGGCGGGTGGCTGGGAGCGTTGGGTTAGTACTGACTGACACACGCTTTGGGGCGAGCGCATGTGGCCATGGGGTCCCAGCGTTACCCGTCGACGTGTCTCTGTGGGGTGCAGGACGGGGGCACGGGCACCTGCGGCTGGGGAGAAGCTGGAGCAGCTCCAGACGTCTCTGTTATGCTCTCAGCTGTGCTCTCAAGTGCAAAATGTATTTCTGGCTGTGATAATGGGGCACTATATCTCATCCTGAAGTATCCCGCCTCTTCTCAAAGATGAAATCCAGTAAATTATGTGGTGGTTTCTTTCAAACTTGAGGTTTTTCTTGCCTGTGCACCGTGGCTGGAAAGGCAGCCACGAGTTTCTCTAACCGCATTTTGCACCATTCTTCACCTCTTTTTTTTTTTTTTTTACTTTTGAAATATTCATATTTGTTGTGTTTAAAAAAAAAAGCAAACCCACAGTAGTTAATGGTGAAGAGACTGCTGTAGGAGCCAGTCCTCCTCCTGCAATGGTGTTTAAGTCTTTGGGTTTTGGTGCTGTACGAGGAGAAAAGTGTTGTCACCGAAGGCTCCGTGTGGGCTGGGGGGGGGTGACAGTGATCCCTGTGCAGTGCCTGTCTTACACCTCTGGACGTAGTTCGCCTGGTTTGTTTCTTTTGAAATACAACATACTTCAGTGGTGCTTAAAAGTGTGGCTTTTTCATCACATCTAATTTGCTAGGCCCTAAGGGACTGATCATCAGCCCGGTACCACGCAAGTTCTCCTTGTAGGACAGTAATGTCAAAATCCTTACACTTCTTCTCCCTTTCCCTCCCTCTTTCCCTTCATCATTCATGGCTGAAGTGAGTTTACTTGGGGGGGATTTCAGCATCCAACTTGTTGTGCTTTACCCAGCTGCCCTCTCCGCCCCCGCAGCGAGGCGTTTGGATCCTCGTTAGTGTAATACACCATTCGCCAAGGCAAATGTCATAATGAATCCTGACTTAGAAATTTCTCAAGAGTTCATCGAAAGAGAGTTTATCTTTCAATGGTGACCTTTCTTGTTGAAGGCGGATTAATGTATGAGCAGGGTCTGTGTTAACACGGCGGTTTGCAGGAGAAGGCGCTTGATAAGCGAGCTCCAGCCAGCTCCGTCCCGGCTCCCAGCAGAGCATTTCGAAGCACTGAGCCTCCCGCCTCCGCGTGAACCTGGGCTGCCAGGTGCGTGTCAGGCTCCAGCTCCCGGCTCCTTGGCATAAATCACTTGTCTAAACGTTGCATTGAGAAGCATTTTACACACATGTTAAACGTGGATAAAGTCGGCTCTGCTAAAGGAAGCCAAGATGAGTTAGTAATAAAATAGCCTTGCCCATTGAAGCACTGTCTTGAGGTTATGGAGGCATTTTAAAATTCTCTCCATATTTATTTTAGCAGGAAGGCTTCCAGTAGATTCTCCTTTGAGGAGACTCAGCTTGGGCAGAGGAGAGGGCACAGTGAACGTGACGTGCACGGTTGCACCAAACACGTCCCTGAGATGAGACCCCGCGCGCGGGCGCATGCTGCAGCAGGGAAGTACGGCAAACCCCGGCTTCACTGTGCCCACGCAGGAATAGCAAAACCTGACCACTGTAAATACTAAAGGCTGGCAATGGTTTGTGGCAAAGCGCCGGGCCCGAGGTCCTTTTATCCGTTTCCAGCCCTGTCAGCAATGGCATTTGTCTGTCTCTTCCCATCGCCTCTGGAAGATGGAGACAGCACTGATGTTTGTCGTGGCTCTCCCAGCCACCCCTTCAGACAAGGTCCGGCTCTTGCTGAGCCAGCTGTGCGCAGCAGATCCCAACTCCGCCATTGCCAACGCTTCGCATTTATAAAAAGCCTGTTCTGGGGCTGCTCTATGAACCCACATTTGCTTCAGCATCTCACACCCTATCTCACTTTCCCTCATTGCTTTTCAGTGGCCCCCAAGCCACCACAGAGCTGGGCGGGGTAGAGCCCAAGGCTTCCCAAAGCCTGTCCCTCTGGCCTGCAGGCAAACGTGCCCTTAGTGATCAACTGGCTCAGAGCCTTTTCCATAAGAAATACCACAGAAAATTCAAAGTGGAGCAAATGCTACGTTAAACTTCCTTGTCCACATCACTGCCACGTCTCTAGGCTGCCATCTCTTGCTCTCTGTAGGCATAGGAAGGGGTTCCTGTAGCCCAGAGAATGGGGGATAGTTGGGGCTGAAGAAGTTGGTTAGTTCTGACTTACAGGCACATCTAAACTTTTCCACATCTCTCCTGACCGTGATCTATCGCAGGGATTCCTGGTGACACCTGGGATTTTAAATTGCATGCAGAGGAAGCCCTTGAGTTGGAGGCACTTAGACACAGTCTCAGAGCTGTGAAAACATCCAGTGCAGGGTGGTTTCCTGTGCAATTGGTTGGAAATCGGACCTGAACCTTTTGGAGCATGTTGGAAACGGGCACTTTTGACTGCCAGGGTTTGCTGAGTGCTGGCAGTCCTTGGAATGGGAAGAGGTGGCCCTGCCAACCCCCAGGCAATGCTGAATTGGTCAGCCAGGTCCTCCTGCCAAATCAAAGCCAGGAGATACTTGGTTGGCTCAGCCAGTACCTCTGCTGGGACCAGGCAACAGGTCAGGCTTTGCTCCTGTTCTCCATTGACTGGCATCACGACATGGTCAGTGGTTCCCTCCCTTCTCCTGGGACAGCATAATCCCCTGCTGGTTTTTCAGCAACGTGCTTCCAAACTTCTGCCCTTAATTATTTCCTGTTGTGACTGCAGGATGTCAGTGGCTGGGAGAAAGTCTCGACTGCAAGGCATTAATCCTGCGCTCTGGATTCCTGCAGCTCACAGCAGCCACGGACAGCTCCTGCTTCCTCCAGGCAACCGAGCCGACATTGGGAACTTTGTCATAAAGATACGTGACTCCAAGAGTCTTAATTTTTCTTTGCAGACTGAAACAGTATCCAGAGTCTAGAGGATTTTGGGGGTTTTCCTTCTGCTTCATTTTTATCTCAGATTATTCCAGTTTGTGTAAAACAAATTTGTTTCCAGGTATTTCTTACGAGAACGCATCACATTTTACATGTTGGGAAAGTCATTCAAGGTCCCTTTGCTGTTGTTTCAAAGTGATGGTAAAAGTGCCTCTGGCTCCAGGTGAGCTTATGTGCAGCTCTTGTAGGAAGATAAATATTTAGCGACTCACTATGGCTGAGTGAATCATTA